>NC_064638.1:681492072-682117072 GCF_023864345.2 Schistocerca serialis cubense | reverse complement strand
ATCGGCAGAATATTGGCGAGGAATTCGTCTTCATGGACGACAATTCGCGCCTCCATCGCGCACATCTCGTGAATGACTTCCTTCAGGATAACGACATCGCTCGACTAGAGTGGCCAGCATCTTCTCCTGACATGAACCCTATCGAACATGCCTGGGACAGATTGAAAAGGGATGTTTTTGGACGACGTGACCCTCCAACCACTCTGAAGGATCTACGCCGAATGGCCATTGAGGAGTGGGACAATCTGGACCAAGATTGCCTTGATGAACTTGTGGATAGTATGCCACGAAGAATACAGGCATGCATCAAAGCAAGAGGACGTGGTACTAGGTATTAGAGGTGTCCGTGTGTGGAGCAGTCTGGACCACCACATCTGAAGGTCTCGCTGTATGGTGGTACAACATACAATGTGCGATTTTCATGAACAATAAAAAGGGCGCAAATGATGTTTATGTTGATCTATATTCCAATTTTCTGTACACGTTCCTGAATTCTCGGAACCGAGGTGATGCAAAACTTCTTTTGATGTGTGTATTTAAATGAAAATTTCGCCATTAGACTGTATATAGATTTTTTATACTACTACACAATTATGATTTCGGCCTTTGCCCATTTTCGATTACGACAGTGTTTGGCTTGATTAGACTTCTACAAAGGAAGATGAGGTGTCTAGGGAGTGATCACGGGCCGAAGCGTCCACCTAATACATCTCTGCCAGCCGGCTGCAGCAAGCACAGCGTCAGCGACTCAACGACTGCACGGTCTAGCTAGCCAAGAAATTTTCAGCCAGCCCGCGGAAGTCCTTCCAGTACACCAGAGGCGAAGAAAGGGTGGCGCGCACAAACGTGGCAGGGGTCTCTCCTGCTGCGGATCTTTCTTTGTAGTCAGCGTCTCACGGAGGGCCAATCGAAGGCAAGTGTACTTCTAACACGGAAATATCTAGGACTTCGCTGACCCCGATCTAGGAACTGTGAAAGTGTTAAGGGGTATAGAAACAAATCCATAGGTCGACAGAGCAAAGCACCAACACAGAGTATGGGCGAGAACACCAAGGTGGTCGTCATCCCGTGTGAGCTGCAGTGTGTATTGTGTCCGTGGCCGACGTGAAGTAACTATCTGGACGGTGTTACGTTTTGTAATTTCGGTGCAAACGTATGAAAGTCACTTGAGGGTAAGTCGGGGCTCTGCACTGGATTTTCCAATCATGCACAATGATATGTTTGCGTTAACTGTCGTAATTGTCTTTCCGTATGAGTCAGAAATCTGATTCATTTGTGGCTTATGGCACTCGGAATTACCGCAGAGTGGAACTGTGGTATGTAGCTGTAACAGCTTTAACTTGATGCTGAAATTTTGACAATATGACACACTTCGTGTTGGTGCTGCGTGGATTGTCCCATTTTACGCTCAGGATTCTAATGGCGTAAGATTCAAACGCGTCGATACTTTATGAGAATTCAACAACTTACGAATGATGTTTTACTCACTTGTATGGCAAGAAGATAGAACACGTGCCACGTGACCGATTGTCACACGACCATCGCCTTGGATTATTTCTTCGAACTGCAATGTGACATCACTGGAGAAGTTCGCAAGCAGCTCCTGGTTTTTGATTCTTGCTATTCCTTGTTTGACTTCTTGTGCGAAACTGGGCTTAACTTTTCATGAAGTGCAGTTGTCGTAAGCGACAGGTATCACGACCGACTTCGTCTGTGATCTGTGCCTTGGCCTACAAAAATGGCAACAAATCAGCACTGGTCCAGTCGGGTACACTTCAGTGAAACATCTGCGGACCTGCACTGGTAGCAACCTACAAACGCTTGACTGCAGAGTATTATGCACTGGCTGTCTTCCACCCGATACGCTTGTGCTATTTGAAACGGTATTTAGTGTTTTGGCGATTGTGACTTATTCATGGCTCACCCCTGTATATGCAGAGGACTTGTAAAAAACAATTAAGAAAGTTGCCACATTGGTTATATATTTTTTTCTTTATGACAGTGACACAGATGAGTTATTTAAATTCTAATTTCATAATTGACCTCACAGCTTTGTTGGTTCCTGTAATAGTTTGATGTTAGCTGATGGTGAATGTTTCGATCGAAACAGGTAGTGAATGAAGTTTCCATTACTAACAGCGTTAAATGAAACTGACTTCAACCACGCTGTAGGCATCTGAGGACCAGTCGGTGTGCTAACTGTGGCAAATATGTATTGGTAAATGGCTGAAGCTTACAGCGACGCCATGACGACTGTCTGCGTACTGCACGTGTGTTGCGCAGGAGGAGACGGCGGAGAACACGACGGTGAGCGAGCTGACGCTGGTGGCCGCCACGGACGACGACGGCAAGGTGGTGACGTGCCGCGCAGAGAACCCCAACGTGACCGGCGCCTACCTCGAGACCAGCTTCACGCTCACCGTCGTCTGTAAGCCGCTCTGCTCTCTCTCCATCTCTCTCCTCGCACTATTAAGTTCTCCTCTCATCCTTAACGCTACGTGACCGTCCTTAATACACACGCCATAATTCGTACTTTTTAACTCCCTTTTGACCCTTTAAACGCTTGGTATACGTTTGAGGGAAGATCATATTATTAACTTTCATTTTTGTTTTCTGAGAATTCTTTGCAAAACACATTTACTTTCTATACATTCACACGTCCGTGTTTCTGTACTTCATCTGTGGATTGGTGCATAAGCTCGTAGCGTTTTACCAAAAGTTTAATAAGCACAACAGATAAACGTAACAGAGATCTTATTCATGTTAATATACTATTCTTCATGTTTACACTGTTTACAACAGTCTGTCGACGCTGGGGTAACTTTTCCTTCCCGCGACTGTGGAACTCACGTGGTTTTGAGGTGAAGAACTCGTCGAGCCATGTTCGGAGGGCAGTTTCGTCTGGAAAGGAAGTTCATGGAGGTTGTTCGATAGAGAACGGGAAACGTGAAAAATGTGGCCCAGTAACAGATGAATAAGGTGTGTGTGGAATAACTTCCCAACGAAACTCCTTTATAGCATTTTTTTGTCACAATGAGAGGACGCCTACTCGTTATCACCGTATGCTTCCAAATTTATGGTATGTGTAGCGCCTGGTGAGACAAGGAAGTGTTCCAAGTGGAAACTCCAGATGGCCAAGAGTTAAGGAAATAAAAGGAATTTTGATACGGATCTATCACCATGTGCACCTTATCAACTGTCCCGGTAAGAGAGTGTTTAGGAAGCGGTAGCTCAGCTTGTTGGGTCAGAGGGTTAGCTGCCCTCTTCAATTAAAAAAAAAACAAAGTGAATGGCTCCATGATGAGTTTGAAGATGCGTCATGGGACGTCCACCCCGAACGAATAGAACGAACAATAACAAATAAAAGGAGATTAAAAAAAGTTTTAAGAGATCGGATTCGCATTGAAAGGGTCGCAGGTTCGACTCCATCCAGCGACAAATATTTTTGTACTCCTTGGCACTGCGTACACTACTGACTTCACAATTAACCGCAAGATCACAAAGGTTATTTTATTAATTTATAGAAGCACAAAAAGTGTAGGCATAAGATGAAATGCGGGATTGCAAACATTTAAAAATGGATTGTAGTTAATGCATACAAGGGAACCTGTTGATGTTGTGCACATAGAAATACAAAATAACCTAGATGATTTTGTGGTTAATTGTGACATCAGTAGTTTACACATTGCCAAGGAGCATTAAACTATCGGCTGCCGAGCAGAGTCAAACCCGCTATCCTTTCGAGTCAATTTTCTTACCTCTGAGCGAAACACCGCTTCCTAAACACACTGTCAATTGATAAGGTGCACATGGTGATAGATCCGTATCAAAATTCCTTTCACTTCCTAAACGCTTGGCCATCTGAAGCTCTCACTTGGGGCACTTTCTTGTCTGACCACGCCCTACATGTACCATGAATTTGTACGAATTCGGCGATGACGAGTAGGCGTCCTCTCCCTGTCAGTGTAGCAGAATGGGGCGGCCATTACCGTTGAGTAGCATCACTTTACACAGGCCTCCTGGTCGTCGTTCTTCGATTGCGCCTGTAAGACATCTCCGTTGTTGACAAAAAATGTCAGCAGTGATGGTTAAACGTCGGGGAAGCGATTCGTTGTACACCACACCGTCGCTGTTCTGTCAGATGCATAACATTACGTTTCTTGAATGCGCACAGTTCTTTGCACGGGGTGTTGCTACTTAGTTCGTGCTCAACCGTTGCTTCCTTTTCCTTACTTTATCATAAAGACACCAATTTTCGTCACCAGTAACGATACAGGATAGGAATGGTCAGCGTTGTTCATTTGCCAATTGATGGCGAGCAAGCAGAGTTGCACATATTGCACACCCCCTGACTTTTGCGGTTTTGACTTAGATCATGAGGTATGCAATCACCCGATTTCCGATCCTTCTCCATTGCATGCAAATGTCACACCATGGTGGAATAATCACACTTCATTACATTTGGCAGTGTCCGAGTGCAGCAACTTGGGCCATCGTGGATTAATGCGTCTAAATCATCTTCACAAACCCCGAATGTATTACTGAAATGCAGACTCACAAATGACAACACAATCTTCCTTAGAACGAGAAAACCATTCTCTTGCCTTGCTCTCTCCAGTGGCGTTACCCCCACACACGACGCAAATGTTTGTGGCTACCTCCGCTGCTGTAACCCCTCTACTGAACGCAAACAGAAGAACATGTCGCAAACAGAAGAACATGTCACATGTGTGAGCAATGGCATCTCGTATACGTTACACACTTTGATTGCGTACCGAGGAGCAATTAAGATTCCGCAAATAGCAGGTGTGAGAAAGCAGAACACAAGCGAATTTACGCCTTTAAAAGAGAAATTTCGTACTCATTATGTCATACATCTCCAAGTTAACGATAAAAATCGCCCATATTTCTCAGTACACGGCACCCGAAATACGGCACATAAACTGTATTCAAAGCGAATGAGGAAAACTAGTGAGTGTTTCAAATCAGCAAACGACAGACAAGACATATTCATATCTACAGAGGTTTTTCGAATACGTTGCACTTGCGACAAAATGAATGTCGAATAACGGGACGATACGATAACACGAGAATCAAGAAACGTAAACGAAACTGCAAGCTGGGACAGACGAATCAATTGGTGGTAGGTGAGCACTCATCGATTGAATGGAACTTTGTAAAGAACTGAAGCTCTATCTGTGGAAAGAAATTAAAATTCCAGTCTGTTCAGGGAAGCAGTCGACATCTTCATGCACGCTAACAACAAGAAAAAGAAAGTCCCTTGCTAAGCGGATGTTCGATTACTGCGACCAAGAAAATTCTTAGGACAAGACCACAGTTATTATACAAAGCCTGCGACCGCGAAACATGTTTCAATCAACCATTAGCTATGGAGAATAACTCTGTGTGAATGTTAGCCACTTGTGCTGCCTACACGTTAGATTATTATCAAGAAATCCGCCGTCGGCCATAGAGCACGAAACGGATTTGACGTCTTTCGTCAACTGAAAAAACAGCACAACAGTTGCTTAATCCACAGTCTTTTACGTGTACACTCTTGGTTCCAGAACAATGAAAGTTTCATCATTTGATATAAACCGTTATAATAAAACTATTCTATAACACGTCAGTGGGAGGGGCTCCTCAAGTCTAAAATATCAGATAGGGAACTATGCGGCTAAAATTTCTAAATTAAAATAAATTAAAAGACAGCACGGGACGTGACTTTCAAATGAAATCACTTAATCATCTGAAGACATCCTCACCTCAGTGTTGTCGTGAAATCATATGTTCCGTGTCAAAATAGTAAAAGGGACCTAAGAAATGCAAAAAGGAAACGGATATAACAACAAGACACCAAAAGTAACTAAAATAATGAAACATGTGAAATCTTATACAAATGGAGGAATGGGAAGAAATCACATATTGCGTGGAATTACTTACATAGATTCCATAACAAGCGTTCTTCCATGCTGCATAATCGGGAATGCGAACGGGAAAACTATGTAACAGTAAATACTAGATGCGAGTACTAAGTACACGACCGAAACTCAGTCGTGGAAGGAACCAGACGTGAGATTGGTGAACTAATTAAACTGGAAAAGCGGGAGGTAACAGCAGAAAGGAGACGGAACCATCACAAAATTAAGAGGGACAATGACATGTACATTTAAAAAGCAAGTAAAAATATTACGTTACATGTACGCCTTAATCTGCCTAGATAATGTCATAAATAGGTGAAATATTTTTGTTGTTCCGGTTTGTGGATGCATTAATTGTTTCGAGAGCATAGAGATGAAGGCTTCCTATGATATCAGTTACTTCCAGAACATTCAGTATCCGATCTTTCTCTGCAATGTTCAAGAGAGGGAAGTTACAGCTAACCTGTTGCAGCTGATGCTGGTTGTCAGTCAAATCCACCGTCAGAGATGACCTGGAACTGGCGAAGTCTTTATTTTCTCTAAATCTCGTACAAAAATTCGTGCCTTTCTGACTAATTTAACTGCTCTAACACAACTTGCTTTTATCACACTCATTTCGATACACTCTGAGGTAGGAGAAAGTATCCTTTTTATGACTTCACAGTTCCTTAGCATACTGCCCAAATTTTTTGGTATGAAAAATGCTGGAACTATGTTGGCTGACATCAGTTCCTGCCGAATCCTCTCTGGTACGAATTCATGACTGGGCATTTTATAAAACTTGTGCTTTTTCTTTTTCTCTGCTGGCTTCAGAGTGATTAAACTTGCTCTCTCTTCCATGTTCCTCTGATGTGAGGGGAAAATTATTTAAGGGGAGCCGGGGGTGATCAAATCCAAAAAAATTACGATTTTTTTTTTTTTTGCTACCGAAAATTAATTGGAACATTCCTTTTTAATGTAAACTTTTAATTATTGTTCTACTCGCCCTAGAAGTGGAGTTATTACCATTTTCCCCCACGCCTGCAGAGGAAATGGGCGGCCGCTGAATGCATCTAACACACTCTCGTGACTTCCTGGCGAACTGCTTGGGATTTTCTCGGCCTGTTACGCATACAGCGCCTTATGTTACGCATACAGCGAGTGTGCAAGGGTTGGCTACATTGTTTTCTGTGACAAATGAAGCGCTAAGAGCGCGGAATATCGTCTCTTTGTTGTTTACCCTTTCGAATTAGTTCAGTATTGCGCCTGTTGTTGGTAATATTGTACTTCTTGTGTAAAGCGTTGTTCTGGTTACGATGCCACGTTTTAGTAACCGTGTGTATAAGAAGAGGAAGAACGTAGGGAAAAGAAAATTAACACTAATACGAAGTTGCGATACTACAATTACTGAAACAGTGCGTTCTTCTGCTAAGAAACATATGGCTGGCCATAGCCTTGTGACATCTTCTAGCAAGAAGCTAACTGGTGGAAGTGACAGATTCCGTGAATATGTTAGTGACAGTGATGATATTAACGAAGTACTGAATATTGGATTATTATCTTCTGTGCTGAAAGAAAGTGTTCTGTGTAAAATGTGTTCAAGTGTAGGAGTGGGACTAGAGTTAACAAAGCACTTTGGTTTAGCTTGCGAGATGAAGATAATCTGTGCATGTTGCAAGTATCCAGTAACTTTCTACAATTCACATGCCAGTCTCTTTGGTGAAAATGGACGATCTAGAGTGTTTGACGTGAATGTTCGACTTGTGTATGGTCTTCGATCCGTTGGGAAAGGGTCTGCTGCTGGTAAACTGTTTTGTGGTATTATGAACTTGCCATCGCCTCCAAGCAAACTTGGGTACTACTGTCATCTGGTAGGATCCTCTGTTGAAGATGTGGCTTTCTAAAACCATGAAGGAAGCAGTGGAGGAATCTGTAGAAATGAACGGTGGTTCTAGGGATTTGGTAGTGGCATTAGATGGTTCCTGGCAATAGAGGGGTCATAAATCCCTGAATGGGGTTGTAACTGCTACTTGTGGTGATAGTGCAAAAGTGATAGATGTTGCAATATTATCAAAACATTGTAGGTGCAAAAATAAAATCAAAGGAGAGCACAGTGGAACTTGTGAGGCAAATTTTAGTGGATCAAGTGGAGCAATGGAAGTGGGGGGAGTGAAACAAATTTTTGAACGTTCAGTTCCCAGGTACAACGTTAGGTACAAATACTACCTTGGCGATGGTGACGCCAGAGGTTTCAAGACTATAGAGGAACTGAAACCATATGGAAATGAATTTGTAGTTGAAAAGTTGGAATGCATTGGGCATGTGCAAAAGCGTATGGGTGCACGGCTTCGAAGGCTCAAACAAACTTTGGGTTCAAGTAAGCTCAGTGATGGAAAGACAATAGGAGGGAGAGGCAGGCTTACTGATGAGGTGATATTGAACGTCTACGGAGATACTATAGGTATGCTATAAGGCAAAATACTAGTAATGTTAGTGACATGGGAAAAGCAGTGTGGGCATTGTTCCTTCATACTGCCTCTTCCAATGAATACCCTCAACACAGCCTGTGACCAAAAGATTCCTGGTGCAAATGTAATGCAAAAAAGGACTACGAGCACAAACATGGTTTGCCAGCAGCTGTGATAAATGCAATAAAACCAATTTTTCATGACTTAGCACAGCCAGAATTGTTACACAAATGTCTACACGGAAAGACGCAGAATCCTAATGAGAGCGTAAACAATTTGATTTGGAAAGTGATTCCTAAAAGGGTGTTGTAAGCATAAAAACACTGCACTTTGGCATTTATGATGCAATAGCAACCTACAACCAAGGGAACAGTGTGAAGTGTAAAGTTCTGAAGGCATTAGGATTTACAGCTGGGGTGAACACTGTACGAGCACTAAGAAACATTGACAGAGAAAGGATAAGAGGAGCAGAAAGAAGAGAATGGCATATGAAGTATGATGGATTAACAGGCCAGAAAAGAAGACAGAAGAGGAAGCTTTTGGAGGATGAAGAAGACCTGATAATCCATCCTATAGTGCAGGAATGTATTGAGAAACTTTGATAGCCATTTCCCGTAAATTAGAATTTTTCGAATATAAGGAACATTTTCTCAAAATCCACTCAAGCTAGAGAGATGAAATTTTTGTACAGCACTCCCAGTGGTCAAACTTACATTGTAACACAGCCATTTGGCAATGTGTTCAGTAGTTTCATTTCAGTTTAATTATAAAGCAATTATTTGTAAAAAAATTGGGTCATTAATAAAAAAAAATAATTGGAAGGAAACTAGAAAAGATACTCCAAAATCCCTCTGTCATAACTGCAATACTAAACCACTCTATATGTAAAAAAAAATCAAATTTTTCTGTTTGGTAGTTTATTCATAAATGTTCCTCAAACTTAGTGATTTTAACATGGGCAGCATAGGCACCTCCGGCTCCCCTTAATCTGAATGGGATGGACCAGAAAGCAGCAGTTTTATGTTTAAACGCGTGGTTCAATGGTACATTCATAACTATGTCAGTGCTAGACTCTTTTGTATAGATGTCAAACTCGACCTTGCCGACATTTAAGGTGATCCCTAAGTCTAAATACGCCAAAGTTCCGTGAATCTGATGCTGAACAGAAAAAGAAATCTTTCCATGGAATATATTAAATTTTTATGTAAATTGTCACACTCTTCCTTGCTCTGTATTGAACAAAAATGACATAACGTAACTTTGCCAACATACCTTAGCGGCCTCCTCCAGATACTTCTTAAAAAAACTCGTACTCGAAGATACTCGAAGCTACAGTGCAAGCCGTGGCGGGGGGGGGGGGGGGGGGGGGGGAGACCCATGGCCAGACCCTGTTGCTGCCTGGACACTTCGTCACCAAATTTAAAACAATTAAAACGCAAGACCAAAGTTAAAATATTAACAACCTTCTTGATTTCGTCCAATGGACTGCTGCTAAATCTGATGAGGTTTTCAAGAACGATGCCACATATTTCGTCTGTAACTATATTAGTACACGTATGACTGACACCAAAGGTAGCCATATTGGTACCTACTGCGATGTTGGTATTTTTAACAACTGTAATTAGATCTTACCTGTTTTTTATCACTATAGACTCCCTGAAGTAAAAATGTTCTTTAAGAAAACCTGCATCAAATTTCTCAAGTATGTAACCTCACCACTCGGTGTGTTGCGTGCGTTGACAGTCTGTCTCGTCGTAGATTAAGCAACAATAAATTCTTCAAAGAGGATCCTTTCTCCTATCCTAGAGTCTATCGTAGCGAGTGTGATAAAAGCCAGTTCTATAATAGCAAATACATTGGTCAGATAGGCAGGAATTTTTATACGAGATTTAAAGAACGTAAACACTTGGCCGATTCCAGATGTATTTCTGCAGCAGGTTAGCGATAATTTAACTTCCTTAACACTGCAGAAGAGGTCGAATACTCAGTGTTCTGGAATAAACTGAAATCCTAGGAAGTCTTCATTCCCATCATCTCGATACAATTAATGAACTCAATGAACTCACAGACCTGTATCACAAAAGTGTTCCCCTTAATTATGACATTATCCAGGCAGATTTTCAGTTCAGACAGTTCACCAGTCTCATGTCTGGTTCATACTATGCCTGCGTTTCGGTCATGTCCGGCTTAGTCTCTCACGGCTAGTGTTTGCTGTCACATAGTTTTCCCGTTTGTATTCTGGGTTGAGCAGCACGGGATACTCTTGTTATAGAGTCTATGTAAGTAATTCCACGCAATATGTGATTTCCTCCCCTCCCTTCATTTGTATAACATTTTACATGTTTCATTATGTTGGTATCTTTTGGTGTCCGGTTGTTATATCTGTTTCTCTTTCGGTCCCTTTTATCATTTTGACAGGGAACGATCGGTTCCATGACAACTTCAGATGATTAAGTGATTTTATTTCGAAGTGAGGCCCCGTTCTCTCTTTTAATTTATTTTAGTTTAGAAATTTTAATCGCATAGTTCCTTGTCTGATGTTACAGTCTTGAAGATGCCCTCCCATTCGCATGTAACAGAACAGTTTTATTATTACGGCTTCTGCCCGATGATGGAACTTCAGTGTGCCGAAAGATTGTGTATTAAGCAACTGTTGTGCAGTTTCATCATTTTATGACATGGATTTATACAGCTGCGGCTGCCCCATAAGAAGAACTCTTTGTGAATAATTTCAGATAGCAGTACATAAAATTCGGTTTTATTTATTTTCACTTGGTCTCCTGAGTTTTGTTCAACATTGCAGTCTCTGAGATACATAGATAAAATTGTGGCGTTAACAAATAATAACTAATGTGAAAGCAAGATATATAAGCTACTGATTTAATGTAGATTTGGTTTCGCATTTGTTGCTGTTTGAACTGCAGCTTTGAGACAGTACATAAAACAGATTAATATAATAGCAGAGAAGGATGTGATCATGCGATTGTGGAAAGAGGTAGAACCAATTCTAAAATTTATTTTTGCAACGTATTTGTTCTACAGGAAAGTCACCTCGCAGTTATAAATATTGGTATATGCCATTACTTAATACCACATGCTAAGTTTCATAAACAAAGAAACACATTTTTATCATGTTTTGTCAACCAGCTATGTAAAATTGAGTTAATATTACGTAGTTAGGAAGTTACAGTATGCATTTCACTTGGAAATAAAGTATTTAATCGGCAGATATCCAACATAAAATATCAGTAATTTGTATTGCTTTTCGATTATGGATTATTTTGCTAATATGGAGACGAAAAGCAACTACACTTAAATTTGACAAGTTGTCTTAAAATCTAACCCTGAAGACTGTATGCTGACATGGAATATAATCCTTAAAGTTATATCAGCAGTTAGTGAAAGGAATTTTGTACATCTGTGTTACAACATTGAAGCCGCTTACTTTACCATTTTACACTATTTTATGATCATTTCCGACGTGATAAGTATGCTCAAGCGTATTGCTCTGTCTGCTTGATCTTTTGTACATCTCAGTAAAGTCTGAAATCTCCACCCCACAGATCCACCTATAGTGTCGCTCCTCCTGGGATCCACACTGAACGCGGACGACATCAAGGAGGGCGACGACGTCTACTTTGAGTGCCAAGTCAGGGCCAACCCACCCTGGCGTAGGCTCTCCTGGCTGCACAACGTAAGTACAGAAAACTAGAAACCTATTCCGTGTTGTTTAAGTTTGAACGGCACTTAGTATTACGCAAATTCTATGCGCGATAGGAAAATGTAGATTCTCTAAGGTCTCCTTTCATGTAAGTGGAGCACCAAGGATATCTTTGCTTTTGATACTGTCTGAAAGGACAGATGTTCGTCCTATCCGTATCATAGCGGCAAGATAATGTTCGTAATAAATTAAATCATCCAGAAGGACCTGCATACAACTACTCTTGAATAGATATAATTAGTCACTTTTGCAGAAAAAGCCCAGCATGGCTAGGCTGTCCCACGATCTCTTTCCGTATGTGTTATTATGACCCGTATGTCACAACACGACGATTCTCGAACCACAGTAGCTAACGCGCACTTCGTGGCACATTCCCTACAAATTCCTTTACGTTTCACTGAAAACTAGGTGGCGAAATTACAAAGGGTACTGCTATCTTCAGTACAGAAAGCTGGCTTAAGCCAGAGATAAATTCTGCCGAAATTTTTACAAAGGTACAGACGGTGTTTAGAAAGGATAGATTGCATGCAATCGGTGGTGGAGTGTTCGTCGCTGTTAGTAGTAGTTTATCCTATAGTGAAGTAGAAGTGGATAGTTCATGTGAATTATTATGGGTGGAGGTTACACTCAACAACCGAGCTATGTTAATAATTGGCTCCTTTTACCGACCTCCCGACTCAGCAGCATTAGTGGCAGAACAACTGAGAGAAAATTTGGAATACATTTCACATAAATTTTCTCAGCATGTTATAGTCTTAGGTGGAGATTTCAATTTACCAGATATAGACTGGGACACTCAGATGTTTAGGACGGGTGGTAGGGACAGAGCATCGAGTGACATTATACTGAGTGCACTATCCGAAAATTACCTCGAGCAATTAAACAGAGAACCGACTCGTGGAGATAACATCTTGGACCTACTGATAACAAACAGACCCGAACTTTTCGACTCTTTAAGTGCAGAACAGGGAATCAGTGATCATAAGGCCGTTGCAGCACCCCTGAATATGGAAGTTAATAGGAACATAAAAAAAGGGAGGAAGGTTTGTCTGTTTAGCAAGAGTAATAGAAGGCAGATTTCAGACTACCTAACAGATCAAAACGAAAATTTCTGTTCCGACACTGACAATGTTGAGTGTTTATGGAAAAAGTTCAAGGCAATCGTAAAATGCGTTTTAGACAGGTACGTGCCGAGTAAAACTGTGAGGGACGGCAAAAACCCACCGTGGTACAACAACAAAGTTAGGAAACTACTGCGAAAGCAAAGAGAGCTTCACTGCAAAGAGAGCTTCACTCGAAGTTTAAACGCAGCCAAAACCTCTCAGACAAACTGAAGCTAAACGATGTCAAAGTTAGCGTAAGGAGGGCTATGCGTGAAGCGTTCAGTGAATTCGAAAGTAAAATTCTATGTACCGACTTGACAGAAAATCCTAGGAAGTTCTGGTCTTACGTTAAATCAGTAAGTGGCTCGAAACAGCATATCCAGACACTCCGGGATGATGATGGCATTGAAACAGAGGATGACACGCGTAAAGCTGAAATACTAAACACCTTTTTCCAAAGCTGTTTCACAGAGGAAGACCGCACTGCAGTTCCTTCTCTAAATCCTCGCACAAACGAAAAAATGGCTGACATCGAAATAAGTGTCCAAGGAATAGAAAAGCAACTGGAATCACTCAATAGAGGAAAGTCCACTGGACCTGACGGGATACCAATTCGATTCTACACAGAGTACGTGAAAGAACTTGCCCCCCTTCTAACAGCCGTGTACCGCAAGTCTCTAGAGGAACGGAGGGTTCCAAATGATTGGAAAAGAGCACAGGTAGTCCCAGTCTTCAAGAAGGGTCGTCGAGCAGATGCGCAAAACTATAGACCTATATCTCTGACGTCGATCTGTTGTAGAATTTTAGAACATGTTTTTTGCTCGAGTATCATGTCGTTTTTGGAAACCCAGAATCTACTATGTAGGAATCAACATGGATTCCGGAAACAGCGATCGTGTGAGACCCAACTCGCTTTATTTGTTCATGAGACCCAGAAAATATTAGATACAGGCTCCCAGGTAGATGCTATTTTTCTTGACTTCCGGAAGGCGTTCGATACAGTTCCGCACTGTCGCCTGATAAACAAAGTAAGAGCCTACGGAATATCAGACCAGCTGTGTGGCTGGATTGAAGAGTTTTTAGCAAACAGAGCACAGCATGTTGTTATCAATGGAGAGACGTCTACAGACGTAACCTCTGGCGTGCCACTGGGGAGTGTTATGGGACCATTGTTTTTCACAAGATATATAAATGACCTAGTAGATAGTGTCGGAAGTTCCATGCGGCTTTTCGCGCATGATGCGGTAGTATACAGAGAAGTTGCAGCATTAGAAAATTGTAGCGAAATGCAGGAAGATCTGCAGCGGATGGGCACTTGGTGCAGGGAGTGGCAACTGTCCCTTAACATAGACAAATGTAATGTATTGCGAATACATAGGAAGAAGGATCCTTTATTGTATGATTATATGATAGCGGAACAAACACTGGTAGCAGTTACTTCTTTAAAATATTTGGGAGTATGCGTGCGTAACGATTTGAAGTGGAATGATCATATAAAATTAATTGTTGGTAAGGCGGGTACCAGGTTGAGATTCATTGGGAGAGTGCTTAGAAAATGTAGTCCATCAACAAAGGAGGTGGCTTACAAAACACTCGTTCGACCTATACTTGAGTATTGCTCATCAGTGTGGGATCCGTACCAGATCGGTTTGACGGAGGAGAAAATCCAAAGAAGAGCGGCGCGTTTCGTCACAGGGTTATTTGGTAACCGTGATAGCGTTACGGAGATGTTAGATAGGCTCAGGTGGCAGACTCTGCAAGAGAGGCGCTCTGCATCGCGGTGTAGCTTGCTCGCCAGGTTTCAAGAGGGTGCGTTTCTGGATGAGGTATCGAATATATTGCTTCCCCCTACTTATACCTCCCTAGGAGATCACGAATGTAAAATTAGAGAGATTAGAGCGCGCACGGAGGCTTTCAGACAGTCGTTCTTCCCGCGAACCATACGCGACTGGAACGGGAAAGGGAGGTAATGACAGTGGCACGTAAAGTGCCCTCCGCCACACACCGTTGGGTGGCTTGCGGAGTATAAATGTAGATGTAGATGTAGAATCTGGTTGTGAAGTTTATGACATACTAAGTTATAAGTGGCTAGGAGCGCCACTACGTGATTTTTTTTCTGTTAGATTCTTCAAGGAACTTACTTCAAAATCACCACAAATTAGAAATCCCTTTCATCTATGTGAAAGATAGGAAAATAATTCATCGAAATTTTCATTAGAATTTCCGAACAACCTAGCGGACACCTGTGGACTCGTACAATCACAATCGTTTTTCTCAGTGTTACCTCACAAGCACATGGTTCTATATTTCGATCTACATAGAATTTTGTTATTTCTGGTTTTATACTTATCTTTGTTTTTATGAATCTGATAACACCTGCTTTACCCATATTGGATATGTGTGAATACATCGCAAACCTAAAACCACTTAAATTAAGATGTTCTGTACCTGCGTTATTGTTTTTTGGAAAACAAAAGTGAAATCAATTTTTTCCCACCTACTAAGCTCTTGCAAACAAAGTAACAAGTCAGCTACTTTACTTTTGACCCTCTAACTCTCGTATTCTTGTGAAGCAAGTTGATTTCACTTTTCACTCTATTATGTGACCTACTACGTTTACCGATTTCATTTCCTTTAATACTATTTGTCTGATTTCAGAATTTGACCTTAAGTCGATGTCTCAATCGATCGCAATAACCACAGGCATTTGTCTAAGTCCACTGGTGCCCCCCTCTCTATTAGTAGAAGCGTTCTTTGTAGTGTGATAGGAAATGCCATCGTAAAACCTTGACTCAGTCTGCAAAGATCTGTTTTAAAACGTGAAAGTAACTGCCAGTATGCCTCTTAGTCCTCAAAGCTCGCATTATCAGTATCTGGGTAAGGCAAACTAAGAAGAATGATAAGACATGTGGAAGCCGTGCCATCTGCAGAAGTGACATCCTTCTGACAGTGATTCATGTGTGGTACGAAACTTCAGGATGACAGCTCTACACAGTGAATACGTTATACACAGAACGAAATCTGATCACAACATGCAATGACCGCCTCATTGCCCTCGTGAGAGTAACGGACAATGCTGCTTCGTCCACAGTGTTGCAAGACTGACACTGGGGTGGACCTGACTGCGTTTACGGTTCGACTCCGTATGTTGCGTGCTAGACGGGTGACTCACAGATGACAGTATTAACTTCCATTCTCCAGAAACCAAAAATACTTCAGCTGGGAGAGGGCATGTGAATGCTTTCGACGGACGTACTGTGCCAAAACATGAGGCAACAGTGAGAGTGCAAAATGAACCTGTCCAGCTGTTATAGCAAACATGTCGACACCACGCAAGACGATATTGTGGTTAAGGCACTGGACCAACATTCGGAAGTCTGGGTTCAAATACCCGTTTGAACATCCAGATTTAGATTTTCCGCACTTTGCCTAAATTGCTTGACACGATTGCCAGGTTGGTCCATTTATTCGCGCGATCTGTTTGTGGTCCTTGCCTAATGTATCATAGTGAAGGAGCGTTAAACACTAATAATGCTTTCTGCCCTAATATAGTTTAGTTCATTATATACCAACGGTAGGTGTGACAGTTTACGATACCACTGCTATCTCCACTGATAGCACTGAACAGCCACCAACACGACAATGAGGATTTCGAGGTAGAGGTATTGAACGTCCTTCAGGACATGGCAGCCATTTCAGATGCACAATACCCGACAATATGTGAGAGTAACGTTGGAGTACAGGTATCAGTGCTATCTTCTTCGCGGAGCAACTCTGCAACTGCATACCAATGTAATGTGTGCATACAGGTACTGAATACATAATGAAATAAAGTAAGTGCACTTGAAACTTTAATTATACGTTATGTGACTCGCAAAACATAGTGATTAAAGAAATTAGAGATGAGCAGCCACGTGCCCTGTATTCCCCGTATTAATTGATGTATTAGTAGTTTCCCTCTACACACGAGAACATCGTCAGATATTCATTGTTCTCATGATAACACATTAAAGATTCAAAGATCTGCTCTGCACCATAATCAACGCAAAAACTGCTTGACGATGGAGTTGAGTCCATCTTTCAACCTTTAGCGTGTTGCTGTCAGGAGTCACTCGTCTATATAGTGAAACTGGCAATAAAGCAAATTAATACGCGACATGTGGTGGTTTGTGTCTACGTCAGTTCCTGACACTCGCATGCGGTGCCTGCGTCTGTTACATTATAGAATTTGTTACTTTGCGCAGAACAGCTGTAACATTAAAATACAGTCGGCACACTGTTGACAAATATGAAACTGCACGAACCTGATTGAAACTTTCTTTTGGCATACATAAGGCTACGAAAAGCGGACATTTGCTGTATTTCTTGATCCTAGTAGCTTTATCAAAAGAAGCTAACATTAAAAAAAAAGTCATCCACCCAAGTCCGCGGCCATCTAATCCCTTCTCCTGGATCCCTGAGTAGAGAGTCACTGGAACTCACATGTGGTTGTAGTGTGTCAGCATACACTTCCAACCTTACACCTACTTGTAAACATAGCCCAGGAGGGTGAAATTTGCTCTGTGCGATCAGAAGACTCCCCTCTTATCCGATACAATTTCGTACTTCCTCCATTTCACCGTTAACATTTACCAAGTCGTTCTACGTCTCTTTTTAACCGCTACTGAACGTAGTAAAACACGCACCATTAAAGAGAATGTCCTTGCTGATATACCATGTGGTTATTTGCATCAACTGCACACTCGTACAGTTAATTCTGTGCGCACTAGTATTTGTAGGAAACTACATTTCCATAACTTGAAGCAAGTTAGATATGTAGGCAATGTGTAGACTGAAGCGACTGATACTTCATAAACATTAACTTCTTTATAAACTTCTACATCATTTAGGAGACATAATACTGTCATGCGACATATTATGTACGTGATTAGTATCGCAAAACTACATTACATTTGCCACGTGTGAGTCACTGCTTGCTACAATCAAGTCTCTGAATGTCGGGTAAGAAGATTTCATATATTTATCTTATGTATATAGTTGAGACTATGTAGAATCCAAGTTTCCGACCTTCACAATCCTCACGACAACTTTTTGTGGCAAGAAACTTACATAATTTTGGCACTCTTCTCGGACATTCACCTATTACTTGGAAACTATGCATACTACTGAAAATGTTACCATTACCAGAACGAAAGAGCATTAAATTTTGTGTCCAATGATCAACTTAAATGTCAGAATCAGTGCAGCCGTTTGGCTGCAATCAGTTCGGTCATTTTTACCAACTTGGCTAAAAAGTCGACTCCAAAGCCTATAATTAAGAAACGGCTACTCCAAATGAAAAGTGTCAAGTAACCAAAGTCGTAGAGTATGAAATTTCATGTTACAAAAGCATCTGGTTCTTCAATTTTAGGCATTATTAAGCATTCGCAAAATTGAAAGACCAGCTAATTCCATTTTTTTAAAGTCGAAGTTATTCAACGAAATGAAATTTCCAATAGGGAGACATAAACCTGTACCACCTTCCGGTGTAGAGGTATCTATTAATCTACTTCGATTGAAATGTCGTAAACAACCGAGGCTGCAATTCCCTCCGTTCCCTTGTTACTGTTTACATTGTTAGCCACGCCCGGTCTTCCTAGTTGTGCACGGTAGGCGTTCAATACTCCTTGTGTCCTGAACAAATCTCCTTTCCTCGTTTGAGTTTACTTTCGCTGTGCGGTCAGTACGTTTAAAATGAGTGCTTCAGATCGTACGGAGGTGTCTTTTGTATACGATGGCAATTTGGCAGATGGTGATGTGGTTAAAGTGATAGAAAGGACCGGAAACGCTCTGTAATCCAGCAAATTGCACCACATCGTAGTAGACTTCCCTAAGCAAAGCGAAATATTGTTAATAAAGTGATAAAACTTGAATTAAGAGTATCTGAAAGGCGAGGTGATGACTGAGCTCGAGAAGTAATGAAACATATCGTGATGAGGACCTATGTCATAAGCTTTTCAATATCATAGGTTTTGTCACAGATTTTTTTTCCAACCAGTCAGTGGTGAAGAAAAACAAGTAGGTCCTAGAACCACACAGATAGATGAAGCAATGGAAATTGTTTCTTCCTGCCTTGAAAAATCAGAAGAGTGGCAGTTTGCTTCGCAGGAGTTAAAGGACAAAATCACGGATGGCTGGGAGGCAGCTGTAAGTGTTGGTGGCGGGGGGTGGGGGGGTGGGGGGGGGGATGGAGGAGGAATTTCCTCGTTCCAATTCCTCCAAGGCGGCCCCATGTCCACTCAGTCTGCTGTCAAATGAGTTATGGCGATCATTCCCAGGGGTAAAAGACGTTAGGGGTGCTAGGCTCGCCATCCTTCCCCTCCCAGTGCTGCAGGTGAGGAAAGGATGTACTCTAAATATACAGTAGCCCGTTCACGCGTTTGCGCCACTGAGTTGTGATTGTATGCTGTAAAGCTCTTAATTATTACAACATGCATCTGCCCACTGAAGCTGTGACAAGAATTTCCAGTGTTGTGTGTATCGTGAGACCAAATACATCGCTAACTAAATATGTCATTCTATTAAAACAACGTCGTGTGCTATATTGTTCAGATACTTATAATGAAGTGTACGACTAAGACGACACCGAAAATTAAATAGGTAAGTTTCGTTCCAGTGGTAACTTCCGTACCATAGACCCGTACGTATATCATCTTGTCCACCGTTTCTCCACTATAGACGTGTTCTTGATAACGTTTTCGTTATTTTCTGTGCCCACTCAGCTTTAAAGTGCAAGTAAGTTAGTCGTCCCTGTTTCCGGCAAGCCCACAATCACCCACAGCGTCTAGCAAACTTACGGCTAAACTTGCTCAGAGAAATACGGGCTTAAAAGAAGGACAGTATGTTCACTATAAAAGCTCCTTGACATAGTGGTTAATACTAGGAGTGGGGGCGGCGTGCGAGTAAAAGTATCATAGTTGGTGTTTACCAGCAACGCGTCTCATGCCGTAATGCCGTTATTGTATTAAAGTGACATTCGTATGCAGATCTCTATGATGGATTGAAATGCCACTTGTCCGAAAATACTTCTCTTGCCAATGAGGGTCCACGTATCCATTGCGATCGAAGGCATTTGCGAATTTTGGACGAGGAAAGTAGATACAATTGCAAACGTGCCACGTATATTGATCGTTCCAGATGTCTTCAAAATTTCGAAGCAGAATAGCCCACACTCATCCACTGAACCAACTCCAATGCGGGCGAATACTGTTACTGGTTTCCACAGCGCACGCAGTACTATCATCATATTGCAAACTGATCAAAGAAAACTTATACCACGTTCACTACTTGCGTAGTCCGTGTGTGTGTGTGTGTGTGTGTGTGTGTGTGTGTGTGTGTGTGTGTGTGTGTGTGTGTCTGTGTGTGTGTGTGTATGTGTGTGTGTGTGTGTGTGTGTGTGTGTGTGTGTGAGAGAGAGAGAGAGAGAGAGAGAGAGAGAGAGAGAGAGACTGATTCTTCTTCGAACCAACTACGTTGGAGTTATTGTGTGCCGTGAGATCTACGAGACTCACTTTGCTTTTGCTCTCATGTATGCTAGTCGTTGATGTAGTTCCTCTGTCTTTGCTGTCTGTTACACTGATATCTGAGGTCATCTCTGAGTGGACACCCCTGAACCTGCGTATACACCATCTCCCTGCAATCACAATCGCTCTTATCTGGTTCACTGGTATAAACTTTGTGAGTTTCAGCCGAATGACTCGAATGCGTGCCTGTAAAACACTTGAGGTTGGTTGTTAGATTACGCATACCATTAACTCGTTCTCATATCGGCTCTCGCAATCGTGAATCTGCTTTTCGAACGCTTAATAAATGCATGACGTCACATGTCATGGTTGGTAGTGTACGTAAAGTGGCTAGTGAGGTTGCAATCAACCTAAATATATCATCTGTTGGATCAGTTTGATCCACAGCCTCGGGTGAAACATGTTATCTAATGAATCAATTTCACCCACGACTCGGGCTTTCATTATTATTGTTATTATTATTATTATTGTCCTAGTATAAGCTTTTTATAGCTTCAGCAACATCTATAGGATATTTAGCTTTAGTCATTATATCCCACTGTTTGTTTCTTGTTATATTGTCTTAGTGCAATCACCACCCTGAATTCATTGAATCAACCGAAAGATATCATCTGCTGATCGGTTTCACCCACAGCCTCAGTCGAATATTGATCCAGTAGATAATATCTTTCAGTTGATTCAAAGAATTCAGTGTGGCGATGGCGCCATGACAGTGAGTACAGAAAGGAACTGTCGGACAAAAAGCGTGGATTTGGATATCTTACACGTCTTATTGAAGCTATAACGAGCTTACACAAGGACACAACAAGTCATAATATCGAAAGATGACGATAATAAATCTGAAAAAAATGGGATTTCAGCAAGGCTGTAGTCTGTTACCAACTTCATTTAACGCACACATAAAAGATTTGGCTCAGAACTGGAGCCTGGAAGTAAATTCAGATTTACGGATTGATAGAAATAAACATAATAATAACTTTACGTAACAATGAACTACAAAAATCTGTGCATGAACTGCATCATTTAGCATTTTATCAATCTTCAGCAACCACTTGCATAAAATAAATTTTATTTCCTTAACAGGTTTGGGGTCCATAGTGCCCTCCTTGAGAAAGCTATAATTATAGTGTCAACCATAAGATGCCTGCAGTAATATCCTGCATGCATCTTATAACTGACAAACACAAATAATGCGGTAGTAACAGCCTTCTTAAGAAGGGCACTAACGCTCTGAAACCAGTTGAGGAAATAAAATTTCTTTAATGCAAGTTGTTGCTGATTACTTCGAAAAATTAATCAGTTAGGAAAAATAGAACATAACCTTCGTATGCAAATAAAGAAAATTACGGCCATGGTTCATCATGGGAAAGGTGGTATGAGTTATGATATGGACATGGATATAAAAAATAATATTAACAAATTTTACTTAATATGTGAAGAGATAAAACATATCAAAACAAAATACGGAAGGGATAAGAATAAAAATTTCATATAAACACGGCTGCACTTGCACTGGTATATGGAAATGAGTCATGTATCCCTAACAAACATGGTAAAAGTAAACTGTAAGTATCATAAACAAGAAAAGTATTACCAGCGAAGACCATATAATAACTGAGGATATTAGGAATCAAGTAGGTATTTATAATATTAACGAAAAATTGAACGAAATAAAACATTATGTAAATACCACCAACAAAGAATGATTGAATCCCACTTAAGGCCTTGCCATAGCAGTCAAGAGGAAGGAGGGATGTACGAAGACCCAGAACGATGTGGCAATGGAAAACACAGATGGAGCAGGCGCAAGTGCGGAAACCTTGAAATTCAGAAGACGGGGAAGATTAATTTCACTCACATGAAATGAATGGTGACAATCAGAAGAAAAATAATGAAGATACCATCTCATGAAATGATCTGACAGAAGTAATGTTCAGAAAAGTAGTAAATCGGAGCTAGATTCCCAGTTTGGGGCAGTTGTTCGTTAGTCACTACCTACTCGAAACAGATTACCCTGATTCACAGTGTGCCCCATAATTGCAAAAGCTGAATCATTATTACTGAGTTACTTTCAGATATCTCGACGTTTTCGACCACAGAATTAGTATCCATGGCAGCTTACCTGCTGCAATACAAGTGGTACTCATCAAGCTTTGCTCTTCCTAAAAACATTTTTTTTAAAAACAATAAGTTATTTAATTTTTGTTTGTTCTTGGGTATGTGGCAGCAGTCCTGGTATACTTTGGAAGGCTTGCGCCAAAGTACCGTAGCACGCTTCTAGCAGACCCGAAAGGAAGTGGCTTAGCCCATTAAGAAAGTGGGGTGAGTTGCACCATTTTGTATTGGCTGCATGTTAAGGTACTGTTGCGCGAGTTTACAAAACGTACCAGTGCCGAAGACACTTGTATCAAACTCTTGATTATCAGAGACCGTATTATCCAGTTTTCAGATTATCCGAACAGAGTTCGGCGATATTTTGGAAAAAATAAGCATCGGAAAAAAAATATTTTGTAACTGAGACTTATAATTGGACACAGCACCTTTTGTGCAAAAGGTAACAGCCGTATTCTATATATAGTTTGCAGTTTACATGGGTCATGAAGTATATGCACTGCCGTACTGATAGATGTTACGACACGTCATTAGTAATTCATTTGTTCTACTGTGATTAAAATGCAATGTCGAAACGGGTAGGTGTTGTAAAAAACGATGAAATACCTTCGTGTCATGCATTTAAAAATTATTCTGTACTTATTAGAATGAATCTGGTCGTTCAGTATTCACTATCACATATGTGAACCGTGTTTTACCGACAGATGACGATGCAGCTACCTTCGCTGAAAAATAGTTTCTTTTATAGTAGAGGCATATGCTACTCGTATGACTGAACGATTGAAAGAAATTTCTGCTTGTGAACACATAGATGATGAAATCATTCCCGTGTGATTAAACAGGGATGGATATGAACCGGGACATCAGCAGCTTAGTGACGCAGGTGTAGAGAACAAAGTGTGTCCTGCAGAGGATTAGGGCGGAGACGAGGCGATCGAGAAACTCATCACGCTGGGAAACAATGACAGATTTTTAAGAATGGAAATGGATGTTTCTTATGTATTTTTTACCCCTCAAAACACGAATACATTATTTGTCTTTTTTAGCACCCACAGTTTTTAAAATAAATTTTTTACAATTACTCTTTAATCTTTTACAAAGTGATAATAGTGCGTGTGACTCATTGTCTGTTGCTCCTAAACAGCACGTTCTTATCAGTCATTAGGAAATGCTTTCTTTTTTTAGCTGTACATTTATGGATGTGAGTAGTGTGATCTAAATGTACCTTGTGCTGAGTGTTTCGTTTTGTTTCAGTGGTCAGTTTGTATTAGTGTCTGTAAAATGCCAAGGATATGCTTAAATCACTCAAATAACTTTTGCTGCATCTGTGCGGAGTTCATTATTAAATCATGCAGATGACATGTGAGACCCGTAGTGAATAAACTGTATGGCATTTATTTCGGGTGCAAGTTAGGTGATCAGCACCGAAAATGGGCACCACATATTGTCTGTATGATCTGTTCGTCTCCCCGTAATGACTGGGTGAAGAAAAATCGTAAAGTTGTAATGTCTTTTGCCATTCCAATGATAAGGAGGGAACCGATAATCACGTTGATGATTGCTATTTCTGCATGTTAAAATAGCGGAGATAAAGGTCAAGGATAGAAAAACGATCAAGTATCACTCCCTGTACCGCACTGTCCCCATTCCTTCATACTTGTGGTCATTGGAGAATAAAACCCAGATCGAATCTCGTAGGGACGTGGAGAAGGCAAGCTTTGATCACGATTACGAAGGAATGACGTTACATCTCCTGCCACAAAGTGATTGAATGATCTTGTGAGGCCTGAACTTTTGGGTTCACATTTGGAAGAGTGGAATTTACTAGAAAAAGATAATAGGGTTGTTTCTTTCGACATCGTCGGGCTGCCTTCGCATTATTCTTTGACATGGAAGATTCACTCTGTTATTGCAATGACGTGAATGGACTGTTTAATGCTGTGGGAATGAAACATATCAACGGAATGGCGACTATTCTTTGATGGCTCCAAAACTAGCCTCAAAGCAGTGTTCTTTTCCAATAGCAATGTATATCCTCTGTTCCCATAGCTTATGCCGCTATTTTGAAAGAAACGTGCATAAACATGGTACTTTCTTTGAATAAAATTAAATACAACTGCCACAAATCGCAAATCGGTGGTGACTTCAACGTAACTGGGATACTTTCAGCTTTAAAATGTGGGTATGCAAAAGCAATGCAGTTTTCTTTGCGAAGGGGATAGCCATGATCGGAAAAGCTATGACAGGCGGATTTTGCCCGCCCGTACACAAATGGAAGCTGGCTGGAGGAACGTAGTAAACGTTGCACTGGTAAATTTAAAAGACTTTTGCAACCACCACTTCGCATAAAACTTGGATATGTGATTTCGTTCTTTGTTGCAATGGACAAAGGTGGAAATGGTTTTATCTACATACGTCAGAAATTCCCTGCGTTCTTCACTCACACTTGGATTCTTTTCCTTCTGATGCTCTTGTACAAGTCTCCGATGAACATGGGAAAAGATTTCATCCGACCATATCTATACTGGAACAACGTTACCAGGGGCAACATGTAAGAAGTATGATTGCTGATTACTGTTGGACACTATTGCAGGATAGTAGTGTCACACATAAGAGGCGCAGCAGAGGTCAAAACATTATTTAGGTATGCATGAAAACATTTCATTAGTATTTCGTGCTTTTCTTTGTGTTGATAAATTAGCATTTAAAAACGAAAACATCCTGTTTAGCCGGCGCGGAGTGGCAGCGCAGTTAAAAGCGTCATGTCACAGGTTGCGCGGCCCCTTCCGTCGGAGGTTAGAATCCTTCCTCGGGTATGGGTGTGTGTGTTGTTCTTAGCATAAGTTGGTTTAAGTTAGTTTACGTAGTGTGTAAGTGTAGCGATCGATGATCTCAGCAGTTTGATCCCTTAGGAATTCAAACACATTTTGTTTCAACAACACAAAATCCGAATAAAATTAGATAGTGACTAGCACAATTTACACAAAAACTGTAGGTGACGTGAAAGGAAACAATGCCAGGAGGCCTTCAGGACTTCAAAATACATAATGGTAACTATTTTGGTGCTAGAAAATTTTATAAAGTTGAATTTTGTAGATCGGTGTTACCATGCACACCGAGACACACAAATGCGTCATTCTGTTGCCTGAGAGTGTCAGCAAAATCGTTTAGTTGTATCGATGGTGGGACTCCATGGAAAATGAGAACTGTTGTCAGGGAAAAACGTATGAAAAATAGAAAAAGAAAAAAAAAACTGGATGATTATTCCTGGAAGTGCTGAATGCAACTGATATGAAACTGAGCGTGTTTTAAATTTAAATTTGTAAATAAGTTATTCGTTGACAGTGAGTAACTCATGACCAATGAAATGGGCTTTCAATTGTGTAAACTCAGTTAGTTGCAAGTTTCGATAAAACCATGTGTACTTTGGATTACCTGTGCTTTTCAGTTATCCGTGCTGTCCCCAACTCCCATTAGCCCAGATAATCGGGAGCTTGCTGTTCCTGAAAATAAAAATTTAATTTTTATGTAACATTCCGTTGGTTATTGGAGGAACATAGACATATTAAAGATTTTAATACAGAGCATTTATATTCCACAATAATATTCATTTACTTGGTCGTTATGAGTAGGCTGTCGGCTTATTAGCTTATCATCAGATAACAGCTATCAGACGAGTGCCTAAGAAGCCGAAAGAGAGTGACTCTGTTTTTTGGCTGTTATATTTACACGTTCATCAACACCTCTTCTAGGAAACATAAGTTAGCTACTACGAACGTTAGGATAAAGTATTAGCGTTGCTCTGTGATCTAGCCTTGTTTAATTGAGGCGACTACGCAACTCAGTGCACAGTCGCCTCGTTGCAGGGCGCGTTGAGTAAGCCTACGACATGTATCGAATACAGGGGCGGCGTAGCGCTGCCCGGGCTTCCGCCGTGTAATTCCGCACAATTAGCCAACAAAGCGCCTGGCAGGTAGGCAGCCGCACGGCTCGCTGTGCAGCGCGGGCGGCCGCAGGCAGACTGAGGGGCGCGCGTTGGTCGCTGTTCGCAGGACGTGCCGTTGGCGCACAACCCGGCCGAGCGCGTGATCCGTAGCAATCAGAGCCTCGTGCTGCAGAAGGTCAGCCGCCAGAACGCCGGCCGCTACGTCTGTGTCGCCTCCAACGGAGAGGGCGAGACTCCATCCAACGTCCTCACGCTCAGGGTCAAGTGTAAGTACCTAGTTCATTGCACTTTTCTATGTTAATTGTATATAAATTTCCCAAACTGGGTTTACGTTGAGCGTAATATATAAACTTTCCTCCATAGTATGGCCATTGTCTTTCTCCACCATCATCTACACCCACAAGATTTAAGCCGTAGCACTAACTCTGCATCGGTTTAAAATGCAACATTTTTCAAAGTGTTTGAAACCCATGCTCTCTTTTGCTTTCTACTTCACTGTATTTCCGAAACACATTTCTTTCAACTTGGAAATATTGACACTCCCACACACATACACCTCATACGTTCGATTATTCTACACTTACAGATTTTTAGAGGTGTGAAACTACCGTAGGTTACAGTAGACTATCAAAGGTAAGCGCAACCTAAGCTAGTTTTTGCAGTAACTTCGTTCAGCTGAGGTCGTGCTCGCGTTACCTGTACGTCAGGTGTGTTGTATATCAATCGGGCGTTATTTCAAAACGATCACTTCCTTTACGTACGCAAGTAATGTCTCACTTGGTTCGTCTAAAAACAAAGTTGTGAAGCGTCTAACAACTGCTTTAGGATATATAAAGGGACGAGTAAGTTTCTGAACAATTTTTTCTACATAGTTAACCTCCTGTCAATCGTACACGGTATTTCTAACAAAACTGAAAGTCTCAGTGTTAATTCGGGTTTTACCCGAAATAGACTTTTAACGTGAAACAAAGAGGTGTTGTCGGGAAAACAAAGTAAACAATAATATAGATTTATCATGTAGCGCTAAATAACGCAATTTTTTCATCAACTCGATGAAAAACGCAAAACAAAAATATATCAAACATCCCTTCAGTACTTCCTCGAACTTTTATAACGCATGTTATTCATAGATACTTTCCGAATTTATTTATAACGTGGAATTCTTGATTTGGATCATGATGTAATAAATAAAAAATAACACTTGTCTACATATATTTTATGTTCATACATATAAACTGTGCCTACATAAATAATAAATGCTTCGTTTGTTTAGTAGCTTAGAAGTTGTGGAATCAATTTTTATTACTTATCAAATGCTATTTAAGTTTTCTAAGAACATAAAGTACATAATGGACTAGTTCCTAATGATGTGCGGTTATAATTATGTGCAAAATAAGCAACCAAGGAAACAAGAAACAGAAGTTGTCGGCTCCCAGTGTCTTTTAGATATTCGTTTATGTTCCTTTCCTTATCAATGCTACCAGTACTATCGGCAATCTTACTATTTACTACGTTATTTATGTGGTGTACCGAAACCGCCGAACCGAAGTTTTGATAGAGCGCAACTCTACCGAAATAATGATCATTATGGCCTCTTAATTCAGCCACGCAGGAAAACTGTGAAAGGCAGGATCTGTGGGGTTTTAGACATTTCATTCACTGTAGAACACACAATTATTTTACACAATTTCACTCACATAGCAGCCAGCTAAACATTTATTTATTTTTTAAATTAATTAAAAGACCAAGCTGTGAGAAGTTCATTTGAAATTCAATGCGAGCTCAAACAATTTACAGAAAAATTAAAGTTAACTTTAACCTAAGATGACTTAGTATTCTTTAAGGGAAGACACGCCCTATGTAAGTCCCAGAATGTAATAAGGGTAAAGGTATAATAAATGCTGACATAAATCTGAAAAACTGTACGAGAACAGACTAGAACGGCCTTAATTACAAAATGATGAGAGTAAGATATTATCTAAACTTGACTTACTAAAAATCCTAAAACCATACCTAAAACAATGCAAAACAATTTAACACCAATATCCAGGCAAGATAATTTTAAATCCTGAAAAATATATCAATTGAAGATTTAACGCACTTTCCAATAACACAAGAACAATCAAGTTGCTACACGTAAGGTATATGTTTGGGTCACAGCACACATCAAAAGTCGTTTGGCATCAAGCTAACGGATACAAATTCAGAATTAGTCCAAGTATAAACTTAACTTTAACAGGAACATTAAGTGGTGCGGCCGCGGTTGGAGGAAACAGCGCAAAAGACAGACAGCTGCGAGAGCTGCCGATCGCATCCACTCCAAATGACGTGAACAGCCGGCTAAGCAAGCCGACCAGGTGTAAGTAAATGGGGTCCGATACTAGGTATCACATACCAGGGATTATTAACGACAGTTTCCTGCATCACAAATAATTTTAATTAGACAGAATTCCACAATCAGCCTTGTCCCAAGTAAATAACTCCTAGGGTAGAATTAATTAACCTGAGCTCTTACCAAAAGCCGTGACAACTTTACTGCCTTTTAACGAGTTAATGAAAAGATTTAGGAAAGCAACTAAAGATATTTGAAAAGTAATTTCACCAATAACGTAATAATATCAGAAAAATTTTCCTTTCAAGTAAACCATTAAAGCACTTGCATAACGTTCACAGCTCATCAGTACACACATTAGTCCATTGCGGTTCTGAGAAAAAAGTGTCCTGGAAGAGACTAAAATTTATCTGAGCAACTTAAAGAGAACAGGTGCGTTATGTAATTTCTTAGACAGCATAAGCTTTCAGCATTAGCTTCAAAGAAGCCGTAACAAAATCAAATTATAAATAGACCAATAAAAGAGCAAAACAGACACACAATATCCCCTGAATAGTTAATCATCCGTGATAACTGGTAATACTAAACATTTCACTGTGCTTCCTACTGCAAATTACATGACAAATCATTAACTTTCAAAACTAGAAGAATTAAGGGAGGCGGACAAGAACAAGTAACCCATATAGTAATGCACACCGCCAACATTGAAAATAAGTTTTCTTCTGGAACATGGTGCTTTACACTGGCCAAAGGCTTACAAGCATCACGGATACATAATGATAACACATAAAATAAACTGTAATGAGATATCAGCCAACGAATCGGTTCCACATGTCTACCAGATGTTGCAGTCACATTGCCCTTCGAATACCATGGAGACACAGACATCCATACCCAACAAACAGAAGGAAGACACACCAAAATAGCAATGAACACTACTCTGAAATCTGGGCGCTATTCTCATAAATCGCAACACAAACCACGTCGGTACTCGATAACTTACACAGGGTAACATGACCCCAACAATGGTCGCCCGCCAACAGCTAACACCACGGCGAAGAGGTCCCACGGAAAACTCGTTAGAGCTTCGTTCGTCAGCTTAGAGTGCCCGCCAAATCGTCCAACACTCCCGGAGCCGCCAAACGAGGGGGTGCTGCGCTCTAACGGCAACATTTTAGTCACAGAACATATCAATAGCGACGTCGATAAATTGCGAGAAAGCCGCAGCGGCTTATCTATATATACTTGGCACGTAACGTAATACCCCTACCAGGTTATCAAAGCAAAGACGTATCACTAGGGCGTTCCTGCCATTCACTAACTAAACATAAGTATTATCTCCTTAAACAGTTCTAACCTGTCATTCAATTCAAGCAATGTATCAAATCTAACAGCACCTCCATCACGTGCACCGAATCTGCGCTTGTCTCCCTTTATTTGTCTCTTTCTTCTATACTTCCTTTCCGTGACAATACGCTATAGCCAATACCCACACTCGTTTATCGTATCACAATAGTTGCTGCGTACTTGAAGGCTTCACGTAAATCGATGACACAGAGGACCTATTCAGTATCTAATCTATTCCGCTCTCACCAAATCACGTTCCCAAATCCTGTTAACTTCTGAAATACCCATCACCTGGAACAGGTCTTCCACAAAACGGTGGAATATACTGTATAGTAGCAACTAGAGAAATGCAAATAAAAGCACCCTTTTATAATCATCGTAGATTTGTCGATGACATTGTTTTGTTTCCTTAGATTACAAACTACCTTCAATAATCTAAGAGGCTAAAGTTTCTTACGCTAAACTAATTGAAATATATCAGCGGAATGTATTGTTCGAAACGAGTTTGTTTAAAATCTGCATCCACTCATAGAACACAAGGCAATAAAACAATATTTATGTAGGATTTCCGTCCTTGAACACTGTTCAAAAAATGTGTGCCAAGCGCCAATACAAATTTACAGTAATTTTCCACGAGATATGAACTCTGTTGCTAAAAAATTGATGTTTTCAAACGTATAAGTAAGTTGGTGTCCCTTCTCAAGACGAACGCTTTCTTTCCCCAGTTGAGATACCTTAGACCCACTTAAATATAATATGAGAAAGTGACACAATGAAATGTATGATGTGGTACCCCACACTATTTGTACAGGACTATTTTAAATACCATTTATTATGTAAATTTAATATGAGTTACCAAACAGAAAAAAGAGTTTTTTATAGCATCGGGCTACTGAGGACCATGCCATTTTTCTTTTCTGCTTTCTTTCTTTCCAGTAGTTTTTCGCTCTGTCACTATTTTATTCTCTTCTTTCTTCTGCGCGTGTTACGCCTGTCTCTTTCTTCTGGAAGACAATGAAACTTTTTACTTTTGCTTTGAAATTTTCTGTTTCTCGTATTTATACCTTCGTTGTATTCATTTCCCTCAAATATGCTTTCTTTGATCCACGTCATTAACGTTTTTGTGTTTCTGTCAAGGAAGTTAAAAATCCTATTTTTTATTTTTTTATCTAGCCTTTTTAGGTATCCATGTAATACAACTTGTCTTCCTCATTGTGTCCAATATTCGTTTCATTCTGTCATAAATTTCTATTTTCCACTGCCATATTTTTATCCCAAGATTTTCTTGATTATTTCCCTTTCCTTTTTCTTCCACTTCACCTAAGCGTATTTAACGAACAGCAGAAGAGCTGTTGTGTTAACCAGACATCACTAAAATGCAATGAAAGTAACGACTAACTGTTCAACTGGAGGATTATCCTGATTTGAATTTACCACAATATTGTCCTAACATCCCAGACAATTGATTAGAAATAAAAAATGTTTTAGTGTAACTGGAAATTCAACCCCGATGGGAGTGCAATAGTGGAAGAAAAGTTTCAAGAAAATGTATCACTACATTAAAAAATTTTAAGGGTACATTTATGAAAATAGGTATTTCACTTCTCGGTTTGATATAAAGAAATATTTGTTAGAGGATGAAAGCTGCTATGGAAATATCTCCACAACAACGCAAAAGGCGTTGGATCCCAGCTACTAGAATCACTTTTTGGTCAGAAGCGTATTCTAAAAGATCATTCTTATATGGCCTTCATTAGCGTGAAAAGTTTAGAGGGTGTTGCAATTAATGAACAGCATAAAAATTCGATTAAATTATAACAAAAAAACTTTCTGCAGGCCATACAGTCTAGGCGCAGAGAAGCAATGGGCGCTAAGCTAGTGAAGGAATAAATATCAGACGCCACTTCCCGCATCCATTACTAAATAAAAAGGAAATAGCATTCCACTGAAAGGAATTAAAAATAATCAACATACTATCTCTCATACGTCATCACAACGTAAAAGAAAAGCGAAAAATTCCTGAAAAAGAATTTACTGCTTATGTTCTGTAAACGCGTTTGCGTTCACTGCGCTCCGTAATTGCTAAATATCCTTTAAAAAATTCATTAAGTATCAATATTTACTTGGTATACTGTCATTTAGCGTAGTCCGATGAGAATAAAAGAATTACGTTATAGCGAAATGAATGCAGAACAACGAGTGGTATTTAAAATGCTTGAATGAAGTCTCTGTTATCTCACTACAGCAGTTGTATTCTCTGTACTGCATGGGTCATTCTTTTTTCGCCGTCAACAATAACACACCCTTAGTTAGGCACCATGTTCCCTTAATCGTAAAAATTTTTCCAAAAAAAAATTAATAACCATATTTTCCACCCACTTGCAGCCGCTATTCCATCACTCGGCAACTATTTTTAATACAGCTATTAAATGGCACGTTTGGAGCTACTAGTTTACTGGGGAATAAGAAAGGCCATGTGCGTCAAATATAGGAGGGCCGCTATACGGTGTGCATCGGCTCCTCTGCTATGCACTTTTTAAATATTGCAAATGAAGTAACACTTTGCTGTGGCACGCTGTCAAGGGTGCACATTTCATGCGTGACTTAGCGAACTCTAAGTGGCGCGGTTAGTCAAGGATTTGTTAAGTCTCAGGTAAGAAGTACATTTAATGCTCCTGTGAATGCTATATGTATCTCAACAGTTACTGGTGTGGATAGTACAGTCGACGTTACGAGACCCGGTGGATCAAAGTCGCACGTGTCAGTCTGTTATGTCTGTCGAAGCTTCACCCCTGGCCCTGAATCGTTACCGTATCAGGCAGCAATTGGTCTGTCGTTATTATTCAGTACTCCCGTGCATTTGATTTCGCTTTGTTCCGTTAACTCTTTCCGATTTATAGAAAATTATTAGTGGTACGGAAGAGTAGCTTACTGTCAATAGAATAGTTGTTACTCCATGTTATATTGGTGTGTGGTGGTATCGAATGGGCGTTTCATCTCAAATTAAGTAAGTAATAGCTAATGTCTTGACGTTTTTCATCAAACTTGCTCATCAGGAAGAAGAACTTATATCAAGCAGCAAAACTGACGGCAGAAGCATGAGATGTCTGAGAGATTACCGCAACAAGTTAGCGGCATCTTAGTTTCTCTAGAGTTTGTTAGTGTAAGTGCTCCATTCGCCAGGAAAGGGGTATAAATGGGACAGCAGATTTAATAAATAAGTCATCAGCAGAGCTATGTTAGAATTCTACTATATAGGTGAGTATCCTTTGGTCATAAACGCCCGTGCCCAATTATAACATAAATGGAGTATGAGCATTTGAGAAACGATCGTTCGTTGTCTCCCAAAGGAAACTGATTTTGAGAAAACTTGACAATGAACGCCAATTTAGCATGAAGCGAAGAGGTATAGCTTTATTCAGAGCTAAATTTTTGCAGACTATGCATTTATTTCATTCAGAGGGCAAACGTGGAAATCGTAAACAGATTTACAATTTGGCAGGAAACCTCGGGAAATGTTGGCTCAAAGTACCTACAGGTACTTCTGTACAGTGTTAATTTGTGGTTTTTGTGACGGATGCAGTGGTGATGAGTTTGTAAGAGCTGCAAATACAATATTTTCGGGAGGTAGGGAACATTCTCGGTCCTAATAAGGCGAGCCGCCGGAAAATGAACCCGGGCCGCAGCATGCTAGTCCTCGCGCGCTGTTGCACACGGAATCTCTCGTAAATAAACTGCGTTCGTAGGTACAGAGTACAATAACGAAATCTCAGAAGCTACCAAAATGAATTTTACCATTCTCTTAACAACTTTTACACCTGAAGTTTCTGCGAGAACTTTTTTCGTTACACGTGCAAATTAATTTCACACCTCTTACGGTATTTTATTGATTACCTTGGAATACTTCTATGTTTTAACGATGAAATGTTATTCGCATGTAATATTTTGAAAATGTTCATTCTTTTTCAGGCAGCTTCTGACTTTTTACAGGGATCGGTGTAAAAAAATAATTGCTTCCAAATTTTTTGGAAGGTTAGGTTTCAATATTTTTCGAAACGATTTGTAAAATTTTTACGTTCCAAAGCATGTAAAGATCTTTAAAATTATTTGAAATACTTTAATGAATGGCTGAAGTGGGAATGCGTACAGAACTGGAGTTGGCGTGTAGCGTTTTGTAACTGTAAGTAGTGTGTTTACTCTGTGTTACTGTCAACAAAACTTTATACCAACTGATTGCACAACGCAACTCCCAGTACCAATAAAGAAATACAGTCATTGCAAAATACATGCAGCCCCTTAGGTACTGAATCCTCTGGCCCTGTTGAAAACTGATAACTTTGATCCCTGTGCACATAACAAATAAATAAAATTGTCTTACCTCTAAAGCAGCAACGGTTGATTGTGTAATTTTCTGCTCTCTCATGAGGAAGAATATAATATACCAGGTACAGGCTGAGAGGGGTGCAATGCTGGCAGTAAGACTTTGAAATATACATGAAATTATTTTGGCTGATAAATGAAAACTTTGAAGTAATAATGAATATCTTTTTAAAAAACATATGACCTGGATAGGGAGACAGTAGTGATATGGGTGACTTCCTAACATTGACGTGTTTAATAGTATACTTGTATTCGAAGTTAAGTTTGGCTTTTCAAAACATCTGGCAATTGATATTACATTACTCAGAAAAATGTCATTATTTTTACTAAATGAAAACCATTCTTTGTTGACGTAGTCACAAACAATGAGACTCGTACTATAATTATTATCTTACATCACGAAATGTATCAAGATAAATCACCAAATTACGTACACCTTTGTTGTCAAATATCAAACTAGCCTATAAATCATATCTGTTTACGTACATTCTGGAGTTACTCGACACGGAATTCGCTGTTACCAATTACAAGCCAAATCATTTACGCTAACCTGCTGCCAAAGGGAAAGTAATAAAAGATTAACTTCTTTAACTTAACTGCGAGAAAACTTTTGCTTCCACATTTGTATTTCCAATAATACATGTACTGGTGAAGCTTCTTTATAATATCAATCCAGTAAGACTTTCTTGTACAAAATTTAATCTTACATTTCATTATTTCAACTTAAATTCCATTATAAGATCACTTATGATTTTTAACTACCTATTTTACGTGCTGTGTAACACAAAATCTTGGTATGAGAAAATTTCTGCATTATAATCTAACACATTGTGGCTTTACAGAGCACGCCACAAAACTGCCTACCCCATCATCTTTCGCTTACACACTGAAACACACACACTGCTGTGCGCCAAGCGCCTCTCTTCTACAATCTCAGACCAGAAGCAGTATCTTTCGCTCTGCGGTCGTGCAAAGTCAGCAATCCGCTTAATACACCCATCGCAAACATACATTGGTTACAACATAATAGTTTCATTTTAGTTTACATTAGCATCATTACAGTACTCGGGTGCCACATGTAAGTGTACCCCTGTAGACTCCCTTCAAGCACTACATCGTTTCCTACAGCAATAATGTATTTTTGGAAATTTCACTACCAACTGAAATTTCGATAACTGGCGATGGTGTAAACAGCTGAGACGAATCTGACTTTGTCTCCTTGGTGATGCCCACAGAGCACACTGCGCTCACAATGGACAATGCTTTTGTGACGCTGCAGACGCGCCGCGGTGCTCCGAGGAGCGGGCAGTGGTGGTGGGCGCGTCGCGCTCGGAGACGCTGGACGTGTGGTGCCGCGTGCAGAGCGACCCGCCGGCGCGCGCCTTCCGCTGGAAGTTCAACAACTCGGGCGAGACGATGGAGGTGGACAGCAAGCACTTCGCCAGCAACGGCAGCCTGTCACTGCTGCGCTACACGGTGCGCTCCGACCTCGACTACGGCACGCTGCTCTGCTGGTCCGACAACGCCGTCGGCGCGCAGGCCGCGCCCTGCGTCTTTCAGGTAGTGGCCGCAGGTAAAACACCGCGCCCTGCATCTTTCAGGTAGTGACCGCAGGTAAAACACTGTGCCCTGCGTCTTTCAGGTAGTGACTGCAGGTAAAACACTGTGCCTTGTGTCTTTCAGGTAGTGACCGCAGGTAAAACACTGTGCACTACATCTTTCAGGTAGTGATGGCAGGTAAAACACCGCACCCTGCGTCTTTCATGTAGTGATGGCAGGTAAAACACTGTGCTCTGCATCTTTCAGGTAGTGACTGCAGGTAAAACACTGCGCCCTGCATCTTTCAGGTAGTGACTGCAGGTAAACCACTGTGCCCTGTGTCTTTCAGGTAGTGACGGCAGGTAAAACACCGCGCCCTGTGTCTTTCAGGTAGTAACCACAGGTAAAACACCTCACCCTGCGTCTTTCAGGTAGTGACTGCAGATAAAACACTGTGCCCTGTGTCTTTCAGGTAGTGACGGCAGGCAAAACACCGCGCCCTGCGCCTTTCAGGTAGTGACCACTGGTAAAACACTGTGCACTGCATCTTTCAGGTAGTGATGGCAGGTAAAACACCACGCCATGCGTCCTGCATGTAGTGACCGCAGTAAAACACCGCGCCCTGCGTCTTTCAGGTAGTGGCCGCAGGTAAAACACCGCGCCCTGCATCTTTCACGTAGTGACCGCAGGTAAAACACCGTGCCCTGCATCTTTCAGGTAGTGACTGCAGGTAAACCACTGTGCCCTGTGTCTTTCAGGTAGTGACTACAGGTAAAACACCGCACCCTGCGTCTTTCAGGTAGTGACTGCAGGTAAAACACCACACCCTGCGTCTTTCAGGTAGTGCCTGTAGGTAAAAAATTGCATCCTGTGTCTCTGAGGCTGCGGCCACTGATAAAACGCAGCACCATGCATCCAGCAGATAGTAGCTGCTGGTAAAAGACCACACTAAACGTCTTTCAGGCAAGGACCACTGGTAAATCACCACACACTGCCTATTTCAGGTAGTGACTGTGGTTAGAATGACACGCTCTGATTCGAAATTCAAACTCTTGGAAAGCTAGTATTCACACACACACTGAATGTTACACAGTATACGAACGTTACAAACATAATACACTTCAAGAAACTTCCAGAAATGATACATTCTAAATAATAAACAATTGCTGATTGGCAGGTTTTAACTGACGAAGCATAGCAAGCTACTGTATGCACCATGGCTCATCTCATTGACTCCTCTCCTGATAAACAGCGACCGCTTTATTTAGAAGGTCTCATTGGAGCTGACTACAGCACAACGGATCTTGATCTTCTCAGTGTTTCTTTGTATGATAGCGCTGGTGGATGCTGGCTTTCTGGCCGTGTTGTTACATCCGCTACACTACGATGAGCATTGAAGATAGCCCTCCCATCGAAACAAAGCCATCGTCAAGTGAGTAATATTTTTCATTGACCTCACACAGCCGATCTGCGTCTCTGCACTGTAGTAAGGCTTCATACGGAGGTCATGCACGATCACTCTGAGCTTTTCTTTCCTTGATAAAGTGTCAGAATCCTTGACTTCGTATGTGACGTCTGACAAGAAACGAAGAATACGATATAGTCCAAAGTATAACCTCAGTGACTTTTCTGATAGTCCTTCTTTTCGCACAGGTGTAAAAATCCGTACCAAGTATCTCGGGCTGCACCTTATTGACTGGTGCTTGGCGTTATTCTGCTCTCGCACTTACTCCTGGGCGCCCAGGTTCCGTCTGTATGTGAGCCAGTTCACTTGCTTGTCAGATCATGGTGATTAGGAGATCACTTTGTAATCCTGAGTAATATTCTAGCAACTGTAACCGTGGAGCAGAAACATCGGTGGGAATACCGTACTGTCTTGTTCACTGTGGTGTACGCAAATGTCATTATAGGCAGTATTTATCCCAATCTCTCTCTTCGATATCAACATACATCTAAGGCCTATCTGTCGATTAAGGCGTTCTGTGAGCCAATTCGTCTGTGGATGGCAGATACTTCTCATTGACTTCAGTCTCGATTGGAAAATGTTTTCACAGCCAATCATCATCGCATGTCCCGTGCTTCAAAATGATGACTTCTATAAGGAATTTCGCAAGTCCGAATTTTCGGCTGACGGCACGGCTTCGTGTATAGCTTACCTGTTGAGTTAGTTAGAGCAGACGGTCGTCCATCAATTCCCGCCTGCCGATTTAGGGAACCTCCCAAAGAGGTCGATTCCAATTCGACGGAATGGCGCTGCTTAAAATGGGATTGGTACCAGATGTACCACAAATAAATGCGGAAAATGTTTCCGCCTTTGACGTTCTGTACAGTGGCTTAGATTGTGTGTAACGGATCGGAAGATGCCTGGCCAGTGATACATACGTCTGATTCTACATAGGGTCTTCAGGAAACCCTGGCGACCAGATGTTGGAGCGTTGTTGAAATACTTCAGGATAGCTGACTATAAATGCACTGAGATGACGAGTAACCATTTCCTCCCCACTAAATCACAGTTCCTCTTGTACAAAGATCCGTTTATTTTCTGGAATTCACCTTTGGTTGGTTCCTCCTCCTTCAAGGCTTCTATAATTTTCAATAGTGCCGGATCATTCCTCTGTTTAGCAGCAATGTAATTTAATGCAGCGTTGACTGAGCATTCATCTACGTTGCTGTGTTATGTCGAGGGATTCCTTGAAAGACAGTCGGCGTCCTGGTTTGCATCCGCTTCCGTACGCCATTGTGAAAGTTCAGTGCTCATTTCACCACTCGACCCAACGGATCCTTCGGGCTAGTCAGCGAGCATAGCGAATGGAGGTCACAACTGTGATTGACTTGCCGAATAATTATGGCTGTAACTTGTTGATTGCCCTCGGTTGTCAATAGTACTTTGGAACCACAAGCTACCACTTATTCAGCAGCTTCCTGAACCTGAAGTAGAACGGCACCTATCCCATACCCACTCACTCTTTGCAGTTTCCTCTGTTTGCTGGAATCACTCTGTCGTTGTGGTATACTTCAGTAGAAGAGCTTTGTACAGGTATTTTGTCCGCTTCTGTCATGATCGCATTAGCGATGTGGAATAGCACTAAAAAATTCTGTATGAACTTTTCCTTATGAAGCTTGATCATGTTTTTTCGTTTTTGTTCTGCTACTTGTGCTTGCTGCTGACTGTTGCCAAGTGTTTCCTTGAGTTCGGCCTAGAATTTGTCCTAGCTATATATCTTCTCTTCATCGTTATCGAACCACAGTTGAGCTTTGACAAGTCCATTTGCCAAACACATTTTGTCGTCACACCTGTTGTATTTGGCGACTCGGTTAATCGTGTTAGCCATTTCGTCGGGTCCTGAGAGGCTTCTCCGGAAAACACTGATGTATGTCTGAGGTGCAGATGACTTACTAGTCTTTTTAATCCAGCTGTATCCTGAATGTACGGATCTTAGGAATGATGTACTACTTGCATTCCTGTTTCTGCACGTTTAGGCGACGGCTTCTACGTTGCATGATTGGAAACACGGCAATGTAGAAGTTTTGAAGCGCCCAGCGTCTCCATCAATCACTCTCATGTCGAAACCTCAATCAAGCGCAAATCCGAAGGCAGAGTCGCCGTTGAAGTACAACAGTCGACAAGGATAGCACGTTTAGTATTGATACCTACGTACAGACATATCAGAACTGAAATCCTACAGGCTGAGTGCAGATGTTTGTACAAAGTACGAATATTCTACCTTGTAGTTATTTATAGAAACATCGAATGTTACAGAACACGCAAACGTTATAAACATAAATTACTTCAGAAACTTCCACAAACGCCGGCCGGGGTGGCCGAGCGGTTCTAGGCGCTACAGTCTGGAACCGCGCGACTGCTACGGTCGCAGGTTCGAATCCTGCCTCGGGCATGGATGTGTGTGATGTCCTTAGGTTAATTAGGTATAAGTAGTTCTAAGTTCTTGGGGGTTGATGACTTCAGAAGTTATGTCCCATAGTGGTCAGAGCCATTTGAACCATTTGAACTTCCACAAACGATAAATACTGAGTAACTGCTGGGGAACCGAAGGCGCGGGTTTGAATTGTCAACCCCCAACACAGCAGCCAGCGACAATGACCACCACACTGCACTGAACGCACTACAGATGACGGCCATGTTCGTAACCACCTTAAAAGGACAGACCAGTCGCTGGACCGCTGTAGATGGTGTAGGGGGTGTACTAGGTGGGAGTGTGGATCTCCACCGCTGACATAAACCATGTGCCAGTCGACTGAACGAAATCAGCTTAGTAAGACATGACAAAACGGCCGAAAGGAGCTATCTTGTTTGGACGTGGTTGGTGACGTATCCCGATTTCTTGGTGTATCGGCACAGACCATGTACCTACAAGTAATTGTGTACCATTTGCAGCCATGTAATGTAATATAATAACAGTAATAAAAGATCCTAATGACAAAGATCGAAGACAAGTGCTATGCATTGTCAGTTACAGTCGGGTCAAAGCTCTCCAGAAATTGCAGCTGATGCTAAATGCAGGTCCATCTCATCCGCGAAAATTGCGAAGGAACGTGCACATTTGGAGTCGGATAACTGGCAAAAAGACCAGTGTTGACAGTACACGTATCTGCATGTATTAAATGGCTCAAAACACAGAAACTGGACAGTATCTGACTGGAGGGATTTATTGTCGACCGGTGAGTCCCCATTTCGCCTCTTTTCGAATAATGCATGGCATCGAGAATACCTACTGCCAACGAGGCGTTTCACTTGCAGTGTGCGGAAGAAGAGGTCTGAAGTATCATGGTAATGGTTAATATTTCATAGTATTTTCATCAGTTCCTTCAGGATAAACTGGTGATACAAATTAATTGTAAATCACTCTGAATTCTCTTCTTGATAACAATTTAATTTCTAGTACTAGTAAGTGGCTTACAGCCTTCGGCGAAATATTGTTTGCCTAGTATGTCATGTACACAAGACAGAACTACCTTTATCAAATATCTTTAGTCAAAGGGAATCATTATTGTCACCTTTTATATATTTCTATTTGTTAACAACGTATATCTTTGGGAAATTTCAGCATGCACCACCAGTGAAAAACAATGGCGTAATATCCTGGTATTTTACATTGCTGTGGTGTGTTTCTTACAATGCGTCATATGTTTTCCCATTTCTACAACAACATAACATCCTACAAGTGCATAAGCTGCGCCAGGTTGTGACGTATAGTCTTGACTGTGTAAATCTTGCAAACTCTGACGATGGAACTTTTCTTTTGAAGTAAACGTCGCAAACAAAAACCTGTAAAATAAAACCGAAATACAACATGTGATAAGCTTTTATTATGTATATATATATATATATATATATATATATATATATATATATATATATATATATATATATATATCACTTTCTCAGTGTACCACGTGGAACCATTGCTGATGTGTTAAAACAAAATAAAATTACGAAAGTTAAGTTTATTTTTTACTTGAGCAGTCTGACTAGCAACACGAAGAGGGATCGACAACACCACATGGTTCAAGTCGATAACAGTTTATGACATCTCAGTTTTGTATTACTTTCTGTTCATAAACATCAATATTAAAAGAAAACAGGCAAGTGGCAGAAGCAAAATGGAAAGAAACACCTTGAAATTTGAAGAACTTTCAAACTCAAAATTATGTCTACCCATTTTCTAAAAAAAGTCTTAAAAGAACTCAAAGTCATTGCAGTCATCCAACAGAACTGTGGATGATTTCCGAAGACACCATATCGCAACTCGTATCAAAATGACAAACGGACTTTAAACTTTCTGCTATGCAAACGAGCACCGATATTTAACCTGACACTAAATTAAATATCCCAGAAATTCAGCAAAAGATGCCAGTAATTCATAAATACGATGCTAGTAAAATACAATTACTGCTATTAGCAAAAACTCGACTAAAGCGGAAGTACAGAATGAAGTGAAAGTCAGCGTTTATCAAATCTGCACCAAAATAAATTCCAATGTTACTTATAATCCGTCTTGACTGCAAAATGATTGTTCATATGAACGGTTTCGGTTCATCTAGAACCATATTCAGATCTTTAACGATAATGATACTAATTTACTATTTCATAAATGCAAATCGTTTTCATCCTATCTAGTCAAAATCAAATGTACCAGAATGTACCTGATATTTCGGTTACAGGAGTAACCCGTCCAAATACAGCAACTTTCACATGCTGCATCACATAAAATTGGTTGGCAGAATGCACGTCATTTATATTAATTATAACACTATTACCGACAGGTGGCGTCTGGTACATTTGTTACATGAAATACAAATAGTGGACAGATCACGTCCTAAAACAATAATATTTGCCATAGCGAAATCTTATTACTTTCAAGGATCTGGAAACAATGTTTTTCTTTATGTTAAATGATGTTATGCGCCCGTACAACGGGCTACAGAAACAGAAAACCAATAGTAAGCAACCGCACACGCAGCCAGGAAATGGTAGTAATAAGGAAACAATGAAAATCATCTGAAGAAATTCCACGGCATTATGTCCCAGTAAACAGGGAAATGTTTTAGAAAATCTAAACGCCGATGTCCATTGCAACACTTCGGAAAAGACGCACAACACTTAACAATCACTGGGAACACTGCACTAAAAGGTCAGCACGAAGATGACACACCACAGGCAAGGGCAGATGGGAGGGGGGACCTGGACAGATGAAGGAGGAAGAAAGAGAGGGGGGGGGGGGGGAGAGGAGAAAATGGTTCAAATGGCTCTGAGCACTATGGGACTTAACATCCATGGTCATCAGTCCCTAGAACTTAGAACTACTTAAACCTAACTAACCTAAGGACATCACACAACACCCAGTCATCACGAGACAGAGAAAATCCCTGATCCCACCGGGAATCGAACCCGGGAACTCGGGTGTGGGAAGCGAGAACGCTACCGCACGACCACGAGCTGCGGACGGGGGGGGGGGGGGGAGAAGAGGAAAAACGAAAGGCGGGGGGGGGGGGAGGAGTGAAACGACAAAGAGAGACAGCTCAGAAGGGGGCAGCAGGGCAGACGCGAGAGGGAATGGAGAAAGGCAGAGGAACGAAAATGCAAAAGGTATCAGGGCAGAGAAGGGAGGGAGAGAGATGGTAGACGGGGAAAAAACAAGATGGAGGGGGGAGGGGAAGAGGGAGCCCAGGAAAAGGATAAAGGAAAGGAGGAAGGTGAGGATTAGAGTTGATAGGAGGGATAAATGAAGGGATAGAGGGCATCATCCGGGAGGGGGAGTTTTACGGAAGCCACCTTGGGAAAGGGGATGAAGAGTGTATAGATGGAGGGCAAGGGGGACACAACAGTGAAGGCGTGGCAGAGGGCGGGGGTTGGAGAGGAGAGGAGCAACCAGGGGATGGGGGGATCAAGGTGGCGGGAGGTGTAGAGTATGTGGATATGTTCGAGGAGTAGGAGCAGAAGGGGGAAAGGAATCAGGTCATAGAGGATCCGCGTAGGGGACGGGAGGCGTATATGGAAGGCGAGGTGGAGTGCATGACTCTCGAGAATCTGGAGGGACTTATAGAATTTGGAGGGTACGTTATCGATCGAACCCCTCTCGTACGTACCGGGTGATCAAAAAGTCAGTATAAATTTGAAAACTTAATAAACTACGGAATAATGTAGACAGAGAGGTAAAAATTGACACACATGCTTTGAATGACATGGGGTTTTATTAGAACCAAAAAAAAGTAGTACTGCTAGACACGTGAAAGATCTCTTGCGCGCGTCGTTTGGTGATGATCGTGAGCTCAGCCGCCACTTTCGTCATGCTTGGCCTCCCAGCCCCCCAGACCTCAGTCCGTGCGATTATTGGCTTTGGGGTTACCTGAAGTCGCAAGTGTACCGTGATCGACCGACATCTCTATGGATGCTGAAGGACAACATCCGACGCCAATGCCTCACCATAACTCCGGACATGCTTTACAGTGCTGTTCACAATATTATTCCTCGACTACAGCTATTGTTGAGGAATGATGGTGGACACATTCAGTATTTCCTGTAAAGAACATCATTCTTACTTTGTCTTACTTTGTTATGCTAATTACTGCTATTCTGATCAGATGAAGCTCCATCTGTCGGACATTTTTTGAAGGTTTGCATTTTTTTTTTTTTTTTTTTTTGTTCTAATAAACCCCATGTCATTCCAAGCATGTGTGTCAATGTGTACCTCTCTGTCTACATTATTCCGTGATTTATTCAGTTTTCAAATTTATATTGACTTTTTGATCACCCGGTATATCTTGCCCTGTCGTTACATAGTATAGAGTGTACCACATATTTTCTACATTTTCTGACGTTTTTCGTTTCACTCACACGGTTTTCCCTTCTCTGTTTGCGTAGTATATTTCTTTCAACAATATAACATTATTAAGTGAGTTACAATACATTTTTATACTTTTCATGGAACGGCGTTTTGCCGGGTGTGTGAGGCCCTCTGGCGGTAAAGTTCCTCTGACTTCTCGCCTATGTCTTCTCACTTACTTTAGTTGGTGTTTAAACTTTTTCGCTTCTTCCTTAGTTATTCTATCAGCTTTATATTATGTTATAAGCACCATAAGCTTGTTGTTGTGCGTGTTATTATTTTTACCTAAAATAACCACGAGGGCATCTCAGATCATGTATTATCACTTAGCCATGTCCTTTTAACTGTACTGTACAATTTGCTATGAGCAGTAGCGCGACTGACAGTACGACTCCACAAGCACTGGGGCCTAGTTTACACCATACTTTAAATATGTCAGACCTTGCTAAGCTTGTTTTGTGACGATGCCACCATGGTTTTGTTATATTAGGACACGTTATAAAACAGGTATACCTCGTTATGTTTTAAGCACATGTTTCCACATCCATTCAAGTAATGATTATTTGTTATGGCTCATTTTATTGTATTAAGACATAATCTGTCCACTAGTTGTATTTCATTTCGCACGTTTTGCTGCAGATCTGAAAATGATCATTCATAACCGAAACCGCTAGTCTAAGGAGCAAAACTTTTGTGATCAGTGACAGAAATGAAGGAAATTTATTCTGTCGTAGTTTCTGCCTGTAATTCTTCGTGGAAGTTTGACCATACCTTTCCATACCCTGTAGGAACGCTTAAGATGTGGAATGTCATGTAGACCCCATGAGTGTTCGACGTTTGGAGTGCACCTGCTGCTCAGTGGCCGCCAATGAGATGGCACTGAGCGTTGGGTAGAGCGCAACTCTGACAACAAGGAACTGTACAGGGAGCAGACGGTCAGCCTACCAAGACACCAGACATACCGTTAGATGCCGTTAACTGGTCAGAAACTGAAGCAGTTGCACCATATGAGTCCCTGCGTACTTTCAGTTCTTTGTTTTAATACTCATTTTTACAGACATCAGTAATAAACTGAAATGTCATTAACTAATTTCAAGTTGTCGATAGTTTTCAAGTACTGTCGATACTTCTTTGGTTCTGTAGTTGGGCTGCTCAACTGAAAAGACTTTTATTCAGTATTTTACTGTATGTAATTTTAAACAACTATAAAATTTTGTTGTTTAAACCTTTGGCGTAAAGTCGTACTCTTATAATGATTTATCCTGTGATCTCACGGGTTTTCTCGGCGTGACTGATTAATACTACGCTTTCTGGTGTTCATCAACTCGAATGAATACCCGAAAGATGTATTGCGGCTATAGTTTTAAGTACATCATTGAAATTGCGCTTTTACGGATTGCGTTTGTTAAAAATAATTTGTCAAATATGTGTGCAGTGTCACAGTAGAATAGCTTACATACGCAACAAGGAGGGACACACCTCGCTCATCTCCGTTCACAGTGTGCTTTCCCAAGTGTGCTTGTGAATGAACTGCTGCGTCCTTTTATGTTGTGACAGCGCCACATTAAAAAGAAATTTAATTTTGCTGTGAGCTGTGCAGAATCATTGCTACGTTATTCACATTCTGTTTTCTATCAGTTCTGAACATGAACTGAAATTGTAATTTCGTAGACTTCTCCATGATATCTGAAGAGTTGAAATGGAAACATTTTCAGTGCTACTTGCTCAGTACTCCGTTGCATGTCTCTATAGAGTTGGCCTAGGTGCAAAACCATAGAGAAAGACTTTCAAACATTAGTTAGTAGATAGTGTATGGCCTTCGTGCAAAGCTGTTCTTCCCTCTGGAGTTAGAAAATTTAAAATGTTCGAGCAGTGATTATCTGTTTACTACAGTCCTACTCTTAAATAACGTATGCTGTATTGCTGTACTTGTATTACGACAAATAAAAGGTAGTGTACTAGCATTAATGGAACACAGTTTTAATCTGCCAGGAAGTTTCATATCAGCGCACACTCCGCTGCAGAGTGAAAAATGTCATTCTGGAAACATCCCCCAGGCTGTGGCTAAGCCATGTCTCCGCAATATCCTTTCTTTCAGGAGTGCTAGTTCTGCAAGGTTTTCAGGAGAGCTTCTGTAAAGTTTGGAAGGTAGGAGACGAGGTACTGGCAGACGTAAAGCTGTGAGTACCGGGCGTGAGTCGTGCTTCGGTAGCTCAGTTGGTAGAGCACTTGCCCGCGAAAGGCAAAGGTCCCGAGTTCGAGTCTCGGTCGGACACACAGTTTTAATCTGCCAGGAAGTTTCATTAATGGAACTTGCAATAAAAACTGTCTTCCTGGTATTTTGTCGAATACTGACGCAATTCAGACTATGGCCTTCCAGAAAACATAAGATGGGTCTTGGAAAGAAAACAGAACAACCAGTCACCGAAAATAATTTTATTTACTTACACAAATAGCGCCGTTACCGTTTCCGATATCGGTAGTATATCTACAAACGGCCGTTAATGTTTATATTACATTTCTTGCTATTTAGGTTAACTGTTGGAAATAAAAAAGGCAAAAACTAATGTAAATAACATTACAAGTTTTATAAACTAAAACGGCCGTCTGGTGATGAACCTGTCACATTTGAAATCGGTAATGGCGTGCTATTTGTGCAAATAAACAGCGTTGTTGACGGTGACTGGTTGCTGTTTCCTTCTCTGCAAGACTCTGGTTGCACGAAACTTTCTTACTGGCACGTAGAACCAGTCAGTAACTTGGTATGACAGTTAGAATGTTCTTAATAAAATATTTATTTTCTTTTTTTACCAGTGGTGAAAAAGACAACAGAAAAGATATAGAAATTAATCTTAGTAAACTCAGGCAGGTGTGTAGAACAATCAACAAAAAGCTTTAAAAACAAACTAGGAAAGATACTCAAATTAATTCTACAAAACTGTTGCAGTCCCCACACTGGTCTACTGAAGCGAAACCTGAGTGATTACCGAAAGTCAAGAAAGCGGCACCGATGCACAAGAAATGAAATTCCTAAGAAGAGTTAAAGGCAGCTCAATAAAAGACTGAAGAGTCAGTATACAAGAGAAAAACTAAAAAAATTAGTTTAAATGGTAAAATTCTAGATTATAGAAGGAAATGGAACCAACACTTACAAACAATTGACAGACTCCCGTTAAAGGCTAGAAATTTCAAGTGCCAAGGAAGAAGACATAGAGATATACCCCGGGAAAGATAGGTACTGTAACAGGCAATTTTGCGGTACCGCGGTGAGCAGTATAGTTCGTACAACATTTCAATTTTTTGGCTAGAATACACTGATTTGAAAAGTTGTTGTTATGATCTTCAGTCCTGAGACTAGTTTGATGCAGCTCTCCATGCTACTCTATCTTGTGCAAGCTTCTTCATCTCCCAGTACCTACTGCAACCTACATCCTTCTGGTTCAAATGGCTCTGAGCACTATGGGACTTAACATCTATGGTCATCAGTCCCCTAGAACTTAGAACTACTTAAATCTAACTATCCTAAGGACATCACACAACACCCAGTCATCACGAGGCAGAGAAAATCCCTGACCCCGCCGGGAATCGAACCCGGGAACCCGAGCGCGGGAAGCGAGAACGCACGACCACGAGCTGCGGACTACATTCTTCTGAATCTGCTTAGTGTATTCATCTCTTGGTCTCCCTCTACGATTTTTACGCTCCATGCTGCCCTCCAGTACTAAATTGGTGATCCCTTGATGCCTCAGAACATGTCCTACCAACCGATCCCTTCTTCTGGTCAAGTTGTGCCACAAACTCCTCTTCTTCCCAATTCTGTTCAATACCTCCTCATTAGTTATGTGATCTACCCATCTAATCTTCAGCATTCTTCAGTAGCACCACATTTCGAAAGCTTCTATTCTCTTCTTGTCTAAACTATTTATCGTCCATGTTTCACTTCCATACATGGCTACACTCCATACAAATACTTTCAGAAACGACTTCCTGACACTTAAATCAATACTCGATGTTAACAAATTTCTCTTCTTCAGAAACGCTTTCCACGCCATTGCCAGTCTACATTCAATATCCTCTCTACTTCGAACATCATTTGTTATTTTGCTCCCCAAATAGCAAAACTCCTTTACTACCTTAAGTGTCTCATTTCCTAATCTAATTCCCTCAGCATCACCCGTCTTCATTCGACTACATTCCATTATCCTTGTTTTGCTTTTTTGATGTTCATCTTATACCCTCCTTTCAAGACACTGTCCATTCCGTTCAACTGCTCTTCCAAGTCCTTTGCTGCCTCTGACAGAATTACAATGTCATCGGCAAACCTCAAAGTTTTTATTTCTTCTCCATGGATTTTATTACCTACTCCGAACTTTTCTTTTGTTTCCTTTACTGCTTGCTCAGTATACAGATTGAGTAGCATCGGGGAGAAGCTACAACCCTGTCTCACTCCCTTCCCAACCACTGCTTCCCTTTCATGTCCCTCGATTCTTATAAGTGCCATCTGGTTTCTGAACAGATTGTAAATAGCCTTGCGCTCCCTGTATTTTACCCCTGTCACCTTCAGAATTTGAAAGAGAGTATTCTAGTCAACATTGTCAAAAGCTTTTTGCAAAGAGAGACACAATTTTCGTCATTCTCCAGGTACACATCAGATTTGAAGTTTAGAACGTTTTCCATCCCCGCTCAATAATTGTTGTTCCTGTGGCATGGGGTAAGTAAAAGTCTCGGCACCAGCTATCGCAATTTGCTACACGCCTTAGCCCCTGCCACAGCTGTTACCAGTCAGCGTAGCCTCGCGCCCCCGCCGGCGAGCCGACCTGTGAGAGTGTGAGCCGTGTCGTGGTGCCGCAGGGCGACCGTTCCCGGTGCGCAACTGCTCGCTGTGGAACCAGACGGCGTCCTCCGTGGAGGTGGTGTGCCAGCCGGGCTTCGACGGCGGCCTGCCGCAGCACTTCGTGCTGGAGCTGCACGCCGCTCCCGCCTCCAGAGCCGGCACCGCTTCCAGCTCCAGCGCCAGCGCGCGCCTCAACCTCACCGCCAGCGACTTCCCCTCCTTCGTGCTCACCGACCTCGAGCCCGACCTGACCTTCTGGGCTGCCATCTACGCCGTCAACGCCAAGGGCCGCAGCGTGCCAGTGCTCATCGAGGAGATCACCTCCAGGGACGCGGAGCGCAGAACAGGTCGGTGTTACCTATGGTTCTCAGCACTAACAACGACACTCCACGGGAAACATTACTGGAGTTGCATGAAGCTTCGGCCCGTTACTTTGATTAGGGCAGGCACCGTACCGCTGTTAGCCGACCTAGACGAGTTAGGAGAAGCCCAGAGTATTTCCTATCATCACTACATCACTTAACGCTGTCTTACAAGGGGGCCATGAGACGTTCTAATCACGGATTTCGATAACTCCAAGATACTAGAAGGAAAGTCAGCATTGGCCGTAATTTTGATTGTTTATTGACAGCAAAATCGATTTTCAATCACATAATGATCATCTTCAGTGCTGTAGTGTAGAAATTAAAACTCATTGGCACTGGTGTCAAGTTACACTCCTGGAAATGGAAAAAAGAACACATTGACTCCGGTGTGTCAGACCCACCATACTTGCTCCGGACACTGCGAGAGGGCTGTACAAGCAATGATCACACGCACGGCACAGCTGACACACCAGGAACCGCGGTGTTGGCCGTCGAATGGCGCTAGCTGCGCAGCATTTGTGCACCGCCGCCGTCAGTGTCAGCCAGTTTGCCGTGGCATACGGAGCTCCATCGCAGTCTTTAACACTGGTAGGATGCCGCGACAGCGTGGACGTGAACCGTATGTGCAGTTGACGGACTTTGAGCGAGTGCGTATAGTGGGCATGCGGGAGGCCGGGTGGACGTACCGCCGAATTGCTCAACACGTGGGGCGTGAGGTCTCCACAGTACATCGATGTTGTCGCCAGTGGTCGGCGGAAGGTGCACGTGCCCGTCGACCAGGGACCGGACCGCAGCGACGCACGGATGCACGCCAAGACCGTAGGATCCTACGCAGTGCCGTAGGGGACCGCACCGCCACTTCCCAGCAAATTAGGGACACTGTTGCTCCTGGGGTATCGGCGAGGACCATTCGCAACCGTCTCCATGAAGCTGGGCTACGGTCCCGCACACCGTTAGGCCGTCTTCCGCTCACGCCCCAACATCGTGCAGCCCGCCTCCAGTGGTGTCGCGACAGGCGTGAATGGAGAGACGAATGGAGACGTGTCGTCTTCAGCGATGAGAGTCGCTTCTGCCTTGGTGCCAATGATGGTCGTATGCGTGTTTGGCGCCGTGCAGGTGAGCGCCACAATCAGGACTGCATACGACCGAGGCACACAGGGCCAACACCCGGCATCATGGTGTGGGGAGCGGTCTCCTACACTGGCCGTACACCACTGGTGATCGTCAAGGGGACACTGAATAGTGCACGGTACATCCAAACCGTCATCGAACCCATCGTTCTACCATTCCTAGACCTTCAAGGGAACTTGCTGTTCCAACAGGACAATGCACGTCCGCATGTATCCCGTGCCACCCAACGTGCTCTAGAAGGTGTAAGTCAACTACCCTGGCCAGCAAGATCTCCGGATCTGTCCCCCATTGAGCATGTTTGGGACTGGATGAAGCGTCGTCTCACGCGGTCTGCACGTCCAGCACGAACGCTGGTCCAACTGAGGCGCCAGGTGGAAATGGCATGGCAAGCCTTTCCACAGGACTACATCCAGCATCTCTGCGATCGTCTCCATGGGAGAATAGCAGCCTGCATTGCTGCGAAAGGTGGATATACACTGTACTAGTGCCGACATTGTGCATGCTCTGTTGCCTGTGTCTATGTGCCTGTGGTTCTGTCAGTGTGATCATGTGATGTATCTGACCCCAGGAATGTGTCAATAAAGTTTCCCCTTCCTGGGACAATGAATTCACGGTGTTCTTATTTCAATTTCCAGGAGTGTATTATCAGTAACCAGTGCTATGAAACGATCACAATAATTTAGTTATTGAGGTATTGTGATGCCTATGTGTTTTAATTTGTACTCTACAGCACTGAAGATGATACGTGATTGAAAATCGATTTTGCTGTCAATAAACCATCAAAATTACGGCCAACGCTGAACTTCCTTCTAATTTCACGTATATGGTCGTTGTGCACACAGCACTCTATGGAGTCGCCAATGAACTCCAAAATATGTTGTAGTCCCAGCATGTGGCTAAGGGCCTTTAATGCGACGGCCTCTAGTTTCCGAGAATATCCATATAGTACTTTTATGACTTCAGTCGTATTTCGATCAAGCGAGCTTAGCGCTGCGAATAAGTCTCGCGGCTACCACACTGACAGTATATTTTCAAATCCTGCCCACCTACCTTTTTTCGGTGTCATCGCATGGAATATCATTAAATAGAATATGCCACGCAAAATTATTCAAAACTGGTGGTTTTCGTTGTAGTTATTTCATTAACAAATCAATCATTACTACAGAATCGTCTTCCTATTGCTCGGAACGCTTATTGTACTACAACAGAAATCTGAGCAGTGTTTGTCGCAGAGTCAGACGAATCACAGATTCGTAGAGCACCACGCACATTTAATGGAAGCTACTACTTCGCAAGCACACGGATTTTTAGAAGCGACACCGTCCATTTAAATCAGAAAGTTTGTTCTTTCTTCGATCAACTTTGATGCAAACCAAGCGTATTTCATCATTCCTGTGAAAGTAGGTGCACTAAACTGATGCAGAATTAAAAAATGAATATTTTCGGAATCTTCCCTCGAAGTGTTGGTATTTAGCTTTTTGAATGTTTCTCGTCAAAATCTTAAAATGCCTGCAGTTGTAGTACGTTTGGGTGCGATCATTTTTACGCTACAAGTGCATATTTCTCTTTCATCTGGAAAGGTCTGGTCGTACAGTGTCTGATCAGTCTGCCCACACCACAAATCTGTACGGTAAAGAGGTTTTTCTTGTCCCACGTACGGGAGAATGACAGATTTTAAAAAATTCTTCGTAGAGCGCTTTCGTGAACCTCCTTGATTTCGTGCTGCAGGTCAAAATTACATTTTTAATTTACGATTCAACATGTCAACACATTTTTTGAACTATCAGTACCAACTCCACGAATGGTTCTTGCATAAATAAGAAAACGCTCCATATAATCTTTCCTGATGGAAATGGAAATGAGTGTTTGGCGTCATTGACCTGGAGGCCCCTTGCGTGGCAGGTCCGGCCGCCTTAGTGCAGATACAATTACATTCGAGGCCACACTGGGCAACCTGCGCTCCAGATGGAGATGAAATGGTGATGAAGACAACACAACACCCAGTCCTGGAGCGGAGAAAATCTCCGACCCAGCCGAGAATCGAACCCGGGCCCGTAGGACGGCAATCCGTCACATTGACCACTCAGCTATCTTTTTTTTCCAATGTCAGACTTACAACCTTTGCTGACATACATTTTGTTGTACTACCGCATAAATAGTATCTACAATGTCCAAATGTTGACAAATAGTGGATAATTAGAAAATTAATTAATTAAGGAAATGAATAAAACTGAAAATGTCCAAATGAAAGACATGAAGACATTGCGGATAGTACAAATACAAAAGAAACATGCTCCTGTAGCAATGAAATGAGATTCGTGTCGGGGGCGACACCTACTCACGACCCGACGTGAGAACATCTATCGACTCGTTCTCCAGTCGTTGGTATAAGACTGGGTCGTCCTCTCGAAATTAACTAAGGGTCCGTAAGTGTGATCGATGTCTATCTCGGCTTTTTCGCCTATCTCATCTCTCACCCGCCACACCCCATCTGGCCGGCGGGTTGATAAATGTAAGTCGCAAATAATTTGCGAAGTCTTGCCTATATTTCTTATGCTGCTGCAGCTTCGTGTGTCCATCCAGGAGAAAATGCCAAAAATCCATTTCGTCCTTTTCCGATTCGTTATTGACGTAGCCACAACCATTCACCGTACCCATGTCACTGCATTGGATTTTTGGACAGGAAAATAAGATTTTTGGGGGAAAAAAGTGTGTCTGATGAACTTGCGTGAGGGTCGGAGCGTAACAGGAACGCCAATATCTGTTGTGCCAAGAGCCACACTGGAGCTGTCCCAGTACATGCTAAACGATGATCATCAGTGTCCACTGTTGCGCAGCCTAAACATAGTGGGGTGTCTGCCAAATGAATCGCGTGCCGCCGTTGATTCGTTGCGAACTTCCTATTTACTACCACATACCATGTTGAACGTACCGACGTTGGGAGGTAAACGTTCTGTTGCCATTTCTTGTCTGGGTACTTCTTTTCCAGGGTATTCCTGGGGCACTGGCGCAGTAAGAGTTGGCATACATCTCGCGTCGTCGCGGTAGTCCTGTTGTTGGGAAGAATTCTCTGAGCTGCGCTCAAAAAAAAAAAAAAAAAAAAAAAAAAAAAAAAAAAAAAAAAAAACTTGAAATGTGACATCTTCGGTGAAATATGGCCCACATTGACTGGGGGCAGCATTGAAGTGGGCGCTAGTACATCGGCCAACGCACCCGAGATATTGCGAAATAGACCGCGCCACTGTCGTAAAGTCGTACTGACGAATAACGCCCATGCCTTTTCATACACGTTCACTAGACCTAGTCCACGCTCTCCAGGTGGTAGTGTAAGCGTTGTGTATTGGATCTTAAACAGGTGTCCAACACTCACGTAGGTTCCGAAAATTGCTTGTATCCGTGAGGCCATTGTGCGCGTTAAAGGGAGGACAGGCGCTACGTGAGTGAGTCTCGGTGCTAGGTATACGTTAACATAGGTCACCCTCTGAATCATATCCAACGCTCTTAATTTCTGTAACAACACAATTGTCCGCATCAGCTTCAATATGCGTCGGTAGTTATCCGCTGCTGTCCGCTGCACATCCGTGTGGAACGTAACACCTAGACATTTTATGGTCTTAACTGATATGAGCGACCGACATTCATGCAGCGTGACTTCTGTAGATTAAGCACACTTCCTGCCGCCATCCCGTATCGCTGTATCCATGCCAACGCCGTGCGGTATTTCGTCGCCTGTCCTTGCCACCAGCATCACATCGTCAGCATAAGCGCGGCAATGAAAGGTCAGTTGTGGCAACGGCATTCCCTCCAACCGTCTTCGGAGACCATATAGACAGGGTTCCAAAGCCATTGCATACAAAACTATCGAAAGGGGACAACCTTGACTAACTGACCTTGAAATAACAATGTAGTCAGTGCCCGCCCATTCTCCGAGACCTTTGATCGCACGCCGTGTAACAGTCGCATGATCACTAGAATGAAGGCCTGTGGGATTCCCAATCTGCCCATCACTGCGTGCAAAAAGATATGATCCACTCTGTCGAACGCATGATCGAGGTCAACAGCGACTAGTGCCCCACGCACTCGGCATGCCGCTGCTAATGCGATGATATCTCGGTAGAAACCGAGCGCCGTATGTACGTTACTCTTACCGCCGAGGCATGTTTGATGTATGAGGAGTCTATCAGTAATTGAAGACCGCAGGCGAGCCCCAAGGATGCTTGCGAAAATCTTATAGTCGCAGTTCAAGAGAGTGTGTGGTCTATAATCTCCTGGCCTTCTGCCACCACGTGGTTTGGGTATTGGGATGATGATACCCTCCGTGAATTCGGCAGGTATCTCAGTCTGCGGTAACAGGAGTTCGTTGTACATCTGAATCCAGGTCCGTCCCGTGAGATATGCAAAGGCGCGGCAGATATGCAAAGGCGCGGCAAAATTCAATTGGGAAGCCGTCCTGTCCCGGAGACTTGTTCGGAGCCCCCCTAGCAATTGCGTCTGTCAGCTTGTCCTTCGTTATCGCTGTGATGAAAGTCTCTGCATCCAGTGGTGGTCTATCTGGAATTTCCGAGATAACATCATGTAGTGTCTCGGGGTTCACTAGTATAAGTCCATATAACTGGCTTTTGTTGAAGTTTCGAGAACATACCTTCACCGAGGAGTCAAGCGGTATATTGCTCCCTCCTACGTATATCCCGCGAAGAGACCATGAGGATAAAATCAGAGAGATTAGAGCCCACACAGAGGCATACCGACAATCCTTCTTTCCACGAACAATACAAGACTGGAATAGAAGGGAGAACCGATAGAGGTACTCAAGGTACCCTCCACCACACACCCTCAGGTGGCTTGCAGAGTATGGATGTAGATGTGGTTGTAGATGTAGGTCTCTAGTTCAGTTGTCAGGAGTTTTTCTGTCACTATCCTTTCTTTCATCGCTAGTAGTGATTTGTATATGTAAAAAATGCTAAGTTCTACAGGTTTTTTAGTCTTTTTTAAACTTCATGGGTCCTGTAACTGGTTGATTAGTCAGTCCATAGGAAGGAAAGTCTAGTAAGGGAATGCGTCTGAAACCGACATTCGGGCAGAGGGCAGTATTACGCTATGAATATTATTAACTTGTTGAAATACTTTGGTTGTCGAAGACTAGGTCGTCAATGGTGATCAAGTTCAGTTTGAGAGAACCTCTCTTCCACTCATCATCCCATCCCCACAGCTCTTGCTGATGTTTCGCGGCGTCTAAGTTTTTGGGCTTCCAAAATCCCGAGTGCAGCACATCTAGCCGAAGACAATTGGCATTAACGACGGTAGCTGACAGCACAATAGCGTTTCAGGCAAAATCTTGGGGAAATAATTCTTCATTATTATTAGTCTCGATCTCAACTGATACTGTTTTCAGTTTATTTTACAAAATATCTTCACATCTAAGAATAAATTAAAAATTATAGTAGCTCCCATAGGTAGTGACTTCCATGTAAAAAACAGAGAACCCTGTCATCTAGCGTTAGTATTACCACCATGCATCCTTTGGTGAATGGTTGCAGTAGAATCTCGTCCAACTGTACCGTTAGACGATGTCACCTGTGAAAATACCGTCTAACGGGTCGATCAACGACCTGCGATTTTAAAGGCTGCCATACCACAAAGCATGCACCTGCGATCGTTCCCAGACATTCGGCCGTGGCTGATTTGTCGAGCATTGCGGGACGTGTTCACTGGGAAATCCCGCACCTTGCCACAGGCAGGACGGGGCTAGGTCCACAGTCAAACAAACTTTTTCCTACGTACCGCAAGCTGCATCGGGTCCAACATCAGACTGCATTAGCCTTCTGCGTTTGCGTTCTGCGTTGTGAGGCCTTAATGTTTCCCGTTAACTGCTATACCCCAAGGAGTACGCGCATCTATGTAATTTATACGCTGGACTGAAAGTTGCGCATGTCACGTCTAGGACTAATATTGCAGGTAGCGGTTCATAAATCATAATTAAGTGGAACCCCATACAATTGAAACGATAGCCAATGTCTCGTCCTTTAACAATAAGTGCATTAAAAAAGTATCCAACAGCTCCCCAAGCGTCAAACTGACTTTGCCTCGTTTGGTCTTTTGATCTTAGGCTTAAAATCTCTACAGCAGGACACATGGTGACAGAGGGAATGATCCAATGGCTGGATCAAATCTGTGATAATAATATGTTCGCTGTCCAGTCCATCCAATTCTGCCTTCACAGCGTCCCTTACGGTGAAAAAGCTGGACCTTGATGTGAAGTATTTAGGTTTTGCATTTGGCTCCTGTAAAACAGGAGCACGCAGATCTTCAGTTCAGTCCAAACCACTTCAAAATATTTTCATTCAGAACTCAACCAGTTATGTAAGTAATCAAATGAACACAAACTTGATGCATTGGACGCATCCATGCCAAAATATTTGCCTTTCCTTGTTTATATGGAACATGCAGCTACAAGCACTTCTCAACCGATTTGTCTTCGAGATCGACCTTAACCGTCCCCGAACTGGGATCTTCTGTTATGCACAAAATGTGAGGGTAATGCAGCCTGGTTGTAGGATCAGACAACCAAAATTCTGCCATACGGAATTTATAAGGAAAGCCGTTGCTCTAGCACGAATCTGCAATACCGGGCTCTCTCCTTGAATGAAATGAAGGATGTGAATCAGTCAGTCTTCGAGGATAATAGCAGCGGCCACTTCGCCTACTACGTTCATTTTCATTGGGTCGAAGGTTTTGCAAAACAAACGGATACCAAGTGACTCTGTTTACCGCAAATGAGCAGGGAACGTTCTTTTGGAAATCCAGGTTACCGCGTTTCGAAAAGCAATGCAGCATGACATAAAGTCTCCCTTAAACACGACAAACGCTCCTCCACGCCGTTCGCCCCACCTTCAGATCCTGCACAGAAGATTCCACTTGCAGAGAACTGCCGCTCGTTGGTTGCACTGATGTTGTTGTACTTACGTTTTCATTATCTTGGAAGTTTGTTCGAATGCGTTTGCTGGAACTAGACTTGCATTTTTATCGTAGGTACAATGTCCCAAAACCTATTTGAAAATAAGCGTGCTTACTTCCATATCTGTTGTGAACCAACGTCGTGTGTTTCGGGCAGTGTCATAATACTGCTGACCCAATGCCATTTCAACTTACTGTCTTCAAAATCTACAAAGCTATTAAAAGAAAAAAAATATACAAATTTGACACATCGTTATCTGTCAGAAAGGGAGATATGGGGGGGGGGGGGGTAATGTCGTAATTTCTGATTTGAAATTTAGGATGGGACTTTTTTTCAACAACGAGTTAAAATATCATATCCGTTCAGCGCTTCCGTACGGTCAGCTTCGTCCACGGCGTGCTGAACCAACGTTCGCAATTTTTAATGATTATATGAAGATTTGCAATAGGCTTGTCAGCATTTGAACTATCACAAGTTGAAGCAACCATAGAGTGTGAACCACAATTTATGTGATTAATATTGTCTTTTGGTGGTTGAAATAAAAGTAAACGGTATGACAAAACATGACTGATGCTGCAAAACTACTGGCATGCACTGAAAGACTAAGAAAGTTGCATGCCTACCTTATATCGTGTAGGGCCCCAGCGAGCACGTAGAAGTGCCGCAACACGTTGTGGCATGGACTCGAGTAACGTCTGAAGTAGTGTCTGAGTGAAATGACACCATAAATCCTGCAGGGCTGCCCATAAATCGTACACTTCCATCCGCTCGATACCATTTGAAAGGAGACTTGTCCGACCTTGCAAAATGTTTCCCGGCATCAGCAGCGCAATGTCGGTGTTGACAGGCCAAGGCAGGGCGTAAAGCTTTGTGCTGTGCAGTTATCAAGCGCACACGAAAGGGCCTCCGGCTCCGAAAACTCCTATATATGACGTACCGTTGAATGCTTCGCACTCTGACGCTTGATGATGGCCCAGCATTGAAATCTGCGGCAACTTGCGGAAGGGTTGCACTTCTGTTACGTTGAACGATTCTCTGCAGTCGTCATTGGTCCCGGTCTTGCAAAAAAATTTTCCCGGCCGCAGCGATGTCGGAGACTTGATTTTTTACAGGATTCCTGATATTCACGGTACACGCTTGAAATGGTCGTAGGGGAAAATCCCCACTTCATTGCTACCTCGGAGATGCTGTATCCCATCGCTTGTGCGTCGGCTATAAAACTACGTCCAAACTCACTTAAATCTTGATAACGTGCCATTGTAGCTGCAGTGATCGATCTAACCGCTGCGCTAGACACTTTTCATGTATAGACGTTTCCGACCGCAGCGCTGTATTATGCCTGTTTACGTATCTCTGTATGTGAATACGCATGTCTATACCGGATTCTTCGGCACTTCAGTGTAGCTTCTGCTGAAGAGCGTTCAACGGTGTGGGCAGTACAGCATTCTCAGGACGATCTTCTGCATTAATCACAATGCTTACGAACGCCAGAAACAAAATGCACTGCAGACAGTCGTCATATTACCTTGTGAGCATGTCAGTTCTGACACGGTACAATTCTGGAATAGGTGGCTTGTCTGGTGACTTTAACCTTGTGATCGGGCGTACTGTTTCTGCATATTTTGCATTAAATACTGTCGTTGCTATTTCTGCGAAGTCTGAAGTTGCATTCTCATCATTTCAGCTGCTGTTTGGCCGCCTGAGCAACATGGCAAGAATGCATAAAGAAATCAATTTGCGCTGTTATGTTGTTGCTGGGAACGCACATAAAACAACGTTACCTTCACTTCTTTGTATGCTCACTGGCCTTGCGAACGGTAAAACCTACGACCATGGACAGTGGAAATCAGGCGATTCCATATTTGTGTAGAAGATGAACTACAGCGATTAATGGTGCCAGCGGCTTTTATTTTCTTCATATGAGTATTTAGTTTCTTGGATATAGTCAGTTGTCTGTCTTACACTTCGTTTCGTTACAATTCAGGCTTGTACCATTTCCTATCGTAATACGACACTAAAGTGATACGATATAAATTATGACAAAAGTACATACGAAATGATCTAGTTAAAAGCAAATTGCAGGTCGTTATTGAAACAAATTTGTATAACATTTTCACTCATAAACGGAAAACAAAAACAGAAGAGGTAATGAGATCGCACTTATTATAAACAAACAGTACATTTTAAGTCAAAGGACATTACCAGTTCACATTAGGAAACTAAGATCCAGACAACATGCATCTGTGCGTTTACATCTTTAGATCTTTCTTACATAAACGTAGCCCGATTAAAAAACTTATAAGTATTTGTACTTATAGATTTCAGCATATTTATTTGATAATGAACTGCCCAAACTAGCAAACCAATTTCCATTGCTTCAGAATACTGTAGCAGATCGGTACGTGTAAAGTGCGACCATGTCTCATCTCTGACAACTCACTGGAAAATTACAGCTACTCTTATTTTGTGATTGCTAGTGGTTTGTTTTCTCTCCTTTCAAAATAATTTTCGGTGCTGTTTAGCGTAGCATAGGAAAAACTGATATCTTTATAAAAAATTAAAAACATCACCTTGGTTAGTCTATTTTAACTACAGTAAATAATTACCTGATTATCATTTTGTACATAAATCTATACTGCCTGCTTAAGATATCGAGGGGATTCGTTTGCGCTCAAATAGTTACGACGTATGGTGAACAGATAAACTTAACAATTTCAAACCCTTGAGTCTGCAGCTAAATAGCTGAAGTGTCTGCAAGCGATTTATTAAAAAAACATGAATTGTTATTTAATTTCAATATGAGAAACGTAATAAAAATGCCACACACAATCCCAATTAATCTTTCTTTACAGTTCGCTGCTATCATTTCTCGTTAACGTAAATCGCAATAAATTTAATCAAATCCCGTCCACGACCATAAAGAGAATTTGATGTTTTTGCTTACGTCTCTCGTCAGTGTTAACGCAAATAAATTCGGTTGCAGTGGTGTACCTGCGCTATTCGTAGCGGGTAACGGCTAATTAAAACTCTACCGCCTACTCACAACTGAACAGAGTGCTTATGTCAGTATCAATTTTATCATTATATATGGCTCACCGAAAAATAAATTTTATCTGAAAAAAGCAATAAATAGCTGAATCAAGATAAAACGTTTTCAAAAATCTCTTAGGTATACCATACTTACGGATGGTGCGCTGTAAATAAAGCAAAATACGCAGCTTTATTTGCCTACTTGCTCGGCGATCAGTCTGAGCCATCAGCTGAAACAACCTAGATTGTTATAATGTCTGTTAGGAGGTATTTAATATTGGATATCAATGTGAATACAGCTGAGGGGAAGCAGGTGAGAGAGTGACGTTTATCGGAAGAATTTAGGAAAATGTAATACACCTACAATAGAAGATGCTCGTGACACCTGTTCCTGAGTATTCTTTGCCACTGTTAGACCCTTATGAAGTCTGACTGGCAAAAGAGGTGGGAAATATTCAAACAGGAACTGCGAGATTGGCCACGAGTTTGTTTAGTGAGGTCACCGTCCCGTATTGGTTGAGATTTGGAGGGGGAGATGATTAAGTTTTAATGTCCCGTCGACAACGGGGTCATTAAAGACGGAGCACAAGCTCGGATTACGGAAGCATGGGCAAGGAAATCGGCCGTGCCCTTTCAAAGGAACCATCCTGGCATTTTCCTGAAGAGATTTAGGAAAATCACGGAAAACCTACATCAGTATGGCCGGACGCGGGTTTGAACAGTCGTCCTCCCGAATGCGAGCTAACCACTGCGCCACCTCGCTCAGTCTTGAGATACTAAGATTATTTTCTTCATTATAGATTTAGCCTAATAACCACCCTCCAGTGTACATCTCGCGAGATATCCACATCGGTAAAGTAAGGAGTACCCGTGGTCTAGGGGTAGCGTCCTTGATTCATAATCAAAACGTCTTCGGTCCCGGGTTAGATCCCCGCCACTCCCTGAATTTTGATAAATAATCAGCATTGGCGGCCGAAGACTTCCGGCATAAGAAGTCAGCCTCATTCTGCCAACGGCCTTGTCAAAGAGGGCGGAGGAGCGGATAGAGGTTCAGGGCACTCTCTGGTCCTAGGGGTGGGAAATTGCCCCTAAAGGCGGAAGAATCAGCAATGATCAACGACATGAGGATGCAGAAGGCAATGGAAACCACTGCATTAAAGACACGTAACGTGTATCCACAGGACATGTGGCCTGTAATTGAAAAAGTGTCATGATGATCTCTCCATTGGCAAAAGATTCCGGAGTAGTCCCCCATTCGGATCTCCTGGAGGGGACTGCCAACGGGGAGGTTACCATGAGAAAAAGATTGAATAATCAACGAAAGGATATCGTTCTACGAGTCGGGGCGTGGAATGTCAGAAGCTTGAACGTGGTAGGGAAACTAGAAAATCTGAAAATGGAAATGCAAAGGCTCAATCTAGATATAGTACGGGTCAGTGAATTGAAGTGGAAGGAAGACAAGGATTTCTGGTCAGATGAGTATCGGGTAATATCAACAGCAGCAGAAAATGGTATAACAGGTGTAGGATTGGTTATGAATAGGAAGGTAGGGCAGAGGGTGTGTTACTGTGAACAGTTCAGTGATCGGCTTGTTCTAATCAGAATCGACAGCAGACCAACACTGACACCGAATGACGAGATACGTTTGAAGTTCTCTAACGCTATAGATACAGCAATAAGGAATAGCGCAGTAGGCAGTACAGTTGAAGAGGAGTGGACATCTCTAAAAAGGGCCATCACAGAAGTTGGGAAGGAAAACATACGTACAAGAAGGTAGCTGCGAAGAAACCATGGGTAACAGAAGAAATACTTCAGTTGATTGATGAAAAGAGGAAGTACAAATAAGTTCCGGGAAAATCAGGAATACTGAAATACAAGTCGATGAGGATGAAATATATAGGAAGTGCAGGGAAGCTAAGACGAAATGGCTGCAGGAAAAATGTGGAGACATCGAAAAAGATATGATTGTCGGAAGGACAGACTCAGCATACAGGAAAGTCAAAACAACCTTTGGTGACATTAAAAGCAACGGTGGTAACATTAAGAGTGCAACGGGAATTCCACTGTCAAATGCAGAGGAGAGAGCAGATAGGTGGAAAGAATACATTGAAAGCCTCTATGAGGGTGAAGATTTGTCTGATGTGATAGAAGAAGAAACAGGAGTCGATTTAGAAGAGATAGGGGATCCAGCATTAGAATCGGAATTTAAAAGAGCTTTGGAGGACTTACGAAGGATTCGATTTAGAAGAGATAGGGGATCCAGCATTAGAATCGGAATTTAAAAGACCTTTGGAGGACTTACGATCAAATAACATTCCATAAGAATTTCTAAAATCATTGGGGGAAGTGGTTACAAAATAATTGTTCACTTTAGTGTGTAGAATGTACGAGTCTGTCAGTATACCGTCTGACTTAAGGAAAGATGTCATCCACACAATTCCGAAGACGGCAAGAGCTGACAAGTGCGAGAATTATCGCAGAATCAGCTTAACAGCTCATGCATCGAAGCTGCTTACAAGAATACTATACAGAAGAATGAAAAAGAAAATTGAGAATGCGCTAGGTGACGATCAGTTTGGCTTTAGGAAAAGTAAAGGGACGAGAGAGGCAATTCTGACGTTACGGCTAATAATGGAAGCAAGGCTAAAGAAAAATCAAGACACTTTCATACGATTTGTCGACCTGGAGAAAGCGTTCGACAATATAAAATGGTGCAAGCTGTTCAAGATTCTGAAAAAAGTAGGGGTAAGCTATAGGGAGAGACGGGTCATATACAATATGTACAACAACCAAGAGGGAACAATAAGAGTGGACGATCAAGAACGAAGTGCTCGTATTAAGAAGGGTGTAAGACAAAGCTGTAGCCTTTCGCCCCTACTCTTCAATCTGTACATCGAGGAAGCAATGATGGAAATAGAAGAATGGTTCATGGAATTAAAATACAAGGTGGAAGGATATAAATGATACGATTCGCTGAGGACATTGCTATCCTGAGTGAAAGTGAAGAAGAATTAAATGATCTGCTGAATGGAATGAACAGTCTAATGAGTACACAGTATGGTTTGAGAGTAAATTGGAGAAAGACGAAGGTAATGAGAAGTAGTTGAAATGAGAACAGCGAGAAACTTAACATCAGGATTGATGGTCACGAAGTCAATGAAGTTAAGGAATTCTGCTACCTAGGCAGTAAAATAACCAATGACGGACGGAGCAAGGAGGACATCAAAAGCAGACTCGATATGGCAAAAAAGGCATTTCTGGCCAAGAGAAGTCTACTAATATCAAATACCGGCCTTAATTTGAGGAAGAAATTTCTGAGGATGTACGTCTGGATTACAGCATTGTGTGGTAGTGAAACATGGACTGTGGGAAAACAGGAACAGAAGAGAATCGAAGCATTTAAGATGTGGTGCTGTAGAGGAATGTTGAAAATTAGGTGGACTGATAGGGTAAGGAATGAGGAGGTTCTACGCTGAATCGGAGAGGAAAGGAATATGTGGAAAACACTGATAAGGAGAAGGGACAGGATGATAGGACGTCTGCTGAGACATGAGGGAATGACTTCCATGATACTAGAGGGAGCTGTAGAGGGTAAAAACTGTAGAGGAAGACAGAGATTGGAATACGTCAAACAAATAATTGAGGACGTAGGTTGCAAGTGCTACTCTGAGATGATGAGGTTGGCACAGGAAAGGAATTCGTGGCGGGCCGCATCAAACCAGTCAGTAGTCTGATGACAAAAAAAAAAAAAAAAAAAAAAAAGTAAGAGACATTCTGACTTGGCCATAGAACACGACAATAGTTCTCCCACTGCACCATCCACACTGTAATCTGCAAACAGCTTTACGATCTGTGGCAGATAGGACGTCAAACGTCAGCGTCTTTTGACACACTTCCCTAATCCGTTTTCAAAGAGTGCGCGGGAACAATGAATTTCGGTTGACTTCCATATGATCTCGAAGTTTCTGATCTTGTGGCCATGACCTTCCCTCGAGACGTGCGTGGCAGGAGAATATGTGCGCCCCACTCTTCTATGAAATTGTTTTAAGCAATATAACACTACATCCTCTGCGTGGCACACGATGCCGCTGGATGAGTATTTCCATGGCACTCTGATGTCAACGATGCTAATCCATGACAAAACTTGCTACTGTTCTTTGGATGACCTTCATCTCCACTGTTTACATGTTAAAAGTTCCAGCTTACGAGAAACACAAAAAGAGGACAATGGTTTTGTAAGCTACTTCTGCTGCGGGTGAATTAAACGATTTCAGGCTGGTATTCACATTTCCGTTCACTAATGTAGCCGTACCTCTTTAAAACGCTCTGCAACGATTCTGAGAGATATTTAACAATGGTTGTTGTTCCCAAAGACTGATCATTAAGTGTGCAAAGGAAAAATAACAAGTTCTTCCGTCTTATATCTGTGCACTACATCAGTTGATTTGTGTTGACGATCAACTGCAAGATATGTCACTAAGCTTGTAGATTTTCATCATTTGCAATCAATTTTCTGGCTTTACGGTTTCCCGGTGTACAACAGCATTATCCGGGAACATTCGAGTACACTGAACGCCACTCGCATTGTCAAACCCTAAGCTCGTTTTGATTTAGTGGCCGCAGTCTAAAACTCCTATAGCCACGTCATGTCTTTCTTATCTCCCACATCCTTCTTAATCACGTATGGAAAGGTTATCCTATGATTATTGATACTTTTATTCCCGGAGATGAATGTCCTACAGAGATTCGTAAGGAAATTGCAATCCATCTCCTGTTGCTGAGAACAAATATTTTATTTACCTTGCCAACATTCGTTTTAAAACTTGCCGTCATTGATGCTACAACAGCATTCTATACTGAATTTAAAGCAGTGGATCTGTTCATCACCAAGAAATTTAAAACGTTGTCCTCACAAGAAACTGCTCAAGGTTATTTTCGGATGAGTGATTTCGTACAATATAACATTAATCGTAGTCCGTGGCACCTGTTCTTGTCAAGCGAGTCCCGCAGTCTACAGCTCGCGAGTCCTAAAAGTATCGTGATTCGAGTTATGTGTCTGAGACTGGACAGATTTACTGAACAGATGATTAGGCTTTATAGTCCCATTAATAACAAGTTCATTAGCGACGGAACATCAGGTCAGCTTCTGGAGGGGTGGGGGAAGAAAACTGGCATTTAAAGGAATCCTTCCGGCCTTCACCTCAAGCGATTTAGGAGAATCCTAAATCTTCATTGCCGAACGGGGATTTTAACAGTGGGCCTCCAGGATACGAGTCCAGGGTGACAACCACTGCACCACTTCGCTCGCTCACAATGACTGCGGAATTTGAAATTTCAACGTCTACTGAGGACTATGCCGTGCAGAGAAGTGACCTAACGGCTTTGCACGGAAGAAGAATGACTACCGCAAAAAAAGAAAAAAAAAGCAACACTTTGGAATTATCAGAATGCGACGAAAATCCGTAGATGTGATGTACATGTAGAGAAATTTGGGTGATTTATTCAACAGAAAGCGCTTCACGAACTGAGCAAGTCAGTAATGCGTTGACCCATCCATGGCCCTTATGGCCCTTGTCCAGGCAGTTATTCGGCGTGACAGTGATTGATGGGGTTACTGGATGCCCTTCTGATGATATATCGTGACAAAGTCTATCCAACTGACGCGTTCGATGATCAAAACGCCAGCTGGTTGGAGTGCTCAGCCCATAATGGCCCAACCGTTACCAGTTAGAGAAAGATCCAGCAACCTTGCCTGCCATGGTAGGTTTTAGCAAGCACGAAGAGAAGTAATAGAAACTCTCGCCGGATGCGGGTGGGCGTTATCTTGCTGAAATGTAAGCCCAGAATGGATTGCCATTAAGGGCAACAAAACGTGGCGTGGAATAACGTCGACGTACTGCTGTGCTGTAATAGTGCCGCGAATGACAACCAAAAGGGTCGTGCTATGAAAATAAATGGCACCCCAGACAATCATTCCCGGTTGTCGGGCCATCTGGCGGGCAATAGTCAGGTTCGTTTCCATGCCTATCCACGGCGTCTGCAGATATGTCTTGGGCCTGATATCTCATTGACAGGAGTATAATTGTCTTCAGTGATGAATTATGATTAGAACTAGTCCCGATGACTAGCGATGACGTGTCTGGAGCCGCCCTGGACAACAGTGGAGTAACAGTCGCCCGCCACAGGGCCCGAAATCGAGGTACAAAATGGTTCAAATGGCACTGAGCACTATGGGACTTAACTTCTGAGGTCATCAGTACCCTAAAACTTAGAACTACTTAAACCTAACTAACCTAAGGACATCACACACATCCATGCCCCAGGCAGGATTCGAACCTGCTACCGTAGCAGTCGCGCGGTTCCAGACTGAAGCGCCTAGAACCACTCGGTCACTCCGGCCGGCCCTAAATCGAGGAGTGATGGACTGGGGTGCCATTACATTTCACGGCAGGCCCCCATTGGTTGTCAGCCGTGGCACCATTATGGCACAGCGGTACATCGATTATATTCTAGGCCCCCTTTTGTTTCCCTTCATAAGAAGCCATCCTGGGCTTCAATTTCAGCAAGATAATAACCGCAAGCACACGGTGAGTGTTTCTACTGCTTGTCTTGGACGTTGCCAAAGCCTAACTTGGACGTAATGTTCGCCGGATCTCTCCCAAATTGAGAAAGTTTGTAGCATTATGGGCAGGGCCCTCCAACCAACTCGAGAATTTGACAATGTAACGCACAAATTGGACAGAATTTGGTACTACATACCTTAGAGGGACATCTAACAACTTTATCCATCAGTGCGAAGCCGAGTAACTGCTTGCATAAGGGCCAGGGGTGGACCAACGCGTTCTTGGCTTGGTTTGTGAAGATCTCTCTCTTGAATAAATTATCCAATTTTTCTGAAAGTGCCATCATTTGTTTGTTGTATATGTACATCACAGCTATCATTTTCCGTCTCACTCGGATAATTCCATCGTGGTGCGTCGCTTTTTTGTCTTTGAGTGCAAAAAAGGGGTATACGCTGTTGCGTCCTATTTTTACTTTATTTACACTGTAGACTTGATTTTAATTACATAAGCGTTACAGTTCCGTACAGCGTTCACCGCTTCTTACGTTGTTGTCTGCTTAAGATCGGTCCATCTGTACCACTTTATCCCCTGAGCGCGTCGGTGCTGCCTCATTGTCTATTGTGTACACCAGAGCTGCTTTCTGGCGTCCAGGGAAGGAGGCTTTGACAGCAGATGGGGCGGTCTTCTAAATGGGTTGTGCCGGCCGGAGTGGCCGATCAGTTCTAGGTCCTACAGTCTGGAACCCCGCGACCGCTACGGTCGCAGGTTCGAATTCTGCCTCGGGCATGGATGTGTGTGATGTCCTTAGGTTAGTTAGGTTTAAGTAGTTTTAAGTTCTAGGGGACTGATGACCTCAAAAGTTAAGTCCCATAGTGCTCAGAGCCATTTCGACCATTTTTTTTCTAATTGGATTGTGGCTGGGACCAACTGTGCTGGCTTAAGGAGAAATGGTTTTCTCAAAAATAGTAGACGTTTTCCAGTTCCTGTTGGAGTAAACTTTGAAAAGCCTTATCCAGAAGCTGCTCTTTCCTTAAAGTTCCTATTAGCATATATTGTAGCAACATCTAAATTCTCTGTATTTCTTGTGGATCGCATACGGCATAGTGACGATGAGATTACCGTTGCCTGAAGATTAATGCCGAAGTTAATATCATAAAACGAAATCTATACAAAAATAATACTCAAAGATTCGAACACCCATCTCGTTAAACGCTGGGAACGTCTGAAATCCAAACCTGCCGCGAGTCCTCATACTCCGCGGCCGCTACCTTGGCCGATTACGTACATTGATTAAAATGGTAACTGTTACACCACTGACACCTTGATCGAACGCTTACGACCTCATACCCTAGTGTTTCTCATCCCTGTCGCATAAACTGACTCAACTGCATCTTGTTTTCATTATTTTCAGTACACGTAAAGGCGACTACATGTTCCGTATTGGCTGCGTCTAACTTTTCAGATACAGATCGCAGCACATGTCCACATGACGTACACTTGCAGCGATTCTTTCAAACTTAGAGAACAGTCGAGTCATCGACATGAGGGATATTGGATTATCATACTGACAAATCTCACAGACAGCTCGCTGTGATGCGATAACTCCAAAAGGAGTAGTGACGAGGTGGAGTGAGCACAGCAGTGTCGCACTATCCTTCCTGACGGACTGCACCAAGAGAGTATCATAGGATTGTTCGATTACCTCTTTCGAATAGACGGTTGACAACAGCTGAAATTCTAGCAGAGGTTATAGGCGGAGGTCACCACCAACCGTCGGGAACAAATTACTGAAAATTAGGACTAGATCTCGAGTTTCCACGCGACGTTTGGCCCTGACACCACACCACAAACAACAGAAGCTAGCGTAGGATGGAGCCAGGGCCAACCAGGACATTGAGTCTCAATGTCTGGTGCTCAGCGATGAGCCTCTATTCTGTTTGTAGCCATCAGATCGTCGCCAATGTGTACGTACTCGTAGACTCCTGCAAGTATTGAAAGGCGTCTAACTCCTGGAACCGTGGTGTACATGTGGCAAAAGGACTGATTTGTTAATTTTATAAGGGAGTGTGAATACTTTCCAGATTGTGGCAAGATGGCTAAAGTTTTTGACACACATTTCGTGACCAGATTACCAAATGGCGTACGCCGGCGTCGTAACACAAGATACATCATTGCACTTCGCACCACAAACGGCCTGATGAATGTACGAATCCGTGGCTAGCCTGCCCAATCTCCATATTTGCCACACACACTGTATGTCTGGGATGTGATGGGTAGCCACACTCCTTCCAGGCAGCGATACTCATGAAACGACAAAGAGTTTTGGACGTGCCAAAATATTCTTCTTGGTGACATTTGAGACCTGTTTGCTCCCATACCACGATGAAGATAAGAGTATTTTTGTGCACACGTTGGTCACATCACATGTTGATGTACACTGTCAGAAAAAGATACAACATCTTCAAGGACTGTTCAGGTGACAGTGAAACGACCCCTTTGTACAATTATACATGACTGTGCTTATACTGACACACAATATTTTTAGCGCAATGGAATCTGACTTTCAATAATCCCTACAAAAGAATAGCCCTGACCAACATTAACCTATACCTTTCACAAATCACTTACCTCACAAAAATCTTCGTTACTCGAACTACTGCAATACAGCGGGCGCCACTACTGCCAGCTAAATAAAAGATTCTAACTACTGAAGTCACTAACTACTGATAGGCATAGTTAGCAAAAGAAAGATTTTGATAGACAACAAACAATGTATTTACCTTAGTAAAGTCATAATATACGTATTTAGCAGTTCATGACATCCATTCTTACAAATTTACTGTCTCTGTCCAGATCATCCGCTCTCAAAAATCTGCCATCTCACTTCCCCCACATGCACCACTGCTGGCGGCTCACCTCCAACTGCGCAACGCTACGCACTGTTAACAGTCAACTGCCCAACACTACAATAGCGACTATTGCAACAATGCCGACCAGCCTCAGACTGCACACAGCACAGTCAGTGATTTTCATATAGAGCGCTACGTGAAGTTACCAATAAAAAAACCTAAACAGCCTACTTACATAGCCCCTATGCTCCCCACAAAAAATTTTACAGATTTGTTTTGGGCACTGGCCAATACAAATTTGTTAATTTTTTTTTACAATTACAATAACAAAGAAATCAAACGCACACACTTATTGATACAATGTTGGTCAAAAGATAAAATTTTGTCACAGTCCTCAAGGACAGTCCTGATCATTCATCACAGTAAAATTGCAGTTTTCTTTTCTCAAAGTCTGAGCAGTAAAAGACAATGCACATGGAAGTAGTGGATTTCAATGCAGTCTTGAAGAAGTAGTGTTGTCCTTCCAACAGAAAGACAGTGCTGACTCTTGACATGCAGACAGGTAATGGTCCACAACAGAGCAAACCCACAGCAGAGTCAGTCGAAGTTTTGAAGAATATTGGTAAGTAGGTCATCACAGAGCAGACCCACTGTAGTCCTGGTAGAGAGTATGGTATTGGTGGGCCATCAAAGGTGCAGACCCTCTGCAGGCCTTGTAGAAATAATGGTACTGGTGGGTCATCAAAGGTGCAGACCCACTGCAGTCCCTGTAGAGATGGCCAGCAGCCATCTGCTGTGACTGTGCAGGTGCACAATCACCATCGAAGAGTCTTGTGGACAATATAGCAAGTCCATAAACCACCACTTGTGCACTCACAAAACTTTTTGGAATGTCCTTAGAACCAGCAATGCTGTTAACCAGTCCCTTGCTGAATTATCAACACATGTGCAAAAACTAACAGTCCTCTTTTTTTTTTTTTTTTTTTACATATTGTGCATATACTATTACCAAAAGAAATGTGTGCCGTGAAATGAATGCTTACAAGTTACTTAATTTGATAAACTGGTGTACCAATTACAATTTTATAACATGAGAATACAATTACAGAGATACAGAAAACATCATTAAAACGTAATAATACAGATAACATTTGTGCTAATACAGGCTTTACAAAAGAATAGAAATAGACATATTCATCAGTGTTACAGGAATTATGACATGAGTAAATAGATAAAATAATGAGAATAGTATTCGAAACATTAATTTCACACATGAGCATTGAAACAGAACAGAATTAATAATGTCTAAACATCTTTACAAAGTAAATAACATATTATTAATGCAAATTATATTTGAGGATAACAGTATTCCCCATCATAGTGAATGTAGCTTAGTACTAGAAATATTCTACAACATAAATCTTAGTAGCTAAACACTTAAAGACAGGAAAAAGACAAATACACAAGGGTACATAAACACATAGCGGAATAATACAAAAGGAAAGACAGGGTTCATTGTCAGTGTGAAATTTGGTACTGCAGTCCAACCCAAAACTTCGTTCTGTAGATCTTTCCTCTTATTTCAACATTTGTTTCCACCAAAAAAATCCTATCCAAGCATGCTTTCTGCATTTATATGTTTACTTATTTCTTGCCTCATTATTTATTTTCCATTATCTTTTCTCATCATTTATTTCCAAATAAATCCTATCTATACCTGCTTTCTGTACTTTTTTCGTATAACTTCTCAATGCATTTCTTCCAATTCATCGCAACTCATTCTCTTATATAGTCTACCCCCTCTTAAGCTAACTTAAATCTACTGAACTCAGATATATATACCAAGGGACGAGGCAATTCAGTAGCACATAACAAATTAACACAAACAGCAATGACAAAAAATGGAAATTGGCAAAGCAAGCAGCATTAAATATAAATTAGCAAAGCAATTGCAATATTACAACAAATATAAGGCAATATGCATCAAACAAGAAAAATAAATCAGTAGTAAAACTGGCTTAACAGAGTAATACAAAGCGCACTTCTGTAGCACTATGCCTGGCACACAGCAGCAGCAAATGCAATAACTTATATCTAAACATGACAAAGCTCATGCAGAAAGAATATTACAGTAAAGATGGCCATGTCTAATACCTATGTCACATCTTAACACTAGAGTGATGCATCACCTTGACTTACTCTAGCAGATAAGTTACCAAACTGTTAAAAAAATATTTTTGCAATTCCTGTGAAGGAAAATGTCTATTTGTGCTCTCTTTTCTACGAAAGTACATCATAAAATTATTCTTTACTTGGTCTGTAGACAGAAAATAGTGATATTAGTACATCTATTAAATTTTATTTCAACCAATGCTGCTGCAGCTAGAAACTTGATATTAAACAAAATGAGCAAATATATACATATAAAGCAACATATGAAACATCATTCACTAGGAAAATGGCGTCTCCAAAGGCAAAAAAATTCTCTCAGCTAGAAAGACAATAGATGTAAAATGTTTCTCATCATTTCATTAGGCATTTTAGTAAATATCATAAATTAAGAGCTCCACAAAATAATCATATGTTTTCAAGTTTGAGCATGTCGTATTTGCGATGCTTACTACAAAGAAATGTCAATAGCGAGGATAATGGCCTCTTTTTTTTCCACCTGTGCCTCTGAAAGGCACACACTAACGACTTTTTTCCAGGCGACTGTCGCACAGCTGGGTGCCCATAATGCATTACATGAAGGTCACTTAACTTTCTTACCGAAATATTTACGACACCAGTTTGCACTACAGTGACAGTCTCATACAAAAAATTTCACAGGTCAAGAATTTGCGTTGCAAATGTGTAGAAACTAAATCCTATGAATATAACAGTGTGCAAAAAATGTTCGCCTGCATTGTGATACATTCACGCATTTACACACATTTCATAACTCTTAAATTACGATTCTCAGCTTATTGATCATAAACATGCCTCAACAGCATAATACACATCGTCATCGTAATAATAACATCATAACAGACCAATCACATCTCAGAATTGTCGCAGCTTCTTTCAATAATTTCAAGATCTTCAATAAAGTCATCTACCTCAAACGTACTTCAAAAATCATGAACCCTTACCAAATACATCATTCAAAGCTCTCATAGTATCACAATGGCTCCTAAAAATATGAACAGTTCACAAAGTACAGACAAAATACAATTTCGTAAGTGTGAAGTTATCCAACGGTGTAATTACGTAAACATCTGTCACTGATGTAGTAAAATAAATGTTTGTCTCTCTCAGTTAAATGATCAGATAGCTGTGTAATTTATGTGTTAGAGAAATATGGTACCGATGTGTAAAGTTGTATAAGCAAATACCATATTAGCTAGGGCTCCTTGTGCTTGCCCAACACATGGTACACAAAGTAAGCGTGCACCCTCCTGAGGATGTGTCTAACTTTTGGGTACCGATGTGTAAAGTTGTATAAGCAAATACCATATTAGCTAGGGCTCTTTGTGCTTGCCCAACACATGGTACACAAAGTAAGCGTGTACCCCCCTGAGAATGTGTCTAACTTTTGAAGATTTTGTCCCATTTGTTTCTGATTTTGTTCAAGTGTTGTGTCTAACTTTTGTAGCCTTTGTCCCATTTGTTGCATTAACTGTAATAACAATGCGCTGGTGTCTGGAACATGTTCCTCAGTGCTTTTCGGCAGTGAAGTTGCACCGGCAACATTCACATTCTAACAAGCAGAAAATGTGTCTTGACTTATTTGAGAAAACGGTGAATCTGCAGTATTTGCAAGATTGTGTCCTGTCATTCCCGATTCCTGAGGCGGGCTGTTGCCGACCGATCGATCGATAATGCTTCCCTGTTCACTAATTGTTTCACTGTCTACACCACTGTTTGCCGCCCGCTTCATTTCCCTATGCACAATTACCAAATTACTATGTTGAACAATAGTTAATTCATTACACGGTGGCGCTAACACACTGCTTTCGTCTTCACTGTCATTTCTCAGTTTACTTTGGAGCCTAGTATTACGTTTTTCACACGCCATAATTGTCACAATATTTCACACAATAACACAGAAAAGCACAATTTGAAGAGCAAAAATAAGAGAACACATTAACATAGCACTGAAAATAATATCTAGTTAATCGCAAGCGCAGCTGCGAAATACTTGGTGCAAATCTGCATGCACGCCACAACTGTTTTACTTTACAACAATGAAAGAATGCAACTACAAAGGAGATTCTCTCTACAATTACGCGCTAGCAATAAACAAAAGCTACACTAATTATACAAACTACAAGAAAAAATCAGAAGATTCCATTGAGGTATCCTCGGCTAAGGGTCGACATATGATACGTCCCCTTTGTACAATTATAGTACATGACTGTGCTTATACTGACACACAATATTTTTAGCGCAACGGAATCTGACGTTCAATAATCCCTACAAAAGAATGGCCCTGACTGACACTAACCTATACCTTTCACAAATCACTTACCTCACAAAAATCTTCGTTACTCGAACTACTGCAATACGGCGAGCGCCACTACTGCCAGCTAAATAAAAGATTCTAACTACTGAAGTCACTAACTACCGATAGGGATAGTTAGCAAAAGAAAGATTTTGATAGAGAACAAACAATGTATTTACCTTAATAAAGCCATAATATATATATAGCAGTTCATGACATCCATTCTTACAAATTTACTGTCTCTGTCCAGATCATCCGCTCTCAAAAATCTGCCACTCACTTCCCCCACATGCACCACTGCTGGCAGCTCACCTCCAACTGCGCAACGCTACGCACTGTTAACAGCCAACTGCCGAACACTACAATAGCGACTATTGCAACAATGCCGACCAGGCTCAGACTGCACACAGCACAGTCAGTGATTTTCATATAGAGCACTACGTGGCGTTACCAATAAAAAAACCTAAACAGCCTACTTACAACAGTATCTGCATACTGAGGGGTTGTAATGTTAGTGATTATTTGTCACGGTCACCACACCGGCAATCCGATAGCGCCCAGGAGACCTGTCAGTGCAAACCCCTCTTTAGAATGTGCAGCGAGTAACTGTGCTGAGTTTACATGTGAACAGTGTTTTCAACATTCATTTTAGGGTACCACCATGACCCACTGACGAGTACGTACTCCTATTAAACAGCCATATGAACAGGGTCGCTTTGTGGACCTGCGTGGAAGCTAGATGAACGTCTCGACGGATTACCGCACATGTTGGGCACAGACCGTCTGAGGTGGGTCGCTGCTTTTAACATTGGCTGCCGAACGTTCCCACACCCGTAGACCAGCCTCTGGACGTCCGCGGAATACTGAAGCATGTCAAAATCGACGAATTGTGCGAGAAGCGGTGGTCGCCGAACAGCATCCAGGATCGAAATCCGGGCACATGTAGCATCCGCAATGTCACCATGACCACTGGGACTCATACACGTGCTGCAGGGTTGCTATCAAGTGTGTCTCTCGTTGGCTGATACTACGTCACCGTCACGCTTGGCTACTGTGATGTTGCGAAAGAGTTGACTAGAGAGTGGAATGGCGCTCTGTTCCTCAGTGATGAGACTAGGTTCCATCTGTAAGAGTGTGATGGACTTACACGTGTACAGCTTAGACATGGTGGTTGGCTATTCCAGACCTTATTCGCCTGTGACACACAGGTCCCATCCCCGGCTTCGTGGTGTGAGGGTCTTCAAACTCCCGGTGACATTTCCTGCAGGGTAAAATGAGCAGTGCCAGCTACATTGCACAGCCTACTACCATTTCTGCGACAGGAAGGTAACGTGCTTCTTCAGCATGACAGTGCACGTCTACATGTCGCTGCCGCGACGCAACGTACTCTTCGTGGTGTATAACAACTTCCTTGGTCAGAAAGATCACCAGATCCGTCCGATTGAACACGTTTGGGACATGATGCAGCAGAAATCTACTTGTTTCCCAGTGAGTATTTGCTCCTTTTACTGTGACATGAGTTTGTCATTTGGTCTGAATTTGTTATCGTTCTCTCCTACAATGATGACCTACATGTCAACATAGTTGTCGATAAAATGACATTGTACTTGAGCTCGTTGCTCTTTTTTTCTGGCTATGTAGATTATGTACATCAGATCCAAATGGAATAAACGTTTGATCTTTTAATATCCAGTATGTCATTATCACCTGCACCAAGTTTGATGAATATCGAACTGGTGCTAGATAGTCCAGCACTTTACATTTCCACGAGATGCCGAAACCAGGCTTCTGGTTATACCGTTTTACAGCACTTTAACTTCATCAAAAAACCGTGTTTCTCTTCTTCGTTCTTCCACTCTTGCTCCAAGTAATGGTTCTTGTAAGCGATGTATATGTTTGATATTTAGAAGTGTACTCTTGTTTCTCAGAGCCGAGAATGTAGGTAAAGAGTGCTCTTAGAAGACGACATCTGCTGGCTGTCTGAATGACGCGATTGCTTTGTACATCTACATCTACATCTACATCTATACTCCGCGAGCCACCTTACGGTGTGTGGCGGAGGGTACTTATTGTACCACTATCTGATCCCCCCTTCCCTGTTCCATTCACGAATTGTGCGTGGGAAGAACGACTGCTTGTAAGACTCCGTATTTGCTCTAATTTCTCGGATCTTTTCGTTGTGATCATTACGCGAGATATATGTAGGCGGTAGTAATATGTTGCCCATCTCTTCCCGGAATGTGCTCTCTCGTAATTTCGATAATAAACCTCTCCGTATTGCGTAACGCCTTTCTTGAAGTGTCCGCCACTGGAGCTTGTTCAACATCTCCGTAACACTCTCGCGCTGACTAAATGTCCCCATGACGAATCGCGCTGCTTTTCGCTGGATCATGTCTATCTCTTCTATTAATCCAACCTGGTAAGGGTCCCATACTGATGAGCAATACTCAAGAATCGGACGAACAAGCGATTTGTAAGCTACTTCTTTCGTCGATGAGTCACATTTTCTTAGAATTCTTCCTATGAATCTCAACCTGGCGCCTGCTTTTCCCACTATTTGTTTTATGTGATCATTCCACTTCAGATCGCTCCGGATAGTAACTCCTAAGTATTTTACGGTCGTTACCGCTTCCAATGATTTACCACCTATGGCATAATCGTACTGGAATGGATTTCTGCCCCTATGTATGCGCATTATATTACATTTATCTACGTTTAGGGAAAACTGCCAGCTGTCGCTCCATGCATTAATCCTCTGCAGGTCCTCCTGGAGTACGTACGAGTCTTCTGATGTTGCTACTTTCTTGTAGACAACCGTGTCATCTGCAAATAGCCTCACGGAGCTACCGATGTTGTCAACTAAGTCATTTATCTATATTGTAAACAATAAAGGTCCTATCACGCTTCCCTGCGGTACTCCCGAAATTACCTCTACATCTGCAGATTTTGAACCGTTAAGAATGACATGTTGTGTTCTTTCTTCTAGGAAATCCTGAATCCAATCACAAACCTGGTCTGATATTCCGTAAGCTCGTATTTTTTTCACTAAACGTAAGTGCGGAACCGTATCAAATGCCTTCCTGAAGTCCAGGAATACGGCATCAATCTGCTCGCCAGTGTCTACGGCACTGTGAATTTCTTGGGCAAATAGGGCGAGCTGAGTTTCACATGATCTCTGTTTGCGGAATCCATGTTGGTTATGATGAAGGAGATTTGTATTATCTAAGAACGTCATAATACGAGAACACAAAACATGTTCCATTATTCTACAACAGATTGACGTAAGCGAAATAGGCCTATAATTATTCGCATCTGATTTATGACCCTTCTTGAAAATGGGAACGACCTGCGCTTTCTTCCAGTCGCTAGGTACTTTACGTTCTTCCAGCGATCTACGATAAATTGCTGATAGAAAGGGGGCAAGTTCTTTAGCATAATCACTGTAGAATCTTAAGGGTATCTCGTCTGGTCCGGATGCTTTTCCGCTACTAAGTGATAGCAGTTGTTTTTCAATTCCGATATCGTTTATTTCAATATTTTCCATTTTGGCGTCCGTGCGACGGCTGAAGTCAGGGACCGTGTTACGATTTTCCACAGTGAAACAGTTTCGGAACACTGAATTCAGTATTTCTGCCTTTCTTCGGTCGTCCTCTGTTTCGGTGCCATCGTGGTCAACGAGTGACTGAATAGGGGATTTAGATCCGCTTACCGATTTTACATATGACCAAAACTTTTTAGGGTTCTTGTTTAGATTGTTTGCCAATGTTTTATGTTCGAATTCGTTGAATGCTTCTCTCATTGCTCTCTTTACGCTCTTTTTCGCTTCGTTCAGCTTTTCCTTATCAGCTATGATTCGACTACTCTTAAACCTATGATGAAGCTTTCTTTGTTTCCGTAGTACGTTTCGTACATGATTGTTATACCACGGTGGATCTTTCCCCTCGCTTTGGACCTTAGTCGGTACGAACTTATCTAAGGCGTACTGGACGATGTTTCTGAATTTTTTCCATTTTTGTTCCACATCCTCTTCCTCAGAAATGAACGTTTGATGGTGGTCACTCAGATATTCTGCGATTTGTGCCCTATCACTCTTGTTAAGCAAATATATTTTCCTTCCTATCTTGGCATTTCTTATCACACTTGTAGTCATTGATGCAACCACTGACTTATGATCACTGATACCCTCTTCTACATTCACGGAGTCGAAAAGTTCCGGTCTATTTGTTGCTATGAGGTCTAAAACGTTAGCTTCACGTGTTGGTTCTCTAACTATCTGCTCGAAGTAACCGAGTGTCAGTCCAGCTCTCATCGCATGCAGGCGACGAGTCGCTGTCGGCGGCGCCAGTGATGGGCGCCGTGCTGGGGGTGTCCCTGACGCTGCTGGCCGTGGCCCTTGGGGCTGCCGCGACGCTCAGCCGGCGATCCAGGAGGCGGCGCCACCTGCGCGCAGCCGCCGCCGCCGCCGGCAAGGCGCTGCCCCCGCACCACACCGCCGCCCTCATCGCCGAGGAGAAGGATCCAGACCTCATCCCAGCCGGCTTCGGTAAGTTGTCTGACTGCTGCACAATCCTCCCGTCCTCACTACAATAGCCCTCACAAGCAGATTTTTTTTCGAGATATCAGACGTATTAGTGATCTAGGATTATATTGTTTGAACTACTGTCTCATGAGCACCCGTTTGACACTTCAGAGTTTGTGTGTGCCTTGTCTTAAAATTGCATCAGCATCGGGGGTAGCATATGACAAAATTTAACTTACTGTGCATATATAGTAGAGTGGAAAGAAATACATGAGTTGTAGGTTATTTAAGGGTATACAGAGTGGGACACAAGGTAGACATTTCTGGCAGTAACAATAGCTTTAACGTGGTCTCATCGAGTCGAGGTAGGCCTGGATGACAGATACGGTTGCGTGACACCATGCTGCAACAGTTCTCTGCCAGTGACGTATGTTACGGTTCAAATGGCTCCAAGCACAATAGGACTTAACATCTGAGGTCATCAGTCCCCTAGACTTATAACTACTAAAACCTAACTAACTTAAGGCCATCACACACATCCATGTCCGAGGCAGGATTCGAACCTGCGACCGTAGCAGCAGCGCGGTTCCAGACTCAAGCGCCTAGTACCGCTCGGCCACAACAGCCGGCGTATGTTATGCCTCGTGTAAGAGAAAGACGCGTTTACCAGTACGTGTCGGAATTCAACAGCGTCAGATTCATGCCCTGTAGAGACAGCAGATTATCGTTCCGCGATACTGCTGCTCGCTTTTTTCAGCATTTTATGAACGTCATGCGAATATGAAATCAATATGTTTAGGAGTGCCATACGCAAGGGCTCTACACGGCTAGTAACCGAGAGCACTTCCGTGTTGTAACTTAGACTCTGCTGAATCGTAAATAATCGTTACGTCATTGGAGTCAGGAACTCGTTTGCAGCCAGTAGTATACGCAGGGATAGCGTGACGACGTCTGGAGCGGCACGGACTATCAGCACGGCTGCCATTGTCGCGGCTTCCACATACTCGGCAACAGATGAAGGCGTGAAGATGGGGGTGCGTCTGACGGCGACATGCACACAGGAGTGGCACTGTGTCGCCGTTTCAGACGAGTCTCGATTCCGTGTACGGCACGACGATGAACGTATCAGGGTGTGGAGAGTCTGAACGATGCGAGTTGCATTCATCATCGTCACATGGGCACTTACTTGGCTTCTTGATACAGGCTGCCACTGGACACACAACTCGATCACCTCTGACAACATGGACACCAAGAATCATATTTTTGTCTTGTTAAGAGACGTGGCCGTATCCTAACTCTGAGATTGCCCTGAAATCTTTGAATACGATGACGCAAGACCACTTGTTTGCCGTGCGGTTCAGACCTGTCTTGATAGAAGAGGTGTTTGACTGTTGTCCTGATCAACAGTTCCTCATCTCTTACCCACTGAAACATTGATTCATAGGTGGCCGAGGGTCTTGCGAGCCACTGCATGCCAGCCACTGTAATGTTTGGCACAGTGTTGAAGCAGTGCTGAAGTTCATTTCGACTCTATGCCCAGCGGGTTAGAGGCATAGTTCGTGCAACAAGTAGTAGATTTTTCTACTAAATTACTCTCCACAGCCCAAAATCGACTACAGTTTTAATCATTTAGTCTTCCTACTATTTCATAAATCCTCAATTCGAAAAATTTCGGTATTTTCTGCACTTCTTGACACCGTGCTTCTAATGGCCAACAGTGTAAATGATGATGTAGTTGCAGACTGAACGCAAACGTGTGTGAACTAAAATGGGTTCCTTCTTAAAGGTACCTAACACTAGTAGAACTTATCTGACAAGTACACAGACATTCCGTTTATTTGGTGTAAGAACTAGGATACGTCATTTTCTATTGAAGGGATGGAAGATGTGTACAGTGAACTGATTGTTTACTGGGTTGATCAGTTTGATGAAACTGGTCTCATTGTAACGACTCATTTCATTTCGACAACAGACGCACGTCAAAACAATGTGGTAAATATCTCCTTAAATCTGCTAGCAGTATCGTTTATTTTCAGTGAATATTGGAAAAATCTGGAACTGCATGAAAGGACGGATTTACTGGTTGGCTGACGTATGCTATATAATGAAAAACAGTGAAAGCGCAGTCGAGATGTGGTGGGTAAGGAAGAGTTTTCCACATCGTATGAATGAGAATCTATGATTTGTTATGGATAATATGGGACAAGTATTGTTAGTGTGAAAGCTTTTACGCCATAGCAATTTAGGGTATCTTTCTGGAATCGTTTGAGTCATTCAGGCTGCAGTACTTCGAAATGGCTGGGCTTGTTAAGAGGAGCGCCTGGAACGTAGCAGCTAACGTCACCTTGGTTTAGCAGCTGTCAGGATGTAATCATCAATGACTGAACTTAATACGTCATGGACTCTGTTCATCGTCGAAGTAAGTCCATTGTCACTTTTAGAGACAGTTTTACAGGGTATTAGCGTGGCATCATCTGGGAATGATTAACCCTCACTCCGGTCTGCTTATCTCACAAATGAAAGAAAAAATACTCAATATTTATTTAATACGAGTTTTAGAATTTTAGTCATTTACACCAAATTATTGTTTTTACTAAGGTGGATTGCCATCTAATACTCTGATAATGCTTTCGATTGCGTTCAAAATGGATTAAATTCGTAGAGCGGTTGTAGTGCACTGGTCTGAAGGTAACCCTTGTCACCTCTGCAGCTGGCGGAGGGCTGCGAGCGTCGGGCGACCGCGTGCCGCTGTCCGCGCCGTCGCTTGGCAACGGCAGCGTGGTGTCCCCGGCTCTGGCGGGCAGCCTGGTGTCTCCGCCGGCCAGCAAGCTGCCCACGCCGCAGGGCTCCCTCACTCTGGTCTCGCCGCAGGGCCCGCTCGATGCGGCCAGCATGCTCACTCCACTGGGCTCAGCGCTCTGGCCCAGGACAGTCTCACCGCCACCCGTAACGGTGCGTACTGCACCTGCTGCTGAGTTGTAACATCAAGGGAAACGACGCAAACAACATGGCACTACTCACGTATTTCGTAAAATGCACAATCAGACTTTTTAAGCTGGAATTTCTTGTGCATTGCTGAACAACCTCCTGTCATGGTCGCCAAAGGTAAAACATGTGCTGAGGAGCAATGTAGTGCGGTCCGTGTTGCTGCGTTTCGTCAGGAACCTTCTGGGACTACCACATTTCTATGGTGTTAAGAACACATTGATAGGATGCTAAGAATACCAAAATTACTGAACAGATAATCTACAAGATGTTAGGATTATGAACATGCCTGTCATCACACAGACGAATAATTAATAACTTTCTCATCGTTCTGACACAACCTTCTTGTTCCCAGGTGAAGTCGTAAATTATCTGACTGAAGGCAAAATAGATGAAGAAAAAAAAAATTGTCAGGAATATGTCGCCTTCATTTCTCGTCACCTGTGAAAATGACCAGTAAGTCACCCTCTGTAATTATGGACTGAGAGTCAGTAAAATCCTTCGGGTATACGATTCCGTTGTCAGTATGTAAAACTGTCCAACGCTTCGGCCACTGTGGCTTCCTCAGGGTGTTTCGGCCACTGTGGCAAATGGCCTTCCTCGGTATCTTTAGCGTCTTTAAGCAGCACAGGCGGAAATTTTGGAGGATGTTACATACTGACAGCGTGAAACTTTGAAGCATTTTATTGGCAGTGATAATGACTGTGGAAGCCTGTACTTGCACTACAGACTGAAAAAAATGGTGCAAATGGCTCTGAGCACTATGGGACTTAACATCTTAGGTCATCAGTCCCCTAGAACTTAGAACTACTTAAACATAATTAACCTAAGGACATCACACACATCCTTGCCCGAGGCAGGATTCTAACCTGCGACCGTAGCAGTCCCGCGGTTCCGGACTGAAGCGCCCAGAACCGCACGGCCACCACGGCCGGCCTGCAGACTGAATCTGACCTCTACCAGTAGGCCATATGAAGTTGATCATGGCTGTTTTTTGCGTGTTCCGCAATAACAGACCCTCATTACAGAATAATTAGTTACGTGTGTTATGCCAGTTGTCCTTGTGACCCTATTTGCTAAGGAAACTCACACATCAATATGAGCAGCAGTAATGCAGAATTTATGAGATCCCTGTGAAGAAAACACTTCAATTTTTTCATAATACTTTTGATACCACAATTAAATGAAACTTCTCCCCGGCCCTTAACACTGACAAAAACAGTTCATTGTCAAATGAACAGGAGAAGGGTACGAAATCATAGTAAACTAACAGGAAAACAACTCTGCTACAGGATATTACACTACATAAAATAACAACTTCTTTACAATAGTTCTTCAAAATATCAACTTCCACGATGACAGTAAGTATGACAACAATACACCATGAACTCCTAGACCGTACTTTACTGCTAAACTACTGTGTGAAAATTGCTCTCTATAAACAATCCATTCACGACGCATAAACATTTTACACCACAGAGTTTTTCGTAGCAGCGCTTGTTTGGCAAGATAGGTGAAAGATGTTTTTCCAACTTTTTTAAGAATGGGAGAGAGTTCCCGGCAGTAATTTCGAGTGGGCCGCTTGTCGTACCAGAATGTCCTGTCACGGTCGCCACTTACAGCATGTCCGCTGAGGACGACCTGCCGTTGTCTTCAGCTGGAGCTTCTTACTTTCGGGAACCTTCGGCCTCCATCTGTCACGACGTCCCTGCGACTGAGTGCTGGGCATGTTGCAGGTGTCTGGTCCGGTGCTGAGCGTGGGCGGCGTGCTGCCGTGGGAGGCGCGCTCGGTGACGCCCCGCGCGTCGCCGCCGCCCCCGGCGCCGGAGTACCGGCCGCCGCCCCCGGGGCCCGCCGTGGCGGACATCGAGCTCAACGGGCGCGCCATCAAGGAGCGCCTCATGGCCAGCCGCCTGCCAGAGAGCTGCGTATGATCGCCTCGCACAGCCGCGCACCGTCCAGAAACGCAGGCCGCCGAGTCGGCGCTAGGACCTGGCCGCCACCTCACCCTGTTAGCCCGAGTGACAGCGGTGATTCGCCTCACGGCGACAGATGCTGCTGTCAGTATTCGCGGAGTTCAGCCTTTGTACATCCACGTTATAGACACGGTCGTTCAGCGTACATTTGACCCAATGGATCTATAACGAGCTGAATTAGGAGTCAGCGCTGATATAAAATCCTTATCGTTGTTCATAATAACACACGAGGAGATGTCTGATACATTGTTCTGTAGTTAATAATGGCAACAACTCCGAAGAAGTTCTTCCACGCAGAAAAGTATAATTACCTCAGTTGAGCCACGGACTTTAATTCCCAAGCACGTACGGTTATAAGTACTTACCGAAGTACGTTACTGCTCACTTAATTGTAGTACAATTAGTGTGCGAAGCTATTCGTAAAAATGTTCTGGAGAACTTCAGGGTCTTGCATGCATTATCTACAGCTGAACATAACGAACTCGTTCTGATTATACTATTTTTGCGTGTTATTTCATGGTGGAGACTTGGCAGTATTGGAACTGATCTTGGCCTCTCTTCTGCCCCTATGAGTTCAATAGCGGTTAAAAACTCAGATCTTTCTGGATTTATTAAAAAACTGTTCTTACAGTACCTTATGGTCTTGGTTTTGAACATATGTAGATATAAGAGGATCGTTCGAACGGTATCACAGTTTTTTTTCTGCTAAATGTTCCCCATGACGGGAAAAACGACAAATAAAATATGAAGTGTAGCTAAAATTACCTCATGCTCGTATGACAAATGGTAATTATTTTGTTCTTCGATTAGCTTGTTTTTAATTTTGTATTGATTAACGCCTTGACAGATTTGATGCCGTCCACGATTTCTTCCTTTTTTGTACTATTGTCGTCACCTCTGCGTACGTGATACACCCAGTATCTTCCGTCAACAAACTCACACATTCTACCTGATACTTGCCACTTTGATGCTTCTATCTGTAACTCTTTCCTCGGACTGTATAAGTATTCCTGGATGTCTCAGTATTAATTTTTCCCTGCTTCTCGAAAGTAATTTCCAATACCCGATTTTATCGCAAATATTTTTTACTTCATTTTAGCTTTGGTTTGTGTACTTAATTTTTAGTACGCTTGTGCAGCACCACACACCACATCTTCTCAATTACCACTTCTTCGATTTTCGTACAATTAGCGTTTCATATAACGCTAAACGAGACGACTACTTCCAGGAATTTCTTTCTCAGTTTTTTTTCAGTATCTAATACCAGTGAATCACTTTATTTGGATGTCTCCTTCGAATTTCTGGCATTTTTCCTAGCTGGGCTGTATTACCCCTATATTTATTTGTAGCACATCACCGCTTTCATTCCTAGTGATAAAATTTTTTTGTCTTAATCTTACATATTCTGAGACGCACCCACACCATTTCAATCAGCATTTCTTTCGCTTCTTCCTTACTTTCTGACAGTAGGAACCTCGTTCTACGCTTCTTCGGCATTAACTTAAATAAAGGAGATATTAAACTGAAACACTGGAATAAGCCTTCACAGCTTGTTTACTAATTTTCAACGCCTCTTGAAACATGTGGGTTATCTCCCCAGATCTATTTGTCGCCCCTACGTTCGGTACCGTTCCTCTAATATTAACTGTGCGTGTACGCGATACGTCCGAAGGAATTTGACCAAATCATGGTTTTCCATATTTGACAGTCGAAGCCTGATCAGAACGACGTGGCGCAAAATCATTCTCCTACAGTTTGTACAGAATTTATGTCTTTACGTCGCAGGAAAATTGCTGTAAATATGAGTCACATTGATCTAAACTTATCATGTAATATTCTTCATATAAACCGTTCTTACGCTAAGAGTTGTCGACTTCTCTGGACATGTTATATATCCCGTGCCTAACGGACCGACTTACGAAAGTTGTAAGCTGCTTTCAGCTAATATGAAAGTTACACGTGCGGCAGGTATCGAAAGGTAAAGTCACGTGAGAAATTAGAATCACTTTTAGTCCCTTTGTGTTCGTGTGGATTGTTAAATAGTCTACAGAATATGTGACTATGGACTGTACTCTTTTCTAAAATTTATCTGATCGTTGGTAACGTAAGACACCCAAATGAGACATCTGTAATAGCCGAATGTGGCAGTACCTTATCGTTGTTCGAACACTGAATATAGGTTACGGTTGAATATGCGAGCCACTCTCATTTACTGTACTTTGCAGAAGACGAAGCATTTCTCTGAACGAAGTCGTATACCTATGAGGTCAACTGATGTCTTCCTCTTAGATTCTGATAACACTATTTTATTCACCGCAGCAGTAGTCAGGCCCTTCGCAACTTTCCCATAATTCAAACGCTTTTCTACTTTTCATTAGATAAAAATGTGGTTTACGAGCAAGTTCAAACATTGTTTCAGCAGTCAGAATCAAATTTTGTGTAAAATTTTCCGGCCACAAGTATGTTACTTTAGATTTCTCGAAGTACAGTTTTACGAACAACACGGAACTGAATTCCCGCCTTGAGCAGTATTATGGTATCGCGGCATGTTTTAGCACAATCTCAAAAGTACTCAAACGAATTATAATAAAACTGACACCGTAGCAATGGTATCCTATGGTAAAACAAGTTCCTTGAATACAGTTGCTCTGTATAGAAGGCTCCTTTATTTCTTATATTTGAGCCTTCTCCAAAATTCTGTCTGTGGCATGCATTACAGAATCTATCGACTATTCACCAGTGAACACAAATGTGAACTCATGAACTTCTACTCGGAAGACAGATATCGCCTAATTGTGATAACAATAAAGTTGATCTTGATGTAACAAAGTTTCTATTGTACATATTGGAGTTGTTTCACAAAGCAACATGTCGTTTTTATTGAAGAAAAGGTAATAAAAATTTTATCTAATTATCTATTTTACTTATTTATCAATACTTCACTATTATTTCAATGGAAACTAAACTGTTTGTATAAAACAGTTATCTTTTCTCATAACACAGAGTATTTATTTCTGAATGAAGTGGCTATGAGATTTTATCTAAATTGCGCACACTTACCAGAATAAGCAGGTATTACATGATTTAACACGACTGCTTCAAAAACAACAATTGAAGGAAGTTGTGTATTACATAAGGTAAGAATATGAAAAATTAATTTTTACCTTGATTTCATACTAACTTCATGACATTATTAATTCATATAGAAGCTAATATGCTATTGTTAATGAATAGATAAGGGACCCTCACTAAATAACCATTACCTGTGTAAGTAGACCAACAATTACATTAATTTTATTTACGACAGTACGCGCTACAGCCGAAATTCCTCTCGTTAGTAGATTGCTGCAGTCAATTTACAGTCATCCAAAAAATTTTGTTTACATTTGTTTTATCGTGTTTAAAATTGCAACTTCTCTTTGGAAACCTAAAAATTTCGGTTCTTACGCAGAACTCGTCTTATCAAAGTATACTGACCTATCCAGTGAAAAAAGATGAGTTACATAAGTGGAAACAATGCGATATTCAAGATTTCTTATGAAACAAGCATGTAATGTCACCCAACAATTCTTTTCATCACCCTCTCATGGCCTGCACACATACATTTCTCAATCTAGGAATTGCCATCAAACCTGAACTGAATGTTAGCGTCTTGTATAGTGTAGCGTTCTTTAACGTCCATGTCACTATCACGACCAATGATTCCTGGCAAGAACTGTGAAGAACAGTTCTAAGTTGACAGCTGGATAATGTGGGATTCTGGCAATACAGTACAAATATCATTGGTTGTGTGGGGTAGAGAGAGAGAGAGGTCACTCTACACGGCTAAGAAAGTTTTCTGTTTCGCAGATGAACCATCGTTTCTTAGTATCAGCCTAATGAACCCTATGTTGTCATTTACTGAAACAATAAAGAAGTAAAATCATATTGTTTAGAAAACGCGGTATTATCGAATTGATTGTATGGTGAATTCCATACTACATAAGATCCTATACCGCAAATAGTCATAAATGGAACCAGCATGCATATGGATTATCTCTTATTTAAAACATACGAGGTAAATACTTCGAGAACGAAATTTCTAAGTTTTGCGACCCACCAAGACTCAAAATACAAATACCACGTAAGTACAATTATCAGAAACGTAGCTACCAGGCGAATATAGACTAGCAGATGTACTAGAAAATACTGCATGAAAGTGAATACTAATAAAGCTCTTGTCAGATTCGTTTAAGAGTACTTCCTTCGGTATGAGGTCTATTCTATGCAGAACTGGAAGGAAGGATAGAAAACGGTCTAAAATATGACTTTAAAAATTCATCAAGCCATGGTTTCATCCGAGCAATATTTCGCGACTAGGTGAAACCTGAATATAGCCTGATAAGTGAGAAAGTGCTACAACATAGCAGCATGCAAGAGCTGTACTTGGTTATATAAACTAATCATTAACCTACCGCGGCAAATGCATGTCACAGACTGTCCAGCTGCAGCATCCCAAGAACTAGATTTTGCGGCATTTGACTTTTAAATTTCCTAATGATTGCTGATTTCTAGCGCATCCACCATACGAAAACTAATATCCAACGCCAAATCAATACGAAGATTTCGGAAATCAGTCTCACAAAACAGACTATGAAACACTCTGGAAAGTAATTATTCGTTAATAGACTCGTTCATATGAAAATACACACACACACACACACACACACACACGCGCGCGCGCGCGCGCGCGCACTCACAAACACACACTACTCCCCATACATGAAAACGTATTGCATTATTTAGCATGAATCTGTGGAGGAATGAGTCGTAGTTGCAATTAAACTACTCCAATAAAGTTCAGAATTGAGGAAACTTCTTCTGAATCATAAAATAGTCAATTATTCAAGTTAACTATAAGAGAATGCGGAATATTCATTGAGAGGAAACGGATAGTCGAAATTTATTAATTAGCAAGTGCGTGGATTGGTGTCATCATTTGATGCTTTTTAGAAAAACGTAAGACTCAGTACCACACCTGAGCTAACTGTCGAAAGTGCTATCGTATGGGGCATCAAGGGAAATTTGTGACCGAAGTAAGAACTTCTTGGTAGAGAGGACGCAGTATGTTATCTTGAGTAGAGAGTAACTTCAGGTGTGCCCTAGGAAGGCTTGTTGGGATCCTTGCGCTCACATATTAATGAGCTTCCAGACATTGTTAATAGTAAGTTTTCGCCGGTGATACAATTATCTACAACGAATTATTGTCTACAAACCGCTACGCACACATTTAGTCAGATCCTCACAATATTTAAAAGTAGTGTAAAGATTTAAAACCTGCTTCAAATGTTCAAAAATATAAAACTGTGCACTTCACAAAATAAAAAATTGTGTCCCACGACTACAATATTTACGAGTTACAGATGGATTCAGTCAACTCATACAAACACCCGAGAGTAACAGTTTGCAGGTATATGAACTGCAACAATCACATAGCCTGAGCTGTAGGAAAAGCATGTGGTAGACTTTGGTGCATTGTTCAAATACTAGGGAAATGGAGTCTACAAAGGAGATTTCCCTGCAAAACACTAGTGCGACCCTCCCTGTGATAACGCTCGAGAGTGTGGAATCAGTACCAAATAGGATTAAGGGGGTTATTGAAAGCATACAAAGACGCAGACCACGAATGACTACAGGTTTTTTCGCCCGTCGCAGAGACGCTGAAGAAACTGAACTGACGGACACCTGAAGAGAGATGCAAGACCATCCCTAGAAAGAATACATACGAAGTAGCTTTAAATAATGCCTAGGAATATACACTGGGATGACAAAAGCCATGAGACAGCTATGTGCTAATACAGGTGGTAGTAGTATCACGCACACAGGGTATAAAAGGGCAATGCATTGGCGAAGCTATCGTGTGTCCTCAGGTGATTCATGTGAATAGGTGTCCGACGTAATTACAACCACACGACGGGAAGTTGGAGCTAGACACATGGGACATTCCATTTTGAAAACCGGTTGGGAATTCAATATTTCGAAATTCACAGTATCAAGAGTCGGCCGAGAGTACCAAATTTCAGACATTATCTCTCACCACGGACAATGCAGTGGCCAACGGCCCTCACCTAACGACCGAGAGCCATGGCGGTTGCGTAGAGTTGTCAGTACTAACAGACAAGCAACACAAATTGAAATAACCGTAGAAATCAACATGAGACGTACGACGAACGTATCTGTTAGGACAGTGTACTGAAATCTGGCGTTATTGGGCTATGGCAGTAGAAGACCAACGAGAGTGCCTTTCCTAGCAGCACGACATCATGTCCAGTATCTCTTCTGGTCTGGTGACCACGTCGGTTGGACGGTAGACGACTAGAAAACAGTGGCCTGGTCAGATGAGTCCTGATATCAGTTGGTCAGAGCTGTTGGTTAGGTCCGAGTGTGTCGCGAACTCTGCGCAACCATGGACCCAAGCTGTCAACAAGTCGCTGTACAAGCTGGTGGTGGTTCCATAATATTGGTGTGGGCCGTGTTTCCATGGAATAGACAGGGTTTTCTGGTCCAGCTGAACCGCTCATTTACCATTTCCAGCCATTTATGATCCTCAGGTTACCAAACAACGGTGGAATTTTTATGATTGCCAATGCGCCATGTCACTGGCCCGCAATAGTTTGACTTGTTTCCAGAACATTCGGGACACCTCGAGCGAAAGATTTGGCCACACATATCGCTCGACATGACATCCATCGAACGTTAATGGGACATACTCGAGAGGTCAGTTCGTACACAAAATCCTGAAATTCTCAGAAATTTTTATTTATTTCTTTTTCTTTTTTTTTTTTTTAGTCATCAGTCTTCCGACTGGTTTGATGTGGTGCGGCCCACCACATATTCCTCTCCTGTGCCAACCTCTTCACCTCCGAGTAGCACTTGCAGCCTATTATTTGCTGGATGTGTTACATTCTCTGTCGTCCTCTACGGATTTTACCCTCTAAAGCTCCCTCCAGTACCATGGAAATTATTCCCTGAAGCATTAACGGATGTGCTATCATCCGGTCCCTTCTTCCTGTCAATGGTTGCCAATTATTCCCCTCCTCCCAAATTTTGCACATAATCAGTCCACCTAATTCTCAACGTTCGTTTGTAGCACCACATCTCAAATGCTTCGATTTCCGGTTTTCGCACAGCCCTTGTTTCACTGGCACACAATACTGTTCTACAAACGTCCATTCCCAGATATTTCATCCTTCCTGTATTCAATATGAGTAAATTTCCATTCGCAAGAAACTCCCTTTTTGCCAGCGTTAGTCTGCTTTTGATGCCCTCCTTACTCCATCCGTCATTGGTTACTTAGCTTCCTAGGTAGCAGAATTCCTTAACTTCATCTACTTCGTCAACATTAAGCTTCTCGCTGTTTTCATTTCACCTACTTCTCATTACTTTCGTCTTTCTTCGATTTACTCTCAATCCGTATTCTTTACTCATTAGACTGTTCATTCCATTCGGCAGGTCCTGTAATTCTTTTTCACTTTCACTGACGACAGTAATGTCATCAGCGTATTTTCTTATTGATATCCTTTTCGCTTGAATTTTAATTCCTGTCTTGAACCTTTCATTTATTTCAGTCCTTGCTTCTTCGATGCACGGATTGAAAAGTACAGGCGAAAGACTACATCTCTGCCTTTCATCCATTTCAATCGGAGCACTACTTTCTTCGTCTTCTACTCTTGTTATTCCCTCTTGGCTAATGTACAATGAGAGGAAAAAAGATTTCCCTTCCTGAATAATTTAGAGTACAAGAAAGAGCAGTTCAGATGTGCCAGTGTTCACAACTCTAGCTGTTTGTGGAGCTTCTGCTTGGTGTTTACGTCGTCGTTAAGATACAGTATATGTCGAGATTCATTGCAGTTTAACTCATAGTAACATTTCTTTCGAAAATCATTATTGGAGCAAGTAGAAACGGCTGAAATGTAGGAACTCCACAGCGGTAGAATTACTACAACGACGACTGTTTCACATGTTTTGTTTCAGTGGCTGCCTGCAGTCGGCACGGTAGCTCAGAGGGTTAGCTGTTCTGAGTGGAAGAAAAAAAAAGGGACTGAGCGAATGGATCAACTATGAACTTTAATGGGTGTTATGGAACGTCCGCCGCGAACAAATGCTACGAACATAATGAAATCAACAAAAACAAAACAAAGAAATAAAATAAAATAAAGTGAATAGACTGACGGTTTACGAATGTAAAGGACGAGCTTAGAGTCCAACCGGAGTTCAGTTTTTCTTTTTTTAATTAAATCTGTGCAGGTAATATTTTAAGCCCTAATTCGCTACAAATTGTGTAGATTTTGGCTTTTCTAACTTTCGCATTCTTTCAAAACAGTCCTATTTTATAACAGTCTAATCTTTAAGCTAATGGTGATAGTAAAAATATTGAAAATAGATGTATTTATTTGTAATTGCTCCGGCCGTGACCTGGTGTCTCTGTAGCTTTCACCTAAGAGAAACGTATCAGCTGATTGGCAGATTTTTCAAAGCCCTTACGTGCAGTTTACACGAGGAACTACATGCACCTTTCACTATCTATTGTTTCCCGTTTAATATTCGTTCTTCAACTATGGTACGTCTATTCGAACGTTACACTAAAAAGAAGAGATGAGTAGTGCCTTGGTAGCATGTCAGCTTCCTGTACTCATGCTGGTATCTGTAGTATGTGTTGGATCCAGTTTCACAGCAGCCTTTTCCTGCGTGGCAAATGTTTCGTGCTTTAATTACTTTTTATTATTAAATTATAATTCCTTTTTTTTTACTTTTTTCTATATTCTCTTCAGTAAATAACTCATTTTTGTGAATTTAATCTTCCTCCGAAGGTAATATATATCTTATGTCCCATAACAATAAACATAATTATATTCGGAGGGCGAAATTCGTCTGACCTTCCACAAAAATAATAGCGAAATAAGGTTTAAAATACTCGTATTACCTACACAGGGCTAAATAAATAAAAAATGACAACTGACTCCAGTTAGATTCGAACAGTCTTCCTTTACGATCGCAAACCTCCAGCCTATCCACTTCTTTTATCTTCTTCTTGTTCGTTAGTGTTCTTTCATCAGGGCGAACGTCCCAGAACACCCAGTGAAGTTCATCGTTGATCCATGCACTCAGTGCTTTTTATTACAGAGGGCAGCGAACTGTCTGACCGAACACTCTGACCTACCGTGCCGGCAGCCACAGAGCCTGACTCATGGAAACATCCAATTAACCATAGAGATGAGAAAGGACGGCTGCCTCCTTTCCTAGGATTTCAGGGGAAACCTGGGGCATGGTGTCATTCATCTACGAGCGGGCAGCTGTCGTCATCCTGTGCGCATCACTGTTTCCTAAGTACACTTGCACACATTCCACGTACGACTGGTCATAAATATCATTTACAGGAAGATTTCGAGCACCTCAAAGAGATTTATGAAGATAATAACTATCCATCATGGAATAACCGCAAGGCTTTGCGTTTCAAACTGAGTGGGAGTGATCCACCACAAGAAGCGTCCAAGTCCTTCCTATTGTTCGTAGGCAATCTGTCCTGTATAAAAGGTCGTGTCCGCACTGTTCGGGAGTGGAATGGTAGGGAGATAGTATGATTGTGGTTCGATGAACCCTCTGCCAAGCGCTTAAAGGTGAATTGCAGAGTAATCATGAAGATGTAGAAGTCAAGATTATCTTTCTGTCAGCAGGAAAGTAAACCACTCTCGTTCGCTGGGAAAAGGATGACTTGGTTTTGTAGAGGGCAGGCGTGCATCAGATTTCTAGTTGTTGTGGGTTGTTGTATATTGGGCGTTCTTTAAAATTCGGCGCCTTGTGACCCCCCCCCCCCCCCCCCGCCCGTCACCAAAAATACAGTTCGATAAATCGACCATCGCCGAGCACTGTATTCGGAAACGCTATGCTATACTAGAATGTCCAAGTTTGAAAATATGTTTCACTTTCTGGGATTCAGTTTTCAGGGAAGCCCCGAAATACGTTCGTCGAATCATTTGATTAATTTTGATTATGGATATAACCTTGATAATATCTGGAATCAGGCACTAGCAACTGTTAACTCTCATTGACAACGCTATCGTTCCCCTGCTGACCAGAATTCGTGACACGAGATCTCTCAGAGGCGGCGTCACGGTAGCACGTATCTTTTCCGCTCATGGGGTATATCTGCTACTGCAGTTTCTCCCTTAACTGTCAGTCATCGAAGTGCTACTCTTAAAGATTAGATTGCTGAAATCTCTCTCTCATGGCTTCAGAATATCATCGTCCCCTCTTGTCGTTGTTATATCGACGTCGAGAGGTTAGCTGCTACAGAGGGACACTAACTCCGTCGTTGGACAGTATTACTGTAATCAACGAATAAGAATGAAGCCGTCTGCTAGAACAGCTACTATAACAACAATTGTAGTCTACATGGCATCTGTATACGTATACATGAAGTTTAAAAGAGGAAGCACCATTTACAAATAGCCATGTTTCTAAATGCTAAGTCAGTGACTCTTAAAAGAAGAAAATTTTAAGCCAGTGTTTCACCTCAGTTGTTTTCTCTTATCAAAGTAATATTTGTTCCAACTCGACCATGCTGAACGCAATGTAATCTCACTGAAATCTTTCCGTATCTCTGGGTCTTTACAAGTATACCTTCTCCTCTTGTGATTCTTGGCCTTTCTCGTCTCTTGTTCCTGGTAATAAGCCAATATTCTCCCGCAACCCTTTCTTGTAGTACTTCCTCTAAAGCCGCATTCCAGTGCCCGATAACTATTAGATTTTTGCCTCCCCTTACGTACTGCATTACCCGTTCAGTATCCTCTTCAACTTTTTCTGGGTGTTGTGTGCTGTCCTTAGGTTAGTTAGGTTTACGTAGTTCTAAGTTCTAGGGGACTGATGACCATAGATGTTAAGTCCCATAGTGCTCAGAGCCATTTGAACCAACTTTTTCTATGTCTTCATTTTCAGTTTTCGACGTCGCCAGGTAAATCTGAATTATCGTTGTAGGTGTTGGTTTCTATCGATTATGGTGAGAACAACTCTATCACTGAACTGTTCACACCCACTTATTTTCTGACCGGCCTTTGCCGCCCGTTGTGGCCGAGCGGCTCTACGCGCTTCAGTCTGGAACCGGGCGACCGCTACGGTCACAGGTTCGAATCCTGCCTCGGGGATGGATGTGTGTGATGTCCTTAGGTTAGTTATTGTATTGTATTGTATGTTAAATGGTGGTGTACACGTACGTGGAGAACTTGTTTGCGCAGCAATCGCCGACCTAGTGTAACTGAGGCGGAATAAGGGAAACAAGCCCGCATTCGCCGAGGCAGATGGAAAACCGCCTAAAAATCATCCACAGACTGGTCGGTTCACGGGACCTCGACACAAATCCGCCGGGCGGATTCGTGCCGGGGACTAGGCGCTCCTTCCCGCCCGGAAAGCCTTACGTTGGACCGCACAGCCAACCGGTCGGGCTTAGGTTTAAGTAGTTAAGTAGTTCTAAGTTCTAGGGGACTGATGACCTCAGATAATTAATGGTTCAAATGCTCTGACAAGGGAACCTCCCCATCGCACCCCCCTCAGATTAAGTTATAAGTTGGCACAGTGGAGAGGCCTTGATAAACTGAACACAGATCAACTGAAAAAACAGGTAGAAGTTGTGTGGAACTGTGAAAAAATAAGCAAAATATACAAACTGAGTCGTCCATGGGCTACATATGCAACATCATGGCCAATGAGAGCACAGGAGCCTCGTGGTCCCGTGGTAGCGCGAGCAGCTGCAGAACGATAGGTCTTTGGTTCAAGTCTTCCCTCGAGTGAAAATTTTACCTTCTTTATTTTTGCATGGTTATTATCTGTCCGTTCGTTCAATGACATCTCTGTTCACTGTAATAAGTTTAGTGTCTGTATTTTGCGACCGCATCACAAAACCGTGCGATTAGTAGACGAAAAGACGTGCCTCTCCAATGGGCACCGAAAACATTTGATCGCAAGGTCGTAGGTCAACCGATTCCTCCACAGGAAAACACGTCTGATATATTCTATATGACACTGGTGACGTCATATGCGTCACATGACAGGAATATGTTGTCGACCCACCTAACTTGTACACTTAGCGAATGGGTAAAAAGATTCTTCTACCTTGCCCGATTTAGGTTTTCTTGTGGATGTGATAATCACTCCCAAAAAAGTGATGAAAAGATAAGAGTTTGTAACATAAACTGAAAATAAAAAATTAAACTTTTCACTCGATGGAAGATTTGAACCAAGGACCTTTGGTTCCGCAGCTGCTCACGTTACCAGGAGACCACGGCGCTCCTGCGTTCCCAGCGTCCTTGATGTTGCCTATCTTCCCATAAACTACTCAGTTTGTATATTTTGCTTATTTTTCTCATAGTTCCACACAACTTCTTCCTGTTTTCTCAATTGATCTGTGTTCAGTTTTTCAAGGCCTATCCACTGTGCCAACTTATAACTAAATCTGAGGGGGGTGCGATGGGGAGGTTCCCTTGTGAGCACTATGGTACTTAACATCTATGATCATCAGTCCCCTAGAACTTACAACTACTTAAACCTAACTAAACTAACGACAGCACACAACACCCAGTCATCACGAGGCAGAGAAAATCCCTGACCCCTCCCGGAATCGAACCCGGGAACCCGGGCGTGGGAAGCGAGAACGCTACCGCACGACCACGAGCTGCGGACTTGACCTGAGCCATTTAAACCATTTGGCCGGCCTTTGTTTTCATAACAAATCCTGCTTCCGTTATACCATTTTCTGCTATTGTTGATATTACCCTATACTCCTGTGACCAGAAATCCTATCTTAATTTCACTGACTCCACTATATCTACATTGAGCATTAGGATTTCCATTTTCAGATTTTCCGGTTTTCCTATCACGTTCCAAGTTCTGACGTACCACAGTTTGGGTATTAGGACGTTATCCTTTCGTTGGTCATTCAGTCTTGGCGTCATTATCCTCTCCTTTGAACACTGAACATTACAAAGCAGAACAAAGACTTCTGTAGCAGCGCTACGCACGTGCCACGCGTCATTTCCAGGCCGGCACAGGCACGCCGCGGTGCGGTGCGGCGTGGTAGTTACCGCTCGGAGATGTGTCACTTTTTCCGCACAACGGAAATCCGATTACAACGCCGCTGCGGCTGAGTCCTCGGCTGCGACTCTTCCGGCGGATGGCCCTCCAGAGTGACATCCAGGGCGGAGGGACTGGGGGCTGAAGTAGGGGGCGGGGACCATTTGTCAAGCGGAGCGGTGATCGCTGCCGCCGTGGGACGAGCGCTCTTGAGGGAATGCTTCCTCCCGTCAGACGTCACTGCCAGGCGCCGGCTGTCTCACGCTCTGCGGATCCGTGCGTCAGCCGCCGAAGGCAGGGAGCCTCCCTGCCTCCACCATCACATTCCCTGTCCTCCTGAACTGTTATTAAGATATGTTACTATCAGAAGTAAAATATATCCATCTCCACATGAGGAGTTTTATGACACCGTCCTTTTTTATTGCATCCAGAGATTACGTTTCTGCTTTCAGAGACTCCGAAAGGTCATCTGGACACAACAGGCCACGACTACTTACATTGGGACCCTATCTAGACGGACTATTTCTGCAGCAACAACTTAAAAGTTCAATAATTTGATCAACACCACTATTTTAACTAACATGTAAGAAATGTATTCGCATTTGTGAATACGATTACACTTCAGCTGCACAGTTTATCCGTAAATTAAGAAACTTTGTGCCAGATCGGGACTCGATCCCAGATTTCCCGCCTTACGCGAGCGGTCGCCTTAACCTCTTCGACTATCCGAACACTCTTCCCAGGCCGACAGAAACCTTTGAATACCTCCATCTGTCCACGCCCTGCACTCGCACACTTGCTGTGAATACCGCACAGGGAGAGATTTGTTTACTATCGTTGCGGCCTGTTTAGGCATGAAGTACCATTTGCACTTCCTGTGTTTTATGGCGTGATATGCATTGCACTGTACTGATCATGGACAGTAGAGAAAGACAGAGATTGGAATACATCCAGCAAATAATTGGGGACGTAAGTTGCAAGCGCCATTGTGGGATTAAAATGTTGGCACAAACGAAGAATTCGTGACGGGTCGCATCAATCTGAAGACTGTTGACTCAAAAATTGAAAAAAATACGAAATTTTTCCGGCATGCTTGCGTTTACTGTGTATATGAAGATACACACACTCTCTAAATGTAGCCATTGCAACCATCAGTGTTGTACACATGCCTGCAACGAATAAAATGTCGATACAGTAATTGTTTCACTGTGTGGAAAGATTGGATCAGTCCATGAGGCGTCCCTGGATAGCCAAAGGAGTTAAGAGTACTGTTCACGTAAAGCAGGATATCAGAATTTTAGTCCTGGTCCGGTGAAGAATTTCATGTATCACTAATAAATCCTGCAGATGAAGTCTAATCCAATTCGCAACTGTGAACATGATTCTTCCATTTCATACGGCTGTAGATCGCAACACTGCTTCTTACTTCAAACATGCGTGTCTGAAGGACATTGCATAATGGATCGTAAAACACACACAATGCAAACAGTATAATACGCCGAGACGGCTGTGATAATAATACATAAGTCTCTCCCCGTGCTGGATCACAGCAACTGTGCGAATGCAGGACTTGGAAATACGACGACGGGTCAGTCCGGCAGGCGTGCTCGCATAGCGGAAATGATTAAGGTGACGACTCACATAATGCGGCAGACCCGGGTTCGAGTCCCAGTCAGGCACAAATTACCGTAAGTTACCAATAAATTGCATTTCAGAAGTCTAATCGTATTCACGATTGCGAATACATTTCTTCCATATCATACAGTCGTAGATCGTAGCAATGTCTGTTCGTTCATACATGCGGGCATGGCTGAAAAACATTGCTCACTAGATCGTTAAACTTAGACACTGCGAATAGTATATTAATTTAGTGCTTTCAGGATAGCCAAAAGTATTGGGTGCGCTCATTCTTTCCCAGAGAATTACTTTCTAAACACCAGAAGTACCACAATCAGTTCAGCCTGTAGTCAATGCCTTTATTGGTACGTCAATTACCTCGGCGAAATTTCAGCCGCTTATGTTAAAATCACGTCCATTAACAGGAAAAAGCGCAGTTTTACATATGCAGACTTCATAGCACTCTACACATGAGTTCGGAAAGGTCTGTTGCGAAAGTACGTGGTATTTCGATTCAGAGGATAGAGTGTAACCCATGCAAAAAATTACTTCATTACAGTAATCTACTACAAATACTATACACGAAAACGATGTTCCAGCAGCAGTCAATAAATCAGTAAACTGTTTTGCTATAGCCGGCCGGCGTGGTCGAGCGGTTCTAGGCGCATCAGTCTGGAACCGCGCGACCGCTACGGTCGCAGGTTCGAATCCTGCCTCGGACATGGATGTGTGTGATGTCCTTAGATTAGTTAGGTTTAAGTAGTTCAAGGTCTAGGGAACTGATGACCTCAGATGATAAGTCCCATAGTGCTCAGAGCCATTTTTTTGTTTAATACAAATGATAGAGATAGGAAAATTAGCTCAGTGTTATCGGCACTATAAATTTGAAGTACAATAATGGGCACTGTAGCGGTGAAGCGGTGTTTGCAATGCGTATGCGGTATTATTCACACTAAGCTTTATTTCTCTACTGAAATATAAAATTTGCGAAAGTAACGATCGTTAGCATCTCTTAGGTAAATCAGCTGGCTCAGTTTATTTGACGAGAAACAATTACTTCACCTACCACTTATGTCAACTTCCTTTACCATCACACTTTGATCGGCAACATAATGTTGAATACTCACAGCTCTAAGACGAAGTTCGTTATTGTCATCAATACTCCAGCTTACTGCTCTCAAAATGTTTTTGCCATTAATAACACCCCCCTCCACCACTTAAAACTCACCTGACCTGTGTAACCGGAACAGCAAGTTACCTTCTCTCTCCCGAAAGGAAAAGTGATTCTGATTTCTTGACGCCTTCCCGCATTTGGAGATTCCTGTGAATCACAAATTACAGGTGGAGAAAGTTAGGGAAATCGTGTGAAGTAGGGAAATCGTGTGAAGCTGTGCCCCTTTGACACCAAAAGCCCTGATGACGAATCTTCATTAACTTATATTCAGTTGTACGGGTTAGTTGCAGCCAGTAAACCCCTGACACTACCATGTATGAAACCACTTCAAGCGCCTGATTACTTTACAAATGAGTTAATGCGTGAAATATTTGACTTTAGGTATGTAAACGAGAAAAAGTATAGAAAATGTTTGAAATTTTGCTTAACGTTTGTTGTAAGTTGCTAAGTCTCTCGTTACAAAATAGTGGATGAATAGAGTCCGAGAAAGTTTCGCAAATGAAAAGATTGTTTTTCAAGCATCTCAATGTTTTCGGCGTCATGCATTCTGAGCTATGTGTCATACAATAATATAATTTTGCTCATACATTCAGTGGTATATTTTGATACTGTGTGTACCGAATAGAGGTAGTAGTATAGAAATGATAAATTAAAATGACATGCCTGATGTTGAGGCTTCAATGTGTGCCATTTTAAGCAAAAACTATTTTTTTACGCATCTAAACGTTTACGATGCCTTACTTCCTGGAACATGTGTCGTACAATGGTATGTTTGTGCAGGTACATTCAGTGATTCTGTCTGGAAACAGTATTGCAAACATTGTTTGTAGCAAAGAAGTAATAAATTAATAATCATGTGTGATGCTGATGTTTGACTACAGGAGCAGTGAAAATGTAGTAGGCGATAAGTTTTTTTACTTTCATCATTTTGTGGGGAGTGCCGGTGAAAAAAGTTTTTTCGTGATTTAAAGTTATATTTTAAGTTTGTTGGAAGTCGCTAATTGCTCTCATTGTGAAATACTGGAAGAATAAGTCCGCGTATTGCCACGCTCTCAGTTACGCTGCCTCCAGACAACACACTGTTTCCAACTATAATACTTATCTTATTGTTTTAAAGTTTTAATGTAAGATTGTACCGCTTAATGAGTAGATTATGACACCATTCTAAATTTTTGAAGTCGTTCAGTAACCACACAAAGTGCTGAAACTCAAGTTCTTGTTGCCCCTGAGAGCCCCCCATACGAAACGTGCAGCTGATACTGGACTTCAGAACAGAGGTTTAGTAATACATATTGTTGGTCTATGTTGTTCCTAAGGCTGTTTGATGTAATTTTATGTATTGTGTTCTACATGTCGTGGACGTACGTATGATTACTAGTCAAAAATCTTCAGAATGACATCAAACAGTCCTCCCACGGGACGCTTGTATTTAGGTGAAAGCTTTGCCGTATTGGAACTTTGGTTCGGTAATGATTTGTCGGCCAAACCTGTCAATAATAACTGTACAGGTGTAGAAGGGTTACCTACTAAGGACCGACGAGGACGTGGGCATTTGGAGGAGTCCAAAATTAAAGGGTTAAATAAACTGAATTTTGGTGTCATCTGAGGCCTCTGACCACGCAGGGGCTCTCCTGGAGCGCACTGCGAGGCGCCCACTGGTCTAGGAGAACAGAGTGGGCGCAGGAGTAAGAAAAGAGAAGAGGCGGTCCGCGTGTGAGTCAGCCAATGAAGAAGATCCACAGACATATGGCCTAAGCCAAGGGCTAAAACACAGGAGAGCTAGCGGCAGAGTGCAAGAAGCTGCCTGCTCTGTGGCAGGACTGTATAGGAAGAGATAGAGAAGGCGGAGTTCTGTATTCAAAGGAGCGGCCAGCAACCGCCATGTGACGCGCCTCCCACGCTTCCTGTTGGCTCGCCATGGTGATGCATGTGGCTGGTTTTATTAACAGATAACCGGACACAACAAGATCTGCTGATGCCACGGTTTTACAAGGCGCGTTGGCTCCGACGGAACTAATTGTGGACACATAGTAGAAAACGTGATTCTACACCGAGTCCTTAAAATATTGTCATACTGGTTAGTCACCCTATACACAACAAATAAAAGAACGTTAGAGAAACAGTGGTTAGAAAATGAAACTAGTCGCTATTAGAAACTAGTCGCTATTAGATTATTACACATTAAATGCAAATGTGACGGAAACCTTAATTAATAATACATGAAACATTTTTATGAAGCAAACCATATGTGTTACAGTTCTGTGTTTCAGAATTACACTACTGGCCATTAAATTTGCTACACCACGAAGGTGACGTGCTACAGAAGCGATATTTAACCGACAGGAAGAAGATGCTGTGATATGCAAATGATTAGCTTTTCAGAGCATTCACACAAGGTTGGCGCCGGTGGCGACACCTACAACGTGCTGACATGAGGAAAGTTTCCAACCGATTTCTCGTACACTAACAGCAGTTGACCGGCGTTGCCTGGTGAAACGTTGTTGTGATGCCTCGTGTAAGGAGGAGAAATGCGTACCATCACGTTTCCGTCGCGTCACCAATCGTAGTCTATCGCGATTGCGGTTTATCGTATCGCTACATTGCTCCTCGCGTTGGTCGAGATCCAATGACTGTTAGCAGAATACGGAACCGGTGAGTTCAGGAGGGTAATGCGGAACGCCGTGCTGCATCCCAACGGCCTTGTATCACTAGCAGTCGAGGTGACAGGCATCTTATCCACATGGCTGAAACGAATCGTGCAGCCACGTCTCGATCCCTGAGTCAACATTTGGGGACATTTGCAAGACAACGACCTTCTGCACGAACAGTTCGACGACGTTTGCAACAGCATGGACTATCAGCTCGGAGACCATGGCTGCGGTTACCCTTGACGCTTCATCACAGACAGGAGCGCCTGCGATGGTGTACTCAACGACGAACCTGGGTGCACGAAGGGCAAAACGTCATTTTTCCGGGTGAATACAGGTTCTGTTTAAAGCATCATGATGGTCGCATCCGTGTTTGGCGACATCGCGGTGACCGCACATTGGAAGCGTGTATTCGTCATCGCCATACTGGTGTATCACCCGGCCTGATGGTATGGGATACCCTTGGTTACACGTCTCGGTCACCTCTTGTTCGCATTGACGGCACTTTGAACAGTGGACGTTACATTTCAGATGTTTTACGACCCGTGGCTCTACCGTTCATTCGATCCCTGCAAAACCCTACATTTCAGCAGGATAATGCACGGCCGCATGTTTTAGGTCCTGTACGGGCCTTTCTGGATACAGGAAATGTTCGACTTCTGCCCTGGCCAGCACATTCTCCAGATCTCTCACCAATTGAAAACGTCTGGACAATGGTGGCCGAGTAACTGGCTGGTCACAATACGCCAGTCACTATTCTTGATGAATTATGGTATCGTGTTGTAGCTGCATGGACAGCTGTACCTGTACACGCCATCCAAGCTCTGTTTGACTCAATGCCCAGGCGTATCAAGGTCGTTATTACGGCCAGAGGTGGTTGTTCTGGATACTGATCTCTCAGGATCTATACACCCACATTGCGTGAAAATGTAATCACATGCCAGTTCTAGTATAATATATTTGTCCAATGAATACCGGTTTATCACCTGCATTTCTTCTTGTTGTAGCAATTTTAATTGCCAGTAGTGTATATTCTTGCTAAAGAATCGTCTTTCCGCGCATTCAGTAAAGCAGCCGTTTGTACATGTTTTCTTGTGTTAATAGGCTACTTCTTCACTTTAATTTTGATTTCAGAGTTGAATGTAAGCGACTCGATATGTCACCCTAAAAAGCTTGATGATTTGTAACATAGACGGGAGAAGATTAAAGTAGTAAGAGTTCCTAGTCCTCCTTAAAATGAATTATTCAGTAATTTGAGTCCCAGCGAGTGTTGAACTTAAGTCAGTGAGTATTTCATTCAGTGGCACAGCTATATTCACGAAGAATAGGAGTATCTAGCTTAAATCCTCACTATGCTCTAGACACTGATGTGTTCATCTTAGGCCATATACGTCTCTCAATTTAGCATGTTTTCAGAAATTTTTTCTGTAGTAAATAGCTACTGGTTTACATTTTTCTTTAATGGATTTGGTTTCAAATGCAGTTTGGTATGTTTCAGTTATATTTAGGATTCAGAACATACTTTTCAAAACTTTTTTTTCTCAAATAGAGAATAAAATGTGTCTTCTTGAGGTCTGTCCTTGTATCTAAGTACTTGATTTCGTTTCCAGATACATGTATTTCTCTGAATAGTAGACACTCAGCAAGGGCCTAATTTTTGCCAAAAGGCGTCCATGAAGTGCATATTACGAAGTTCTTTGTACTAAGAAACAATATTCCTTTTGAGATTTTGTGATTTGTGCAATTTTTTTACTGCCTAAGGCTTCATTATGTCCACAAAAACGGTACTTCCAAACAGGGTGGTTATTAATTCAGGCAAAAACTCCAACAAATATGCGCAGAACCAGTTTCCACAGCATAAGGATTCCTGAAGAGTTACAACGTGATCACGGCGCCCATGAGAAAACTGCATACAGGTATCCAGTGCTAACTAACGGCATTACAGTATCACGTACGAGGAGACAAGAGCTGTGTCTCATTGTGAAGGACACGCAGGCCGGTAACAGAATTTCGCTATCTACAATGTTGCAAAGTAGTCAAGAATGTCATCAGAGTGGCTAAAACAGTGCATTGCACCAAAAACAGGAAGCTCACAGAACAAAATTACAACTATATGACAGAATGTAGGTGCTCAACACAATATTACAGCTCTCTTGTTCGAAAACGAAGCTGTAACTGATAAACCAGACTGTGTCGAGTGTATAATAATTTGTTTCTTGTGCATGATCACCATTTAAATAAGAATTTTTTTGGTACAGCTAAATGCGCAGAACTCTTGAAAGCTAGTGCTCGGAAATAACTCTATCACACGGGGAAACAAGCAAGGATGGGAATGAATAAACTGATCAATAAAAAGTAAAGACTCCCTTGGGTGTGGTGATATTTCAACTACGTTTATAAAGATCAGTGGTCATATACTAGTTTCTACTACGTCTCCCATGCAATGTGTCTTTCAGATATGGCCTCTTTACTGACAAAATGAATAAAAGAGGTGGAAAACGTAGATAAATTGTGAAAGATATCATACTTAAGAGCTAATTTCTTTGCGACCAGTATTTTCAAACATTTTTGGCAAAATAATGTATATGGAAGTAGTGGTCGTGCCAGTACACTTTACTTATTCACAGACCTGCAGACTCCGTAAGGGCTAAACCGCAGGTTAAGGATAGTATGGACTGTCTTTGGGTTAGCAAATGCATTTTATTGTGTGGGTCACGCAGCAATTTTGCATTAGTTCGGAAGCTATGGATTAGGGAAAAAAGCTCAACCATGGTTCAATTCACATCTAGAAAATAGGAACCATAAGGTTGTCCTCCAGTGTAAAAAAAAAAAAGAAAACGGAAGCAGATTTTATTATGACTGGGAACATTTAAAGTGTGTATGTGTGTGTGAGTGAGTGGGTGTGTGTGTGTGCCGGCCGAAGTGGCCGTGCGGTTAAAGGCGCTGCAGTCTGGAACCGCAAGACCGCTACGGTCGCAGGTTCGAATCCTGCCTCGGGCATGGATGTTTGTGATGTCCTTACGTTAGTTAGGTTTAACTAGTTCTAAGTTCTAGGGGACTAATGACCTCAGCAGTTGAGTCCCATAGTGCTCAGAGCCATTTGAACCATTTGTATGTGTGTGTGTGTGTGTGTGTGTGTGTGTGTGTGTGTGTCTGCGGGAGGTGGGGGGGGGGGGGGGTGGTTGGGAGGCGTGGGTAGGTCCTCAGGGTTGTCGGTAACATGAGTCTTTGAGAGAACACGTTAACAGCAACAATATGTAATTGACACAGTTTACAGTTTCTGAGACAGAATTATTCCAAAGGCGAAATCTCTTTGTCCCAAGGTGGGCTGAAAGTAGATGGAAGGTTTCCTTGTAAATATCACATTCAAGATATTGTGCAGGAGCTGAGTGCTGCTATCTTCATTATAAGAGAGGCCTCCATTGTCTCTGCTACTGAGACGCGAAGGCTTGTCTACTTTGATTACTTTCCCCGTACTACCGTATTACTCTCTGCACGCATCAAGAATATTCTTACATCAGAAAGGGCGGTCAGGAAGTTCATGAAGGCAGTTGTTTATGCGTCTCGAAATTCCGACAGTGCCATCCCTGAACATATATTGCAAGACAGAATTTAATATTGACAACATTCACTCTTTCACAATAAACTGCAACATTGATTCAGTGAACAGGTGACAGAAAAACAATATGCACTTGAATAACCCACCCTTAAGCACTTTACAGGAAGAAACGCACTAGTCTTGATGTTTCATTTTCAATAGGCTCCTCTGAGGCACAATGAAGTATCTTTGTCTCTCATGCTCCCATGAAACCTGGTAACTAGATAAGTAAAATTACAGGAACAGCCTCTGCGTTTGATGTTGCAGTGCCGACCATATTGGCTTGTACGGGTTCTCCTTTCCGGTAGTTGCGACACGCACAAGCAGAGGTTTGCGCAGGGAAGCTCTCCCCTCGAATCTTCCGCAAAATTTTCTGTTGGAATGTCCATACGACTGCCTGACTATCTGGTTCTTGCCAATCGAAACACTTAACACCTATATTTGTAGCATTTGCCTAACATCTCATGCAAGAAGACTTATACAATCGCCAAGGAAATTCCTTTCTTTATGCATCCCTTGTTTATTTTTAGTTTTGTTTAGCATACCCCAGTTCTATGGTTCAAAATGGTTCAAATGGCTCTGAGCAGTATGCGACTTAACTTCTGAGGTCATCAGTCGCCTAGAACTTAGAACTAATCAAACCTAACCAACCTAAGGACATCACACACACCCATGCCCGAGGCAGGATTCGAACCTGCGACCGTAGCGGTCACGCGGTTCCAGACTGAAGCGCCTTTAACCGCATGGCCACACCAGCCGGCCCAGGTCTATGTTCCAACCAGCCGGTCATATGACATCTTCCACGTTTATTCAGCAGTTATCTTCCTTCCTTGTCTCAGGCCATCAAGAACAAGCCATGAGTTTAATTCAGTGGACCTACCTCTCCTACGGTCTACCAATGTCTATCCGCTGTTTCTTTGTCGAGTGAGGTAAGTCTGTGTAGGATGGAATCAAGGAACAAAACAGTTTCTCCGAACGTGTCTCGGTCTGGCTGGCCTACCTGTCCGGTTTAAAAGTTATATTTTATACAAAATTTGCCATGACTTCCTGCGAGGAATTCTGTTATTTACTTTGCTTGTTAGTTAACTGGAAACGCCGTAAATTATAAACGTCCAACTATGCCCTATCAGTTTTCCGTTAACTACTTGCCTCCTTGTATTATGGAACTACGTTCCTTTGCAAAGGGAGCATCTGGCTGAAACGAAAACAATATCTTATTAAGAATGTTAGCAAGAATAAATGTTGTCAAGTATTAAAAACGTTTCACTGATTTACTGAAAGAGGCCGCACATTCCTACTTTGTAATCGCATACTGGTCCTTGTAAATGAAAAAAACGTAAGAGTCGTACATCAGTGTCGACTGGGAGAACCTGGGGATTTGTTCAGCTGCCTAATAGAAATATGTTTTCATCTTTTCCAAATGCATAAATGCTTTACTAGACGTTGCGGCCATTTGAGAGATGTTGCACTCAATAACTGATATTAGTATTGACCACCATATATATTAATTTTAATCTGCTTTACACATTTCAGCCTTAAAAGCCTCTACAAGAAACATAGATAAAAACCCTGGTACAATTACATGAAATGTAGATCGTAAAAAGGGAAGTAGCAAACATCAGAGAAAACACTGATAAAATTACATAAAATTCACATTTTAAAAGACAAAGGGAGCTAGAACTCATCAAAATAAATATAAAGCATTCGTACGTAAAACCAGAACTGGATTTGTCCAACATAGATATGGAGTGTCCCGTCTCCCTTACGTGATGACATGTGAGTGGAAACTGACAATTGTACACACCGAAGTATTAAGTAAAGAGGACCTTTAGATGGCAATACTATATAGCGGTTACGTAAGTCGTACGTTTCATACGATTCATTAATATAATCTAGTATTAAATGAAAAACGTAGTTTTCTACTACATCTACCACATCACCTAGTTTATTACTCAAAAATATGGTATACTTGAGATGCAAGCAGTTTGGCGAAAACTATCAACGCAAGGTAGTGCCAATGTATACTGATGTATATACATTAATCAGACACCTAGTTGTTCAAAAAAATTAATTACAGAAGTTGAATAATTTAGAGTACAAAAATGGATGTACCAAATGCCATAACCAATATACTGGAAATCTAGACCACAACAAAACAAAATTTAAAGGTTATGCGCAAAACATCAGGTAACGTATTTATTTATGTAACAGACTTCCAGGGACAAGCATCGTAGGGATAGGCACACAACAGATGAATGTGTGATTAACCTACAATTCATAATAAATAATGAAACATTTGCATCGGCACCAAAATTTGAGAATACACAAAAATAAGTTTCTTCGTTTTTTATTTATTTATGTTTATTTTACTTATTTATTTATTTTTTATTTTTCTCAGGAAAATGACCTGACTTGATTTGAGAGTGCAAGTGTGCAAATCAGTTAATGGTATGGAGCGAAGTGCGACCTTCTTATTCAGCTCCCTACGATCTATCAATGGTCCCTATTTGCCGATGCGTATTGAAAATACGAGTGCAGAGCGTACATATTCTAATGGCCAGATGACACTCTGGCCAAACATTTCCTCTATTAGGCACTTAATTTCTTTATCCGAGGTGAAGAAAAACGGTATGGTGGATGCCTGAGAGGCCTAGTCCCTGTTACCTCGATTTCGTATTTAATAAGGTTAGTTAGCCCCAACCTTTCAGCCAACTCATCCGTGAATCCACTGCATAGCTCATCCAGTTGCTCTATGTTGTCCGTGGCTGAATGATCTAACTGCACCCAAACACCCTTCTGTTGTACAGACGCCTGCAGTAATTATTATGATGGAAAGGGAGATCTTATTTTTGGACAATACAAAAGTAAAATCTTGCTCTTTCCAATTAGGGACGACCTCAGTTCTCAAAATTTAATCAGTCGAAAATCGTGTAGCGAGTCGCAACTTAACCCCTCTTGTAAAATCGCGAATCATTAAGTTGGTCTATACCCAGCCGAAGATTTGTAATGAACTGGAATTAGCAGTAACATATGAAGTGGCCTCCTGACTCAGTTCTGCCCTACTCACAAACAGTTTGGAGTGCCGCAGCAACTTTTCACCTAAAATGTTTTCTTAACTACCCCTACCCAGCGGGCCGGCGGGTGGGCTAAGAATGGTTCATTATTAATGGGTCGGATTCCAATGTTGAACATATATGGGCCTTATACTTCCTGGGGCAGCGTTTGAGCTACGTGCTCCACCTATGTGACATCGTCATCTAGTCACACCGGTATCTCTTTTTTTTCTGTGGGCAGTCCCTCCCAGACCGCTCTTGAACACCAAAGAGGAAACAGTTACTCAGTCTCACCTCTGAGCTCTCCATCCGTTTTCTGTACGCCCACTAACTTCCTCACCTCCCACCCTCCGGACCTATGTCTGCATATCCAATGTCCTAGACTTCATAAGCCGTTGTACAATCATAATATGGGATCAGTGTAATCGGCTGCCCGCCTGTGTAGCGCAGCGGTAGCGTTACCGCCTACCACGCAAGGGGGCCCGGGTTCGATTCCCGGCTTTCATCATCATTGACACGCAAGTCGCCGAAGTGGCGTCAACTTTTAGACTTGCAATACGGCGGCCGAACCCTTAACGGAATATTCCGGCCAATAAATGCCATACGATCATTTCATTTCATTTCAGCGTGATGGGTTAATTCCCTCAACGATGTCTTTCCATCAATTAAAGGCTCACTCAAAGCTCTAGTATATCTTCTCCAAATGGTTCCTTCACGCTCATAATCCACACCCATTAATTACCTCACAACCCTGGCCAGAATCACTAATTTGCGCAACTGTTCGTGGAGCTCTTCACTGATTCTCTTGGAACTGTTGCTCTCGCCACCCTCTGAACCAAGTTTTCTCTAGTTTGTGGTTCATTTGGAAAATTTCGACCTCCGTTAACCCAAACAATTCCTTCTGTTCGTTCAGATACCAAATAACATAACAACTGAAGCGTTTCTGGATAAGGAACCACTGAAAATTCTCGCTTTTTCATCATCCTTAGTAGAGGATGGGGTAAGATGACGAACTGTTTACCCCACTCTCCTGTCTCTATACCTGGGACTTGTCGCATCTGACAACTGTCATCTTCCTGTACCATATACAAATTGATACTGTTACTTAGCACTGAAAGAGCTGACAGTATATCATTTAGTATCAACTGTACCTAGCCGCCGGCCGGGGTGGCCGAGCGGTTCTAGGCGCTACAGTCTGTAACCTGGCGACCGCTACGGTCGCAGGTTCGAATCCTGCCTCGGGCATGGATGTGTGTCTTGTCCTAAGGTTAATTAGGTTTAAGTAGTTCTAAGTTCTAAGGGACTGATGACCTTAGACGTTAAGTCCCATAGTTCTCAGAGCCATTTGTACCTGGCCAGTCCTTGCCTATACTCCTCCTAATACGTCATAGTTTACTCCATCCTAAGTTATAAACGTCAAATCCCAATTAAAGTAATGAGTTATTACCTGTGAACGGAAGAGCGTTTTATCTCCCAAGAAAATGGTGCACAATTCAGTTTCAGTCAGAGCTGACTGGATCATAGGAAAACATTTACTTACTCCTGCTGCTATCCTGATGTTCACCATACAGGGTCCCCAACTGCATGGCAAATCTGCTGCGTCAACTCGGGAACGCGCCTGCAGTAGGATAGCTGCGAATGGCCAGCTCAGAGGCCAGCTAGACCTCGTTCAGTCAGCTCACACAGGGAACGTCCCTAGCTGTCATTCCCGCAACACAATAGCAAATCCGTATAAAGACAAACTAACATAACACTACCTTACCTAGTAACACCATGGTAGCGCTACACACAACCACATTCTGCCACCAATTATGGCACAGAAAACTGTGGGAATGGAAACGTGTGGAGGTTTTCCGGGAGTAAACCTTTAACAACGTTTAAATACGTTGATTAACCGATTTCACATGCGCAAGATGACACAAGTAAGGTATTCAGTGCTCAGTTCATCAGAAATGCAAAACTTAATGTCCAACAAAACAGAACTCACGTTAAAATAATCTACTATGTACAGTTTATTTTACAGTCTCGTTCTACAGTTTTTACAGCATGAGTTTCGATCTCCATGGATCATCTGCCTAGTTGCATCAGCAACCCACTGTGTCTGTGTCAGAACCACACAGTATTCCGATGTATGGTTTGGACAGAGACACGACGAAATGCTTATGCAACTACATATATCTGAAGATCATCCCCACTGATCGAATCTAGTCGTACTGTAAAAAAAAGGGGGTGTTACTCGCACTGAAGAATAAACGTGTATTAAAACTGTTTAAAATATCAATACATTTGCTATTCTCTTGTGGCGAATATATCGGCTACAGTGGAAATAATCCGATTCCTCGAATTTCACCAACGTCACAACAAATGAGGCAAGAAATGTTATACCAAACACAATAATGCAATAGTAAAAGTCGAACAGGAAGACATAGAATAAACAATCTTAGCCAAAGCCTAACACATCTCTGGTATGCGACAGTGATCCGAACTGCCCATGCAGCTTGCGTATCTATTTGGAGAACAGGTCAGAGACATTCTCGCTACATACTCCAGAGGCAGTTTGCTCCGGCGCAAGGCACCTCCCTCCCTCACTGTAACATTAACTAACCCCACTGATCTGTAGAATTTTTATGTTGCCCATATGCGGTTGTTGATACATCCCTAAGACTACTTTGACATACTTTGAAAGTTGTTTCTTTAGCTGCTCATTTCGTGAATTCTACCGCCATAAACCTCAAAAAACCCTTGCATGTTCCACTCGTACCGCCAGTACGAGTGATCATAAACTGTCTTCCACTCACGTAGGTACGGTAGAAAAATTGTGACGAGATCTCTCCCATCCGGCAACTCCCGAGCACAGCATTGATCCCAAGTTTCTGAAGTTGTTGCAGCAACAGTTGTAGCTGCAATAGCAACAAAAAATGTAGCAACAGCACGTAAGACAGTGAAAGTTCCAGAGGCAGGAACAGCAGCACCAACAGCAACAACACGAACTGCAGTGGGTCTTCTAGTGGAAACAGCAGAAACAGCTACTGTAAAACCAACAAGAGTCTATAGCTGCAGTTTCCTCGGCTCCCCCTCCGCCATTCGCTTGCTTCGATGAGGCAAACGAGAGCTGGAATATCTGTTTACATCGTTCTTTCTTCACTGCACGACAAGCCAGATAACTGACCGTGAATATCAGAGTGCACTTTTCCTCTCTTGTAATAAGAAATTCTATGAAGAGGTACCGACTGAGTGTTACTGTCATGAAACTACGTAGTTTCAGCGAGGCAAAAAGTTCACCATTGTGTTAAGAAACGCAAGCAAACATGCTCGTCATGAGCTGCTGACTTGTAACCTTTAGCACGCTAGTAGGATTCTTCCTATAAACTGTGTGGTGCTTCGTATCCCGACTCCTTAACCTCTGATGTTGTTACACGTCTCTCTACTGGCGGAGAAGTTAATGCGAAGGCTTTAGTGTCGTCTGATCCAAACCTGAGCCACGTGCTAAAACTCACAAACAAAATGCATCAGTGCAAGCTATTTCACAATTCCCCTGGCGTCGACGTTGTTTTAGTCGCCTGTATGCTCTGCTATCAAACTGATGACTTGCGACGAACACCGTCATTTAAGAGCACCAAGTCGTCTGGTTGTGCCGCGACATGCGATTCAGGAATTATAGCACTATATAGCGATCAACCACCACTCATCCTTGGGAAATGCGCAAAAAAGAAAGCCGTTTGTCCGCCGTCGGTCTCATGGCTAGCGGAGGCTTTCCGTCGTTGTCAGACTGCCCAGGAAAGTTCTTACCATCAAATCGCGTTGAGATTGCGGTTGACAGCATTTACAGCGTCACTGACCTTTCAGTGACGTCATCTATTTTGCGCGCCGCAAACCAGGGTATCTAGCGAGTGCTTCAGTCGGAAGGCGGCAACAACACCGGCTGCTGTCAGCGCGCTGCACGCTACGTTGCCGGTGTCCACAGCAGCAGCAGATGGTATGTACAGGCTCGTTTCGCAACTGGACATTAATGGAGCGACGGCGGATTTCATGTTGGTCACAGGCACGGCCGTGTCTCTGATTAATGAGGACACCTAGCGGCGGGTTGGCTTTCCACAGCTGAGGTCTCCTCAGCGCAGAGATGTGACGTGTAATGGCCAGTCATTGTCCTTGCGGTGTCAAATCACGGTCCAAGCTAAGTGTAAAAATTTAGGCAGGCAACTGACCCTGCTAGTAGTCGTCTCTTGAACGAAAACAAGCATTTTTGAAATTTTGCAAACGTCTGGAGTAGCAACCATAGAATGAAATCTTGTCGAAATAGTGAAGAGTCAATTAGTAGCGGACTAGAAGGTTCATCAAAACCCGTTAATCATGGTTTCAATGTTTACAAAAACGTCTTCTTCTGAAGGTAATATAGACAACTGAATTACCTGTTATGGCAGAGGTACGTTAAAATATATTTGACTATCGCCTTTAGCTTATATTTTAACGTACCTCTGCCCCGACACGTAATCCAATTGTGTATATTTCCTTATGAAGAAGGTGTTTTTATAAACGTTGAAAGTATGCTTAAGGCGTTTCAATAACCTTCCAATTTGCAACTGATTGGCTATTTATTATTTCTACAAGCAGGAACACAGTTTTGGCTCAAACATTTATACAGTTTTTGATTTTCAAACTTAGGGCCAGGTGAATCTAATGTCAACTGCGATACCATTCACAGAACTTGATACATCTTATGCTCAATTTATGCAACTGTTTGCCGGCCACTGTGGCCGAGCTGTTCTAGGCGCTTCAGTCCGGAAGCGTGCTGCTGCTACGGTTGCAGGTTCGAATCCTGTCTCAGGCATGGATGTGTGTGATATCCTTAGGTTATTTGCGTATAAGTAGTTCTAAGTCTAGGGGACTAATGGCCTCAGATGTTAAGTCCCATAGTGCTTAGAGCCATTTGAATTTTTATGCAACTGTTTGAACTTACATCAGACTTTTCTGCAACGTTCCTATAGTTTCCTTAAAGCAATTTGCAGTGCCAAAATTTTTTAGAGCTCATCCAATACCTTTCACCATGTGCGAGCAAGTTCAAGCAGAACTAAATGGATTGGAAAGTATGGGAGATACAGCCTCAGTACCGTCTAGCTAGTGGGCTACACCCATGGCCATATTAGGTTTACAGATTTGCTTCATTTCGCCTTTTTCCATAGAATTTCGAGGCTTCATTGTGAAATATGTATAAAACATTTACGATTTAAAGTACTGGTCTTCGTTAGCCACTACTTTCTCCCACTTTTCGAGCATACGACTCCCGCGGGGAAACAGCTGGGCGTCTTTTGAGAAGATGCATGAATGGATACGGTTTTGCAGTTGTTCATATGTTATGAAGTGCTGCTCAGCCAGGTCGTGTGTTATTGGTCGGAACAGGTGGTAGTCATAGGGAGCAATATCTGGCGAATACGGCGGATACGGTTGAAATCTCAGTGGACGCCCAGGATACGACAACAACTAAACGGCGGCCTGGAGGAAGGTGCAGGCTGAATATACCAAAGGACATTCGTTGCTTCACAATAGTTGTTCATCCTTTATTTAATAAGATATACTTAAAACCAACATTAGTATGTAAGGCAGTAATAACTTACAGATAGATTTTAGGACGAGGGATCAAATGGACCAAACTTGCAAATTGTTATTTTTTTCCTTTTCCAGGACAAGTAATATCTCTACAAAGTAACAACTTTAACACTCATAAAAAAGCGGCTCGAAAAGTCCTTAGGTTCAAATGGTCCAAGTGGCTCTAAGTACTATGGGACATAACATCTGAGGTCATCAGTCGCCTAGACTTTGAACTACTTAAACCTAACTAACCTAAGGACATCACACACATCCATGCCCGAGGCAGGATTCGAACCTCCGACCTTAGCAGCACCGTGGTTCCGCATTGAAGCGCCTAGAACCGCTCGGACACAACGGCCGGCCTACTCTTTAGGCACCCGCAAAATTGCAACCAGATAAATCTGACGTCACCACAACTACAGTCAGAGCATTACCATATAACAATTTGGAGACCACTCCTTAGGCAGGCAATTTCAAACAATGAAGATGGCTCTATTTTAGGAAATTTTTTACAGGCTTACGATTAATGTTACAATAACTTTAAGGTGCATTTCGTGCTAGCAATTTAGTACATTTCCAAACAGTAAAGTAAAAATATTCTAAATTTACAGGTTGAGAATTTGAAAACAAATTCAAATTCAAATTTGTGTGAAATCTTATGGGACTTAACTGCTAAGGTCATCAGTCCCTAAGCTTACACACTACTTAACCTAAATTATCCTAAGGACAAACACACACACCCATGCCCGAAGAAGTACTCGAACCTCTGCCGGGACCAGCGGCACAGTCCATGACTGCAGCGCCCGAGACCGCTCGGCTAATCCCGCGCGTCTGACAACATTTTAAATTATACACCTCCAGGGTTTCAACAAAGATTTTGAGCGCCCTTTGGGAACTAACAATTTTGGAGCAGAAGGTAACAAAGATTTTAAAATTTACAGCAATGCACGATTAGGAATTGAAAGATCTTCATATCAAGCAGCAATATAAGACAGGTCCGGGCTGGCGGAGGCAAGCCTTGACGAAGATGGCTTCGAATAGCGGACACCTTGATTTAAATTTAAGTCCGAATGCCATAATATTAAGAAGTTAACATACAGAGAGATGCCGTGGTAAGTTAGGAAGTCGGGCCGCTTCTGCGGCTACCACAAGACAGGGGGCGGAACACCGCGCCGCACACGTACAAAGCCGACGTGGAGTAGCCACGCCCGGTGAATCGGCGGTTCGTGGATAACACGCCGGGGCCAACAGCTCCAGCGCTACGACCAACTCGGGAAGGCGCTACAGTCTGGAACCGCGTGACCGCTACGGTCGCAGGTTCGAATCCTGCCTCGGGCATGGATGTGTGTGATGTCCTTAGGTTAGTTAGGTTTAAGTAGTTCTAAGTTCTAGGGGACTTATGACCACAGCAGTTGAGTCCCATAGTGCACAGAGCCATTTGAACCAACTCGGGAAGCCGAAGGTAAACGAACATACATACAATTCATGCAAGACTGAACATGAAATACGTAAATTTCCATGGCCCGAGACAAGAATTCTAAATGCACACTCCGCCTCAGAAACCGGCCAAAATCTAAGTTTTAGAATGACTGCCTTATTAAAACAAGATTAACCGGTTAATCGTTTAGCAATAATAACCAAACATAGGAATTAATTTGATTAAACAGTCAACTATTAACGAGAACTTCAAAAACAAATCCACTTAGGTAAGCTTAAAAGTAAGAAGACGTGCTTAAGCGCTAATACCTAAGCACGAGATCACAGCAGTTACAAAATATACAACAGCAAAACATAAATTATTTCTTTTAAGAGAAGTGCTTGATCTCACCAAGATCTTCTAAGTGGGCATAGAAAACAAGCCAACATTCATCGGGCTGCCGGCGTTCGCTTGTCACGACCATGCCCGATGTTACAATTCATACTCAAGTTGGGCAATCAAGAACTACCCACCTTATAGGTCAGGCTCGAAATTTGACCTCTGTGGTCACTAAGATATGCCTAGAAAATATTACAACCCAATTAATTTCACACAAAAGCAATAATGATTCGATCACCGAAATCCTGAGCAAATTGCACTGAAGCGAAAGCTCAGTTTATATACACTTAAATATATAACGCATAGGAGGTGTTTACACAGAGAGGGGGAGGGCGAAATTAGTAACTTAAGTACGGGGTGATGGAGAACGGTGTTTGAACGAGCCTAATGGGAGCAAATCCAGCACAGGTGCCAAAACCCACAAAATCACCTTACCCAAAAATAAGGTAGGACGGGTGGTTACTCGGGAAAATCGAAGCGATCACGACGCCCACATCAGCAGACATTCACTCGCAAACCCGGATAGTCAATCGGGCGCTATAGCGCTACAGCGTAGAGCCGAACACTCCATACCAACACTGCTCAGTACAAGTAGTAGCCCACGTGGACGAACGACCGCCAATCAGGCCCCGTAACCACCCGCTCACCGTTCGTCATGCGTTCCACTCTCTCACTGCCCCACTGTCCGTCAACAATCTCCTCCGACTTCCTCCAACCAAAGAGCCAAAAAGAAGGCCGAAACACCACTCGTTTGCGTGACAGGAAATCGGATTGCGCCAGTAAGCAACGATATAACACCTCTGAAAACGTACCGACACGGGTCGTGGGTAGGACTTTAAAATGGCACTAAGCACTATGGTACGTAACATCTGAGGTCATCAATCCCCTAGATTTAGAACTACTTAAACCTAACTAACCTAAGGACATCACACACTTCCATGCCCGAGGCAGGAGTCGAACCTGCGACAGTCGTAGCAGCGTGGTTCCGGACCGAAGCCTCTAGAACCGCTCGGTCAAAGCGGCCGGCTAGGACCTCCCATTTCAACGTTTTACAGTATGTTTTGACGGGTTTTGCGACATGGTGTCGAGCACTGTTATGCTAAAAAATCCTCTTATCGTGTCTATCGCTGTATTGTGGCCGTTTGTCTTCCATTGCTCGGCTCAAACGAATCAACTTGTTTCGATAACTGTCTCCTCAGATTGTTGCTGTCGGTTTCAATAGCTCGGAGAACCTTTTGTCTTCCATCAAACAGCCGGCATTCGACGTCACAAATCACCATACTTGAGGCCTTGAAACCATTCTTTGCGCGTTCTTTGTCTAGTAGGCGCCCTACTGTACATCTTACCCGGCGTTTTATGAGCCTCAGCTGCAGATTTCTTCATGTTACCGACAAACATTAAAACATTACGAATATAACAATAACTTGAGTGCTAAGTTGACACATTAAATCGAGAGTAATTTAATGATACAATCACAAATCGAATAACATTTTAATGGATTTAAGTTCACAAATGCCTGAGCTTGTGTGACGCTGACGACCGGCCAACTGCACCAACACTTACATCTGCTGCCATCTATTGCAAAACTGCGGTAGCAACGTTGTAGACATAATAGTTAAGAAGCGAAATAGATCACTTAAAATTTATCGTGATTTTAATTCAACTGCTAATGGTCAAAGAAATGTCGATCTTTACCCAGTCCATAGGCCGTCGGAATTGCTGGCAAAATTGGCTGGTGGGAATTATTTTTCGAAGATAAGTCTGACTGATGCCTACTATCAACTGCCTGTAGGTGATCAGACTTCGCGTCCCAAGAGCTCCCGCTGTATTTCAGACACCTTATGCAAGTCACCAAATGTATCCTCAACAAAGTTAAATATTTACATGACTTGCTAATTACTGGGGCAATCCGAAAGCAGCAACCGCGCAAAAAATGTTCGACCAGCTCCACATGACCTGCGTTGTTGCCTTGACAGATGTAATGTACTTGAACCAAATTTACAGGACTTGGGATAAGTCTGGAGTAGAAACGTGCTCACGCTCACACAGGATCAGGTGGAGACAGCCAGTAACTAACCAGCTTCTAAGAATCTCAGAGATCTACAGTCGTACCAGGACAATATCATATGTGAAATTAATTCTCAATGCAGTCCACCCACTAAATCATTTGTGGAAAAAAGGTGGTAAATTCGTGTGGTCAGATGCACGCCAGACAGCTTTCGTGCAACTTAAAAAGTGTCTTCTGTCAGTCCCGTGTTTAGCCAACGTTTAATACTTGGCATCGAAGCGTCAGATCGTTTCATTGATGCCGTGCTTTCCCACAAATACACCGACGGAAACGGACAGCCCACTGAGTTTGCATCCAAAACGTGAACTGCAACATAGGAATTCTTCGCAAAGTGAGAATGAGACGTTGGGTACCATATACGGCGTCAGAAAGTTTCACATATATCTTTATCGTGCTAAGTTTCGCCTCATCACTGATCACCAGGCGATTATTTCGCTATTCGGCCCCCAGTCGAAACTACCCAATAAGGTGGCACAGAGACTGCAACGGTGGGCGTTGTTCCAGAGTAACTATACCTACGAGATCCATTTAGGTCCCACCACGCAGCACTCAAACGCAGACCCACTTTTCCTCTCACTCTGCGGCTCAGATGCAGTGTCTAATAGGCACGAATGACTATGTTTTGGCTTAGATGCCAATCAGAGACAAATCCTCGACAGATTTCCGATTACCGCGCTTAAAGTGCCAGCAGAAATAAGCTGTTATCGACTGCTACACAGGCGTGGTTGGCCATAGCACTTTCCTAAGTGCACCGACCCTGAGTGGCGTCGCTATTTTTCATTGCTACACAAGCTTAACGCCACTGATGTTGTCATATTGTTGCCTGCAGACGATTCTGAAAGGCGGGTGGTGGTTCCTCCTACGCTCCACCACCATATATTGAAATTCCCCCACACTGCTCATCGGAGAATGTGCAGAATGAAGACAAGAGCGCGGTTTCATGAGTATTGGCGTGGGATGAGATCGGCAGCCCCACCACAGCACTTCATCACTTGGATGCTCCCTGACCACCCCTGGCAAGGAGTGTATGTCTATTTAGCTGGACCTTCTGAAGAGTAATGTGTTGTTCAATAAGGATGCCCGCTCTTGCTTTCTCTATGTGGCACCGACAGCTACCACCACCACTGCAGCTGTGCCCTTTCCATTGTCTTTGCAATAGAGGTGGCACCTTCCACCACACTTCCTAAGAATAGCTCTCAGTCCACAGCATCTGCATTTCAAGATTTTTGTCAACGCAATGGTACTGAGTATCTGATCGCCACCACTTTCCATCGCACGTCTAATTCGGAAACCTAGAGAATTTTCACAAACCTCAAAACGCAAAGGCGCTAAAGAATAACGACAGCTGACTCCTGGAATGTGCTCACCAGGTTCCGGACCAGCTTCCGGTCCACCCCTGCACCATCTTGTCCTGCTTGTGCCCAACTCTCCAGATCCACTGCTCGTGCACACAGCCGTTTTACCGTAAAGGTTCTTATGGCTCTTCCAGACTGAAGAGCATAGAACCGCTCGGCCACACCGGCCACGAAATGGAGACTATTTACCTTGTCGGAAGCATTAAACGCTACACGATGGAAGATCATTCAAAGCTTAATTAATAATGCTTATTTCTGTCTGAATGGTAGTGTTTCGTTTACAAACGTAGCCACACATGTCGCTATCTTGAGTACACTCTGTCTCCTAGCGTTTTCATCATTGGGCGTTTTCATCATTAGTGCATGAGCCATACTCATTGCAGAAGCGCGGCGACCCAACGGATTCGTGCAGGACGGCGGTTCCGATATGCTTAAACTGCTTTGGTCAGCAGCCAGCCACAGATACGCCGTAGGCGGTATTTCTCCACCAACAAGAGCTACAACGTACAGGTAACTACAACCTCCATTCGCTATGCGACACTATTCCACAAAACCGCCGCCATCGCCTCAAGGACCCGTTCATCGTCAGAATGACTTTCAGTCAACACATGGATAGGGTGCCGTTTCCGGCACGAGAGGTCCATCAAAATGACACGCTCTCAGACCAGCCTATCGAAGGAGCTTCTCAAGGATCATCTGCCTCTCACCATCTCCCCAAAGCCCCTATGCCACACAACTGGTATCCTCCTGAGAACGGTACGTAATCATCTCTGCTGCTTTATAACCACGAGTACGTCATCGAAAAACGTATCTGGTTTATCCTACACCACCTTGAAGACGTGACGACACAGCAACCTGGAACTTTACAGATACAGCCTATACGACAATTATTAACCATCATCTTAATATCTATAAGCTGTGGTAGGATATAGGATCATCCAATTGAATGCACGATCTGCGACGGCCAGCAAGGGTACACCCCAAAATTAGCTTTGGGGGTGGAAGACAGCGGTGGCAGCCAGCTCTGAAACATGTTTTCCGTCAGATATCATCGTCCGCTTTCAAAGATGTCAAGTATACTGAAAAAGAGAAGATGGTCGTGGAGGAGTGGCGCTCTTCATCGACAGTACGCTATATCACACCCCAGTAATGAAATCCCACGACACTATTGAAAGCTTTCTACCGACAGAGGCCAGGCTCACGTCTCCAATCGGTCGTATATCCACTGTGTCGATTTACAGCCGGCCGCAGTCGTATATTCCCCTCCAGGAGTGGTGGGCTGTGATGACACTGTTGGAGTCTCCATTCCCATTTTGTGGGAATTATGATGCGCACAACAGATTGTGGGGCTGTGCATTTAATGATATTGGTTGATGAGATTCTTCATACCCTCGACGAGGTCAATCTTAACGTTTTCAACGATGAATTCCTACGTTACTCCCACTACCAGGACACAGGACCCCAGCCGTTCATTTGAAGTTTTCGCCTCTATTTCTTCGCTTTTTGCATGGACTACAACTCCCTATCATACAGGATCTAACGACTACGCTCTTCTTATATCAACGTTCACTCTGACACCTATCACGGTCTACAGGCCGCCTCACAAATTGAACGCCACGAAGGCAGATTGGTCCCTGCATGTCGAAATGATGGATGCACAGCATTTGTAGACGAGGTACATTATTTTTAAGAATCTTATCAGTGCAACGGTATGACATTCTGTTCCACAGAAGAGGATGATAACCAGCACTGGCCAACAGCCGGTTCCCAGGTGGTACGAAGAACGTTCGCGTGAGGTAGCACAAAGCAGGCTGGCTTGCAGCCCACTTAAACGACACATCACAAGCCCCGCTTAGAATGGCGGTTAGCAATTCAGGACTTGCTCTCGCGGACGCGATAGGGTTTTGGTAACGACAGAATTACTTTTATCAATAATGCATTTCTCGCAATGGACACTTGTAAGTAGGCTGTTTAGGTTTTTATGTTGGGAACGCCACCTAGCGCTCTGTATGAAAATCACTGGCTGTGCTGTGTGCAGTCTGTGGCTGGTGGGCATTGTTGAAATAGTCGCTATTGTAGTGTTGGGCAGTTGGCTGTTAACAGCGCGTAGCGTTGCGCAGTTGGAGATGAGCCGTCAGCAGTAGTGGATGTGGAGAGAGAGATGGCGGAGTTTTGAGAGCGGATGATCTGGACGTGTGTCCATCAGAGACGGTAAGACTGGATGTCATGAACTGATATATATATATATATATATATATATATATAATGACTTTTGAACACTATTAAGGTAAATACATTGTTTGCACTTTATCAACATCTTTCATTTGCTAACTATGCCTATCAGTAGTTACTGACTTCAGTAGTTAGAATCTTTTATTTAGCTGGCAGTATTGGCGCTCGCTGTATTGCAGTAGATCGAGCAATGAAGATTTTTGTGAGGTAAGTGATTCATGAAAGGTATAGGTCATTGTTAGTCAAGTCCATTCTTTTGTAGGGGTTATTAAAAGTCAGATTGCGTTGCGCTAAAAATATTGTGTGTCAGTTTAGTGTTGATCAGAATAGGTAAAGAGCGAAATGTCTGAGTACGTTCAGTTCTGCTCAGCTGTTTGAAAATCAAATAACGTAAGGGGTTTACCAGCACAGTAATTCACTAATTTTTCTAAGGGGACGTTTTACACTGACATAACGTTCCTAATGAACTGGTATCTAACTGCTTTATTGCTTGATTTTTGGGCGCTTGTGGCAATGTCATCAAACCTTATCCAACTAACACATTGATACAGCTTACCACCCGGGGCCACTTTTACTTTTGCTCGACTGCCGTACGATATGCTTCCGTGGCCAGGATAACAGGACCTCGTATTGTGCAGTAACAACTTCATTAAAGAAAACCCGGGTCCATCTGGCTCCGGATGGTAGCTTCCTATAAGGACCCCTGCCTAGTGTTACAGGCTAAACCCCAAAGTCTAGACACGTTTGTCTCGTAGCCACAAGTACTCTGGTCAGCGTCAGTTGACTCTATGATCTCGGTTGCAATTGAATCTTCTGGGACTCAAAACTCCAATCGAAATTACGTGAGATCCTTTGGTATTTCCCCACTAAAACTCAACACAAACTAATAATCACGACAGAACTATGGGAAAGATTCCGTTACCATGGACCCCAGAACAATGGAAAAGATTCAGTTACAGTGGACCCCAGTCAGTAAGACCAGGTGATCAGGCATGTCATGAAGATAAGAAGCGGAGATCCTCAGAAACCCTCAAAACAAAGAGAATTTTTTACATTGGAGCACTCAATACGTACACACTAATGAAACCATGTAAATTGAAACAAATGACAAACATCATGGATAAATTCAATAATAAAATTCTGGAAACACAGGAAGCACGATTATCTGGTTCTAATCTGACAATAGTGTTTCCTGTGTTACCAGACTCGGAAAGCTATAGAATACACAAGGGGAAGCCAGCCGTAACTATATCAGGAAGAAATCTCAAAATTTATCGAACAGGCTTTGTTGTACACAAATCAATACTGGACTCCGTAATAGGTTTCACTTCAAAACCATAAAAAGTATCAACACTCACGATAAAATCTGCAAACAAAGCCTATACACTAATCAGTGTACATGCAACCACAAACAACTACAACACGATAAACCGACAGATGATAGAAGAGTTTTGGGAACTGGAAGAAGCAACCAGCAAAATCACCATGAAGCACGTGAAAGCTTTACTAGGAGATTTTAATACCCAATTAGGCAGGGAAAGAAAATTCAGGCACAACAGGAAAACACACGCCCCATCAGCGGAAATCGAAAATGGAGAGAAAATGATAAACTTTTACAGGAATTCGACTTCAAATCATGTTTACGCAATTTCATAAAACACGCCATAAACTGCAAATTTGGAAATAAATAAATCAGAGCAATATAAGAATGTAAGAAAAGGATTTTTCGAATCCTATCGCCACCTAATCCAAATTAAAGTTTAACTTATACCCAGTGGACAAATAAAGATAACCAGCAAAAATCTCCGAACACACCCAGAATACACACAATCAAGCAGTAAAGAAATAATAGAAAAAATTGAGAAAATCGACAGTAACAACTGAATAGAACTGTCAGAAAAAATTAAGCAAATAATAAAATTAGGGCAACCACCAAGAAAAAGGAAACGTGACATGTGAGATAGCCGTAGAAGACAGAATACAAGCCTGGAAAAAATTTAACAGTCATAGAACATACGAGAAATGGGACTGATTCAACAGGACACAGAGGACCACTTCGAAAATAATCCATGAAGAAGAAAGAGGTTCTGAAAACAATAGACTGAAAGAGACAGAAGAGGACTTTAACAAAGACAATACACGAAATTTTTACAGAACATTCACAGAAAATATGACAGGACACCAACTACTGACATTAAGCTTCAAAACTCCGGAGGCAAACCTGAAAAAGAACTGTGAATATTTTTTTAATATTTTATTGTCTGTTATCCAGCAACCGTACGCAATTTAATTACAGGACGTATAAACGGCCACTTCGATTTCACAAAATTTTGTAGATTGACCGCGGTTTCGATTGCACTTGGGCAACCTTCATCAGAATAAAAAGTTACGTGGACTACATGTAAACCATGGTTTGACAAAATTTTGTGCAACCGAAGTGGCTGTACATACGCCCTGTATTTAACTGTGAAATACTTTGACACTGCTAAGCTGTGACCAACCGATACTACAGTTCGAGAAGCCAGATCCCATCCTCGATTCCAAACCGCAACAACTTGTCCGCAGCTATGAGAAATGGTGGCATCTCTCATCAAAAGTTGTACAAGGCAGAAACTCTCTTGCTTTCGGTCTTCCTTTGGTAATTTCTTTAGTCTAATCCATTTGTCGTACCCCCCGTCCGATTTCAGAGCGTTAACGACCATCAATCTCGACCTACAGCATCTCCTTACACGACGATGGCCACAGTGCTCATTCATCTATACTGGTGACTATAAAACTAACGCGGATGTGGTATACGCCCTCTTCAGGTCCTCTAATGGGAGCTACAAAATGTGCATACTTCCCCCTGAATCGTCCATCCACATACAGGAGCTATTCACAATCAGAGAGGCCATTTACAAGGACTGTTCGGAAAGTAATGTCCATTTGGTCGCGAAATGGAAACTACAGTGGAAATCCGATGAAGCTTTGCACACATTTATTGGGCAGTGTCTAGCATGCATGTCGATCACGTGAAGCTACATTTTTCAGTTCTGAGCGCACAGTGAGCACGTGTGTGAGTGTGTGTGTGTGTGTGTGTGTGTGTGTGTGTGTGTGTGTGTGTGTGTGTGTGTTGGGGCTTATGGGCACGCAACGTCGAGGTCATCAGTGCCTTGACACACATTAAAAGGAACGAATGTGGACAGACCTAATAAAACTGAAGCACACACGCAATGAAAGCAGGAAAAGAAGGAAAATGCTGCATAAGAAAGTATAACGTAAGAAAAGGGAAAACGTAGTAACAAGAATGCCACAGGAAATTGTCAATGGCTGGCCACTTACATAAAATATGGGCGAGCTTGTCACACAGTGAGCAAATTAAGATCCTCCCCCTAAAATCTTTGTAAAAACATTTGACATGGCACAGAACTTTAAAACTTTAACCACATTCGTCCGAATGTTGCCTAAAAGAGATGGCAGGTCCGCTGGCAAGTCAGCTGCGGCCTGATGGTCAGAAAATAAAACGCAATCCAATAAAACGTGACGCACAGTGTCCTGGACGCCACAAGCACCACACATTGGAGGGTCCTTTCGCCGGAGCAGGAAGTCATGCCTCATAGGGCTGTGGTCTATCAGAAGCCGAGTGAGGAGAACCTCGTCCCGTCGACGGGGTTGAAAGGAAGTACACCACACACGCGTTGTGGGCTTGACTAAACGGAGCTTATTGTCAGTCACTCCCAGCCACTCATCCTCCCACCGACGCATGACCCGTGAGCTCAACAGCGAGGTGAGTGCGTGCAAGGGGATAGCACACTGAGATACTTGTGGGGCGAGACACGCCTCCTTGGCTGCGAGATCTGCCCTTTCATTTCCAGCAATGCCGACATGCCCCGGAACCTAGCAGAAAGCCACCACCTTCCCCAGTCCCTGTAGTTGGAGGAGTGCATCCTGGATGGTCTGGACTATTTTATCTGCTGGATACAAACGTTGCAATGAGTGAAGGGCACTTAGTGAATCGGAACAGACAAGAAATTTAGGACAGGAAGAAAGTCTCATCTGCTCCAGTGCCCACAAGATCACAGACAATTCTGCATCAAAGACAGTAAAAGTCTGAGGCAGTCGGACCTTGAGGACACGATCCGGAAAAACAACAGAGCAACAAACGGTATCCCCTTGTTTCGACCCATCCGTCAAAACAGATACATAAAAGTGCTCAGATAAAAAGGCAGAAAATGCTACATTAAAAGCGGTGACAGGGGTGGAATCTCTCTTGTACTGCAATAAATCTAAAATCACTCTGGACCTCTTCAGTAAAAAGGGTGGCAGGCGGTTAAAACCCAGGATTTGGGGTTGTACAGACTCAGTGAGCACGTAAAGATGCCTATAACAATAGTGTCTCCCACCAAGTACGGGGCACCACTGCGAGGTTGATCCTGATTTCATGCAACCCCAAATACGTGCTTGTCATGGATTTCTTTCAACATGACAATTGTCTGCTTCACATTGCGGGGGCAGCGAGGATAGTAGTGGCGCATCTGAACAACGTTTCGATAGGAATTGTCTGATCACCCACCATACAGCCCAGACTTGGCTCCACCTGATGTTCAACTCTGCTCACTTGAACCGTTGGCTACGAAGACAACATTTTCTCACAGACAACCAACCGCTGATGAGAGTAGAGAACTGGCGGAAGGCACAGGCGGCTGCTTGCTATGACGAGGGTATTGGAAAGTTGGTACAACGCTACGACGCACGCCTGAGTCATATTGGCGACTACGTTGAGAAGTAGTTGCAAGATGTAGCACATTGCTGCACATAAAGCATTTTTGATTTTCACTGTCGTTTCCACTTCGCGAACGATCGGATCTTACTTTCCTAATAACCTTCTTATTATGGCACAAAAACGATCACGGCAGTACTAATCCTCACGAACCCTCAAAGTGTACTGCAGAAAGTACTACATGCGTCATTTGATAAACAGACTAACAGACACTTGGATATCTTAGAGGCCATAGCTGCAGCGCGGACATTGGGCATAGACGTCCGCTTCCACTGGATAAACCGGCAGCACGGCATTCGCCATAAAGAAACTGTTGACCTTCTCGACACGTGGAGCATTACTTATGGACAGTTATTCTCAACACCGATCCCTTATACTGTTCTCATGTTGACGATAAAGAAGTCTATCACTACTAAAATTGTGAATGGCACATACGCCAGCACCATACGGGCGGCCACCTGGTGGCTATACAGCCAAACGTTTCGCCCATACTTCGCCTCGTAAAGCCTAATTGAATTCATGTGACTTGTATCATTCGCACACGTGTTAAATATTAATTAAAGCTTTTGGACACTGCGATAAGGACCCAACAGCAGTGGCGCATCTGAACCACGTCGTATTGGCGTGTACCAAGTGCACGGCCGCTCAAGCGGACCTATACAGGAAACTGCTTGCTACGGGTTATTCCCTCCCCATAAATTTAACTGTTTCGCCTCACCAGTTTGATATTGTTGAGTAAAATTTGCACTCGAGCTATTTAAAAGACACCGGTGTAGAGTTTTAAACTATACGTTGCTGAGGATCTAGTTCCCATATGAATCAACCCAGCTGGAAAACTGGGTCGTAATTTTGTGTTTTTATTAAGAACTTATCTTTGTACTTACGCTTTCATTATTGTTCTATTGTGAAAGTTATAATTGTATGGCTGACTGTATGGTCATTGCTGCCCAAGGCCAAACTAAATAAATATATAAACCACTTTAACAGATAAGAGCAAAAGACACAAAGAAATTACAGACCTTGTCGGCGATTGGACAGTGATTTAAATAATGGAGAAAGTTGTAAATGGTGACTGATTGGGACTCGAACCCGGGTCTCCTGCTTACTAGGGGGATGCGCTGACCATCCGGATACAGTGGACACTGCAGCTGCACGGACTATCCTAGCACGCCTCCCATAAGATCCAAATTCTCATCTTATCCACACACTACTAGTGTAGGGCCTCTTGTCTGTTATTCTCTTTAGTAGCGGCATTTCGCCGATTCCTTTATGAATTCGAGCCCGGCGCCACTTTTCAACTTTCCCCATTGATTTAAATCAATACCTACACCAAGCCAACGTCTGTTAATTCCTTCGTGTCTTAAGTCATAATGGCTGCTGGATAAAACTAGTGCCTGTTCATTGGGATATGCGCAAAAGACCCACCTTTGAACCCCGGTCGGACACCAGTTCTCAACTTTCCCCATCGATTTAAATCAATGCCTACTGGTAGCTAGTCTCTGTAATTCCCTTTTGTCTTAATGCATAGTGACTTCCAGATCAAAATGGCGTTTGTTGTTTCAGACATGTCCGAAAGAACAGACATCATATATAGGTAAGAGGAAATATTGAGATATATATTGATTACATTACTAGTGAAAGAAAATAGTGACTTAACTAAAATACAAAGCGGAAAATGTTGAAGACTACGGACAACTACAGGTTAGGCACTCAGGAAATGTAAAAGTGACCAGGTATGTTGAGGTACATAATATGCAAAAATATAATTCGGCATGTACACCAGCAGATTAGTCAGCATAAGGAAATTCTTGAATATGCTACCTAGCGTGTTGGTGAACCGTCGTGAAACAGAATTTCTAGTCAACGATGGCTAATGTGCTAGAAGATAAACCAACACGTGAATTCTGGAAAATATTTGTGAAACGAAAGATAGCACATACGTCACGACTGATACTGATTGGTGTATTTATTTTACACTGTCTGTCACTATTAACAAATGTTTTGTTGCCCATTTCATATTTGGTATCTGCACCTGTCAGCAGATTTTTCATTAACAATTGCATTGGAATTACGGAAGGCAAGGAAGCAATATACGTGGGTCACTAGAAAGTTATTGGTTCTGTGACACGAAAGGAGATGTGTGTAACAGTGACAGAAAAAGAATCTCTTAAAATATGGAAATTGCTGCAGCTGTCGATTAGCGCCGAACAAATTTACGAGTGGTGTCACAGTTCACAACAGTAATTTAGCCGTGGCGTATACTGTGCAGCATTACATTAGCTACGTCAAATTCATTTCCGCAACGCGTCTGCGAACAATTTGTATTAAAATTTTGTGTCCCGTCTCGTGTTACCGAGCACACCGTGAAATGTTAACTGCTTTGACGCTGGTGCGAGTACTTTAACTAATTACAGTAAATAAATAATCGAAATGAATGGTTAATTACGAGTAACCCTGGCATCGGCCAACCGCCTACCAGCAGCATAATTGCATAAAAGTTAGACAACTAATTACGTGCTGCGCGTATCGTTTAAACATGATTTGATATTGTAACGCTTGTTTGCACAGAGTGTATTTAACCGAATTATATTCGTGGAGTGCGTTGTCCGGCAGATCACAACCGAGCCCACGCCAATGCAGTCCTCGGTTTGCGGAAATGAAATCAGGTTTTTCATGTCTGTATGCCTGACATCAGAAGTACCGTAGAATGCCGTTACCTTAAAATGTTCGTTCCTTATGAGACGTTTTCGTGTGGAAATGCCTTCATAACGGCCCAATGAAAACTGTAAAGTATTCAAACCGCTCTAGATTGCAGCAGGCTGCATTCGCAGTATTATCACAAGGAGACTGCCCAATTTGCATTTGTATTTATAACCTGTAGCAGTGGTCGACCTTAGCGACTTTGTGATGTGTTAGAATCTATTCATCTACAAGAAAGAGTCCAGAGCATGAATATTTCTCAGATCGTTTCTCGAAGCTCTATCAGCATCTTCTCAAAATTTTCTTTTTCCTTTACATCTTCATAGTAAAGCTAATTTTATTTGTTCTGTCTCACCTCAGTATCGATCGATTTACTATGGTACATCCACGCTCGTTCATTTTTTTATACAAGCCTTCCTCTGCGCTTAAACTGTTATTACAATTTTTATTTGTTAATCAGGTTCCCGCACTAAGTGCCATTATAGCGAGACCGCTCTTGCGGCTTTCATTTGTTCATATCAGTGTACCGCGTAAATCTTTATGTCATCAAATGAGTAATACCCTAAATTCAACATAAGTGATTTGCTAGTTATTTAAAACTACCTTATTATAAGAAACAATGATTATCAGTACCTGTTAGTTCATTATTTCTAAATTCGGACGACATAACATGTAGGATTGTTATAAAAAGAAGCACTGTCATTAATGTACCTAATTCTTTTATTGGAACCACAACCGTTGTCCAACCCCATCCTGAGATGGGATATCTTGCAAGTGTTACGCTGTATACTGCGAACTGTTGATTGAGGAACTATTCTCAACGTTACCAAAAGGCTTTTCATTGGCTGTCCGGTTTCGACAAAGCTATGCTGTCATCATCGGATGTTATGCTTTAAAATCCGGTAATGACAGCATGGCTCTGTCGAAACCGGTGATCCAATAAAATGCTTGAAAAATTTTATTCGATTATCATACACTGCAGATCAACCCCAGACGTCTATGTCAGGAATATAGTTTCGGTATTCCTGAAGCTCTACCAATGTAGTTTGGTTTCAACGCCACGTAACATTCGCCGTACACTGACGTTCGTAGGTAGTAAATACGAAAAACGTAAATGAAAAATGAACATCTCTTCACCCTATCCCCTGTCCAGGAAAATGGTTATCGAGGTGTCCACTGTAACAAAGAGGTGCAAGGAAGTAGAGAGGTGAAGAAAGTAAATTTTCTCCTAGTTTCGTTGGTTAAGACAGACGTGAGTGAACTTAAGAGAACAATACCATTCCCCTAACACTCCTACAGAGTTGTATACCATAAGATACATGAAGGAGAATTTAATATTTTTCCTTTTCCACAAAATCTATGATTGTCTGCACAGCAGTGTACAAAATGCAACCAGTTTACTATTGTTCTCAACTTAAGTTGCTCCTCATAGGAAAAGACCATCCTGCAAGTCACAATCATTTCCCGTTAGGCTTCAAAGTCACTTACTAAATTTCAATCTCCGCTTACGATCGTTTTAATTTAATGCATCCAAATGTCATGAGATGCGCACTGTCAATCAGTACATTGTTCCAAAAATTTTGTGCTAAAAATGTTCAAATGTGTGTGAAATCTTATGGGACTTAACTGCTAAGGTCATCACTCCCTAAGCTTACACACTACTTAACCTAAATTATCCTAAGGAAAAACACACACAGCCATGCCCGAGGGAGGTCTCGAACCTCCGCCGGGATCAGCCGCACAGTCCATGACTGCAGCGCCCTAGACCGCTCGGCTAATCCCGCGCGGCTTTTGTGGCAAGTGTAAGACAGGTGCATAAACAATAATTCAGATATCAAGGTTACATGCTCTACAAAAAGTTAGATATTTGGTGTTCACATCAAACACGGTACACAAAGCCTCAGACGTGTTAATAATTAATGAAACTAACAGTTATGTAGATAATGCGGCTTCATATTCACTTCGCTACTGAGGGCTATTTTGCAACTAATTTTGGACATGCGTTAATTAGAAATCTATTTTAATGTACATATGCTGTATTGCACGCCTCCTTACTGCGATTACTAGGTAAATATCTGCACAGCCTCATCTGAAAAGTACCACGAAAATAGGATTGTTCGACTGGGCCTAATGAATAGACAAATGACAGCAATTGAAATCTGGACGTTGGCCACAGACAAAATGTCATCACGAACCTTCGGGAACAGATTACTTGCACCTGACTTGAAACGTCGAGTATCCACGCGTAATTTATAGAGACTTGCATGTTGTAAAGTTACAGTCAACTGGGATACTGAATTACAGTCTGTGCTGTTCGGTGATAATCTCGCATCTGTTTGCAGAGGTCAGGCGACAGGAAATAGGCAGTAGACGACTGTTGGTATGAAGTATTCAAAGGCGTCAGTCCATCTTCTGAAGGCTCAGAGAAAACAGCATTACATAATACGTCTTTGATGTCATTTATTCTCCACTGGAGAGACCATCGTGTGTCGCATTCAACTTTGTGAGACGAATGATGTGCTGTATGGTCTGGGCTACCAAGGAACTACCGTAAGCCAAGGGAATATCGTCTCAAACGTTGCCTTGCGTGTCCATGATATCAAACATATCGAGAGCCAGTCCTTGAGATAACTGTATATCCAGTGTAGTAGGGTCTCGCTGCTAAGCAGTTCCAATATCTTCCTCCACATCAGAATATCAAGGTCCAAATCAGATAAATCATCTCCGAGAAGCAGCAAGATTTCTCCCACTGAAAGAGATTTATGGTTGCGAATCATGTAAACAAACCAGGAATTATCACTAAAGTAGCAAAAATACCGTTAAATTATATGAATACGGAATACTAAAACACTAATATGACCGGTAAGTATATCACAGCGTCAAAAGAAACTCACAAATATTTCAGTTACACTTTACAGTAAAAGAGGATTTTCCATATACTGCATTCCGTAACATGATGAATTCCCAATAACGCCAAACGGAAACGAACTTTTCTTTTCCGAAATAGTAAACCGCCATCTGACTGTGTGTTACTATATTTATCTTCAATGCTATCTAGATTTCGGCTTTTATGCCATTATCAAGTACAATACCAAAAGTTGTTAGACCATCATTATGTCATGTCTGTTAAGGCAGTAAAAATGAGATAACTGAGACTAATAAATGTCTTTAAAATATCTTACATCTTAAGGACATGTGTTAGTCTAGGTTACCTGATTTTTACTGAGCTGATAGATATGGCATAATAATGGTCTAACAACGTTTATTATTGTACGGCATTAAAGCCGAATTCTAGATAGCGTTGAAGATAAAAATAGTAATATAGTAATACTCAGTCAAAAGGCAGTTTACTCTTAAAAAAAATTGCATGACTGGAGCTCAACACCGTCAAAATCTTTTAGGAATAAAATATATTAGTGGCTACCAGGCAACAATTTACTATACCTGACGTCATTTTAAAATTGTGTATTGTATAATTTACGCATTGAGCATAAGTTTATTAATTCAATTTTCAATTTACCTCGCTTCTTTTAACCTGATGTAAAACTCTGAAAGTCCTACAGTGAATGCTGCAGCTTAGACACCATGCACTACATCTATCAATGACGCTCTTTTTTTTGTACAACTCAGGGTAGCCAATCTAATCAAAGTGGATTTGGGATTTTCTGCTCTGTTGTTTATAATACTTGGACAAATAGATTGGCCTTAAGGAAGAGTAAAATATGATGGGGCTCATATGGCATCTCTGGAAAGGACAAGAGAAAATCGTTGGCATGCTTGTTTCGGTGCTGTTGTTGCTAAGATTGTAGGATAGGGAACTTTCAGAGTTGGTAACAGGGTCTAACTAAAGAAGAAAGACGTCTGTTAAACATTGGCTCTAAAATGCTATGGGGACACGTTCAATATAAGAGATGTGTTCACAATTGCGAAGATGAACAATTACTCATGGCTCTTAATGTATGCATTTAGAGCACACATTTACTAGATAATTTTTTCTTGTTTTTGTCCATACCACCAAGTCTGAGAGTTTTCCACGCTACAGTCTGAGTAACAACAGCACCGGTACATGTATTCCTCTCTCGTATACAACAGGACGAGTTCTGCTTGTAATTTTAGACTAGTTGTTTTCGGGCTAGGGTCCCTTACCTCAGATTGATGTATTTATCGTTCTTCACCGTCCCTGAAAGTTTGTCACATCATGAATTGTGTTCTTCACAATACATGTAATGCAAATGCTTAGGTATACAGATTACAAAATCATTTTCGTCGTGTGTTTGTTGGTGCGCATAGCAAAAATTAAGTGCTTACACTGAGGTGACAAAAGTCATGGGATACCAGATAATATGGTGTCGGGCCTCCTTTTGCCCGCTATAGTTCTACATCTCGACGTGGCACGGACTCAGCAGGTGCTTTTAAGTCCCCTGCAGAGTTAATGAGCCATGCTGCCCCCACAGCCATCTGTACTTCCGAAAGTGTTGCCGCTGTAGGATTTTGTGCACGAACTGACCTCTCGATTACGTCTCATTAATGTTCGATGGGATTCTTGTCGGTCAATCTGGATTGCCAAATCAATCGCTCAAATTGTCCACATCGTTTTTCCAACCAATCGCGAACAATTTTGGCGCAGTCACATATCGCGATTGTCATCCATAAAAATTTCCCGGTGGTTTGGGGGTCATGGTCCATGAATGGCTCAGATGAAGTCCCGGGACATAACAAGTTACAGTCAATGACTGGTTAAGTTGGACCTGAGGACTCAGCCCGTTGCGTGGAAAAATAGTCCACATCATTGTGGAGACACCACCAGCTTTCAAAGCGCCTTGATGACAGCTTCGATCCACGACTTGGTAAGGTCTGCGCCACACTCGAAGCCTACCATCACCTCTTAACAACTGAAATCGGGGCTCATCTGCCCAGGCCACGAGCCGGCCGCTGTGGCCAAGCGTTTCTAGGTGCTTCAGTCCGGGACGGCGCTGCTGCTAAGGTCGCAGGTTCGAATCCTGCTTCGCGCATGGGTGTGTGTAATGTCCTTAGGTTAGTTAGGTTTAAGTAGTTCTAAGTCTAGGGGACTGATGACCTCAGATATGAAGTCCCATAGTGCTTAGAGTCATTTGGACGATTTGACCAGGCCACGTTTTTCCAGTCGTCTAGGGTCTAACCGATATGGTCACGTGCCCAGGACAGGCGCTGCAGGCACTCGCGTCGGTCGTCTGCTGCCATGGTCCATCGGCGCCAAATTTCGCTGCACTGTCCTAGCGGATACGTTGATCTGACGTCCAAAATTGATCACTGCGGTCATTTCGCGCAGTGTTGCTTATCTCTTAGCGCTGACAACTCTTCACAAACGCCTCTGCTCTCAGTCATTAAGTGAAGGCCGTCGGCCACTGAGTTTTTCGTGGTGAGAGGTAAAGCACGAAGTTCGGTATTCTCCAATTACCATTCAGCATGCGAAGTCTGTTGATTCCTGTCGCCTATTCACTTAAATCAACTGAGCACAAATGATAGCTCCACCACTGCACTGCCCTTTAATACCTTGTGTGGCCTATACGCCGCAATCAGTACATGTGCGTATCGCTGTTGAACGACTTTTGTCACATCAGTGTACATGTAAATAGTGTCACAGAAAAAGAAGTTACTAAAGCATCATACAATCTTCATATCCTCCACATGAAGCTCAAGATTGCGTAACATTATTGGCTCATGTAAAATTTTGTTACAGTTATTTAGTGATTTGACAAACCTCGAAACAGTGATAAATTTGTGTGTTGGACTCTTATCTTGCAGAGACTGAGTGCATGACTTTATAGTGTTACATGAGTTGTGGATTTTGTTTCACAGGAACTGGCTTGTAGATCTTTATAAGGAAGAATAAATACAGTCTGAAAGATGGTATATTAATAACAACACCGTCAGAGGTTACATTTATACCTTTGACGGAGTTGTTATTAATTTTCCATCTTTCTGACTTTATTTATTGTCCCTTATTAAGGTGTACAAGCCAGTTTCCGTGAAACGAAATTCACAACCCATGCAACACTATGAAGTCATGCACTCACTCCCTTCAAGATAAAAATCTAACACACAAATCTATCACTGTTTCGAGGTTTGTCGATACGTTCGTCACAAGGGATAGTTTTTATCACCAGTCAGGAATGAGAAAAACGAATAGAAGTTCCGAATCAATGTTCACTGGTATGTTGATTTTCAATGTGGAATTGGTTTCGAGAAATTGTCTGTCCAGCTCGCTATATTCATCTCAGCCTAAAGTTCCTCCTATCTTCTTCTGGTCATGCATCAGTGTATAGTCACTCAATCAGGTATTATATTGTTTATGACTACACTCTATTTACACTGAAATTTTTCAGTCTGAGATTTGATTACTACTGTTCTTGTTTAGTATAGCTATATACAAGTTTATGTCACTTAGTAAATGTTTCCGTCATTCAATAACATTATGAGTGTAATGGAACTTGAAGTATATTGTAGTGCCCTTTCAGTTGCTCAGGAGTTCGAGGATTACTTGTCACTTGGCAGTGAGATGCATTATATTGTCCTTTCTCACTAAACAACTAGAATTGTTTCAAGATACAAATAGCGTTCATTTTTGTTTACAGTTTTTTCCGTGTCACGAGTAAACTGTCTCTCACACACACAGTACACGGTGTTCATTGTTGGTATTTTTCATAATTGTATGTATGATCCAAGTGACGATGAGTTCACTGAGTTAAAAGGGCAACACGTATAAACTTTCTGCATAGTGTCCACTTGCAGACAGTCCACCGACTGGCTTGTTTGTTTTTGTGTGTCAGGTTGTCATCTGAATGAGAGTTCTTTGCGTAGCGACACCAGAACGCCAAGGTGGCCCGCTGAGGAGTCATCCTACAGTAGAAAAGAAATGGCCAGGCAGCTCGTGGCCTGAGGTAAACGACCCTTCTGCTCTGCTGCTCCTTGGTGTGTCAGATTTAGATCAGTTGAAGGCTGTGCGGTGTGGTGTGGAATGGTCCTGTGTGTCACGCGACGGTATTGTTTGCCGACTCATTATCCGGATCGCAGGGAGTGGTTAAGCTCACCGTTCTGCGTCGGCTGACGTGTGCCATGCCTCCTGATGCTTATCTGAGACCAGCTCAGCCTCTAGCTCTCTCTCTCTCTCTCTCTCTCTCTCTCTATCTATCTATCTATCTAACTATCTTGTGCCTTTTCTCGCTGCATACCTCGTTCAACATTGAACAGGATTAGAAAATACATTACAGATAGTTAATAAAAAAAAAACGTTACATCCTTCCATCGTAAGGTATTTCTTTTTTCTACACTTGATTCATATACATTACAATATATCATTTTCTTACACATTTTCTCTCACTTTCTATGCCTTATAATGACGTAAAAAACCTTTTAATCCAACTGCTTCATTTACGTTGATTTTATTTACAGCTAAATCAACCACAATCAAGGTGCTGCAAATTTCTTGTTTGAATAAACATGTGACAATTCTTATATGTTGCTAGGAAGTACAGTTTGGGTTGTTAGGTTTTATTTTGATTCATATTTTAGTTGACACACGCTTATTATTTAATTCATGCACTGTGTTACTGACCCTGAGTTTTCTGCTGAAACTGAATCAAACACCTTACTGTTTCCTGCTATTTCTCAACTTAATACTGCGCCTATTCATCTACTGTGCCGTCTGTACTCGTACCGTCAGTATTACCATATCCAGCTTATTGTTCATTGGCATCTCATCTCTGATGCAGTATCTTTCATTTTCTGTTCAGTTGCCGCGCTTCTTCATCTGATTTTCCTTTGTAATTTCTTTGTCACATGTTATCCCAAATAATTTATAATGAAACATAGCATAAAACTGTTTATCTTTCACGTTAGAAAAGCCGCACAACATAGTTCGTTTATCTTACGATTATTTAATCACATTAACCTCGCTTTGTTACCTCGCTTTGGTCTTCCCATTATTTCCACATCTTGGAGTGTCATTGCTTATAAGGTCCACATACTATCTTATCTTCCCCATTTCTGTAATCCTTTTGGTACATAAAACTGATCCCTCATAACGCATCTCCTTTCCTCTTATTTCGGCGTGGGGTGTTCTACAATAGCTCAGACATCCATCTTGTTAACAGTGCAGTAACACATACAAAAAATTGTCACATCCTACTCTTACCAGACTTGCATGTCCTCACGTACAATCACGTGTCTTTGTGTTTCTCAGCTAGTACCCCAGGCACTGCGCTACGCCGCAACTGGCCCACTAACACAACAACACTCATCGGTATATTGCTACCTCTCAAATGGCTCACACAACACAAATCAACAGCAAAGTATCCTCACAATGGCTAAATTAATATCTAATACTTCCGGCACAGTGCTACCTTACGACTGGCTCAGTTAACTGCCAATAACTGTAGCACGGTGCCACCTCACTGCTGGTTTACTGAAAATAATCACCACTAAAATACACACATTATCCTTGCTGTAACTTTATTCAATGTTTGTCTGATGCGTCTCCTTTAGTCATATTCCACAAAGTTTCCATGACTCCATCTGATGACGATACAAAAATATTTAATAAGATCTTGTGATTGTTCTTTACTTGGATCAGACTACCTTCTGTTCATAACATACACTTTCTTCTAACTGACACGCGACTGGCTAATCTGCCCCTGGTTCTTCTAAGAATTTCTTTATCCTTAAATATCTTGACATGAGAAATATGCAATGTGTTACTCGACTTGCAGCTTCATAATGTCTCCAGTTCAACATTACCATGTATAAACTTGCGGCGGAGCGGTTCCTTCCGTCCCTTTACGACGAACCTGCACCTACCTGTGAACATTGTCTCAGCAGATCATCAGTATGGAAGCCGAGCGAAACCTACTGTACTTCGACGTGAACCAGGTCGCAATTAAAGTCACTAATCTACGTTTCGGGAGAAAGTTTTCACACGAAATGAAAGACTGGAAACTTTGTCCTTAATTAATATATTCTGAAACTTAGGTGAACAAGTATCACTGCCAAGCCCGTGCTAGTCTTAACACAGTCACTCACAATCCCTTTCACTCACGTTAGCAAGTTTATGGTGTTCCATTTACCGAAAACGTAATAGGTACAAAAACACGGATTGCTTTTGATTGAGAATGTTCGCCAAATATTAAGTCTGTCGGTACCTAATGCAGTCACAGTTTTTGTTCACCGACCTGCTCAATACGCCACGCGGATTTATGTCTTTTCTCGTCACAAAATTCACTTACAAATTCCGAAATTTCTACACAACCATCGGAATAATTATGCAGTCACTTTACAACACGTTTGATGTATGAAACACTGCTAGATCCGGCAACTTATCATTTCCATCGGAACTACTACTACTACACACGTCCGAACTGTTTCAGGCTAGTCTCCGACTCCTCTCTAGAATCCTCGTGTTTTTCATCAATAACCAATCACAAAATAGTAAACCTAACGACTTCCCTTTTTACCGACGTGATTATCTAATATGCTGAAGTTTTGTTTATGCATAAAGTTATTTGTTATTGTTATTTATACCTGAATTAACTTTCCCTTTACCATAAACTTACTTTACAAATCTATTCTACAAAAGTCCCATTTGTCTACATCCATACTTTTTCGAAATGTTCCCGCACTAAATCTCACTAAATAACTCGTTAAACAATTATCTTCATATTAACCTCAAACCACACTCACGTATCATTCATACTGCTAAAACACATTTATAACATTTTACATACACAAAAAGACATAGTAACACTTTATGAAAATACTAGAACAGTTTATGAAAAACATTCTATTACTTTAGTGCACTCTAGTGGGCACAATCGAAACTAAATCACTGTCCCCTATCCAATACTGTCCTCTATCGGCTGATACATAAACTACGTGCGCGTCCAGCCTCACGTCACCATCTCTGTCACTATCCAGCTCTGAGACACATCTCCCACTTAACTGCCTCCTAGGCAGGATCGGTATACGGCGCTACGCCTCAAACTTATTGTAGCTGGGATTCACAGTCATAAAAATTTTTTTGAAGGACGTCATCTTTACGCCAGTGACCGTTATAAATTTTTATTACACCATTGCAATTTCGGTCTAAGGCCAGTATCAAGTGCTGATATTATGGCTTTAAGCCATGTCAACGTAATTTAAGCTGTAACAACGTCACGAGTGTATTTAAAAGTATTGACAATGACGTACAAATGCGTCAGCTTACATTACGTTGACATGGCATAAAGCCATAATATCAGCACTTGATAATGGCCTTAGGCCGCAATTGCAATAGTGTAATAAAAACTTATAACAGTCACTGGCGTAAAGATGATGTCCATCAAAAAATTAACATGTATAATTCTTCATACATGGTATGGTCCACAAAATGTATTAAGCACTTGATGGATAAGTATTTACTTTCCTCTGATCATCTCTTAGATTTTAATAAGACTTTATCTCCCATGGCGAATTGAAGTTTCTGCATTGACCCCTTTTGATTTTCAAAAATCCATGTTTGAACCACACACACAATTTCATTAGATTCACTATGTTACATGGACATCTAACCTACATTTAATGTAGATGACACAACAATATCTCATAAAATTGCCAACACACCCTAATACTTTCGATACATTCTACTTTTCTACACTGGACTTTCATTCAACATGTTATCCCAAGGGTAACTCTGTCACTGTCTAAGCCTTCCTGGTTACCCTCTTCCTCACTTTGTGCTTCCGTCAAGAGAACAACTGAACTTCCCAGCCTCGCAGTCTGCTCTTCTCTTAGATCCCTTATCATACATTCATCTTCACCCATCTCTTCCTCTTCCACAGGTGCATCCAATAGTGCATCGACAAACTCTCCCAAATTAAAAATGTCGAACGCCGGAGCACGCGGTCCTAACAGACTTCACCGTGCTTGTTCCGCCTCCTCATACTTTGATTTGCTGGTCCACATGTCTTCCCAATCTTCACCATCCTCATATTCCTCTTCTCTCTCCTTCACATTTATCTCTATGACTAAATTTCGGGTCATATCTGCCATACAGTCACATGTTCATACAATTCCATAATTTTCTTCCTCTTCATGACTGTCCCCTCACTGCTCATGTCTCTCACCGACTCTGTTTCGCTTTCTCATGATATCTCTTCCTCCTCATCGTCCGCAACAACAAAACCTCTTGCAATAGACCTTCCTTCTCCCGTATCTTCTACGTTATCCCTAAACTATATTCAACCTCTTCATCTTTCGGATGAATCGTACTAAATCTTTCCTAAAAGTGCAAGACAACTCGACAATGTATCAGGAAATTAAACCCTACTGTCACTTTTACTGTTAGGTTATGTATCAGTAGACTCAGTATATCTGATTGCCACTCGGCCTCCGCTCTTTCTTGTTCTTTCACATCCATGCACCCGCTGCTCCTCACTCCCTTTATTTTCATGCCATGCCAGCATTAAATGTACTGGAAAAACAGATCAAAGAAAAATATCGGACCACATGGTAATCAGTGGTTAATAGATTAAGGAACCGGCTACCATCAGTGTTGGGGGGAGGAGGAGATTAGTGTCTAACGTCACATCGATGAGTTCATTAGCGACAGGGTACAAGCTTGGATTAAGGACGGATGGAGAAAAAAAATGACCATGCCCTTTCGAAGGAACCATCCTGGCATTTGCTGTAAGTGATTTAGCGAAATCATGGAAAACCTACAATAAATAAGGATGGTCGGATGCGATTCGACCCGTAGTCCTCCAGAATACGAGTCCAGCTCTAACCACTGCTCTATGCCCCTCAGTACCATCAGTGATCACTACAGTCCTTTCACTCTGTATACCAACATGTGGTCTCTGAATATTCACAAAAGGGAAATCAGGCATATTAAAAATGTTGATCACTTCAGATATTCAACATTTAACTAGTATTTTAGTCATTCATTTGACAAGCGAATCATGTTTGTGCCTGTATGTAATGTATATCAATAACTGTCATTATGTAACTGCTAGTTATCTATATACTGGAAGCTTTCGTTTCCGGTACTGGCTGGCAGTAAGCTATCCTCTTTAAAGTCCCAAGGTTGAAAATTCTAACTTTGCATCTAGCGCTAAATTTCCTTATTAGTTGCTAGTGCATCCTTGGATATTATTAGTTAATTCAAGTCTTTCATTAACTAGTGGGTCGCAAGGAAGACCATGGTAAAACTCTAACCAAAACCCTGTCAACTTTGATTTACAAAGGAAACTGTTCATTGGCCTATTAATCTATTAACCACAGTAGGTGACAGGGAGGCACTGAACTCTTTCAAGTTGCCGATCATACCATCCCTTTTGCTGCATTGATTTCTCTGTTAAATCAATCAGAGCGTCCTGAGCCCTTTCTTCCCACTGACGGTCCTCATTGGGGACTCAGGGTAGCATATTCAGCCAGTCTTTCTTCTAATTTTGTTGACACACCAGTTCTGCATGAGTGAACAATATGTAGGTATGCAGAAGGTCTTTATTAGTTTTGCAAAATGCAGTAAATACTGATCCAATCAGTTACATCCCATTGTAACGTATACTTGATTTCAATGCCGGCGACCCTATGTTGGGACCAGGGAACAGGGTAAAAGTATGGCAGAAAATGTGATGATTTACCTCGATATGGTAGGTGTATCCTTTTATAAGTCCAGGTTCTTCTTCAAATACTATAGAATAATGTAAAATGAGATGCGATAAGTGTTGTTTCTGCGACGATTTTAGGCTTCCTGGTCCTGTAGTTTCTGGTGAACTCCCGCTTCTGTAGTCAATACCTGCATTATCCAGACAGGAAATGTTCTTGCTTTATGGCTTGATTATACACAAGGTGTTTCGGATTCTATACACAATATAGTCCATGATTCCCTTTGTGCTTCAGTAGTTTGATATGGGTAAAAGCTTCATGAATCCAGAAGGATGAATGACCTGTAGAGAAGTCTTATATGGAAAAATTCAATCCCCAATACTACTATACATTGAGTAATCAGGCATATGCATTCTTCTACTACCTTTCCTTGGGTAGTTAACATTCTCGTCTGCATCCATACATTACGGGAATTTGTAGAATAAGCCTCTGTGACCTTCTAATTTCTCACTGGGAATATTGGTAAATTCGTTTACTCCAAACTCTTCTGACAAAAAGCTAGCCAATAGAACGTTTAAAGAAGCTCCTGTGTCAATGACTATATTCATAGGTACGTCATCAATCATGGCCCTTATCATCAACTGTGGTAACATAGGATATTGTTTGTCACAGTGGTGGATGTCTGCAGAAAATTCCTCTCAGACATCTTTACCATTATTATATTTTAAGAATCTTACTATGTTACTTTGGCCCCTGTTCCGGCGGGTTTAGTTTAAGAGGGACATCTCGTGATTATGATCTGCATCATCCACCACTTCTGTAGTCACAGTGGTTGTGTTCAGCAGTCACTGTTGATTGGTGGCATTAATTGATTTTGGTTCCATTATGGCGTCATTGAAGATGAGACAGTCCTTAACGCTTGTAAACTCAATTTTATTACAAGTGACATTTCAAAATCACTACCACACTCATTAGAATCTGAAATAACTAACTGTGTCACAAGAGTCATTCCAGTAATATTTGGGCAAAATTCAGTATTTTCATTAACAAGAGATTATAAGACAATATCTGGATTCCTGAAGTACTATACCAGTTCGAAGTATTTTGCTGTTTAAAAGTTTTCCCCATACCTGTCAAGCATCGTTCCTGATACGAGTGGTTTGTCATAAAGTGGGTGCTGAACTAACCAGTTAAAAGCAACGCGATTAATAGCGGCAAGCGCTTATGGCAACTTCAAGCTTAACATCGTGTCACCAGTAATTTATGTGTACCCATGACTGAGCACATGTTTGAACTCGAAACGACATGACGAAGTTTTTTGTTCTGAATCTGTACTGAAACCAAGCACCCATAGCCACTGCAACTAAGCCAAGTTTTCGTGCCTGACCGAAACTCGATCATAGCAACGTTCATCGTTGGTGTCTAGGCATAAAAAATCGAGAAATATAGAAGTTTTCATCTGTATCAACCCGCTCTCACAAATTACTTTGATCTGGCTGGAATTCTGTAAAAACCTGTAGAGCTAAGGACATGTGGTGCACAGATAGTATCGACATGCATCACAAGGACTGCACATGTGGATGGGTATGGCTTATGAGAGAGAGTGGGAAGAGGAGGTGAGCAGAAGATGGACAGGGAGAGTATTAGACAGAGAGATGGGGAAAAAGCAGATGGACGGAGAGGGGTTAGGAGGAACGGTGGATGGAGAGAGAGGGGAGGGAAGAGGAAATGTACAGAGAGAGTGGCAGAGTAGGCGCAGAGAGAGAGAAAGTTCAGGAGGAGATGGGCAGAGAGGTTGGGGCAGGAGATTGGCACGAGGTGTGGATGAATAGATGAGTAGAGAGACAGGCAAGGACTGAAAGGGGAATCAGGAAAACAGCAGAGAGACATGTGAGAAGGAAATAGACTGAGGGGGTGAATGGTGTGGACAGAGAGATGGGGAAAGGATGAGATGGTCGGAAACAGAGACAGAAGAGATGGGGAGGGGATGCAGGAGATGAACGAAGAGAGGAGGGGGGAGAAGATGTGCGCAATATATTTGCCGAACACGCACGTGGGAGAATCCACAGGTAATAGGCTAGTTCAACCCTAACAAAGGCAAAATAGATTTAATATTTAGCTGGTAATCCGAAAACGAACTACTATTAATACCAGGCAGCGGTGCTGGCCGCTGTGGCCGAGCAGTTCTAGGCGCTTGAGTCCAGAACTTTGCCCCAGCTTCGGTCGCAGTTTCGAATCCTCCCTCGGGCATGGATGTGAGTGATGTCCTTAGCTTAGTTAGGTTTAAGTAGTTCTACGTTCTAGGGGACTGATGGCCCCAGTTGCTAAGTCCCACAGTGCTCAGAGCCATTTGAACCAGGCAGCGGTATTGTAAATTTGTTATTTCTATTCAGTCTTGCAGGGGGCGACCTGTACTTTAGACAGCTGATGTTTCGTGTATACATTAACATCTAGTCCAATAAGAACTTTTCAGTTAGAGACCACTTAGCACGACAGCTGCAAAGCACCACTTAACATGATAGCTTAGAAACTACACTACAAGGCACCTTTACGTAAAACTTTTCCAGAGAGGTTCGTTTCTTTTAAACTGCCGCTTTGTTAAATGACCAGTGCGCCCACACGCCTTTAATGCCACACAACTCACATACTACTCACAAAGTGGTTAAGGGAAAAGGCGTTCGGTAAAAGGGGAGGGCGTAGTAATCGTCGAATTAGAACATGCTATGGAAAGTACTAACTATGCACAAATCACTTTCGCGCAATAGGACGTGTCCTGAAAGGAAACCAAGCTCAGAACTAGAGGTAGCAACACACATTGCGTCTCTGTTACATCTCACTATCGAGAATACGGATATATCAAACTTCTAACGACAGCTGTCAACACTCGTTATTCGGATTGGAGTTCACGACACACTTATGATTTAAAGAAAACAGTATGCAATCATACACTCCTGGAAATGGAAAAAAGAACACATTGACACCGGTGTGTCAGACCCACCATACTTGCTCCGGACACTGCGAGAGGGCTGTACAAGCAATGATCACACGCACGGCACAGCGGACACACCAGGAACCGCGGTGTTGGCCGTCGAATGGCGCTAGCTGCGCAGCATTTGTGCACCGCCGCCGTCAGTGTCAGCCAGTTTGCCGTGGCATACGGAGCTCCATCGCAGTCTTTAACACTGGTAGCATGCCGTGACAGCGTGGACGTGAACCGTATGTGCAGTTGACGGACTTTGAGCGAGGGCGTATAGTGGGCATGCGGGAGGCTGGGTGGACGTACCGCCGAATTGCTCAACACGTGGGGCGTGAGGTCTCCACAGTACATCGATGTTGCCGCCAGTGGTCGGCGGAAGGTGCACGTGCCCGTCGACCTGGGACCGGACCGCAGCGACGCACGGATGCACGCCAAGACCGTAGGATTCTACGCAGTGCCGTAGGGGACCGCACCGCCACTTCCCAGCAAATTAGGGACACTGTTGCTCCTGGGGTATCGGCGAGGACCATTCGCAACCGTCTCCATGAAGCTGGGCTACGGTCCCGCACACCGTTAGGCCGTCTTCCGCTCACGCCCCAACATCGTGCAGCGCGCCTCCAGTGGTGTCGCGACAGTCGTGAATGGAGGTACGAATGGAGACGTGTCGTCTTCAGCGATGAGAGTCGCTTCTGCCTTGGTGGCAATGACGGTCGTATGCGTGTTTGGCGCCGTGCAGGTGAGCGCCACAATCAGGACTGCATACGACCGAGGCACACAGGGCCAACACCCGGCATCATGGTGTGGGGAGCGATCTCCTACACTGGCCGTAAACCACTGGTGATCGTCGAGGGGACACTGAATAGTGCACGGTACATCCAAACCGTCATCGAACCCATCGTTCTACCATTCCTAGACCGGCAAGGGAACTTGCTGTTCCAACAGGACAATGCACGTCCGCATGTATCCCGTGCCACCCAACGTGCTCTAGAAGGTGTAAGTCAACTACCCTGGCCAGCAAGATCTCCGGATCTGTCCCCCATTGAGCATGTTTGGGACTGGATGAAGCGTCGTCTCACGCGGTCTGCACGTCCAGCACGAACGCTGGTCCAACTGAGGCGCCAGATGGAAATGGCATGGCAAGCCGTTCCACAGGACTACATCCAGCATCTCTACGATCGTCTCCATGGGAGAATAGCAGCCTGCATTGCTGCGAAAGGTGGATATACACTGTACTAGTGCCGACATTGTGCATGCTCTGTTGCCTGTGTCTATGTGCCTGTGGTTCTGTTAGTGTGATCATGTGATGTATCTGACCCCAGGAATGTGTCAATAAAGTTTCCCCTTCCTGGGACAATGAATTCACGGTGTTCTTATTTCAATTTCCAGGAGTGTAGTTCAGTAGGTGAGAACACACTACATGTCCCACACGCCTTAAGGCTCTGAGCACTATGGGACTTTACGTCTATGGTCATCAGTCCCCTAGAACTTAGAACTACTTAAACCTAACTAACCTAAGGACACCACACAACACCCAGCCATCACGAGGCAGAGAAAACGCCTTAAGGGAATACCCACAATAAGCGCCGGCCTCCACAGTGTCTTGCTCCGGCTGCGAATCCAATGGAGCATCCAGTCAGTATAATATAACTAACAGGTTCTCCCTTTGGTACAGTGGCCACTCGTATCATCTACAGTATGGACTCTGATAACTACCGCAGGAAGTTTCATTTGCCTCCCTGAAACCTGCCTGCAACAAAAGTGCCTCTTTTCACGAACCTACACGAAATCTCTCCAGTCCATAATACATTGAACGAGTTGCGTTAGCTCTACACTCATCGCAGCCGGCGTGCTAGCGCCGCTCCCATACGCCGCCTGTGCTTAGCGCTTTTACTCTGTAGATGGCGTCGTAAGGCTTCCCTTCGAACTACAGAACCAGCCGCAGATTCGAAATGTGCTGGCAACCGGCACAGCATCAAATTTAAAATTATTGGGCAGATTTTCCGACATGTCACGCTTGTAAACTGCTGATCATAACAAAATATAGATGAATAGAAATACAAATTGAAAAACGGACGAGTATCAGTTTGATTTTATAAAGATAAGCAAGTCTGGATTTTTGTACTGTAAAAGAAGACAGATTGTGGAAAAATACTGTGTATTCAAGAACGACAGTTTCGTATAAAGAAGGGTGGAGGACGTGGTAAGTCAGGAGACGAACATATGTGTAACTGGAACGGAGTCGAATGTGATGGATCGCAGACGATATATGCTTTCCGGCAGGAGGTAAAGCCTCAGAAGCTCGGTTAAAAGGAAGGCGTACTTAACATGGAACATGGCAAAGACCAAGGTGATGAAAGGCAATACAATAAAATAATAAATTGTCCAAAAGTAGAATTTGTGAAGTGAAGGAAGTCTCCCAAGTCGAATGCTCCAGCCCGTTCATGATGATCTTTATGACCAGCGATCTATTTTTCACAAACCCATAATTTAATATTTTCAAAATGTGGAGGGTGAGTTTCGGAAAGTGACTCTGCTATACAATACGCTGTAAGGAGGTTGAGCACAATGCTGCAACACTTGAGACAGGCTTTGTATCTTCTTCTAAGAGCTTCTACCAAACGCTTCTAAGCGAAACTTGTATGGATGAACTTAACAGAGCGCCTGTCGCGAGTATGTGTCAGACGAGGCCTCGAGGGCGCCCTCCGTCTTCGTGAGGAGCGGGGGGCCATTCCGAGACTCTTTACTGTACCGACCTCTAGGATTACCTTAAAAGTTCTCTTCACTGACTTCGATATCCGCTTCCACGCCTACTGGTATACGCGTGGTATTACCGCAGGAGTTCCATGGCGCCATTTTCTTTTAGCTCTTATCTTCGTCTAATGCAGATTTTCATTTGGCGCTGATGAGCCCGCAGCAGTTTCTAATTTTTCTTAATAACAGATCTGGTTTTTAAATAATATTCTGTATTCAAAATTCCATCAGCGGGGAGACCACAAGAGACACCGTGTTAGATCAGAAGAAGAAGGAAGATGGTGGATGATACAGAGAAGCTGCAGAAATATAAGTCACAATCACCGGATGTTCATTTGGACGACATTTCTTTGATTTCTATGAGACTGTCACGTTCCTCAGGCACCATTACACTGACAAACAGCTTTCACTAATCTTTTATAAACGCTAGGATGGTCCTCCAACTTTTGTAAAAGATGTAAAAGTACCGCAGTGCAGCGTCAAAGATTTTGTAAAACATCTTTTATAAAAGTTGTCAGACAAATTACTTTTACCATTTGATTTGCGTCTTTCTCTTTGACAAGAGCCAGAACCAGATTGTGTTCAGAAACACTCATGGCATGAGATAAAAACAATTGTCTTTTTCTTTTTTCTTCGCTGTCAAAGTCAGCCGCACTTTTTAAGCATCGCTGCACGACTGATTAATTTATTTCCTTTGGAACGTTCAAATAGCACTTTAGTATGCATCAATAACAAATCTACTTCACTGCTACCTGGTATCAACCGAGAAAGTGAAGGTAAGAACATACGACTTACAACATTTTATAGAAACAAACGACAAAATCGTTGAACAGATGTTACGTGAAAGCACATGTACAGTATATAAATGTCTGGGCTTCCGCAGCAGTAATCAGTTGACATAAATGTTTCCTGAGCCGCGTCGTGTCATGGTGTAAAATAACAGTCATCTCAACATAATCATAATCGTCATCATCATCATGTTTTAAAGGATAGGTCACGTCGCTGCAACCATGTTTGTCTCTGCCGAGCGTCTCAGTTCAGCGCACTGTTTGAATGTAAGTCCATACATCACAGAATCCTCTTTCGTTTTTCCCTAATTAAGTACTAGAATATCAATTAGTTGACCCTGAGGAAGGAACAGAAATCGTGTCAGAATGTCGTCAGCATACATTTAGCGGCAATTATTTTACATCATGATACACCTGTATACACAGATTTTTTCAAATACGGAATTTGGTTTGTAAGAAATATGGTCACCCTATTTGATAATAGAAAAATGCTCAATACAACTATCGTTCTTATGTTTGAAATGAGTTACTTTAAATTTTATAATTAAAGGCTTATGAACAATCCTCTTTCAATGAGTGTTAGGGCAACCACAGTTTAGATTACGCATTATTAATGCACAGAAATTTCCAAAACTTTTTCAAAATAATCTTAAAAATATATTTTTTTTTAATTGGTCGAAAATTCTGGCAAAATTCTAGCATAGTTTCACACCGCTCTAGGTGCATCTTCAGATGATAATTTGTATTGATTCGAAAAAATGTTTTTATAAGATACTGTTAGTACATAGCGTATAATAGCGAGAAAAAGGAACCGGTTTTTCCTCACAACTTTTCATTTCATAAGGCTAGAGACAACGTGCGATGTCTCAACTTCAACTTGTAAACCAGTTAATTGGATAACCTCTTAAAAGTTTGATAATCGCATGGCTAAACTTGGACTTTATACACCGTCCCGTGAACGACGAAATCGTCAGAAGTCATGCTCCAATAAAATGCCTAGGGAACGATAGCATATCATTGCAAATTGGAATATATAGGGCAGAAATAGTGGTAGCAGACACTCCAACAAAATTCCTAGGAAATGAGAGCAAATTACTACAAATTAAAACATGTCTCGGTTCACGTTTGTTTATAGGTGATGTACGTGAAGCAAAGTTCGATCTTTCTGACAGAGATCTTGCATGTGCTAAGTGCCCTCCTCTTTTAATGTGGACTTCATTTTATGACTACGTTTAATAAGGAGTTAACTTTTTAGCCCTTGAATCTATGACAACATAGCTTTGGAAGTGACACCATTCAAATGGTTCAAATGGCGCTGAGCACTATGGGACTCAACATCTTAGGTCATAAGTCCCCTAGAACTTAGAACTACTTAAACCTAACTAACCTAAGGACATCACACACACCCATGCCCGAGGCAGGATTCGAACCTGCGACCGTAGCAGTCCCACGGTTCCGGACTGCAGCGCCAGAACCGCTAGACCACCGCGGCCGGCGTTGACATCATTCGCCACGCGGTGTCCATCACCACGGTTTCGGCAGTATGCAGGTTTTTTCGCAATTCATGTTACACACTTCTAGAGGTTTCAGAAGGGACTTAGTAGATCAAGTTTTACATAGGAACCCATAACCAGTAACGTCATCCAAAGACGCTACAGAGCATCAAAGTTAAAAGCCCGGCTCTGTAAATGTATGTGATTCTGTGATGATGTTACAGACTTTCTAGGATGATAGAGATGGATAAATGTATCTATTTAGGTAAGGCTCCGTCTACAAGGAAGTAACAAGTTGAAAGTTATAAGCGAAAACCGTTATCATACCTCTGACCATGGAACATATGTACTGGTACTGTTGTTGTTAAGATTGTAGGGTAGGCAACTTTCCGAGGTGGTAGTGTGGACCAAAACAAGAGCCGGCCGGAGTAGTCGAGCGCTTCTAGGCGCTTCAGTCTGGAGCAAGTTCGAACCCTGCCTAGGGCATGGATGCGTGTTATGTCCTTACGTTAGTTAGGTTTAAGTAGTTCTATGTTCTAGGGGACTGATGACCTCAAATGTTAAGTCCCACAGTGCTCAGAGCCATTTGAACCATTTGAACCAAAACAAGCAAAAATGGCCGATTAACATGGGCTCTAAAACGCACACCTGAAAAGCCATGAGCACTCGTTCATCTCCAATTTGTGAAATATCTTTCTTTTGAACAAGAGTTACCACTTCTAAAAGTTGCCTACCCTACATTCCTAGCAACAACAGTACCAGTACATGAATTCCACTGTAAGAGTAATCAGAACGGTTTTCGCTTCTAACTTTCGACTCGTTCGTTTGTAGTACAGGGACCTTACCTCAAATTGATACATTTACATTTTTCCACTACCCTTTAAAGAGTGTAACTTCATGACAGAATCACCTTGCACATACACAGATTTACAGGTGCCGGCGCCTTTCACTTTCTGTAACGTCTTTGGATGACGTTCCCGAACATGAATCCTGTATAAAACTTGAACTACTAAGTCCTCTCCACAACTTCTAGAAGTGTTTAACGTGAATTGTGAAAAGCTCTGCATATTTTATTGTGCACTTATATTGCTCTCGTTCTTTAGGTATTTTGGTGGAGCATGAGTATTCATTAGCATTGTTTTGCCATATGAGTTCTAATTTGTAGTAACTGGCTCCCGTTATCTAGGTATTTTAATCGAATACGAGTTTTGACGTTCACTTTATGGCGCATAAATTCCAAGTTTAGTCATTTGCTGATGAACCTTTTAAGAGGTTTACGAATTAAACCTTGGGACATCGTACACTCTCTCTAGCCGTATGAAGCGAAATGTTGTGGGTAAAAAGTGGTTCGTTTTTCTCGCTGTTATACAACATGTATTAAGCGCATTTTATAAAAATGTTTTTCTGTACTGGCGTGTCGCGAAAACCGTCAAGAACCGACGCCACACGGCAACACACTACCGTCGGGCTGGTTGCCAGCTCAGCCCCTGCGATTACACGACGTTCTGACTCCGTCATTTGCAGCGTGACCTGCAGAGGACCTTCGCTTACACCGGCCAATAGTACAGACTACGTACGAATCAGCAAGAGAGGTTGCTAACATCTCGACTTTCTGTTGCATCGCTCAATGTCATGGGCAGCCAGTCAGGGAGAAGAGTACCGTGCGGGCATTGAGGACCGCGTCCGCGACGATCACTGCAGCTACGACACAGCCAGCCAAGAGCTGACGTCTGCTCAGGATCCATCACCGCGAACCGCACGCCGCCGTCGCCGCCAAGGGACCTCGGAACAGGCTCGTGGGCCTGTTGGTATTCTGTCAGACTTACTTTGCAGTACTGTCGGAACTGTGAACTCGTACAGGTCGTAACTTAAGTGTTAATTTGTACCAATATTCTCCGCTCAAGAAGAGCGAGGACTTAAGCATTTGACAGTCAAGCAGTCATGAACAAACTCTGACTGTGATTGTCTTCCTTTTGTTGTACCAAGTGCTTGTGTTTAGTTGTGAACTTATTTCCCTGTTAAGAAATAGTTACACAGTTGGCTACTTGTTTCTTTTGGCGGTCAACGGTCAACGAAGACCATTTGTGTTGAATTATTGTGTTCCTAAATACACAGGATGAGCTACATGCTCGTGTGTTTCTTGTAGTTCAGGTTACTCCATTATTAAATACAGATCATTATCTGAAGATGAACATAGAATGGTGTGAAACCGACTCTGTAGCCTAACAAAAGTATATGGCTAACGCGGCCTTGAAGAATTTTCTATCAGTTTAAAACAAATTTTATATGATTTAATGTTATTTTGGAGAAATTTTTTAAATTTCTGTACAATAACTCTTTCATTGAACCAGCTGCAGCTGCCTACAACTGGCATTATTATATGTTTAAACACAGATCATATCAAACACGTATTAAAACAGTATGTGTACTGTGCTGAAAACCCCAAATACATACACATAAAACAGTTCAGAATATCATCCCCCCAGACATTACTGTTCTTTGAAAAGCGTGATAAAATTCTGTGGAAACATATAATGATCTCAGCAGCTGAAAAATGTTTTTTTCTCGCTACGTCATCTTTGCTGCAAGAGCCAACAGATGGTAAAGACCTGCCCCCATCTAACTGTCCTATCTCTCCCTCGGTATTGATTATACCGAGTATACTCGGTTAAGTATGAAACCAGCATTGTAAATAAAAGCGAAGTGCTAACATTTTCTTAACAACGATTTGCGCTTACGGTGACAATAATGAAGTTTATCTGTGCACTTAGAACCGTGTAACTATAGAATTCATGAAATTACATAGACGAACGGTTGCGTTATATATTCGTTTGTATCTAACATTCTCACCACTGACCCAGTTCCTATGTGGCTAGTCCGTGGCCTAATTTAACTTTAAAAGCAAGATGTTATGACACATTGAACTGTGTCCGTTACAGAACAACATAAATTCCTACCTGCTTACTGAAAGTGCGGGCAGAGGTGCGTTAGTCAGTCCAGCTGAAAATTTAGTGTGATTCACTATTGTGAAAGATTGGCTTTGAAAACAGTTAATCCTAACATTATATGAGTGAAATTGGTGCACTTCGATTGTAAAATTGCAAAGTTAACCCAGACCCTAAAAAAGTCCTTATTCTGTGAAACAAACGAAAGTTCTTATTCATGTATTCGTGTTCAAAATCTACGCACTGAATGGGTCTGCAAAGGGCAGCGCATGTGTACAGTAAACTTGGCTTTACTGCCTGGTATATGTTATGTGTACCAAAATACTTCACTTACAAGTGAAACGAACTTTTAAGCACTTCAGGAATCTATGCAAAGTTAACTCTGACATTTGTATTCAATTGTTTCATGTCTATAAATTCAAAAGTATATACACTTCAGTACTATCATCTGTAACTTAGTTTGGAAATAGCACAAACTTAACATTTCTTTTATAATTTTGTATAGAAATTAATTAAATTCACTGGATGGTTGAATATATTGCAAATGTATTGGAGCTGATGCTTTTTTACTTGAGTAATTTAAAATCACACTTAACATTGCACTTTACGACACGAAGATTTTGAACGTTCTACACTGTTCTAAACAAATATTAAGGAATAGTCTTTAGTAGTGTACACTGGTTTACTGGTGTGAAACAGCATTAATAATCAGGTGTAAAAGGTGAACAGTAATAAAACCGACAAACTGCAGGAATTGCTTCCAGACTGAGAATGGAGGAAAAAAGGTCATATTTACTTGTGTCTGGGAATGCGTCGTTCCCATGGTAGGTGGCGCTTACGAATGACAGTTCCTCTGAATAAATCCCGTGCATTCCTTGTGTATTGCAGCTGTTAAGTATACTAGTTGTTGTAATGCAGGATACACATAATCGTACTTTGGCTCGCACCATGTTGGTGGGCCACTTGCCTGGAGCTTGCACCAACGTTCGCCTCAGTATCCTGTAGAACCCCGCCCACCAAATCTTGTGTACACACAGTCCACCACCTCCCTACACGTTCGTTTGTCTGAAAGGACCCATGATCACCCAATCACACAAATGCCCAAAAAAAAAGATTGAAATGTTGTGTGACGTGGTCGGTATCTGTGAAAGTACTTGTTTTGGTACAGCCTTGCTGCCCCTCGACAGTTTCCATCTGCTTGGCCGTTCACAGACACCATCTCGGCTTGTTCCCGAAATGAATACCGGACCATTTTGCTGCTTACAATGCCCAGTAAGGGTGTAAGATAGGGATGTATTCTTTCACCCCTACTGTACAGTCTGTACATCGAAGAAGCAATGATGAAAATAAAAGTGAAGTTCAGGAGTGGAATTAAAATTCAGTGTAAAAGGATATCAATGGTACGATTCGCTTATGACATAGCTATCCACAGTAAAGTTAAAAAAAATTACGTGATCTGCTGAATGGAATAAACAATCTAGTGAGTACGGTATATGGATTGAGAATAAACCGAAGAACGACAACAGAAGTAGCAGAAATGAAAATAGCGAGAAACTGAACATCAGGGTTGATGGTCACGAAGTAGATGAAGTTAAGGAATTTTACTACCCAGGCAGCAAAATAACCAATGACTGACGGAGCAAGGAAGACATCAAAATCAGACTAACACTGACAAAAAGGGCATTTCTGGCCAAGAGAAGTCTGCTAGTATCAAACATAAGCCTTAATTTAAGGAAGAAGCTTTTGAGAATGTGCGTTCGGAGCACAGCATTGTATGATAGTGAAACATGGACGGGGGGAAAACCGGGACAGAAGAGAATCGAAGTATTTGAGATGTGGTTCTACAGGCGAATGTTAAAAACTAGGTGAACTGATAAGGTGACGAATTAGGAGGTTCTGCACAGAAACGGAGAGGAAAGGAAAATGTGGAAAGCATTGACAAAAAGAAGTGACAGGATGATAGGACATCTGTTAAGCCATGCATTTCCGACCACATGTTCATAGAGTCTTTTTTCCTCCATTTCCAGTCAGAAATCCGTCCCCGAAGTTTTTAGGTTTTATTAATGTTCACAGTTGTCCACAGCACATTATGGATACAATGAAGAACACTTTGAAGGATATGACAATAGTCTTTAATCCTTGAACACTATAGCTGGGAAAATGTTACATGGTTACTGAACCATCGTAAATTGTACTATACCAGATTTTCTTCAAAGGTATCATAATTTATAGTTTATGCACTAGTTAATTACAGTTATGAGGTCTCCAGTGTTATGTCACATAGAAAATCTGTTTTATACCCTGCACTGATAATACGAAATTGACAGGAAGCGCATATTGGTACCAATCGTAATCGTTAGTTTTACTAGGATTTAGTAACACAAAGTTTATACTGTTCTACATACTGAACGCAGTACCACAAAGGGAGAGGGACACGGATAAATTAATCCAATGCCTTGGTTGGGCGCAGACCACGAAGCTTCGTACTCTTTTAGTAGCTGCTCATGAATATGGTGCTAATTTTCACATTCTTCTTCTCAGGATGTGACGTCAGACGCAGTTCCTGTTCCAGCAGTTATATGATGTATTGTGTAATTGAGGCTGATTATAGAGTAATGTACATCAACCTATCGTAGTTTCTAATATTCTTCTCACTTCACATCTCCAATAAGCCGCATCCGTAAACCGAACGGATGCCACTGTCCAATTTTTATAGTCAATTTTTTCAGAACTCTGCAATAGGACTAGGTACATATTTTTCTCATGTTTATACATAACTTTGAACAATTGTATTCTCCTCTTCAGCTGTTACTCTGATCATAATTGAAGTACGATATTTTTTATTTATTTATTTTTTTTTCACGCGGTGGTTCATCTATCCTGGAGGTACTATGGTTAGATGAACCACCTTCTCATGTCTGATGAACATCTGGTATACGTTACGAAGTCAGGATGTAACACAAGAAATACAGGTTTAAAAACGGATAAGTGGATTTGATAATCAGCATACTTATAAAATATAGGTACTATAATTTATTTTCACATGTTTCAGAACATTTAATCATTCTGCAGTCACTTTCTTTCGAGAATCTTGCTTCCCACAGTAATCGCATTTATTTTCGAACCCTGTGCAGACTTCATGTGTCCAGCGAGAGCATGACAATACTTAATCCTACCGTCATCTCCTTTTGTTTCAGTGTAGTTCTCTTTACACCAAACGCAATAATCTTCGTCCCAGTCACTTTCATATCGATTATCATTGCAAATTGTATTAATAACAATATCTTCAGATTCTGAGGGTGACGTAAGTTCTTTCTTCTTTTACGTTCTCTTTCTTTGATCAATCGTTGTTTGCTTTTTACTCTCATTTTCTCCCTCTAACTTCTGTTTATCCCTCCCTTCTTTTCCTTTTTCTCTCTGTCTTTCCTCTTTTCCATCCTGTATTTCTTCTGCTCTTCTCTTTCTTTTTTCTTTCTTTTACATAAATATTTAACTTTTTTCATCTTCTTTCTCTTTTGTGGCAATTATGTTTTTCGGAGAGAATAAAATTGTTAATATAGACTGAACGTTTCTTTTCAGAGTCTGAAAATCACTGGCAAAAGGTGCTAGATGTATTTTGTCTAATAACTTCGACGCGGTTACATTTTCAGATATTCTTTAGTGCTGTTCAGATGATCCAGGTACAGGATCATCTTCATAACTTCTTGAAGTACCAGTATTACTATCGTTTCTTGAACGGATACAATCGGCAACAGCCTCAGTGGTCATGTCATTTTGGGATACAAGAGGTATATCTAGAATCCTGGAGTTCGTGGATTCTTATGGAAAAGCATAGTCTGGTATCGCATCAGGTTGAAAAGGAAGATTCCACAGGTTCTACAACCATTAATTCCATTATTTACATTTACTGAGTTCCCAAAAACTAAACTAAGAAGCATACCAAACTGTAGCTGGGTAACCTTCCTTGATGGATTATTGATCAATTAGTTGGAGCAAGCAGAATACTAGTTCATTTTTAAGACCGTAAAGAAATCTCAATCTAATGGCTGAAGCCAGTCGCTGGCGTAGAGAGAAATACTCATCAAAATTATTTCATTATTTTCTGCAAACTCCCGCATTTCAACGCAGCTAGTAGGCGATGTTTGTCCATTTAGAAGGAGGAACATCTTTCCTATTGGTTTCCTTGGAGTAAAATAGGTTTACATCCAATCCAAAAATTACACTGTACATACATAGAAAGACTCTCAAGACATTTTTTACTTCAGTACGAGATATCAAACCGTCACAAAACTCCTGCTTTACCATTCCACTTACACTTGTCAATAATGAGATAGTGTCACTCTTTTCTGTCGAAATAACAGAAATCACATTCTTAGAACCTTTCATCGCAACTACTTTCCCGGCTTGTTGTTCAGTGGTGAACCTGTTTCAGCCACGTAGAGAATGTTTCCAGATTTATATATAAGACTATTTTGCGTAAAAAGCCTCAGAAGTCAAAGTACTCTTTACAGCTAATTTATTTAGGCCCTTCTCTCTTGCAATAGATATCCCTGTAGATTTCCGGATGGAAAGTTCAGGAATGTGGACAAGAAACGAAGAAAGCCAGTCGTAGCCAGCTTGTTTCGTTTCACGACTGAAATTATCTTTTAATTGCAGGCTTTCTGCTGAATAATATGCCGTGGAACGTATTGAATCTCTATTTGGAGTAAAATTCCTAGACAAATTTTTAATATGTCCAATGGTTTTCTTTTTCCAAGTTTTCAAGTCCTAGCAACGAGTTTTTCCCTATGGAACCTTTATTAGAACTCTGTGACCTAAGGTACCTGTTTAAAGTGGTTTTCGATACGCCAAACGCTTTTGCTGCAGCATTAACTCCGATTTCCATGTCCTCAACACTTTGACTGCAAGTTTCAAACTTGTAAGAAATAAATGAGCCAGCTCCCTGCTCAAGCAACGCTACCGGCACGCCATTTTAGGTTGAGATTGTTACCAAGAGTATATTTCAGTTAAAGCATTGATCTTAACCACAGAACAAAGAAATGTAGTATAAAATATTTTTCAACTCAGCACATGAAATAAACGCAGTTTTCTTCTAAAATACACATGACACTCACGAGGAAAACTAAGTGTGGGTCCGTCTAATAGGAAGGAGAACTACAGAAACCGACCATAGCGCTGCTGTAGCAGGCCAGCCAAAAATTTGAATGGTCCGTTTATACTGATGGTCCATTTATCCCGGACTTAGCCAACACACAAAGCACTACTCATGATTTCTTCACATACGTCCGACATTCTATTACGCACTAACTGACTTACCAGGAGGAAAAAAAATTTTTTTCGTGCTAGCATTGAGTGTGCATCACTCTGCTGGCTGCCTATGATTCGCTGTCTATCTACTGACTAACACAGGCTTTTTAACGGGCGCGGTGCACTGACGTTGATTCTATACCAGCGAACCAGAAAACATCCATGTCGAAATCTTGCGCTATAAAGCGCGGTGATGGTTCGTTTAGAATAGTTACGACCTTTAAACCAGGTCTAGGCCTGTATGGTAAGTTTCGCCTCTACATAGTGCCTTCCCTGAGCGAGTTTTGTGGTTTTCCGTTTTTCTTGCCACATGATTGTGAAACCTCCCCTTAGAAAAATTAGTGAATTACTGTGCTGGTAAACCCCTTACGTTATTTGTTTTTCTAACAGCTGAGCAAAACTGAACATACACAGACATTCACTAAACTGACACACAATATTTTTAGCGCAACGCAATCTGACTTTCAAAAATCCCTACAAAAGAATGGCCCTGACTAACAATAACCTATACCTTTCATGAATCACTTACCTCAGAAAAATCTTCGTTACTCAAACTACTGCAATACAGCATGCACCAATACTGCCAGCTGAATAAAAGATTCTAACTACTTAAGACACTAACTACTGATAGGAATAGTTGCCAAATGAAAGATTTTCATATAGAATAAACTATATATTTACCTTAATAGTGTTCAAAAGTCATAATATATATATCAGTTCATGACATCCAGTCTTTCAAATTTACTGTCTCTGATGGGCACACGTCCAAATAATCCGCTCTCAAAACTCCGCCATCTCTCTCCCCACATACACCACTGCTGGCGGCTCACCTCCAACTGCGCAACGCTACGCGCTGTTAACAGCCAACTGCCCAACACTACAATTGAGAATATTTCAACAATGCCCACCAGCCACAAACTGCACACAGCACAGCCAGTGATTTTCATACAGAGCGCTAGGTGACGTTACCAACATAAAAACCTAAACAGCCTACTTACAATTGGACTTCTACACTACTGACCATTAAAATTGCTACACCAAGATGAAATGCAGATGATAAATTGTTATTCATAGGACAAATATATTATACTAGAACTGACATGTGATTACATTTTCACGCAATTTGGGGACATAGATCATGAGAAAGCAGTACCCTGAACAACCACTTCTGGCCGTAATAACGGCCTTGATATGCCTGGACATTGAGTCAAACAGAGCATGGATGGCGCGTATAGGTACAGCTGGCCATGCAGCTTCAACACGATACCACAGTTCATCAAGAGTAGTGACTGGCGTATTGTGGCGAGCCAGTTGCTCGACCACCATTGACAAGACGTTTTCAGTTGGTGAGAGATCTGGAGAATGTGCTGGCCAGGGCAGCAGTCGAACATTTTCTGTATCCAGAAAGGCCCTTACAGGACCTGCAACATGCACCCGTGCATTATCCTGCTGAAATGTAGGGTTTCACAGAGATCGAATAAAGGGTAGAGTCACGGGTCGTAACAAATCTGAAATTTAACGTCCACTGTTTAAAGTGCCGTCAATGCGAACGAGAAGTGATCGAGACGTATAATCAGTGGCACTCCATACCATCATGCCGGGTGATACGCCAGTGTGGCCTCCAATGTGCGTTCACCGCGATGTCGCCAAACACGGGTGCGACCATCATGATGCTGTAAACGGAACCTGGATTCATCCGAAAAAATGACGTTTCGCCATTCGTGCACCCAGGTTCGTCGTTGAGTACACCATCGCAGGCGCTCCGGTCTGTGATGTAGCTTCAAGGGTAACCGCAGCCATGGTATCCGGCTGATAGTCCATGCTGCTGCAAACGTCGTCGAACTGTTCGTGCAGATGGTTTTTGTCTTCCAAACCTCCCCATCTGTTGACTCAGGGATCGAGACGTGGCTGCAGGATCCGTTACAGCCGTGCGGATAAGATGCTTGTCACCTCGACTGCTAGTGATACGAGGCCGTTGGGATGCAGCACGGCGTTCCGTATTACCCTCCTGAACCCACCAATTCCATATTCTGCTAACAGTCATTGGATCTCGACCAACGCGAGGAGCAATGTAGCGATACGATAAACCGCAATCGCGATAGGCTACAATCCGACCTTTATCAAAGTCGGAAACGTGATGGTACGCATTTCTCCTCCTTAGACGAGGCATCACAACAACGTTTCACCAGGCAACGCCGGTCAACTGCTGTTTGTGTTTGAGAAATCGGTTGGAAACTTTCCTCATGTCAGCACGTTGTAGGTGTCGCCACGGGCGCCAACCTTGTGTGAAAAGCTAATCATTTACATATCATAGCATCTCCTTCCTGTCTGTTAAATTTCGCGTCTGTAGCACGTCTTCTTCGTGGTGTAGCAGTTTTAATGGCCAGTAGTGTAGATTCCACGCATACATGACCCATTGCCTACTATAACAGCCGATTAGATGTTCTATATACCACTGTCCAATTTTACCCAGTCTGAATTCTGTTTCTGCATTCTCTAAGCTACTGTAGTGTTTTAATATCGAGTGGTACTTTTTTTTGGAGCACATCCCCTCTTACATGTCTTTTGCTATAGTCATCGGGTCTTCATCAGTTGATTGAGAAATCGTTCCGTGGTTGAGGCATTTGACAAGTCAGATTTTTTGGTTGCAAATTAATTTATTCACACTTCGATGCATCATCGTCATAACACCCTTTATAGGTATGCCAGTTTTCTTGTATTGCGCGCTCATTTTCGTTAGCTTTCCTTCGTATTTAATTCTGCGTTCTGATGATGATGTATCGAAATGCTTAACGGTGAATAAATTTATTTGTGAGCAAGACATAAAACCTTTGTCAACAAATCTGTTAATGGCAGCACACTTTACACTGGCACTTTCGTACAAACATAATCCCAATGCTTTCGATGTAAATATAGAATATTCTGGAGGAAATTACAATAAGAATACTTTGAAATCAGGAGACAACAAAATATATATCCTACACAACGTTCAACGTCCTTTTTCACTCTGTCTGTATAGACTGGAGACAAGTGCGTCCATGTAACATACAGTGTATCTGAATGTTAACAGGAAGATATTGAAACACATCCCGTTTTGTTAAGTGACAAGGATGGCATCATTGACACCTAATAGTAATTTGAGCCCTGTCAGTATCTAGTAAACAATGCCGCGTGTTCAAAAATGGTTCAAATGGCTCTGAGCACTATGCCACTTAACTTCTGAGGTCATTAGTCGCCTAGAACTTAGAACTAATTAAACCTAACTAACCTAAGGACATCACACACATCCATGCCCTAGGCAGGATTCGAACCTTCGACCGTAGCGGTCGCTCGGCTCCAGATTGTAGCGCCTAGAACCGCACGGCCACTCCGGCCGGCGCCAGGTGTTCGTACAAAAAAAGTATCAATAACAACTATTAGTTGGTCATTACGCCTTTAGAGCTCCCTGATGCTGTAGTTAGTTTTATCAACAAGTAGTGAGGTTATCTTATTTTCACTGCCAACAAGAGATTTTAGAGGTTGCTTATTGGCCAAGATTACTCCAGCTAGACCAAGATAAATACTCACGACGATTTTTTCTCTGTGTTACACACATATCAAGAATTAGTCTCCGGTATTAGTATTGCACTTTATACTTAACGTTAGACGACAATAGATTTTTGTTTAGAAAGATGGCGGTGTTTGTGTTACGAGAACATTTGTTGCTGTCACTATGAAGCCTCAACATATATCGGCATAAATTATAATCACTGAAGAGCTTGTGTGTGTGGTTTTTTTTTTTTTTTTTTTTTTTTTTTTTGTACTGCAGAAACCTCGCGAATAGCTAGCGCCTAGGAGAGGGACGCTATGGATAAACGAGACACGATAAGAGCTTCATAGGCACTATCGATTAACAAACATAAAAAAGGGCAGGATCTTCAAGAAGATTCCTACATTGTGCACTTTTGTAACAATATTTGATTGAAAGAGGGCGTCTTTCTTGAAATTTTTTGTTTTGCTTTATGAATTTATTTCGTTGGGCTCAGATTATAATTCCTTTCTCGCAAGTTGTACAAGGTTCTATAAAACAAATTATTTTTTGAATCACGCATAATACGTCAAAAATTGTATGATATATGAGTGATAGACATGTCATAATATGTGCACAACAAGTTTGATGTAGATAGAAAAGAAGTTATGGCAGTAGGGACTACAGCACTGCAACTGTGTGGCGATGCAGGGAGAATAGCGCTCGTCTATATCACTCGCTATGCACGCGCAAGAGGAAATACGCGGCTGCCTGTTCTCGCAGTCGGCATCACGAGGCACTCGCTCACAGGGTGACAGGCAACAGCCGCGGGGCCTCACCATTCTGGTAAGAAAGCAAACACGCCACAGGTCTGGCTCACCTGCCACGCACGTCGCTCCAGCCGCTGCGGGTAACGCGAGGCCACAGAAGCGCGCTGACAGCTGCGAAACAACACTAATGGGTGACAGCCGCGGGGCCTCACCATTCTGGTAAGAAAGCAAACACGCCACAGGTCTGGCTCACCTGCCACGCACGTCGCTCCAGCCGCTGTGGGTGACGCGAGGCCACAGAAGCGCGCTGACAGCTGCGAAACAACACTAATGGGTGACAGCCGTGGGGCCTCACCATTCTGGTAAAAAAGCAAACACGCCACAGGTCTGGCTCACCTGCCATGCACGTCGCTCCAGCCGCTGCGGGTTACGCGAGGCCACAGAAGCACGCTGACAGCTGCGAAACAACACTAATGGGTGACAGCCACGGAGCATCACCATTCTGGTAAGAAAGCAAACACGCCACAGGTCTGGCTCACCTGCCATGCACGTCGCTCCAGCCGCTGCGGGTAACGCGAGGCCACAGAAGCGCGCTGACAGCTGCAAAACAACACTAATGGGTGACAGCCACGGGGCCTCACCATTCTGGTAAGAAAGCAAACACGACACAGGTCTGGCTCACCTGCCACGCTCGTCGCTCCAGCCGCTGCGGGTAACGCGAGGCCACAGAAGCGCGCTGACAGCTGCGAAACAACACTAATGGATGACAGCCGCGGTGCCTCACCATTCTGGTAAAAAAAGCAAACACGCCACAGGTCTGGCTCACCTGCCACGCATGTCGCTCCAGCCGCTGCGGATAACGCGAGGCCACAGAAGCGCGCTGACAGCTGCGAAACAACACTAATGGGTGACAGCCGCAGGGCCTCACCATTCTGGTAAGAAAGCAAACACGCCACAGGTCTGGCTCACCTGCCACGCATGTCGCTCCAGCCCCTGCGGGTGACGCGAGGCCACAGAAGCGCGCTGACAGCTGCGAAACAACACTAATGGGTGACAGCCGCGGGGCCTCACCATTCTGGTAAGAAAGCAAACACGCCACAGGTCTGGCTCACCTGCCACGCACGTCGCGCCAGCCGCTGCGGGTAACGCGAGGCCACAGAAGCGCGCTGACAGCTGCGAAACAACACTAATGGGTGATAGCCGTGGGGCCTCACCATTCTGGTAAAAAAGCAAACACGCCACAGGTCTGGCTCACCTGCCATGCACGTCGCTCCAGCCGCTGCGGGTTACGCGAGGCCACAGAAGCACGCTGACAGCTGCGAAACAACACTAATGGGTGACAGCCACGGAGCATCACCATTCTGGTAAGAAAGCAAACACGCCACAGGTCTGGCTCACCTGCCATGCACGTCGCTCCAGCCGCTGCGGGTAACGCGAGGCCACAGAAGCGCGCTGACAGCTGCAAAACAACACTAATGGGTGACAGCCACGGGGCCTCACCATTCTGGTAAGAAAGCAAACACGACACAGGTCTGGCTCACCTGCCACGCACGTCGCTCCAGCCGCTGTGGGTGACGCGAGGCCACAGAAGCGCACTGACAGCTGCGAAACAACACTAATGGGTGACAGCCGTGGGGCCTCACCATTCTGGTAAAAAAGCAAACACGCCACAGGTCTGGCTCACCTGCCATGCACGTCGCTCCAGCCGCTGCGGGTTACGCGAGGCCACAGAAGCACGCTGACAGCTGCGAAACAACACTAATGGGTGACAGCCACGGAGCATCACCATTCTGGTAAGAAAGCAAACACGCCACAGGTCTGGCTCACCTGCCATGCACGTCGCTCCAGCCGCTGCGGGTAACGCGAGGCCACAGAAGCGCGCTGACAGCTGCAAAACAACACTAATGGGTGACAGCCACGGGGCCTCACCATTCTGGTAAGAAAGCAAACACGCCACAGGTCTGGCTCACCTGCCACGCACGTCGCGCCAGCCGCTGCGGGTAACGCGAGGCCACAGAAGCGCGCTGACAGCTGCGAAACAACACTAATGGGTGACAGCCGTGGGGCCTCACCATTCTGGTAAAAAAGCAAACACGCCACAGGTCTGGCTCACCTGCCATGCACGTCGCTCCAGCCGCTGCGGGTTACGCGAGGCCACAGAAGCACGCTGACAGCTGCGAAACAACACTAATGGGTGACAGCCACGGAGCATCACCATTCTGGTAAGAAAGCAAACACGCCACAGGTCTGGCTCACCTGCCATACACGTCGCTCCAGCCGCTGCGGGTAACGCGAGGCCACAGAAGCGCGCTGACAGCTGCAAAACAACACTAATGGGTGACAGCCACGGGGCCTCACCATTCTGGTAAGAAAGCAAACACGACACAGGTCTGGCTCACCTGCCACGCACGTCGCTCCAGCCGCTGTGGGTGACGCGAGGCCACAGAAGCGCGCTGACAGCTGCGAAACAACACTAATGGGTGACAGCCGTGGGGCCTCACCATTCTGGTAAAAAAGCAAACACGCCACAGGTCTGGCTCACCTGCCATGCACGTCGCTCCAGCCGCTGCGGGTTACGCGAGGCCACAGAAGCACGCTGACAGCTGCGAAACAACACTAATGGGTGACAGCCACGGAGCATCACCATTCTGGTAAGAAAGCAAACACGCCACAGGTCTGGCTCACCTGCCATGCACGTCGCTCCAGCCGCTGCGGGTAACGCGAGGCCACAGAAGCGCGCTGACAGCTGCAAAACAACACTAATGGGTGACAGCCGTGGGGCCTCACCATTCTGGTAAGAAAGCAAACACGCCACAGGTCTGGCTCACCTGCCACGCACGTCGCTCCAGCCGCTGTGGGTGACGCGAGGCCACAGAAGCGCGCTGACAGCTGCGAAACAACACTAATGGGTGACAGCCGTGGGGCCTCACCATTCTGGTAAAAAAGCAAACACGCCACAGGTCTGGCTCACCTGCCATGCACGTCGCTCCAGCCGCTGCGGGTTACGCGAGGCCACAGAAGCACGCTGACAGCTGCGAAACAACACTAATGGGTGACAGCCACGGAGCATCACCATTCTGGTAAGAAAGCAAACACGCCACAGGTCTGGCTCACCTGCCATGCACGTCGCTCCAGCCGCTGCGGGTAACGCGAGGCCACAGAAGCGCGCTGACAGCTGCAAAACAACACTAATGGGTGACAGCCACGGGGCCTCACCATTCTGGTAAGAAAGCAAACACGACACAGGTCTGGCTCACCTGCCACGCTCGTCGCTCCAGCCGCTGCGGGTAACGCGAGGCCACAGAAGCGCGCTGACAGCTGCGAAACAACACTAATGGATGACAGCCGCGGTGCCTCACCATTCTGGTAAAAAAAGCAAACACGCCACAGGTCTGGCTCACCTGCCACGCATGTCGCTCCAGCCGCTGCGGATAACGCGAGGCCACAGAAGCGCGCTGACAGCTGCGAAACAACACTAATGGGTGACAGCCGCAGGGCCTCACCATTCTGGTAAGAAAGCAAACACGCCACAGGTCTGGCTCACCTGCCACGCATGTCGCTCCAGCCCCTGCGGGTGACGCGAGGCCACAGAAGCGCGCTGACAGCTGCGAAACAACACTAATGGGTGACAGCCGCGGGGCCTCACCATTCTGGTAAGAAAGCAAACACGCCACAGGTCTGGCTCACCTGCCACGCACGTCGCTCCAGCCGCTGCGGTTGACGCGAGGCCACAGAAGCGCACTGACAGCTGCAAAACAACACTAATGGGTGACAGCCACGGGGCCTCACCACTCTGGTAAGAAAGCAAACACGCCACAGGTCTGACTCACCTGCCACGCACGTCGCTCCAGCCGCTGCGGGTGACGCGAGGCCACAGAAGCGCGCTGACAGCTGCGAAACAACACTAATGGGTGACAGCCGCGGGGCCTCACCATTCTGGTAAAAAAGCAAACACGCCACTGGTCCGGCTCACCTGCCACGCACGTCGCTCCAGCCGCTGCAGTTGACGCGAGGCCACAGAAGCGCACTGACAGCTGCAAAACAACACTAATGGGTGACAGCCGCAGGGCCTCACCATTCTGGTAAGAAAGCAAACACGCCACTGGTCTGGCTCACCTGCCACGCACGTCGCTCCAGCCGCTGCGGTTGACGAGAGGCCACTGAAGCGCACTGACAGCTGCAAAACAACACTAATGGGTGACAGTCGCGGGGCCTCACCATTCTGGTAAGAAAGCAAACACGCCACTGGTCTGGCTCACCTGCCACGCACGTCGCTCCAGCCGCTGCGGGTGACGCGAGGCCACAGAAGCGCACTGACAGCTGCAAAACAACACTAATGGGTGACAGTCGCGGGGCCTCACCATTCTGGTAAGAAAGCAAACACGCCACTGGTCTGGCTCACCTGCCACGCACGTCGCTCCAGCCGCTGCGGTTGACGCGAGGCCACAGAAGCGCACTGACAGCTGCGAAACAACACTAATGGGTGACAGCCACGGGGCCTCACCACTCTGGTAAGAAAGCAAACATGCCACAGGCCTGGCTCACCTGCCACGCACGTCGCTCCAGCCGCTGCGGGTGACGCGAGGCCACAGAAGCGCGCTGACAGCTGCGAAACAACACTAATGGGTGACAGCCGCGGGGCCTCACCATTCTGGTAAGAAAGCAAACACGCCACAGGCCTGGCTCACCTGCCACGCACGTCGCTCCAGCCGCTGCGGGTGACGCGAGGCCACAGAAGCGCGCTGACAGCTGCGAAACAACACTAATGGGTGACAGCCGCGGGGCCTCACCATTCTGGTAAGAAAGCAAACACGCCACAGGCCTGGCTCACCTGCCACGCACGACGCTTCAGCCACTGCGGGTGATGCGAGGCCACAGAAGCGCACTGACAGCTGCGAAACAACACTAATGGGTGTCATTTATAATTTCGGTATATGAATTTTTTGTATCTGAATCGACTGCGAGTGAGCTGCTATGTTGTAAGCCGTATGGCAGAATTTAAGTGGGTATCTTGAAGCTGCGCGAGGGTGTAGTGGAGCTGTCAATGTTTAGCTTTGGCAGAGAGACAGAGTCCAAGTTCAGGAGTGTTAGAATTAGGCATGTGAGAAGGCTATTGCAACATTATGATTCAAATTTAATGTCTCAGTTTATTATTTTGTTCAGTCAACAATATTATGAAAGTGATTTGTGAACGAAGAAATCTAATGGAATTCAGTTAAATACAATAATGATGTTACTTTTCTCACTATTGCTGCGACATCGAACTAACATGGTTATTGTACTGAAAGTTGTTAGATTTGAGAGATAGGAAAGTGTACTGTTTAAATGTTGAGAAATACATTAAATTTGAAATCTGCCTTGAGCACTTTCTCTCTATATACAAGAAAGTGTTGTCATTCTTGTGCATAATTCATTTTCTTACCAACCTTTCTCTGACAATTCTTTTTAATGGATCATCCAACCAAGTACGTTCTTCGATTTGCATTTAACAGAGGACTCAATTACACATGTAGAGTGTTTCGGTATAGATACTGCAATTTGCAGCTTTAGTAGGGCGGCGCGCTAGACAGAGCAGTACTGCAAAGCGTTATCTACATTGGCTCAAAATAGAGGTACGGCCCCCCCCAAGAACCATGGGCCTTGCCGTTGGTGGGGAGGCTTGCGCGCCTCTGCGATACAGATAGCCGAACCGTAGGTGCAACCACAACGGAAGGGTATCTGTTGGGTGGCCAGACAAACGTGTGGTTCCTGTAGAGAGGCATCAGCATTTTCAGTAGTTGCAGGGGCAACAGTCTGGATGACTGACTGATCTGGCCTTGTAACACTAATCAAAACGGCCTTGCTGTACTGGTACTGCGTACGGCTGAAAGCAAGGGGAAACTACAGCCGTAATTTTTCCCGAGGGCATGCAGCTTTACTGTATGGTTAAGTGATTATGGCGTCCTATTGGGTAAAATATTCCGGGCGTCCTGTTGGGTAAAATATTCCGGATGTAAAATAGTCCCTCATTTGGATCTCGGGGTGCCGACTACTCAGGAGGACCCAGTTACCAGGAGAAACATTCTACGGACTGGAGGGTGGAATGTAAGATTCCTTAGTCGGGCAGGTAGGTTACAAAATTTAAAAAGGGAAATGGATAGTTAAAGTTAGACATAGTGACAATTAGTGAAGTTCGATGGCAGGAGGAACAAGACTTCTGGGCAGGTGAATACAGGGTTATAAACGCAAAATCGAGTAGGGCTAATGCAGGAGTAGGTTTAATAATGAATAAAAAATAGGAGTGCGGGTAAGCTACCACAAACAGCATAGTGAACGCATTATTGTGGCCAAGACAGACACGAAGCCCACGCCTACCACAGTTGTGTAAGTTTGTATGCCAACTAGTTTCGCAGATGACGAAGAGATTGATGAAATGTGTGATGAGACAAAACAAATTATTCAGATAGTGAAGAGAGACGAAAATTTAATATTCATAGCTGACTGGAATTGGCCGAGGGGCTCTAGGCGCTTCAGACTGGAACCGCGCGACCGCTACGGTCATAGGTTCGAACCCTGCCTCAGGCATGGATGTGTGTGATGTCCTTAGTTAGTTTTAAGTAGTTCTTAGTTCTGGGGGACTGATGACGTCAGATGTTAAGTCCCATGGTGCTCAGAGCCATTTTTAGGAAAAGGAAGAGAAGGAAACGTAGAAGGTGAATACGGAATGGGGATAAGAAATGAAAGAGGAAGCTAACTGGTAGAATTTTGCACAGAGCACACCTTAATCATAGCTAACACTTCGTTTAAGAATCATGAAAGAAGGTTGTATACATGGAAGTGGCCTGGAGATATTGGAAGGTTTTAGATAGATTACATAATGGTAAGACAGAGATTTAGGAACCAGGTTTTAAATTGTAAGACATTTCCGGAGCAAGCTGTGGACTCTGACCACAATATATTAGTTATGAACTGTAGATTAAAACTGAAGAAACTACAAAAAGGTGGAAATTTCAGATGATGGGACCTGGATAAACTGACTAAACCAGAGGTTGTACAGAGTTTCAGGGAGAACGTGAGGGAACGATTGACAGGAACGGGGGAAATAAACACTGTATAAGAAGAATTGATAGCTTTGAGGGATGAAATAGTTAAGGCAGTAGAGGATCAAGTAGGTAAAAAGACGAGGGCTAGCAGGAATCCTTGGGTAACAGAAGAGATACTGAATTTAGTTGATGAAACGAGAAAATATAAAAATGCAGTAAATGAAGAAGACAAAAAGGAATACAAACGTCTCAAAAATGAGATCGACAGGAAGTGCAAAATGGCGAAGCAGGGATGGCTAGAGGACAAATGTAAGGATGTAGAGGCATATCTCACTAGAGGTAAGATAGATACTGCCTACAGGAAAATTAAAGAGAACTTTGGCAAAAAGAGAACCACTTGCATCAATAACAAGAGCTCATATGGAAACTCAGTTCAAAAGCAAAGAATGGAAAGCAGAAAGGTGGGAGGAGGATATAGAGGGGCTATGCAAGGGCGATGTTCTTGAAGACAATATTAAAGAAATGGAGGAGGATGTAGATGAGGATGAAATGGGATCTATGATACTGCGTGAAGAGTTTGACAGAGCACTGAAATACCTGTCGAAACAAGGCCCCAGGAATAGACAACATTCCATTAGAACTGCTGACAGCCTTGTGAGAGCCAACCTTGACAAAACTCTGCCATCTGGAGAGCAAGATGTATGAAACTTGCGAAATACCATCGGACGTCAAGAAGAGTATAATATTTCCAGTCCCAAAGAAAGCAGGTGTTGACAGAATGTGGAAATCACCGAACTATCAGTTTAGTAAGTCACGGCTCCAAAATACTTACGCGAATTCTTTACAGACGAATGGAAAAACTAACAGAAGCCGACCTTGAGGAGGATCATTTGGATTCCATGGAAATTTCAAAACACATGAGGCAATACTGACCGTCGACTTATGTTAGAAGATACATTAAGGAGAGGCAAATCTACGTTTCTAGCATTTGTAGACTGCAAGAAGGCTTTTGTCAATGTTGACTGGAATATTCTCTTTCAAATTCTGAAGGTGACAGGGGTCAAATATAGGGACCGAAGGGCTATTTACAATTTGTACAGAAACCAGATGGCAATTATAAGAGTCGAGGGGCATGAAAGGGAAGCATTGGTTGGGAATGGGGTGAGACAGGGTTGTAGCCTATCCCCGACGTTATTTATTTTGTATATTGAGCAAGCAGTAAAGGAAACAAAAGAAAAATTCGGAGTAGGAACTAAAAACCACGGAGAAGAAATAAGAACTTCGAGGTTCGCTGATGACATCGTAATTCTGTCAGAGACAACAAAGGACCTGGAAAAGCAATTGAACGGAATGGACAGGTCTTGAAAGGAGGACATAAAATGATCATCAACAAAAGCAAAACGAGGATAATGGAAAGTAGTCAAATTAAGTTGTCTGATGTTGAGGGAATTATATTAGGAAATGAGACCCTTAAAGTAGTAGATGGGTTTTGCTATTTAGGGAGCAAAATGACTGATGATGGTCGATAGAGAGAGGATATAAAATGTAGACTGGCAATGGCAAGGAAAGTGTTTCTGAAGTAGAGAAATTTGTTAACATCGAGTATAGCTACAGGCGTCAGGAAGTCGTTTCTGAAAGTATTTGTATGGAGTTCAGCCATGTATGGAAGTAAAACATGGACTATATATAGTTTGGAAAAGAAGAGAATAGAAGCTTTCGAAATATGGTGCTACAGAAGAATGCTCAACACTAGATGGATAGATCACGTAACTAATGAGGAGGTATTGAACATAATTGGGGAGAAAATAAATTTGTGGCACAACTTGATTAAAAGAAGGGATCGGTTAGTAGGACATGTTCTGAGGCATCAAGGGATCACCAATTTAGTACTGGAGGGCAGCGTGGAGGGTAAAAATCGTTGAGGGAGACCAAGAGATGAATACACTATGCAGATTCAGAAGGATGTAGGTTGCAGCAGGTACTGGGAGACGAAGAAGCTTGCACAGGATAGAGTAGCATGGAGAGCTGCATCAAACCAGTTTCTGGGCTGAAGACCACAAGAACAACAACAACATGTTAGGCAAGAATCAGTATTTGTCAAACCCGTACAGCCCCTCTGAACTTATTCGCATTTTTTTCATTAAATTGCCTGAACACCGAAGACATTTTATTTTGGCTGGACGTTCTAAAGATGATATCGAAGCCTTTCAGGGACTTTAGCAAGAATTGTAAACCGACGCCGATATTCGCATGATGCAGAAACAGGAAAAGATAACAGTTACAGGTCACATCAATCACAATTTCGTGACAATAGAAATAACTGTACACGACTAGGCTACTGTTATAACACAAATCGTGACCAAAACAGACATCACCCGTATGACAAACATTGGTAGAACAACAATAGTTACAGAGAAAGATCACATGTCTGTGGTAATGACTATGACAGAAACAACCATAGAAATAGACAATATAGGAACCAGAATAATTACATATTATCAAGGGAGACAAAATGACTTCAGACGCAACAGTCCACGTCGTAATTACGACTCCAGGAGAAATTCTCCAACACTTAAGCGACAAGAAAGAAATTACAGAAATTACCGACGACAGATGCTATAGCCTTGACAACAGACCTGATTTTAATCAGAACTGTCGTGATTCAAATAGGGCAGGGCCCTCCCGACAAGCTGATTGTAGAAATTAGACCTCCTAATCATAGTAACGATGCGCAACAAGGAGATAATAGACAATGACTCACTCCGCAGGTAGCTACAAAATGTACTTATGAAGCTGACGAAGTTGCTACCACGACTATCAATTACGTGAAAATGGAAGATATTAGGGGCATTTTACTCCAGGAACATGACATGAAGCAGAACAATACTCCATGTCCTGTAATGAAATAATGACATAAAATGACAAACGACATAAAATTGAAGACAGTACTTGACTCTGACAGTCCTATTTCCGTAATTAGTGAAACAGCTTTCAGTAAATGCAACGACTCGAACGTCATTACGAAATTTATTTCAGGAAGCAAGGAAGGTCTGGCTGCTTCGAAAAGTGCACGGACCCTGAAGTCGGCCGTGTTTACCTCGCTGCCGGCTTGGCCACCTCCATCTGTCTCTCCATCTGACATAAGTCTTCCTCTCCCACTGCTAACATGGCGCAGGAACTCTGTGTACGCAGCCAATGATGGGAATGCAGCCGACAGAAACTCAGTCTGGGAAACCTTTCTTAGACTGCTAACACTATCGGATATGTGCGCTGTAATGCCACATAATTAGTGAACCAAGCAAGAATTCAGTGGTTCCCAACGTTTAAAATCACCAAACTTTTAATTTATAGTCTGCTAAAACGCATATGGAATTCTGATAGACGTCCAGAGTCATCTAAGGTGTTTTAGAATTAAGTCTGAGTAACCTTGATAGAATATGAAATATTTTTTCAATGTGACACCCGTCTGAGCTATTAGATGCATTTTGAGATTCAAAAATTTCGGAAGAGACACTGGGTTAGATTACATAAAGGTGTTCGTAGAATTGCAGCACACTTGTGAATCGTGAAAGTGTCAAGATGCGACTGTAAGATGTTTTTCACCTTTTTATATAAACTGCAATTGTTTCAGTAAAGTCTTAACCATGATTTCATATAAATCAGCCCACTTTATTGCTATCCGTGTCCATGGTAGGCTTACAACAAACTTCAGACTTATAACAGCCAGAGAAATGTCAAAGAAATCGGGTCACGAGTTACGAATGACATTACAACATAGAAAGAAGATTTTATTAGGAATGTGTTTTGACAGATGAAGCTAAAGTCGAATCATAACTAATAATTTGCCAAACGTTACAGCAGATTTGATGATTTCTCAATTGTTACTGAAGAAGATTATGAGCTGAAAGTCATACATCAAAGCCACGATTAAAGACGAATTCAGGAGTGCATTTCATGTGTAGAATCTGTTACAACGGTAAATCTCTGTAAATCAAACTTCCTGACAAGACGTTCCACAAAAAGATTTGTTCTGAGAACTAATTTAAAAGAAACGAAAAGTACGTTCGTTTAATGATCGGTAAAGAATTCGAACTATAAACGCAATTGGATTTCAGATTTATCTACTACTCTTAACACTATTGATTCACAGGTGATGAATAAGTGTTTTTATTTGTGCAACTGAGTAATGTGTCGGACAATATTTGTTATTCAAGAATAACGAATAGTAATTTTTATCTGTATTCGTTATTCGCCATACGCATAAATTTTGCCCAAGCCTATTGCTAGGCAAAGCGCATTGCGCATTCGCACACTTAAATTCCCAGCCTGTCTGGAAGTGAGTGCAGGGGTGTGAAACTTGGGTGTCTCACGCTGTGCCAGCCGCGTGCATATGTGCTCACGCTGGCTGTCAATAGCGTCGGTAAACTTCGGCAACTTCCGCCAACGTTCGCGAATCGTATTAGCGCTCTCACTCACACATCAAAGGTGTGTGCCAGCCACGCGGATAGGTCATGCGGTTGCAGGGCCCCAGAAAGACTACATGGAAAAGACCTACTCTATTTCTGTGCATTGAACGAATTTCGTATTAATAACACATACTTCGACCATAAGCCGCAGCATAAATACATCTGGGGTGAATATAATAAGAGGTCAGTGCTCAGTTATTGATTACATCATAACCAACCGTTCATCAAAGTGCAATGTTAGATGTGAGGACGTTAACATCAGGCAATGTACGATTGGCTCATGGGCTGGTGATGTGTAAATTGAACCATAAACTTAGGCAAAAAAATTGATAGGATGAATGAGGAAAGAATTAAAATTGTAGTCATGGAGGATGAGATTACTAAGGTGTTGTATGAAAGTAAATTAATGGAAAAATTGCTTAATATCACATGTCTGGATGAACAAAAGGTAGAAGCTAGATTAACTAATCTGAGATCGAGTACACAAGAACCAACAAGAGAATTTTTAGGTTCGAAAAGTGTGAATGTGATAGGATGTACCACTGCATACAGGGAAGCATGGTTTAACCAATATGTTACAGAATTAGCTTCTCAGTAGGAGAAAGCACTCCTAAAATATGTAGCCAGAAGCTGTACTAATAGCATATAATGAGGATAATTTAGAAACTTTACTTCGCCAATTTAATAAAACAGCTAAGCAATATAACATGAAAATCTCATCTAAAAGAATTAAGGATGTGATAATAACAAAATCAGCCGTAAGATGTAAATTAGAAATAGATGGTGTGCCACCTGAACAAGTGTTGGGCCTTAACTATCTAGGGACAGTTATCACCATCTACAAAGACTTAACTATGGAGGTGAAAAATCAAGTGACGAAGGCAGTAAGTGTATCTGGATGTCTGCAAAACACTGTATGGAGAAACAAATCTGTGAGAACTTAGGGGAAATATAAAAATATGTAAAACAATTGTGCGTCCTATTTTGATGACATATGAATCAGAAAGTAGAGGAGAAGCAAAAGTTAACGGGAGCGGAAATGAAGGTACTGAGACAGATCCAATGAGTAACCATGTGGGACAAAAGAACAGATGTGCGATACAGGAACAGTATGGAATGCAAAATAGAAATAAACGACTGAAGACAAGGAAAAAATAATTGGAAGCATCATGTGGAAAAGGATGAATCCCACGAGACCAACTGAAATTTTCAAACATGAACGACTGCCAGTGAAAACGACCGCACAGATGACCAAAAAAAGAGACGGGACAGTAGTTGGTCCTGTGCATCCATGGAATGAGGCAAACAGGGTCAACCCTAGTCAGAAGAAGAAGGAGAAGGAGGACAAAACAAAGAAAAGAGGGGAGCCATTTACGCTACCTCATCCTGTATTAGTTTCCACAAAGGTTTTCGCACATTCAAAATGGTTCAAATGGCTCTGAGCACTATGCGACTTACCTTCTGAGGTCATCAGCAGCCTAGGACTTAGAACTAATTAAACCTAACTAACCTAAGGACATCACACACATCCATTCCCGAGGCAGGATTCGAACCTGCGACCCTAGCTGTCGCTCGACTCCAGACTGCAGCGCCTAGAACCGCACCGCCACTCCGGCCGGCTTTTCGTACATTGAGACTGTTTGTAAGAAATGTAGTTTTGGAGACCGATAATCGGTCTACTTAAGTGCAGCATTGATTGAAATGCTCTTTCTTTCTTTCTTTCTTTGTCTGAGCCTTGTTCCGCAATTGTGCAGGGTCGGCCATGGTTAATCGGATGTGGCAAGGTAAGTTTAAGGGGTGGCCAGATGCCCTTCCTGCCGCCAATCCGTTCCCCCTCAGGAAGGAATTAGTGTACCCCAGCTGTCTGTGTGGAATGTAAGTCATGGAATAGTGCGAATGTTTTGCAAATGTCTGCGAGTCGTGTAACTGAGGCGAAACGTGGGGACCAGCCCGCTATTCACCTTGTAAGTAGGCTGTTTAGGTTTTTATATTGGTAACGCCACGTAGCGCTCTGTATGAAAATCACTGGCTGTGCTGTGTGCAGTCTGTGGCTGGGTGGCATTGTTGGAACAGTCGCTATTATAATGTTGGGCAGTTAGATGTGAACAGTGCGTAGCGTTGCCAGTGGTGGATGTGGCGAGAGAGATGGCGGAATTTTGAGAGCTGACGATCTGGACGTGTGTCCATCAGAAAGAATAAATTTCTAATATTGGATATCATGGACTGATATATATATATTATGACTTTTGAACACTATTAGGGTAAATACATTGTTTGTTCTCTATCAAAATCTTTCATTTGCCAACTATGCCTATCAGTAGTTAGTGCCTTCAGTAGTTAGAATCTTTTATTTAGCTGGCAGTATTGGCGCTCGCTGTATTGCAGTAGTTCGAGTAACGAAGATTTTTGTGAGCTACGTGATTCATGAAAAGTATAGGTTATTGTCAGTCTGGGCCATTCTCTTGTAGGGATTATTAAAAGTCAGATTGCGTTGCGCTAAAAATATAGTGTGTCAGTTTAGTATTGATCAGAATAAGTAAAGAGAGAAATGTCTGAGTACGTTCGGTTTTGCTCAGCTGTTTGAAAATGAAATAATGTAAGAGGTTTATCAGCATTGTAATTCATTAATTACACAGTAATTCATTTCAACCTAGGGGGATGTGGAAAACCGCCTAAAACCCACAGCCAAGCTGGCCGGCACACCGGTCCCACGTCGTTAATCCGCCGGGCGGATTCTATCCGGGGCCGGCGCGCCTACCCGAGTCCAGTAAGCAGCACGTTAGCGCTTTCGGCTACCCTCGCGGGTCATTGAAATGCTCTCTGCAGTTGTAATTAATAAAAATGACATTGAACTTCACTACGATCATCTTACACAAAATGTGGGCCAACGGTCCCTGCAATACGATAAAGAGAAGATATCTGATAAGTGTAAGTATTTTTCTGATAAATTATTTCAAAAGGTGAGACGTAGAGAACAGTATTTATAAAAGAACTGTCAAAGTAGGCCACGGTGGTTTTGAAAGCACTGCTTCTACCCACTGCAGCCGCTCCGCCGCTGCCGGCTGCCATCCGCCGATGTTAATTGTCCCCCAACTGCGGGCCGGGCGTCAGGTTGTCCGGTAATTTGGAGCCGTTTAAGGCCTCAGCGGGCGCCGACGCCGCCGCGGCACGCGCGTGGCAACCTAGCGGCGGCAGCCGGCGGGCCGGTGCGACGCGATAAACATAAACAGGCGAACAATTGCCGCACAATGGGCGCCCGGCTCGTTGGGCTCAATGGGCGAGAAAATAAAACTTGAAACTAAGTTGCGCTCGGACGACGTGAAAATTACGGCGAGGAGAATGGAATTAATTTAAATTGGAGCTAATAAAATCCGTATTTATTGCCAGCTGTGGCTCTCCGGGACGGGTGTGCTGATTGAATACTAAATCCTCATTGAATGGCCGCCCCTCTTCACAACGCCGATGAGTTATTGAGTGCGGAGCGGTTTTTTGCGTCAGCCCGACGGGCGATCCCGCAACACGCAGATTTACACAGCGGGCGCAAGGCGCGTAATTTTTTATGTTTGATTTACGCCGTCAAATATTTTACGGCACCGAATGCGTATATGGGAGACGGCCTTTTTATAGCTATTAGTGTGAGCGGGCTGCGCCGCCGCCTCTCAGCTAACAGGTACTGCAACGCGCTCCTGAGCTGACAGCTTTGCGTGTATTGTGCAGATGAAGCGTTTAAACGGGAGGTCTTGTGAAGTATTGCGTTTCTGACGCTCCCGATGTCACAACTTCCTAACTCACCATAGCCCAGCTGGATTTCACTAACGTTACCAGGGTGACTTCAGACATATTTCCCTAATATATCTTCTGCTTGAAAGGAGAATAGCAAAATAATCAAAACCTGACTTCTGCTAGACACAGATTACGACTACTTCTATTAAGAAGTTTGAGATGTTGCTTGAAAGTAAATAGCCGCTATAGTGCGTGTGAATTACATAGAATCAAACAAACATCTCCATTTCGTTTTTAAATTTATTAATTATTAACCAAGTTAAATGTGACTCTGCTGAAATATACAGGCAACATAAAATAATGGTTACATCCTTAAATAAATTAATAGTTTGTTCTTAAGCACACATAAATGGAAGCAAACTGGGAATTAGATGAGAATGTATGACGAGTGGAAATATCAGGCGTTATGTGTGGCACATGTGACGTTTGTCAGGAGACAAACCAAAAACTGAGAAGTTAGCCTGATAACACAGAATTATCCTCATCACATTATTACTGAAAGAAAATAAATAATTTAATAATGGCTCTGAGCACTATGGGACTCAACTGCTGTGGTCATAAGTCCCCTAGAACTTAGAACTACTTAAACCTAACTAACCTAAGGACAGCACACAACACCCAGCCATCACGAGGCAGAGAAAATCCCAGACCCCGCCGGGAATCGAACCCGGGAACCCGGGCGTGGGAAGCGAGAACGCTACCGCACGACCACGAGATGCGGGCAATAATTTAATAAGTACAATATTTTATCTATATTTAGTAACTGTAGTTACAAATATAGAAACAATCAGCAACCAGTTGCATGAAAGAAATTTGATTTCTTAAACGCTTTCAGGCAGTTAGAGCCCTTCTTGAGAAGGTCCAGTCACAGGTTCCAGCCCCATGATGGCTTCACACTGAGTCCCTGAAACTCGTTAAGAAATTAAATTTCTGTTATGCAACTGGTTGCTGACTATTTCGATATAATTTTTAAATATGTTCAAGTTGCCACACTATGGACTCGTTCTAAGTGCCAATAAGATATTTTTTTATTTAAAGTGCCACTAATAATGAGGCGCTACGTTTTATTTGTGATTATACAAGTACAGAAATATAATAGTAAAGTTTGAAGTAGTAAAACTGTAGCTAATAAAAACCTTTTCTCATATCTTTTAAATTTTTCCCAGGAAAGTAACGAACGTAAAGAAAATAATAAATCTTTCACTACTGACATTGGTTTCTTGCAAAATTCCATTCCTGGGAGCAAATGTTGCCAAGTTGACTATAGAGTTCCCCTTGCTTTTGTAGAAGAAATGGCTTTTGATAAAATCTTCCAGACACATGTTGTTTTGTTCTGATTGCTTCTCCGACATCTTAAAATATTTCTGAAAGCCAGATGATCTCCCTCTCTTCTGATCTTCTGACAAAAACTAAAGCTTACATGCACTCTGATTACCACTCAAACTGCACATCAGGTAAATGAATACCATGACGCATGGAACTTAGATATTCAGAGGAAAGCTCTGCTTAACACGCAAGTCGTTAGGCGATCCACTAATGAATCTCTGCAACTTCTCCATTATTTGCTATTTGAAAAAGTTGAGAGACATACGAAATAGTATCAAGAGCACCATATCAATGAAAATATCTTTTGTGAAAAAATTGACAAAACATTTGACAGTTTCACTCTTCATATATTGTATAAGGTGAAGTATTTAACCATGCAGCTGACAATTATATTTGTTTTGCATGTCGATTTCGGAGCGTTGTAGCTGAAGTTACAGTGCTAACAGTTCAGTCCGGCTTTCTGAGTGATGTAAAATGCCATGTAAGATTCATTAGAAAGATTTTCGTTGGAAAAATCATTAGAAAGATTATACACTGTATCACGTATTCTTGACATGCTGTCGGTTAGAGCAGCGACCAACGCAGACAGAAAAAATTATTTGCTTTAGTCTATAGCCATTCTATAATTTTTTCAAATGGCATGTGATAAACAGCATTAGGATACACTCTTAAAATACTGCTTGGGAAATAATTACAAAATATTTTTCAGTTCGGTAGATGAAGTATGGAACAAAACGCAGCCTTACTATAAAGACGTACTGTGTAACCCATGGAGCGCAGTCGGTGTGTTATTATGCCACTAAGACAAAATTATTGCTCTGCTTTAGGGAGACATTTCCCACTGTAATAAAACACCAATTATGTAAGGTTCACTCATCCATAGATCATCGATGTAAGAGTGAATCATGTTAATCAGTTAGGTACACAGTGCCCATAAAAATTGCATCATTTGTTGACCAACAGGATTTGTTTACCCTGAAAAGATAATCCAGCCTGCAAAGGTAATGGTGACGCAGTCCCGGTGTCTGTTACTTCGCCGGCCGAAGTGGCCGTGCGGTTCTAGGCGCTTCAGTCTGGAACCGCGCGACCGCTACGGTCACAGGATCGAATCCTGCCTCGGGCATGGATGTGTGTGATGTTCTTAGGTCAGTTAGGTTTAAGTAGTTCTAAGTTCTAGCGGCCTGATGACCTGAGGAGTTCAGTCCCATAGTGCTCAGAGCCATGTGAACCATTTTCTATTACTTCCCGACGGTCACCTGACAATCTTCGGCCGCATTTTCAGTCTCTTGTATATTCCTGTAGTTCCAATGCGTACAACGAACCTCTGGCGGCGTCCCATCGGGATTCCTCCTCTGCGCCGTGTCGCAGCACACCAACCCGCCAAAGCCGCAGAAGTCAGCCTCGAATCCAAATGCAGTCACCAGAGGCTGAATCGATGGGTCATATTATTAAGAGAAGTTCGTAAAAGACCACATAGCGAACCATATTACTGTGTTATGAAATGAATGTGATCCTCTTATGTAGATACAACACTCATGTGCCGTTCCTGGCGGTACCGTATGGAAAATCTCCACATGATAATGCACTCGCGTGACATCGAGCCCACATTCGACGCTGAAATATAATAAACAGGAATTTTTAACGGGGATGTAGAGAAAAATTAATTGATTCGCTGTTTCCTGGGTGCTAGTCGTGATCAACATTAATCAAACCAAAAGTTATCTCTTCACTGTATTTGTGCAAAACACTGGAATACTGAGAGGGAACGCAGATAGTACTATCAAAACAATTTATTTAAACACCTGCTAAAACAGGGGGGACAATTATGAGGGGCCGTCAAATGAAAACCAGCAGCCGGCCGCGGTGGTCTAGCGGTTCTAGGCGCGCAGTTCGGAACTAGGCGGCTGCTACGGTCGCAGGTTCGAATCCTGCCTCGGGCATGGATGTGTGTGATGTCCTTAGGTTAGTTAGGTTTAAGTAGTTCTAAGTTCTGGGGGACTGATGACCACAGATGTTAAGTCCCATAGTGCTCAGAGCCATTTTGAAAACCAGCACCCGCCACTACTTGACCATGGAATCGTTCCATTCAAACGTAATCGCCACGCGAGCTGAGACATTTATACCACTGGGAGACGAGACGTTCAGTTCCGATTTTGTAGAACGCGGTCGGCCGCCGACGAAACCCCAGTCGCACCCACTCTTGCACTTCCTCGTCCGGATGGAACCGACATATGCGCAACACTTTCTTCAGGTCGCCAAAGATGTGAAAATCACACGAATAACGATGCTGTAGTGTTTTCCACCAAAATCACCGAGCGAGGTGGCGCAGTGGTTAGGCACTGGACTCGCATTCCGGAGGACGACGGTTCAATCCCGCGTCCGGCCTTCCTGATTTAGGTTTTCCGTGATTTCCCTAACTCGCTCCAGGCAAATGCCGGGATGGTTCCTTTCAAAGGGCACGGCCGCCTTCCTTCCCCGTCCTTCCCTAATCCGATCAGACCGATGACCTCGCTGTCTGGTCTCCTTCCCCAAACAACCCAACCCAACCTACCCAAATCGCTGAAGCGTAACCTTCGCCCGATCGGTAATCTGGGGGCGGGCGTTACCGTGCAGCAGAATAACTCAATCGGACAGGATTCCAGCCCGTTGGACTTTACGGTGCATCGCAGTTTCTAATAAGTGTCTTCACGGATCTGCGCATTGATTGTGGTTCCACGCTCCCACTAGCCTCGTTTGCGTAACTTTAAGGTTCACCTAGCATTATTAAGCTTCATGCAGAACAGTAGTCTATTTCTGTAAGTAATATGTAGCACTCAGCCACACACGCACGCACTGTGTGGCCAGAATTTACACTTAGTGGATGTCGTTGTATGACTTACGTGGTATGTAACTAATTGTCAAACGTCTGTGTTCTTTGGAATGGCCTTACATATTGTACAAACTGTAACTCTACAGGGTGATTTGAATGTGGACTAAAAAGGTCTTAAACTAGTCATCATTTAATAAAGACCAACGTCTATGAAACTTTGGCCATTTTTTTTACAATTTTGGAGGTTTATTCTAGTCTTTACATAAAGTTACATGTTGCACGCATACCTGTCATGATTGTGAAATTTACAGTATATGTCAGGAGTGGGTAGAGTAAAGATAATGTATCAGTAAAAATATTAAATCGAGGACAATTATTGCAAACGATTGGCTTCTAGTTGAGGTTAAGTACAAAAAACGCTCTAAGCCTCAAATTAATTATTTTACCTCAGCTGTGATGCCTGTAAAAAAATAGCATAATGTTACAAAAAAGTGTTAGAAAATGTAATGTTATTATTCCAACGGTACCTAGAAACGAAAACTGTATTCAATCCAGTCATGTGCGTGCAGTAATCGCCTAATGTCTTTTTCGTCACCACCTTAGGAGGGGAAGCGGAGATAATGCATCACAAGAAAGAAATACAATCGGTGACAAGCATTACGAACTGCTGCTGCATTCGGAACTAAGGCTAGCTAAAACTGTGTGATCAGCTACATCAATATGCAGCAGAAGCAGCATGCACGACATTACCTCTTTAGGGAGAGAAGGAATAAGCTGTTTTATTACACTGTGTTATTAAAAATGTCTAACAACGTGGATTGTTTATACAGACACTCTCGAGACACGACCAAACGTGGTTGCAAGGGTACATGTAACACCTCAGAACACAATGTCAGAATCAATGTCTTGAAAATAAGTAAAATAATTTAGCATCTATGGTATTATATGTGAGAGTCCTCACTCTTTGCAAGCATAGTGCAGTTATAAATTAAATATTTCTCTACCTAAACTGTCTGTACTACTTATTAAAATGTATATAGCTCGCATGCTTATCGTATTACGAGTATATGCAAGATCTCTACAGAAATACGAGCAAAATAAAATTGCATTATATGTATTGTTTCCCACACGCTGCAAGCGCAATGTGGCTTCGAATTAAATATTGATGTGTCTAAATTGCCTTTATTATGAGAATACTTACAGAATTCATTTTGGCAGTACTGATAAGACCTTTTATGTTAAGCAGCAGTCGTTTACGACGAAACTTCGATATGAATACCACACCTGCAAACTTTAGCGACCTCTACACTAAACATACACTGAAGACCCAAAGGAACTGGTACAACTGCCTGATATCGTGTAGTCCCCCCGCGAGCACGCAGGAGAGTCGAAACACGATGTGGCCTGGATTCGACTAACATTTGAAGTGACGCTGGAAGGAATTGACACCGTAAATCCTGTAGGGCTGTACACAAATCCGTACGAGGAAGTGGAGAGCTCTTCTGAAAAGCACGTTGCAAGGCTTCCCAAATTTGCTCTATAATATTCATGTCTGGTAACTCAGAAGAGCGTTGCTGATGCCACTCTGTAGCCATTCTGAAGATGTGGGGTGTCACAGTGTCCTGCAGGAATTGCTCAAGTCTGTCGGAATGCACAATGGACTTGAATGGATGCAGGTGAGTAGACAGGACGCTTACGCATGTGTCACCTGGCAGAGCCGTATCTAGACGTATCAAGGGTCACATATCACTCCAACTGCACACGCCCCACAATAGAGCCTTCACGGGCTTGAACAATCCCCTGCTGACATCCAGGGTCCATGGATTCATGAGGTTGTTTCCATACACGTATACTTTCATCCGCTTGATACAGTTTGAAACGTGACTCGTCCGACCAGACAACATGTTTCCCGTCATCAACTGTCCAATGTCGGTGTTGGCGGGTACAGGCGAGGAGAAAGGTTTTGTGTCAGGATACACGAGTGGGCTTTAGGCTCCGAAACCCCATATCGATGATGTTTCGTTGAATGTTTCTCACACTCACACTTAATGGCCCAGCATTGAAATCTCCAGCAGTTTCCGAAAACGTTGCACTTCTGTCACGATGAACAATTCTCTTCAGTCGTCGTTGGTCCTGTTCTTGCAGGATTTTTTTCCGGCCGCAGTGATGTCGGAGATTTGATATTTTACCGGATTTCTGATATGCACAGTACACCCTCGAAGTGGTCGTACGGGAAAATCCCCACTTCATCGCTACCTCGGAGATGATGTGCCCCATCGCTCGTGCTTCGACTACAACACCACGATCATAATCACTTAAATTTTGATAACCTGCCATTGTAGCAGCAGTAACCATTCTAAGAACTGCGCCAGACATTTTGAGATGGAACAGTTTGTTCCATCGTATTACGTATAATAAGCTTGTTCCGTCGCATTTTATTGAATGCTATAGATGTTTGAGATATTTTCATCATTTTTTCCAAGTTTTTAGAGGTGTTATAACTCGAGTGAAAAAATGGACTACCTGTTTATTTAATTCACAATTACATAAATGCACTTCCTTTCCTTAATCCCTCTTTGTTGCCTTGGGTTAATTACTTTGAGTTTGTATTAAGAGTTCGTCAGCTAGTAGTGGCAAGGCAGAGATGTGGCCACTCTGTAGGTTGGTTAGTGCCAACATAAATTTGGGGTAAAAACAGCGATGATGCACCTGTTTGCCAGGGGTAGTTCGGGATTGGTAACAAGTTCTCCTCCCCTCCAGGGCGGAAGAGAAAGAGGGAGGTGGGCCGCCATGTCTGCGTTAGTATGGGGAAGCTGTTGAACTTAGCGGTCGGAATCGAGGGCGATCTCCGTCTTTGCCGCCAATTTCTTTGTGGGGTGAGATATAATTTATTCTATTGTTATTAATCCGCTCTTTTTCGGGATGAAAGTAGTTTGCATGTCGTACCGAGCATTTTTTTTTTTTGAGAAAATTTGCCTGTAAAAATTAGAATTTTCAGTTAGGGTTTCTTTTCCAGAGGTGAGCATGGGGGGCTCACGTTATCCATTTGTAGTAACGCAATCAGTTAGTGCCTTCAGCACACGACAGCAGCAATAGTATCAAAAATCGCGTAGTTCCACTTTTAGCAGTAGCGTTTTGCAATTTTAAATTTCTTACTGGTCTTGCTAAAGTAACATGGGGCCTCACCCCGCCTGGTTAACTTAACACGTGGTCGTAACTGCTGATGATAAATTTAGATGATAATTCCATGTGAAACCTGCGGATAAGCGTGTGTTTTGTGTGAGTTACTTAAGGCTCTAAGCATGTGACGTAATTTTTTTACTAAATTCATAAATTTTGTGTACTGATCTCTTGATTCATGATTTACCCCCATTTGCAAGCAGCATGCTAGACGATTCTCCACTTCCTAACTAATTGGTAAATAATAGGTTGTGCGTGTGAATAATTACATCGGTGCCGCGCGGGGTTAGCCGAGCGGTCTCAGGCGCTGCAGTCATGGACTGTGCGGCTGGTCCCGGCGGAGGTTCGAGTCTTCCCTCGGGCATGGGTGTGTGTGTTTGTCCTTAGGAAAATTTAGGTTAAGTAGTGTGTAAGCTTAGGGACTGATGACCTTAGCAGTTAAGTCCCATAAGATTTCACACACATTTGAACATTTTTTGAATTGTATCGGTTGAAAAACATGAATGAACAGTGGGGTGAGTACAAAAAATTAGCCATTTTTGTCAGTCACCCACATGGTGGCGAAATGCACCGCCAGCGAGCTATCAGTTCGTTCTTGAAAATAGTTAAGGTGAGGATGTTTGCATGTGGCGTAGACGGTTAATTTGCATGTGCCAAATTTTATAGGATGTTTTAATTTTAAGAAACTGTTTTTTTTTTTTTTTTTTTTTTTTTTTTTGTTTATACGAGAGATATTTGTGTCTGCTCTATTGCCCCGTTTTCCCACCAAGAATCTTTGCTATAATTTTGACTAAGGGAACGGTGCTGAGAAGTAATGGAGAGGGTGACCATTGAAGAACCAAAGCGCGGTTCATTAATTCATAACGATTCGGTCCAAGTAACAATATGGGGTGCGAATTTCAATCGCTGTCCAAGCAGACGGACAACAGATGCAGTAAGGTAGATACCTCCCCTTTCCCAGTGCACAATATTAAAAAAAGAACGAGACCAGATTTCTGATAGTATAAGCACCTTTAGTGCGAGAGAGTGTTGAATAGATTTCTGATAATATGGGCATATTCAGTGCTAAATAATATTTGGTAATTGCAATTATGAGATCGCTTAAGTAGCGAGTAAAAGAAATGGTTAAAACATTTGTTAATTTTCTGGGTAAATAATAAAAAATGTCATATGTATTTACTTTCATGGGTTCAGTGACTGATCATAACACCCGCATCCTGTGCAGAGAACAATATTGGTACCAAAGTGAAGTTATGATAACCTGGCGAGAACGAAAATTAACCAGGATAGAGAATCTAGATCATGTTAGTGCGTAGAAATTAATTACTTTCCCACTTGGTTGTTTGAGCCCTCCCCGCGTCATCCATTGCGAAATATAAATCTAATAATCAGCTAATCAATCAGATACTAACTTCGAGCCGGTCCCCATTCAGTGAATGCTTCCGAGCATTGAACCAAGTGGGCAAGCAGCGTGTATATGAGGTGCCTTGCCGCACAAGAAGCTGGCACGCTCTAGCATAGATTGAAACAGTGAGAAAAAAAATAACAACGGAGAAAGTAGCCGTTCAACTTGTTGCCTTATATAGGAGTTGCCGACCGCAGTGCCGTATTCTGACTGTTTACATATCCCCGTATTTGAATATGCATGCTTATACCAGTTTCTTTGGTGCTTCATTGTATTTCCGCTTCTAAAGTATCTGGATAACTCATAAAAATACACACACATTTTCCATGCATACCACAACATGGTAGATTGCTACGAAAATTCGAGCAAAGCAGTTGTATTATTTGTAAGATTTCACATATTTTAGAAGCACAATGAAGCATCAAATTAAATATTTCCATACCTAAATTGTCTATATTTCTTATCAAAAAAGTCACAGCCTGCTTATTGCCACTACTGATAAGAACATTAGGTTAAGCAACATTCTTAAATGTTACTCAAATGTGTTATTTCTAAGTCTGCTACTACGTACATAAAAAACAAACGAAAAACCGAATTACATTTTGTTAACAATAGTGATTTATTTTTGACAGTTTAAGTACAAAATGTATATTAGGAATCCATTATATATATTAGAATAGTTTCTTGAAACTGAATTTATTATGGTAAATATGCTCTTACTATAGCTAAAACAGGATTTTGACTCACAGTACACGAGAAAAAGGAAGATGCACGAGTTACACGTTACCTTTACCGACCTACATAGCCTAGGAACGGCTTAATGTTCACAGAATCCAGCTTCACATTTTTTACGCCGAAATTTTAAATGAATACCGATGCTACTCGAGGAAGTACCCCTTCGCTCCCGCTTCTGCGGCCACCAAGAATACTGATCGCTCTATCACTTCATTTAGGTTGAGATTTGCTAAAAAAATGTTGGAGATTGTCTCCTAGTCGTGAATCTCATCACATCCTCTTTTCCTCCTCCTTTTCCTCCTCCTTCTTCTTCTTCTTCTCCATCGCAATCTTCCTCATCGCAACCATCCTCCTTTTCTTGTTATCCACGTTTCCATTTCATAAATACCTTGCTTTAAAGATCTTCATCTCTCTGCTTTCGGCAATGCTGTCCCAATATCTGAAAAGTGGGTCGAACGGAAATCTGAAGTATGTGCATCTTCTTCTTATCCTTTGACTAAATTTAGTGAGACTTCTGAAGCACAGTTGGAACTGCTTTTTCTCCCATACTGGTATGTACGTTATCATTATCTCTCAATAACGACGCACTACTTTTTTCTAGTGTAGCTTTAATATTATGTACATATTTGCAACCTCTTTTGGAATATACTTGCCTGCAGGTGAGATAGGTTTACTTATACCCATCAAAAACCTTGAGAATATTACCATAATTTTGAAGATCAGCCACAATCTTGATGTTCTTTCAGTTTTATTGAGGTATGTGTCATCATGAATTTTTTTCTGCAGGTTCAACAAAAAAGATGGTGCCAGTTGACCGTCAGCCTCTACTACACCTCCATTTCCATTGCATTAATCCTCTTCCTTCATAAATGCAATGTTTTTAACGTCTTTTCCTGTCCTTTTTCGTAATAATTGTCCCAGTATCTGCGAAGCAGGTGCGACTGGAAGTTCAAATGCTTGCTTCTTACTGAACTACATCTTCCTCTTCCATGCCAAAACTTGACAGTACTTTTTAGACACAGCCGAATTATGGTCTGAAATGGACAGCAATGTCTCATTAACACCTCTGTTAAGTAATGGTAAGAGACTATATAAATATTGTTGTTTCATATTTTTACTCACTGTGTCTGTTGGGAACTTGAGGTGCTAACAACTTCTTCTTTTCTTCTAGAAAACCAAAGGATATTTTATAGCTACAGGCAGATTAGGGTCTGAAATTGAGATTAATTTATTTCCATTGAGTGATGGTAAGAGAATCCATAAATATTGTACTTAACTTAATGATTCTCTGTGTTTCTTGTGGGTGAATGGATATTAAAATGTTCATAACTTAATACACGTATAATATTATTACCAGGAGAATGAGTTTCCATTTTTCAATAGAACTGCTGAAGTGACATGATATGTATTCCTAAAGCGGTTTTCTTCCGTGAAGAAGCAGGTAGCACTTTTCTACTGCTTTCCTATATGTTTCTATTGGTGTTCTTCCTGTGTCTGTCTTCCTTTCGTAGTTTCTCATATTACCTCCACAGCAAATAACAAAAAAAAAAATTACCATACCTCACCTTTTCCACAGGGATCAATGCGCTTGTGCAGACGTCTGCGTGGTGTTGACTAAGCAAGTTGAGGTATTTAGTGTGATGTATAAATCACAGTGATGTTCATGAGGCATATTTTGTGTCATTTTTGACATTTAATGCACTAGTAAACTGCTCAGCTTATCCCAAAGGAGTGTAAAATTACCACTCGTACCGTATCAACTTGCACCAAAAGAATACCAATTACCACCGAAAATATATAAAATTATCATCAAACTGTATGAACAGGCCACAAAATTGTGTCAGTGGGCCCAGAGTGGTATCAAATTAACTCTCAAGCAGAATTCAATTGTCCCTCAGACTCTACCAAGTTGTCCCAAAAGTAGATCAATTTGCCCAAAAGTGTAGCAAATTATTCTCGTACTGTAACAACTTGCTCCAAAAGTGTATCAAATCACTCCTCAGCATTTATCAACATGTCCCAGAAGTGTATAAAATTGTCTCAAAATTTTGTTGCATCTTCACAGCTGAAAACGTAATGAGCTCCTGTGCAACCAAGTTGTAGTCTTCCCTACCCAACTAAATTCTACACCTCTCTACCTCATAATAACCTCAGAATGTTTTGGGAATGAAATTCGTGTGTTCCAGCATGTTTTAAAGGTCGTCCGATTTGTGGTCTCCAATTTTGATTTAAGTTTCTTTGATGTTAAATTTCTTGGTTATGCGCTATGGAAATTAAAAACCATCCTCTCAGCCACAAGTTAATTTATATATAATTTCAGTTCCAGATCGACTATGACGGAAAGCCAAAATCTAAATCTTTATTTCATTGTTCACTTATGCACTATCATTATATCTCAGGGCATGCTTATAGTTCAAGTGCTTGAAAATGTAAAGCTCCATTTACATTCTGCGGCCTGGAGAATAATATGGAAGTGTAAGGAAAAAACTAGCACTTGTACATGGCGCCATTTTTAGGCATTCTCATGATAGTCCAGTGGTTGTAAAATGTGCGTGGCTCTTAGTTATTTGAAGCTTTAGGCAATCGGAACCGCCACAGTTGGCTAATAACGCACAAATTTGTGATAAAATAGGTAAATAGTCATTTAAATAGTTTTAAACAATGGAAAATACCAAAATAAACTTTCATAAAAGATTTTTTCAGTATCATTAGAAAGATGACCAAAGACCTACAACCACATGTATGTCAGAGTGAGCTAGCACCCAGTCTGTAATCCGCCCATCGGCCAAGACAGTGGCTCTCAACCTTGGGTAAAAACTGCCTGTGGGGCGAAAAGAAATTTTTTCAGGGATAAAATTAAAAGGGTTCGATTTCTTTCGCTCACCAAACTAAATTATTTCTAAAAGTTAAGCATTATTATCACTCTCAGTGAGACTCTAGATTACATAAGTTACCGACAATTACACTTTTTCTCAAATTAGAGCGCTAATGGGTAGTGAAGGTTACAGTTGGTGAAGCGAATGTGTGAACATCTTTCTCACATGGGTCACCCACTGCACACATACTTTGTACAATCCATCGATGATGAAAAAGAATTGAGATCCACACATAAAACATGCCCAAATGTCTCATGAAGTTGTATCGGAGATGTAAGTAGCTCCCGCTTTAGTTCAGAAATTGTTTCGTTATTGACTTCGCAACAGATAAACGATGTAATTTACACCACAGCATTTGGCCCCTACATTGGCGGGGTAACTATATAGTATTGTTACGAGGGCTATTCAGAAAGTAAGAAACGATAGGTCGCGAAATGGAAACCACAGTGAAAATCAAAACTGTCGTTGGGGCCACATGTAGTAAGTGTTGCTTCACGTAGTGTAGAATGGCAAAACAGAGGCACGCCAGCGACTGAGGCGTTGCGAAGTAGGCAGGCATAGACAGCGTTGCTGACAGCAGCAGTCTACCAACAGACTGACGCTAGGACGCACACACACTGAGAGCCGAGCGAAGTCTGGAGAGTGCTTAGTAAGTGGAAGTGAGGCCAGCACGCTAAGTTACGCTGCAATATACTGTGGGACTAATAACAAAAAGCTACCACCGAGGGTAAAAAACGTCCTCCTGCCGGATATAAATAGTGGAGCGCAGGCAGCAACAGACAAAAGCCATTAGGAAAAAGTTCAGATCTGAGGACGGACGTGGTCCGTACACGAATGTTCAATCTTCGTAGGTGACGATTCCGGAAGTCTGTTCCAGCTCGCAGGAGTCATCCGTTCGCCGCCAGATGTCAGCTTCAGCTCTGGAGGTCGGCCCGAGTATGGTCGGCAGCATGGCTGACTAACTACAACGAGAACTTCCAGCAGAACCGACTGCAGCGCGGTCTTGGTCTCAGGTGCCGCCGGGGACTGACGCCCGGACTTCACGGCAACCCGGCCCCACGGCGCGTGGTCCGTCCATGACGGGACCTCGCGGGCATCGCGACTGACCGCTTCCCAGCCGCCGGTGCAGCGGGACCTCACGGCGACGCGGCTCCGTGGGCGTATCCGTACTGGGGCGCCGAGCAGCGACGAGTTCATCTCAACCACAGGGCATCCTGGCTTCAGCGGAGCACTGGTGGCCTGAGGCTCCCGAGTGCGATCGGCGGAGCACGTTGCGCGCATTGTCGGAGAATCTACACAGCAGCAGCCACGCGGAGGGATCCGCAGGGCTGGGCAGCGACGACGAGGGAGAAATTGTAAAGAAAGTTCAATAAATAATTGTAAAACTCCACGCCGTCTCAGTCTTTGGGGCAGCCACTGTGTCTGCTGCTAACAAGTGGTGCAGAAGCCGTAACACTGTTTTATTAGCAAGTAGTTAGCTACACCTTCCTGCTACTTCTCTACACAGTCGCCGCTCAGGCTTAGACATCCGTTGTAGCTTGGTACCAACAATTCAATTCCCGCGGTATGGAAGACAGCCGCCAGTGCTTTTCGACAATTTTCTGCTCAGGACTGCAGCTCGTTGTCTGTGTCAAAATATTGTCTTCATAGCCAGCGGTTCATTTGAGCAGAGATGAACCTCAGCAGTAGCCAATTGCGGGCTGTATTGTGGGTGATTAAACACTTGCCATCGAAAACGCTGCAGGAGCATCTTCATTGCCCCTGCAGCGTGCGGCCGAGAATTGTCGTGTGGACCGAATCGCTTGACAGTTATGTTACGTGGATTGCATAGCCTCAGGCGAAATCTTTCGCCAGGCCTTCATACTTGGCGAGAGACGCTAATTTCTAGCCATTTTTACGTTCTCACGGTGAGCTCAGAACTGAACAGAGCAACATGATGCGGTCGATGGGCGTACTAGACACTGTGCGCAACGCATCTGTGCAAAGCCTCATCAAATTTTCAAAGTATTTTCCATTTCGCGACCGATTGTTTCTTTCTTTCCGAATAACCCTCGTATTTGTATTGTTATTACTGGTGGCAGTGGTCAGACATAAAGTATTGCCATCCTGAAGTTGTACGACATCTTCCATTTCAGGAGTCCAGCAGTCAAGTGATTTAGTGCACATGTTTTAATTTTGTTGATTTTTAATGGGAGTGCAGGACATTGGTGAAGCAGGTGTTACTAGCGAGAGGAGTGCTGCAGAGAAAGCATATTTTGTAACAAGTGGATGGCTAGCTTTGTTTTCGTAGAAGGTTTTGCAGGTACCATGGCGACGCCCCGAGAACTGCATCAGTATACAAAAAAGAAGGTTCTTAGCAATAAGGAAAATCAATTGTCTCATTAGTTCGTGATTTAATAAAAAAAACCTACAGAACTAGGCATCATTAGTCTTCCAAATTTTAAAAATAAAGATGATGAAAGAAAATTTTTTTTTCATACTAAAGTTTCGTTAGGCGCTGAAGTTGAAGATGTTTGTGGGAGTTTGGGAACGAGGGGAGGAGTACTAATCAATATACACATAGCGTTAACGGTCTCAGGAAGGTGGGTGAACAACTGGTCTAAGGTGTGCTAAACGCTGTTGTCCCTCTTTGGGAAAGGTGATGGCCTGTGCGAGTGCTCGCGAGTTTGCCCCTGCTACAGCATTGCCCCCGTGGTGTGTACTGGCAGCACTGAATCCACAGCGACCGCTCGGGCCGCCGTTATGGCTCCTGTGGGAGGTGCCACTCAATTAGCGGCTGCGCGCAAAAATGGATGCGGGTGCGGCGCGGCGTGGCGCGCAGATTGAGGTGCGCCACCAACACTGCTGTCACGGGTAGCGCTCTGCCCGCGTCCGTTCCTTCACTCGGTTGCGTCCTGTCCCCTCTCCAAAGCTGTTGTTGCACGTCTCGTCGACAGTGAACTCACCGCCAACATCGGCATAGGGCAAGATAATTTTGTTCACTTTTATTCAAGCTGTTTAATTGCAATTAATGAATGACGACGCTTTATTATACAGGATGAAGAAAAAATGCCGTACTTGGCGGTCGGAATGCCATTCATTATCCAGATTCAATAAACTTTATCTAGCAAAATCAGATCGGATGCATACTGAAAACACATGTACGAAAACGAGCAGCTAGCAACAGTTACCAGCGTGAAGTCTATTGGAACGTACACAGAAACATGTATCATCCCATGCCACTGCAACGACCGTCGAAGCTCCGGTGTAGACCGCTGGGAAATCCACCATGGAACTAGTTTTTGTTTCTTATTTTTAGACGTCCGTTCCCCAATTCTCGTCCTTTATAAGCAGAACATCATATTGCCACATGTCAACAGCCTATCACATGACAGTGGGATCCAATCAACTGCATTCATGGGGCTGCTGACGAGTGCAGTGCACAACCAGAAGTGGCCCTGTCATGTGGGGCTGCTTCCTGATGTAGTACAGAAACGATTAATACGTCGATACGCTTTTGGTGTTGTGTGCATCCGATAACCAGGCTGCAGCTACTCGTGCATATGGTGCACCATACTCTCAAGGGCGCCGTCCCGATAAGATTGTTTTTGGTCACCTGGAGCAACGTCTTCGGGAAACTGGCAGTCCTCTTCCAAAGTAATGGACAGAGGTTGTTCAAGGACTGGACGTATTCCACAAGCAGATGACTCTATTATTAAGACAGTTAACCAATCTCCTCGGTGAAATACCCATGCTATTGCAAGACAGTTCCAGGTACCTCAAAGACTAGCTGTTCAGGTGGTGCACAATGAAGAACTCCATCTTTATCATTACACTTTAAGTCAACACCAGCAGCCAGAATACCGCTTTCGATGAATACAGTTTTGTGAATGGCTTTTGCACCAAGTGCAAGATGACGAACATTTTATAAATAACGTGATATGGATAGACTAATTAGCTTCACCTGTGAAGGGCTTTTCAACCTCCTCAGCAGCCGTTATTGTTCGGAAGGCGACCCACATGTCACCCGTGGACGCGGGTTTCAGTCTGCATATGCATGCGGACTGGAATCGTGGGAGGTGTGCTTTTGGACCCTATCTATTGCCGGAAAAGTAGAACGCACCTTTGTATCGTACGTTTCTTTCCAGTACTGTGCCCGACGCTTTAAGAAACGATCGACTTGCTGTTCAGTGACAGTTACTGTTTCAGCATGATGGTTTCAGCATCCATGGGTGTACGCGACCTAATACCTCAAGTGCAAGTCCCTTCGGCAATGGTGGATGCAGATGTGTTGCATAGGTCCAGCAAAGTATGACCTAGCCAGAGGCAAAGTGCACTTCCCTAAAGTGAACATTGCTCATACATGCATGTACCGATTCTGTGAAGGTAGGCCTGTACGTCAACAAATGCAGAGAAAGGCAGTATTGTGCGCTGCATAACGTCCAATCTACTGTAGCATACCTATTGTGTTGTTTTGTACCTCATTGGATACCGACGATGTTACTGTATCCAATATTATTTTCTGTTAGCTTTATTGTTTAGTTGAAGAAAGGTAGCGGTTTTTAAGTCTGTAAGAAATTCAGTTTATGTCCTCATGTTTGAATAAAGACAATAGTAACAGAAAGAAATTCAGAAGGTACTGCGTTGTGTAGGTGTACATTTGATACCCTAATTGAGAAAAAGCTCGGCGCGAACGTGTCTCGAACATCGGCGAGTCTACCTATCGTTTCCCATGCCATTTCATCGTCTCACTTTCTTTTTTTTAAACTTATTCTGTTAGGCATTGTTCGTTGCCATTGTTGGGGGCGGATGCCCCATGACACCTGTTGAAGTTCACCTTTAAGCCATTTACTCCGTTTCTTTATTAGAGGGCAGCTAACGCTCTGATCGAACACTCTTGAGCTACCGTGCCAACATCGTCTCACACAGCTAATGGGCCAGCTCCTGCGGAGTGTCGAGTTCACGCTACCTGCTCTTGGCCAGGCTGCACGCAATTACAGCGTTGTCACAGCTTCGTTTGTTTAAATCGCATTTCTATTGAAGCTTTTAGCGGACCTAGGTTTTGCTCCATACACTTTTGTCTTGAACTGGCATGAGGAATCGCAAGCAGACTGCCAAGTGAGGTACTTTTTCTTCACTCTGTATATACGCGCTTGGTCGGCTGACGTCTGTGGAGGCAATGATTTTGCCTCCCGTAGCGAGACATTTGCTTTTCCTCGTGAAAGGAAGGTGAGCAGGTAGTCGCTTTCGCTGTCACGGCCTGCCGAAGGCTGTCCCTTTCTATGTGTTTCTCCGCGCCGACTACAACGCTGAAACAGGCAACAGTATGAGTGCTTGCTGAAACTTCTGACAGCTGGATATCACATACATCACTTACTTACAGGCAAGAAGGCTTCGTTGCAACTTATGACTGAGGCTGGGATAAATGAACAGCAGGAAAGAAGGGAGCGCATGGATAGTGTGTAAAAACTATATTACTGTTTAGTCCACAGAGCAATTCCTGCATATAAATGCTTCATGCGATTCGTTTAACAGAAATTTCAATCATAAACTGAAAATAAGGCCTGTTTCTATCGCTAAAGGAAGTTACTACAAGAACCATTGTTTCTGCGCACATTCTACCACTGACTTGAAAACATTTAAACTCACTTTAGGCCACAGTATTGATAAGTTGTTCGAAGCAACATGGCAATGCGTAACGAAGACGAGAATTCAAAGAGAAAACTGAAACGATGTAAGTTGTTTATCGGGCTTTCCTGCGAAGTCTGGAGAAGAGGCGGCAGCATCGAGGGTTCCAGCGCTTTGACAACGGTGAGTTACTAAGAAAAACGTGACGTGGTTGATGAAAGTAATTTTCCGTAAGTCATGGTTTAATGTGCGGAGGAAAGCCTGACTTCCCCTGCTAGCCGACACTTGCTGAATTTACGCACCTGTCTCTTTTGAAAAACAGGCCAACAGGGGCGCCCTAGGCTAATGGCTCTTCTAATGTCGGTCCTTTCTCGTTGTTCTCTACAGGACGACTCGTATGCACCAGGGTCTAGCTATGGCAATGCGCAGACACAGAGTGAGAGTCACGCGACTGTACTCTTCCATAGTCATCAACGTACCGAAGGAGATGTCATAGACAACACATCATTTTGGTACCTACAGTGAGTGGGGCAGGGAAGTCACAGCAAAGTAGCCCAGTTCAAACGAGCAGCGTCTGCTTCTCACTAGCCACAATTTTGTGGATTTTAATTAATGATTTAATGAATAATGCCATCAAACACAAATTTAGAGTACAACCACTCCTGTGACTGGGCACGTTATTGGTAGCCCTCTTTGCTTTATCCATCGAAGTTAGACACGTAGAATTTGGCCATAAATTTTCCTTCAGTCTAAACTAATAAGCTTCTCAAAATTTAAGTTATATCACTGTCATAAGGAACACAACAGGCATTTGAGCCAAAATATGTACACCACGTGTTCCTCAGACTGTGGCAAGTGGAAGCAAGGGCAGCCGTATGGCGGCAACATGATGTCTTCAGTCCCCAACCCTTTCCACTCACCTCTCCCAAGCCACGCCCATTTCTACGAGATACCTTAATAACAAAAAAAAAAGAAAAAGAAAAAAATGGGTTGAGCAAAATGCGACTTAACATCTGAGATCATCAGTCCCCTAGAACTTTGAACTACTTAAATCTAACTAACCTAAGGACATCACACACATCCATACCTAAGGCAGGATTCGAACCTGCGACAGTAGCAGTCGCGCGGTCCCAGACTGAAGCACCTAGAATTGCTCGGCCACTTAATTGACATGAATATAACTATTTTATTATTTCAATCATAGGGCTGCTTGAGGATATGTTTCAGTTGTGGTGCAAAACGAACTTTCGAGCAATGCTAGGGCATCTACCGATCGGAAGTACTATGTTCAGCCTCTCCATATCCAACTACTAAATATTAGTGAGTTCTATAGAACGGTGCAAGTGATTATAATTAAACTTTCCCTATTTAACACGTTATAACACGGAAATTAAATACCGCGCGAGTACCAAACTTGGTGGCATTAATGTACGGAGTATGGGGTGCATGATTTTCGTGCGTCACAGTGCCACCGTCCAGTTCCAACTGTGGCCACCAGGTGCCGTGATCAGTCATCGTGATTCGCAGTATCACACAACTGACCAGTCGCAGTGCACCTTTTGATGTGTTAGCATGAGCGTGGGGAAAAGGAGCGGGGCATTACTGGTGAAGGTGTATTATCAAAACGACAGAAATGCACTTCGAGAATATCGCGGCTTAAAAGGTTACGGAAGCGTCCTCTTTTTCCACCTGCTGTGCGGAGCATGATGAAGAAGTTCGAATCAACTGGAGAACAGGCTGACGACTGACTGATATCACAGGCGGATCACTGTTGTTATGGCAGACAACGCTGCGCGCAATTCTCGATCGTCAGGCAGTGTGCGTGCTATGTTGTGACAGTTGAACATCCCGTGGTCCACTGTATGGAAGGTGCTTCGAATCATTCTCAAATAGTATCCGTACAAGATCCATATCGTACAGCAACGTGCATCATAAGGCGCACAACCACGTGTTGACTTCGCTCTCCACTTTCAAGCAAGGATTGAAGTTGACGAGCCGGCCGAAGTGGCCGTGCGGTTAAAGGCGCTGCAGTCTGGAACCGCAGGACCGCTACGGTCGCAGGTTCGAATCCTGCCTCGGGCATGGATGTTTGTGATGTCCTTAGGTTAGTTAGGTTTAACTAGTTCTAAGTTCTAGGGGACTAATGACCTCAGCAGTTGAGTGCCATAGTGCTCAGAGTCATTTGAACCATTTTTGAAGTTGACGAGGGCTGGCCCTGGACCATCCTATGGACAGACGAAGCTCATTTTTCTCTAACGGGTGAGGTGAACACACAGAATTACCGAGTGTGACGATCTTCACCTCCATTCCCTGTGCAGCAAGTTCCTCTATATGGTGAACATGTCAACGAACGGTGTGGCTTCACGGCTACATTCATCATTGGCCCACTGTTTCTTTAAAGGGTTTGTGCTCGAGGCCAGAAGACGTGCTGTGTGACTGGCGAGCGTTACTCCGAGATGCTTCGCCAGCATGTCATGCCCGTCCTACAGGAGACAGACTCGTTGAACTTAACAGTTTTCATGGAAGATGGAGCCCTACCGCACATCGCTAGCGAAGCTCACCTGCTTCTCCGAAACACATTTCGAAACGATCAGATTATCAGCCGATCGTTTCAGGCACTTCTGGACACTAATGGGCGCCTTATTGAGCCCCTTTTGCAACAGTAAAGGTTCTTATCAAAACAAGGGAAGACTTCTTCTTGACAGTATTAAAGACATGTGGCTGATTTATTGGCTTTGCTGATGTAAGTTACAGGTTTAGGTACACCTGACCATGAGTATAGTTCGATCCTTGTGTCAAAGTAAAATAACACTTTGAAGAAACCAAAAATTGACAGTATTATTTACCAAAAATATATAATGATTATTTTGTCCTACGCCAAGACATGATGACAGTAGTTTGATCTTTACTTCCCCTTGGTACAATACACAATCGACTCTCAAGTGTCGCATTATTATTCCCATATCTTAATTCTTTGTATTAGTCTGTAAAAAAGTCAGAGTTCTGTTAAACCCTACACACCTACCGTACTCTGATGATCAGGGCACAGCATATGTAACAATAGGAGCCTCCATCATAAGTACCGGTATCTGTGTAATATCAGATACAGCAGTTGAGTACAATAGCTTTCACCAGTCACTTGTCAACAGACTTAAAGCATTCACCAGTCATTGGTCAACAGACTTAAAGCAGTCCTTATTGCCGAAATTAATTCTTGAAGGGAAGTTAATGTCTCACTTGTACAGAAAACAGAGCTGGAAATTGAACAGGGTGAAATCAAGAAATGCAAACTGGAGTATTTGGGGAAAAAATTGCCATGAAGGAAAAATATATTGAACGTCATTGGATGAAGAGCAATCCATTGCAAATGTGCAAACAAGCCTTACAGTTTATTAAAAATTACTTTAATTACTATGGCATACTGAAAAATCTGAAAACGACTGGGTGGGACATAGATGACAACGCCAACTGTAAATAATAATGGAATGTGGCTAAGCGTTACCATACGCATGGAAAATGATGTAACCATGAGCATTTACTATATTACAGGATACTTGAAAGATCTGTTGATAATCTTTCATTTTCAGTGTATCTGCTTAAAATAATAGTTACTTTGTGTATACCTGTGGTGGTTTCAGCATTGTGCATGTAGCAACAGCAAAATAAAACTGACGGAAGATCTATACTTGGGAAACATTCGTTTGCTGAAGTGAAAAACCTGAAGTACTATATACAAATGATGGTGAAAGTGAGAATGGGTTGTCATCATACACCCAACAGGATATGGAATAGCTGGACAGTATCAATGTGCTTGGGATAAAATACAGTAAAATTCCTAAATGCTTTAAGTCGTTACAAGTGTGGCAGAGAGTGTACGCAAGCGCAGTATCCAGCGTTGTACGGATTCCAGTGCCGGGGAGACAGCTTCTGATTGTTGGATACCCTGTGCCCTGATCACCAAAATCTGGACGCGAGTGCTGTGCAGGGTGTACGCAACCACTATATCTGGAGCTGTATGGATTCCTGCACCAGGGAGAGAGGTTCCTATCGCTTCATGTATTCTGCCCTGATAATCAGACTGGCATTTTTATCGTCTTTAGGCGAACAAAGACGAGTTTTTGTCAAATGCAGACGGAGGACTAACACTGCGACACTTTATTTCATGGTCCATTGTGCGTAGCACCAAATTTATTCACCGACTGAACTACAGCGATCATAATTTGGTGTAGAAGAAATCTTTACATAGTTTAGATAATTAACGCAAATAACTTTTGGCTTCATAAAGTGGTGTTTTACTCTGATGCAAAGAAAGAATTGCACTCGTCTGGGAACACGGGTCTAGCTTTCGTGTGTCAGGAACCTTGTCCAAAGGCATTACTACTCGTGTACCTCATAGAAGTACACCCAAAAGTAAGTGGACTGTCGATGACAGAAGCTTACCGAGAAGCCACCTAGTTGATCTAAGTGTTTACGAACCTAACATGTCGTGTGTGGTTGTTTTTGTAGGTTTACTTTCAAAGTAATATATATATATATATATATATATATATATATATATATATATATATATATATATATATATCATTCAGGCGGCTCCTCAGGCGGCATTTCGATGCTGACTGGACCAAGTTGAGCACTGGGACTGTCTATGGTACTGCTGCTAGTGGGAACAGGAACTGACGAACGAAAAGTCCCTGGCAGTACCAGCTATGTCCTCCGCATTACAGATTAAACATGCTCTAGACTTTTTGACAGTCTAGCAGTTAGTTGCAGAATGAACAGGAGGCTGCAAGACTTCTTAGAGAGCAACACCACAGTTCGGTTTAACAACACCAGTGAGACAGAATCTCAAGTTGGCCTAAGATTGAAAACAATGAAATACCACTATCATCCAGTCGATAAAGTTTCTTTCTAGTGTACAAAATGTAGCATTATTTTCTTCCCCTGCTTGGTCATGTGGTGAAAGTATGTTTTCGTACCTACAGGGGAACATAAACTCAAGTGAGCCTAACTTCGAAAATAGTTATATTAGCCAGTCACTAACGTCACCCGTACTTTTCTAGTGTGAAACATGATGTATTATCTTCATGTTATCCTGAAACGGTGCTTAGTCAGGCGATGAAAGTTCGTTTCTGGGTCCACCAAATATCAAACTTTAATTTTTGTTAAGTAGGGTGCAGCGAAAAAGACTCAATCTATATACGGATCGTTTGTTTCACTTTAGCGCCTAGTAAAGTACTGTATTGTGATTGGCAGAGCAAAATTATGCATTTGTTCGGTTAGAAGATCTCTGACTGACGCATTTCCAAGGAACTGGCGCGGTTTAGAAAGGAGCTGAATATGTGATGTTGAAGAATGTGATTGAACAGCAAAATACTGTATCGTGATTGGGAGCTCTAAATACGTGTGAGTTTGCTTGGCCGATCTATGAATTGCCTATTTCCAAGAAAAGGGCGTGACTTAGGAGAATGGATGAGAACTGCGTGGGGCATTCTGACATCATCCCGCTGCTGCAGGCCTGCCCTAGTCTCCACCTAACATCGTCTGAGAAACGTCTGGTGTGCATATTTGGCCGATAACGATCATTACATTATTGCTACTAGTCAACTCACAACTTCCGATAACGTAGAACCCCAGCGAAAAATCCTCGAATACCTGTAGTGGCTTCGCCAGTCCTATGTATCCCCAAAATCTACTCCCAGTTCACCAGTGCACCATCCAGCCTTGCCCACAAAGACCTGCTATCAAACCTTTGACGCCATGTCGCACGTTTCTTATATCTCCACACCCTCCATAGCATTCCACATGGTAACTTCAACCCCCTACCCTTCCCAAACCTATACGTCTGCCCATTTTGTCTACTTAGCCTACCATATATATTTCATTTCAAATGAACTCTACAGCCCTATCCATTCCCTGGGTAACTGCAATTCTACCCTCCTCCTACAGCTCACATCTCCAGCTCTACATTACTCTGATCAACATGTAACTATCTCATTTATAAAACGTTAGAAACAATCCCAACAGCACAATCTGTAGAGATTTCAAAACTACACAACTAATCTCAAGATGATTAAGATCATCGTTATTGACCCGTTAACCTACTTTTTGTACATAATCCCGTGGATGCTGATAGCCAACCCATAAAAGGACGTATACAGGGTGAACCAAACTTCACGCACTCGGACACCACAGCGACATTTCTTGCATTTTCATTCAACACAGCTTATTTGTGCTGCTCAGGTAGTGCACTGAGCCGAGTTTTGCATTAGAATACTCGACTCAGAGAATTCGAATCCGGGACTAGGGTTTCTCTTATAATTCTGATCTGAACATTAATGCGGTAGAAAATGTTGTTTCTAGAACAGCGATCACGGCTCAAAAAATTTATACTTCGCAATTTTTTTCTTAATCTGTTTAGGAGGTCGTGATGTTTTTTGATATGCTAAGTTCAGAAATGATAAGGGTTTCCTTCTACTACGTAAAGCTTTTTCGCAAAGTCGTACAAGACGTATGCAACCAAGAAAGGTTAGTTTCAAAAATGTGATAAAATAGGGCACTCCTAACGTTATAATTATTGTTATTTAGCATCAGTACAATGGTACAAGCCTTAATGTCTCTTCTTTTTCCTCAAAGCTACGTTTCAAACTTTTTCTATTGTCGAATGTCTGGGAACACTTCCTCTGCAGCATACACCAAGTCAGCTATCATTCCGACATCCCAATGGTTCTGGTACCTCTGTTGCCTTGTTGGAACCTTTCTCACTGGTTCTCATAGCACCTAGATTTTCTGAAAAATAGCTGATGTTGGAATCCAGGAATCACACCTTCAAGCTCATCGAGGCAGCAAAAACTTTGAAGTTATCCACCATCCATCAGGATATTTGTAGTTATCGAGACACATGTTCACAATGTCTTTAAAGCACATCGAAGCTGATTTTTTTTCAGTTTCTTTCATTTTGTCTTCAAACTTTCGCCCTTCATTAGTTTCCCAACGGCAGGGATAACAAGAACTCTATCTTTCGGGTTAGATTCTGATACAGTGGAAACTTACTTGTCACGTACTTGAAAGTGTCACTGCCTTTGAGAGGGCTTTGATAAATTGTTTCGTGACGTCAAGTTTTACGTGAAATGGAGGCAAGCGTAGTTTCCCAGAATTGAACAGTGCCGGCCGCGGTGGTCTTGCGGTTCTAGGCGCTCCAGTCCGGAGCCGCGCTGCTGCTACGGTCGCAGGTTCGAATCCTGCCTCGGGCATGGGTGTGTGTGATGTCCTTAGGTTAGTTAGGTTTAAGTAGTTCTCAGTTCTAGGGGACTGATGACCACAGCATTTGAGTCCCATAGTGCTCAGAGCCAATTGAACAGTACGTCTTTCCCTCCAACCTTTGGCGTTCTACTTGGCCAGATTGTCTGAGACCAGTGTCTGTCTTTTGCACCAGTACCCCATTCACACATGAAGCAGGGGTAATTGGTATAGCCATCCTCAGGCCAGTCAAAATGGAGAGTGCTAATATTTCTGTTGGTAACTGTTGCCTCTGACAACAGACGGGAACTGCTGTCTATTTTGGGCTCAAGTCAATTCTCAGACTCAAGAAACCGTAGTTTACGGTAGCTGCATTGTACACTATTAAATAAAATAACTCTTTGTTGCAGATTGCATAACAAAATACCACAAAGCAATGGAAAGGAAACCACATGATTAAGACCAGAAGACCACGCAATAATCGACCGACCACCATAACATCCTCAGTCATTCATCATCGGATGCCATATGGAGGGCATGGGCCGGCACACCACACTCCCGACCGTTGTCAAAGTTTCGACCTTGGGGCCGCTACCTCTCAGTCAAGTAGCGCCTCAGCTGGCATCACGAGATTGCGTGCACGCCAGTCCAGTCTTCCTCGCAAGGAAACACCCCTGACAGAGGCGAGGGTCTGTTGCGTTGAGCACTCGACTATCGAGGGGTTATTATAACAACTAAACAGCTAAAATTTGAATTTCCCACAGATATTCCCAGTCTGTCACAAAACTGCACGTGATCGCACTTTTAAGGTAATTTACCTGAAATCTACGCGCAGAGGTACACTAGAAATAAATTTTACCTTTGAAAAAAGAATTTTATTGACAAACTGTGTTATTTGTTGGTCATGTAAATATTCATGTGGAATAATAATCAGTTAAAATAAAATACCTGTCATTGGGGCAGACTTTACTACAAAAGCCGCTTTCGGTAGCCGCGTGGTCCAAGGCGCCTTGCCACGGTTCGCGCGGCTCCCCCTGTCGGAGGTTCGAGTCCTCCCTCGGGCTTGGTTTGTTGTCCTTCGAGTAAGTTAGTTTAAGTTATATTAAGTGGTATGTAAGCCTAGGGACCGATGACCTCAGCAGTTTGGTCCCATAGGAACTTACAACAAATTTCTAAAAATTGCTACAAAACTTATCTATTTCGAAATGTTAAACATACGTACATACTGCACTCATAAAGAGTAGCAAGTTGTGTGAAATATGAAAGACGTCATTAGTCGTGCCACGATGAAGTAATAAGTAACATTTTGGTAACGATCTGTGATGTCGATTTATAGACCTAATGAAGACGAAATGTAGTAGAGGAAATAATAGAAATGGGATTGATACATATTGTACTTGGTGTTAATCGACTGAAGTAACTGCAGGAACGCAAAAGGGACACTGGATTATAATACAGATGATTATATAGTGTGAAACAATGTACGTAGACGATATTATCTTGATGGTTGTAAGCGAACTACATAGAATAAAATGGTTAGGGCTAGAACGAGAAGGAGTCTGCATTATTTTTCACTTTGAAGAAAGTAGTGTAACAGAAGAAAGGGGATACCCTGCTGAAAATACTCTAGAGAACACGGAGATGCTCAATGTGTAGAACACTACAGAGTAAACGTAATTGTTTACATACATTTTTAAAAGTTGAATAATTAAAAAAACCAATTGTACTCTCATTTCTATCTTAATATTAAGTAACTGAACGTGTTTAGTATAAAATCTGCTGCAATTTCTGTATAAAATTTGATAAATCAGACACCATATCATGCAGTTTAGAAATGAAGAAAAATCAAGACCTCGAATCGAATTTTCGAACTTGAGTTTTCTAAATCAAAACTTTACCCGCTGCGCTAACTGAGCAGCAAAGCTACAGAGTTCTGATCTGAAACACTAGTCGTACGTGTCATTACATTTTGACAATTCTTTTCTCTTTGAGTCATTTTCTACCCAAAACGTGCAAGGGAGAATATTTTGTCGGCCACATTTTTGAACGGCTTGAATGGAAGGAAGAGCGCTGTGGCGTCCTCCTGCGCCAATTATGTAAGTCGTATGTACACTCATGTTCCGAAAAAAAAACCAGAACACCTTGAACGACTAGAGATAGGACGTTCATGTTCACAGGGAAAGTACATTAGCTTGTTCAACAGAAATGATTAGCGTTTCAGTCTCCTCGGTTCAGCGTGTGTCTTGCTGCCCAGTAACTACAGGGTCCGCCATGGGCCCTGATAACATGTTCCATGATAGCATCGCGCATAAGGCGCAGATGAATTCCCGTGGTATAGTCATCCATGCTACATCTGTGGTCCTTAGCACTGGGTCACAGCACTGCACCGATGATTTCACCATATTCTACACACTTTCAGTGGGCGCGCCAGATAACTAGTTATTTGGCGGGCCAGATCAAGAGGCTGACATCCTGTGATCTAAGAAGGCACATGTTCGTGCAGCAACATATGGTCGTGCATTACCTTGCTATAAAATGGGGTCTGTAGTGTTGTGCAAAAAGGGTATGGCTACGAGTCGTAGGATGTTATTACGTAGGTCACACTGGTCACAGTGCACTGAACACGCACCAACAGCGATTTGTGGTTGTTCTCAATAGCACTTCGAACTATAAAGCCTTAAGTTGGCGCTGTTGGTCTTGTTAAAACGCAGTCACTGTGACGCCAATGTCTGTTGCGAACCGAAATGCAGCCATCATTTTGAAACAAACAGAACCTGCACTCATCCGGAAACACTATCTGATGACATTCCTGTCCCCACTGACGTCGTTCCATACCCCACTGCTACTAGCATATTTTTGTACATTCATCAAAGGTAGGCGTGGAAGTTGACGACGCACACGTATTCCATGCCGTAACAAACGGCGATCGACTGTCACCCCTGATAGTGTACATTGTGTTAGACGGTGCGCCAGAGCAGAGGAGCATACAGATCTGTCCCACAATCCCATTCGGATGAGGTGTCGGTCTTCTCAGGTGATGGTCTGGGTGGTGCAACCTGACTCGTCTCGTCGTGTTCTACAGCCTTCCGTGTACCATTCTGCACACACCGGTCGCACTACCGAAACACTTCCTCCCACACGAACAGCAGTTTCTCGGATGGATGCATCATATTCGGTCATGCCAATAATGCGTCCTCTTTCTGATTTGGCGGCACCGTTCGCGCATACTTCTGCGAGGCGTCCTCCACGGCTCTATATCGACCAATCCTATGAATGTGTTTTGATTTTACTTTAGTCTTGCTTTCATTATTAACCGCAACGTCAGAATTGCCTCTCTGGTGCTTTTACCTTTCATAAAGCCAAACTGATCGTCATCTAACACATCCTCAATCTTCTTTTCCATTCTTCTGCGTATTATTCTTGTCAGAAACTTGGATGTATGAGCTGTTAAGCTGATTGTGCGACAATTCTCGCACTTGTCAGCTCTTACTGTATTCGCAATTGTGTGGATGACATCTTTCCTTAAGTCAGACGGTATACTGCCAGACTCGTACATTCTACACACTAAAGTGAACAATTATTTTGTAACCACTTCCCCCAATGATTTTAGAAATTCTTATGGAATGTTATTTGATCGTAAGTGCTCCAAAACTCTCTTAAATTCTGATTCAAATACTGGATCCTCTAGTTCTTCTAAATCGATTCTTGTTTTATTCTTGTATCACATCAGACAAGTCTTCCCCCAAATAGAGGCCCTCAATGTACGCTTTCCACCTATCCGCTCTGTCCTCTGCATTTAACAATGGAATTCCGGGTGCACTCTTAATGTAACTACCCTTTCTTTTAATTTCACCTAAGATTGTTTTGACTTTCCTATATGCTGAGTCCGACAATAATTTATTTTTCGATTTCTTCACATTTTTCGTGCAGCTATTTCGTCTTAGCTTCCCTGCACTTGCTAGTTATTTCATTCCTGAGCGATTTGTATTTCTGTATTCCTAAATTTCCCTGATCATTTGCTTTACTACGCCGGAAAAACGAGGTATTATACGACTTTTGTTACCTCAGTGTACATTTTGCATTCAATGAGAGAAGGTTCCGCCAGTTGAAAGGTCATGAAGTAACTAGAATCTAAATGTTTGAGTAACAGTGAGAATCTAGAATCTATCCTTGAGGAGAGTCATGGAGCACTCGACAGTCGTCAACAACGCGGTTGCCTGTGCCGATGAGGGCAAGCCGTGTCGAATGTGACCAGAGCAGAGATGCTGTGCTGTATAATCTGCGAGTGAGTGAACACAGTAGACTCAATACGAAAAAAACCTTTTTAGCTCAGTGCATCTTATTATACCGAAAACGTTCTTCCTGAAAAATTCCCTGTTGCAATATACTTGATTTTGACTCAAAAAGTTACAGTGTTACCTAAGAGTGTGTCTAGTACTGTTACCGTTACGCACAATAAACGCTTAACTACGATGTCGACCTTAATTTTACTTTGTTTTACATTGGAAACGTTTCTCATTTCAGCTATTCTAGTACAGTAGTTGGACAGAAGCAGATAGGAATTTTGATACTACTACTGTCCTCAAACTATGGAGACGAGTTCTTGTTACCAAAAATAATTCTGAGTTCTCGACAGAATGTTATAGAGGGTTACAACGTAAACGTGTGTTGGGTTGCGTTTTGTAGAGGATACGAGTTGGGGCAATAGCAAAAGTTACCACTTCAGAGGCCCCCTTGGATTTCCTCTTCCACCTGTTGCAGAGCAGTCCAGGGACACAAGGACCGTCGTGTTGCAGCCCAAGTCTTTCCTGGAGTGGCGAAGGGGTTTTCAGTAGCAGAGGACAAACTGCAAATGGAAATCGTAGGAAGGTAAAATACGTCTGTAACTGTAGCAAGTCTACCAGAAATCTTAAAATATTACAGACAGTTATGAGATTTGGTTTATTTGGCCTGAACAAGATTTTCCGTCTTCTGCAACCACTATCCTAGAGTATATTTCTGTCAAAGTATGAGCAAAAGCGATGCAGTTGCAGACTTTAATAACGTGAAGCCATTGTGCAATAATTTTTTCAATAGCTTCTGTTCGTCACTAGCTATACTTATTTTTCTGTAAATTAAATATAGGATACTCAAAAATTAATAAGAAAGTTGTTTTTATTATTAATATGTACCTATCACAGGTAGTGAAGAGCTTACATGTAGAATGTAGATAAATTATGTAAGTAATTTGCCGTACGGTAATTACGAAGTTGAGTCAAATGGAAACCATAAATATTTTTTTAAAAATTATTTATTGTGCAGAAGTGGTACAAAGCTGTATCACTTTTCAACATAGTCTCCCTCACGCTCAATGCAAGTCCTCCGGCGCTTGCGAAGTGCATAAATTCCTTTAGAAAAAAATTCTTTTGGTAGTCCGCACAACCACTCATGCACCACGTGGCGTACCTCTTCATCAGAACAGAACTTCTTTCCTCCCATTGCGTCTTTGTGTGGTCCAAACATATGGAAATCACTTGGGGCAAGGTCTGGTGAGTATGGTGGATGAGGAAGACACTCAAAATGAAGGTCTATGATTGTTGCAACTGTCGTAAGGGCAGTGGGGGGCCTTGCATTGTCATGTTGCAAAAGGACACCTGCTGACAGCAATCAACATCGCTTTGATTTGACTGCAGGCCGCAGATGATTTTGTAGAAGATCTGTGTAGGCATGTAATGCTCCAAAATGACACCTTTTTCGTCCCAAAAGATAGTCAGCATAACCTTCCCTGCTGATGGTTCTGTTCGAAACGTCTTTGGTTTTGGTGATGAGAATTGTCACCATTCCTTGCTTGCTCTCTTCGTTTCCGATTGGTGGAAGAGAACCCAGGTTTCGTCCCCAGTAACGATTCTTGCAAGGAAGCCGTCACCTTCTCGTTCAAAGCGCCGAAGAAGTTCTTCATAAGCATCAGCACGTCGTTCTCTCATTTCAGGAGTCAGCTATCATGGCACCCATCTTGCAGACACTTTGTGAAACTGGAGCACATCATGTACAATGTGTTGTGCTGACCCGTGACTAATCTGTAAACAGACTGCAATGTCATTCGGTGTCACTCGGCGGTTTTACTTCACATGGCTTCAACTGCTGCAATGTTTTGTGGAGTCACAACTCGTTGTGCCTGACCTGAATTCTACTGAATTCACACCATTTGTGAACTTCCTACTCCATTCGTAGACTTTAGCTGCTGTGACAAATATGCATCACCGTACGGAACCTTCATTCGCCGATGAATTTCAGTAGGTTTCACACCTTCACTACGCAAAAACCGAATAACAGAACGCTGTTCTTCCATGGTGCAAGTCGTTAGTGGGGCGGCCATCTTTATACTGATACTGCGACGGTATGTGTGGATTGCACTATGCTGCCACCTGCAGGCCATTCTGCACGCTGTTTGTAGCAAGCTTACCAACTTAAGAGGATAACGGCGCGAAATTTCGATTTGTTATTACAAATTTAAGGTTTTCATTTGACTCAACCTCGTATTAGAAAATCAGAAAAGTTAAAAAATTCTAATTTGCCTGGGCATAGCTGCTGTATTATATTGCATATATTGTTTTAATTTTTTTTATGGCTTTCGGCTTTGATCGTGTTCACCATACACGTACATAATAGAACGAAAGAAAATTTGTTGAGACTGTAGCATATTGAGACTGTAGCATAGAAAAAGTTATTGCAAGAATTACTATGTAATGATTTTAGAGGTAAAAGACCTACAAGACCGCTGGCAGTTATAAAAAAATCTTTTCAGTCATGTGAAATCACTAGGTTTGGTAAAGGCTATTATACGATCGTTCGTCATGTCATCATGGTTCAAATGGTTCATATGGCTCTGAGCACTATGGGACTTAACTTCTGAGGCCATCAGTCCCTAAATACCCGAGGCAGGATTCGAACCTGCTGCCGTAGCGGTCGCGCGGTTCCAGACTGTAGCGCCTAGAACCGCTCGGCCACTTCGGCCGGCTTCGTCGTCATGTCCAGAAAGTTAGTAATTGGTCTTACTTATATGTCGACACAACACTGGGCGCAAATTTTCCACTGCGCTTCCTGATGGGTGAGGTGTAACAGTGATCTTATTTTGCGCACACCTTTTTCAAAATACAATGAGCGCAAGCGGTTGAGAGGAAGCGGAAACATATCTGTTTGTGCCACTCGTACATAAACATTTTCTCTAAAAGCAGCATTCTTTTCTAGCCAAAAGTAACCGCACTCCTTGAATGTAGCTATACGTAATGCTTTTAACCAGCTCCCCCCCCCCCCCCTCTCTCTCTCTCTCTCTCTCTCTCTCTCTCTGTCAGTCCGTCACTCTTTAAAAGTTTAAAACTATACACCGAAATATGAAACACAGAGTTTTTTGTGTGCGCTCCTCTTCAAACGACAAAGCGGTTACCAAAAAACTGGACAACAGTTCGCCGTGTCAACACGGATACCACAACATTTGCCGCAGCTCTCTCGACGCAATCTCTGCTGAGCTGCTTTCGGTCCGCTGTGGGAAAGGGGGGGAGGGGAGGGGGGAATGTAGGCGCGTGTGAGTTTTGTGTGTGTGCGCGACGCACTGGCTCTGCGCCGATGAGACAACAGAATATATGGCGCGCAGCTGCCGTCTCTTTGCAAACGGCGGATTCGTGCGTGAGTGCACTGTCCTTTAATGAGCGTATAGCGCTTCTGCCGGAGACGAATTTAATTCACGCGTGTTATTTTGCACGTAAACTGCCTCTCGCCCCCCCCCCCCGCCCCCCCCTCAGCGAGTGCCACCCATCTCATTAACGAACCCCCCGTTGAAACCGTCCGCTCGTTTTCTCTTGCCAAATAAAGCACTTCGCCACAAAGGCTCGGTCCACACAGACGTCCGCTTAGCGTCTGTAGAAATCCTCAACTTCGCTCCATTCAGTAATAATTTCACTGAAAGGAGGAAAATCGGAGCATACTACATTTCTCTTTTTTAAGAATTGGGTCGGGAAGAAGAGTTTGCAGAGAACTGCGCGGCACACTCACTTGTCACTAATGAGCCGGTCTGACTGTTTCAGTAACGTAACGAGAACCTTCATGCAGGAATTAGCGCTGCGAGGGAAGAGGACCATTCGTGTCTCAGTTCACAGGGGCAACTCTATTGTCAGAACTGTTCAAAACAGGACAAAAGTGTTTTGAGTAGGAAAGCATGTTATCTTTTATCTTTTTCAAACTGACCTTGTTTTTTTTTTTTTTTTTAAAACGGAACTTGTGAAAAAATCGACTACCATTTGGCCGGTCGAAGTGACCGTGCGGTTAAAGGCGCTGCAGTCTGGAACCGCAAGACCGCTACGGTCGCAGGTTCGAATCCTGCCTCGGGCATGGATGTTTGTGATGTCCTTAGGTTAGTTAGGTTTAACTAGTTCTAAGTTCTAGGGGACTAATGACTTCAGCAGTTGAGTCCCATAGTGCTCAGAGCCATTTGAACAATTTTTTTTTTTACTACCATTTGTACGGTTTTTTTCGTGATCAATAGTGCAGTGAGGTGCCAAGAAATAAACGGCGTTAGACCGCCCAAGTGGAGAAGTATTCCTCACAACGGAAGCCTTTAAAAGAATACTTGTAGCAAAATGAAATCAAAATTTAATAAATATATAAATGAATAAACAAAGGATATGTATTTCCTCCGAAAAAATGTTTGAGACAATCTTATTTTGCTATTCTCGGGACACTATGGGCCAAATACACGGATGGAAAAAAATCGCTACACCAAAAAAGGAGTTTTGTGACATAAACGAAAGTTTGTGGGCTTCTTTCTACATTTTAAAGGCGATGTCTAGTCAGATTGCACGTCTCTCGCATTAGAGTGGCGCTAACAGTGATACATGAGAATGCATATAAGGTTTGCTTTAAATACTCGCTGAAGCTGTCTTGAACCTAAGTTACCTTTAAGATTTGACGTGGTGAGTTGAAGTTAGTCCAGAAAGCCTTTAAGACGACAAGGACCCCATTACCAACAATTCAGTGAGTTTGAACGAGGTCGTGTAATAGAGCTACGTTAAGCTGAATGTACCATCTGCCTTATTGCAGAGCCGGACGGTGTGGCCGTGCGATTCTAGGAGCTTCAGTCTGGAACCGCGTGACCGCTACGGTTGCAGGTTCGAATCCTGCCTCGGGCGTGGATGTATGTGATGTCCTTAGGTTAGTTAGGTTTAACTAGTTCTAAGTTCTAGGGGACTGATGACCATAGATGTTAAGTCCCATTGTGCTAAGAGCCATTTGAACCATTTGAACCTTATTGCAGAAAGGGTTGACAGGAATGTTGCTCCTGTACATGGTTGCTTGAAGCGGTGGTCACGAACATGTATGTTAGCAAGAAGACCGTTCTTTGGATGACCACGTGATACTTCCGAGCGGTAAGACCAACGCGTTCGACGTATGGTTCTGGTGCATCGTACTACACCTGCAGCAGCAATCTGACTAGCAGTTGGCACCACAGTGACACAACGATCTGTTTCAAATCGGTTAATTCAAGGAGAGCTCAGAATCGGATGCCCTGAAGTGTTCTTTTTACTGACCCCTGACCACCGTAATTCGAAATTTTAGTGGTCGTCAAGCGAGAACTCATTGGATGGTAGGGTGGTGGTCCTTTGTGTTTTCTGATGAAAGCTGGTGTGTCTTGGTGTCAATGATGGTCGTTTGCTGGTTAGTAGGAGGCCAGCTGAGAGCCTGCAACCAACCTGTCTGCGTGCTGGACACACAAGACGTTACCGTCTGGGCTGTGATTTCGTATGACAGCAGGAGCGCTCTCGTGGTTGTTCCACGCGCATTGACTACAAATTTGTTCGTCAGTCTGGTGATTCGACCTGTTATACTGCCATTCACGAACAGCAATCCAGGGAATGTTTTCCGACAGAATAATACTCTCCCACACACAGCTGGTGTAACCCAGATTGTCGACATGTTGCTTTGCTCTGCTCAGTTACCAGATCTGTCACCAATAGAACACGTGTGAGACATCATCGAATAACAACTCCAGCGTCATGCACAAACAGCATTAGCCGCCCCTGAATTGAACGCCCGAGAGCAACATTCATGGAACTCCAACCCATAAACTGACATACGACGCCTGTGCAGCACAATGCATCCAAGTCTGCATTCAACATTCTGGAGGTTACCCTGGATATTAACGTACCAGCGCCGCGCGGGGTAGGCGTGAGGTCAGAGTCGTCTTGTCACGGCTCGAGCGGCTCCCCCTGTCGTCCTCCCTCGGGCATGGGTGTGTGTGTTGTCCTTAGCGTAAGTTAGTTTAAGTTAGATTAAGTAGTGCGTAAGCTTAGGGACCGATGACCTCAGCAGTTTGGTCCCATAGTCCTTACCACAAATTTCCAAAATGTACCAGCATTTCATATTTGCAATAGTTTATCCAGCGCTTACATAATCTGTGAACTTGCAGTGTTAATCACTTAAATATCTTACTTAGACAAATCTATTCCCAAAATTTCATTACATTTATTATTATTTGATGTTGTGAATTTTTTCACCTTTCGTATAAGTTTATTTGTATGCATCACCTCGTGATCCAGCTTTCCAGTACATTATTTTCTATTATCGGTTCATAAGTACTGATATAATATTTTTATTCTTACCAGCACATTTGATTTTATCAGGTAAAACCATGTATACATGTATCAACAATACATAAAAATTGAAATAAACTAATGTTCTTCTTTTCAACGTTGAAAACATTTGAAATTATATTTAAAAATCTTGTTAGTGCTTGAAGACTCCAGAGTCCCAATGTATCCATGTTTATCATAAGCTTGGACGTAAATTAGACTCATTTACAGATACAGCCGATCTCGCAATGCTCTGATGAGCTAAGGTCAGTAATTTTATTAAGAATATATTCAATTCACAATACATAGTTCTCACATCAGGTACATAATAAGGAAACAGGTGGGGAATAAAATGTTTGTAAGGCTGAAACATAATGTGTGGATATGCAACGTTGCCTATCATTTCGACTTGTTATTCAAACATTATACTGCATCTCTTTCTGGGTCTCAGTTCGAACAGGCCTCGGAAAGCCCCACGGTACTGGACGATAGCCGATACGAGTTGGCGTCAGTGGATGCAGATTTGAATGTTCATGCGGTCAGCATACCCCTCTCGTGGCCGTTGTCAGTTTGCGTGACGGGAGCCGCCACTTCTCAGTCAACTAGCTCCTCAGTGTGCCTCACAAGGGTGGAATTCATCCCACTTACCAACAACACTCGACAGACCCGTATCGTCACTCACTCCACAGCGTAGCCCGAAAGCGCTTAACTTCGGTGGTCCGACGGAAATCGGTGTGACCACTGCGGCAAGGCCGATGGCTCTGTCGGAAACCAGTTTTCTTCAAATTACGTTACATACAGTAAGTCCATTCTCTCATCATCTTTCGATCAGAAAATTAATGCTTGAATTCGATAAGCACATAGACAATGATCTCCTTATACAAACACCTGTTCTAAGACTACGAAGTCGTTTGCAGACTTAAGCATGTTTCACTTGGCACAGTAAATTACATGTAATCGGTGTGTGGTACTCTGTTGAGTACCTTCTTTGTACTACAAAGCTTACAACGACGCTTGTAGTGTTGTGGGCTGTAGAATCACACGGGCTATTTCGATAACAGTTGACAATCATGTCAGATTTCTCTGTTTGTATGTTTACAAAATGCTTCATCAAAGAACACAAGGAATACGTCCTTGGAGTGTAACGTACTTTCATTTTGCACTAGGTTTCCTTTCACGATGGTAAGTGATATGAAATCCTTATTTCAACAATACATTCCGAAGATCAGTGAAATAAGCTCAGAACCTGAATCAGAAACGTAAATTTAAAAATAAATAAATAAAATAAATGTGCAAAGCGACTGGTTGCGATTTTCTTCCAATTAATAGCCCTAATTAATATATGAATGTTGAATGTCTTATATGGGATTACGTCCGAATATCAAAATAATATACACTGCAAGTGGTTACTTGTCACAAGAGAATGGTCCAATCCGACATGTGAAAACCCACCCTGAATCTTTTTATGCAGGAAGAATACAACGAAAGAATCGCACAGTTAAAAATATCATCTGCTAAGACGCAGTGTGTTTTTTTAAAAATTGAAGTTACACGTTTCTGCCGCATTAAGAACCGTATGACAGCGGTTAGTACAGCCCTTCTTGCCTAGCGTGGCAAGAGACCATATCGCCGCTACCCGGAGTGAAAATCTGGAAATTTGCCATAAGTTTCTATGGAACGAAACTGATGACGTCATCGGTCCGTAGGCTTATACACTACGAAATATAACTTAAACTAACTTACGCTAAGGACAACACACACACCCAGACACGATAGAGGATTCGAAGCTCCGAGGGGGGCGGAGGGGGGGGGGGGGACCGCGCGAACCGTGACAAGTCGCCTGTGACCGAACGGCTACCCCGTGCATCATCGGAGTGACATAAGCGACTTGAAGCACTTACACCCTACAAAAAATATGAAATTCTTACAAGGTGACTAGCAGAAGAAAGTAAATCAAAGCAGCGTTGAATGTTACATTACAGACAGTTTCGCTTTAATTTCTTGAAATGAATCTCTTACACGTACACTTTTTATAACAGTTCATGTAGCACAGTTATTATGATAAATTTTGAATAATGCGTATTTTAGTAAAAATGAAAGACTTCCTTGTTTAATCTCTATAAACTAATCTAAACTAAACTCATCCCGAACAGGCCATGAAGGCCCAGCGCTACCGACCGTCCGCCGTGTCATCCTCAGCCCATACGCGTCACTGGATGTGGATATAGAGGGGCATGTGGTCAGCACACCGCTCTCACGGCCGTATGTCAGTTGCCGAGACAGGAGCCGCTACTTCTCAATCAAGTAGCTCCTCAGTTTGCCTCACAGGAGCTAAGAGTACCCCACTTGCCAATAGCACTCGGTAGGCCGGATGGTCACCCATCCAAGTCGTCCATAGTCGTCACAATAATGCGAAGTGTCGTTTGAATGACGAAAACTAAAATTTCCCTTACACCAGGCGCACCTGACGAAAGAATAATTAATGCTTTCAGGCATGTCACAACAATTGAAGTTTTATTTAGGCAGAATTTCGGTGGTGTAAGAAATGGTCCTGGCCGTTGCTCTGCTTCTTGTTCTGCATTCCGAGGATACTTAAAGGCAATTCGTAAAATGTGCCAGTACAAACTGATAACGCAGAAATGAATGAAATTTGAGATTACTGTCCTCCCGACACACGTTAAATAACATGGAACTATCAGACATTATATCGTTCAAGAATTTCCTTAAAAAACTTTCCGCAGTCAAAAAAGTTCTTTATCGAGAGTCACACCGCTTGCACCGGTTGGAATCTTAATTATGTCAACAGTCTTCTCGTCGTTCTTCTGAAAGAAAGAAGTATATGTCCAGGCTAAGAGCCCAACGAGAGCAACTAATTAATTTCTGGAATTAGTTAGAAACCATTTAGAATGAAATATCCAAAATTATGTTTCTGGATTTTGATAGGTCGATTGTAAAATTTTTGCCACTACAGAGTCCTCTTTTATTGTTGGTCCTAACATGCCTTGAGGTGCCTGGAGCCAGACACAAAGCTGTGGAAACAGCAATCCGCTCGTACGTGTCACTGTCATTGTTGTATGTATCAAAGCAATAGTCGATTACAGAACAGTCTCTATCTTTTTGCCTGAAATGGTAAAATGCGGTTTGCTCGCAGTCCTTTCGCGAAACCTGCCTCAGCTGTGTTAGACACGGCAGATGTGGGGATAACAACAAGCTTTCTCTTCACATCAGGTATGAATTAATGGCACCTCCTCTACGCTTTTACTCGAAGTAAACTTAGTTGTTTTGCGGCTTCCTATAATGTATGATTTCTTGAAAATGCTAAACCAGATCAAAGAAGACTTGAAATAAGCAATGTTCGTCTCAGCTGCGATTTGGATGGCCCAGTCTCATAGATTTCTGTTGGTAACAGAGCTCTGCATCTCCCAAGCAACTGTACATGGTTAATATCTCAATAGAACAGTCCGAAGGAACTGTTGTTCATGTCATTTATTCCAATTTAGTGTTCATTTTGGTTATTAATGGGGGTAATGGGACTTCATGGCCACCCTGTATAATGGGGACTTCTTGGCCATCCTGTACGGTGTCATCTGGATAATTTTTCATCACAGTTTTGTGAGTTTCATTTTGGTGCATATTTATTACTTCAGCTATAAAGTTGACAATTAGATTTGACCAAGTTAAACCGGCTTTTCACACTGCTTAACGTTAAGCGCTAAACAAAATGGATATTATCTCCATTATTAGAAATAACTCGACCGCAAAAGCAACTGGTAATTATTACATTAAATGAGTTGCAGATTGGAGTGAACATTAACGGTGGACCATTTTTTTAGAGGATTTGTCAATGTAAATTGAAAGTCGCTTTGCAAATTACCATCGCACCGAACGGTGTCGCCTGTTTACCGATGCGCCATCAATCAAGGGTATGCGCCTGGTATGTTGCGCATGCGCAGTCCTCTGCAGCTGTAGCAGACTTGTACATGTCTCCTGCCACCTGGACCGCTACGAATTGGGCAATTTTCAACATTTTGTTAAAAAATACTTGCAGTGCATCTCACAAGGAACAAAAATTTGTGGTAAGATCGTATGGGGCAAACGTCTTAGGTCATCGGTCCCTAAGCTTACACACTACTTAATCCAACTTAAACTAACTTTCCCTAACGACAATACACACACCCATGCCCGAGGGAGGACTCGAACCTCCGACGGGGGGAGCTGCGTGAACCGTGATAAGACGCCCCTGACCGCTCGGCTACCCCGCGCGGCTTACAAGGAACATCTTGAGTGTGAGGCCGCTTGTTTAAGGTATTCGACGGCCCACATGTTGTCTACCATACAACCACAATATTGGGTGCTAATGGCAACGGGAGTGGGATTGGAGGTATCCATTGTTGAGCATGGTATGATGCTACAGAGCGCAGTTGAACTGCTTAGTCGACAAGTAACTCACAACAGCGCTATAGTGCTGGTCGTGTTGATATAAAGCAGAGTAATGGTAAAGATAAAGCAAACATTCCATTATATCTACAACAACAGTTGCCGAAGTTGCCATTTCGTCAGAGAGGAGCCCAAGAAATATTGCAGAGAGGGGAAGAAGTAGCAGATGAAGTATTACCGCTTCTGCAAGATGAGTCAACGAAATGTGTGGCGTCGTATACGCTTGACTGTGAGGACAACGTTCATAGAAGTACAATGATGACGATATGTGCTTACAATCGAGCGGAGTGGCTCAATGGTTAGCAGACTGGACTCGCATTCGGGAGAACGACGGTTCAGACTCGCGTCTGGCCATCCTCATTTAGGAGTCCGTGATTTGCATAAATCACTTAAGGCAAACACTGGAATGGTTCTCTCGAAAGGCACGGCCGCTTTCCTTCTCCATCCTTCCATAATCAGTAATATCCTACTCCTCTCGTGCTTAACAATTGAAAGTTACATATATTGAAACACTTGTCTAGCCATGTAGGTCATCGTACTTGTCGAATAGGGAGCCACAAATCCTGTGTCCAGTGAAAGGTAGTAAAGTACAATCGTTGTCCAAGGACAGGGTGCTAAACATAGTTACGTGCATGGAAGATCACCCGCAGCATACTTAAGAAACAACTGTGATCAGATTTCGAATAAGTCCACAGCAATGTGAGTGTGTAGCGCATAAGGAAAAGTGCAGATATTCAAGGCAGGACATGGCACATCTGTTATAAAAACCGGTGTTTGTGGGATTTAAGGATGGAACTTTCTGGCAGATTAAAACTATGTGCCGGACCTAGACTCGACCTTTGCCTTTCGCGGGCAAGTGCTCTACCAACTGAGTTACCCAAGCACTGGCAGAAGTAAAGCTGAGGACGGGGCGTGAGTCATGCTTCGGTAGTTCAGTTGGTAGAGCACTTGGCCGCGTAGGGCAAAGGTCCCGCGTTCGAGTCTCGGTCCCGCACATAGTTTTAATCTGCCAGAAAGTTTCATATCAGCGCACACTCAGCTGCAGAGTGAAAATCTCATTCTGGGATTTAAGGATGTTTATCAAAGTTTACAGGAGTGACCTACTACGTTACACATATGAAATTACGCCCTACATAGATTACAGTAGTTTCAAGGAAAGCAATGAATTGTTTCATAACTTCAAACAGTGCTACAACACTGGAAAACATAAGGTAACGATATTTAAAACAGGGTATTAACTATACGATGCACAGCAACGTGAGTAATTGCCCCTAAAATGACATAAACAAATTGATCCCATCGTCAGTAAGGAATTTGTTTTCGACTCCGACCAATCGGGATTTTAAGAGGAAATGCATAAGAAAGGAAACCTGGAAATTAGAGGTCTACAAACATGGCGATTTTTAATGTGGATGGTAAATTGGCTGGAACGTTATTTATTGTGCTGCGACAAGTTGGAGGTGCCAGTTAGAGAAGGAAAATGGGCGCAAGAGAATTACAACTATGGTATGAGTATTGCTTTTGGCTAATAGCTGATCGAAATAACTTGCTTTTGCTTGATTCCTGGTCTGTGTATAAAAATCGTGTTCCTTTATAGCAAATTATCCCTCCTGAAAATTTTGTGACATTGAAAATAATACTACCTGAAACCACTGTACAAAATCAGCCTCTGGATGTTTGGTTTTTCCGTGCCCATAAAACATATTATCACACTATCTGCAGAGCGACGTCTAAAAGTATAGCCAGTTTCACTATAGCCTACACGACAAGCTGTTTCGCACTGAGTTGCATGTCATCACATTCCATCAGTTGTCATCATTCCGTTAGACCAGTATGATGATTCTACATGCATTCTTTAAGAGTAGATACCTAGCTGAACGTTATGCACTATCTGTAGCTCCCAAGGAGTTCACCTTCGATACTGATAGTGCGAACCTTTGTGGTCACTGTGGCGCAACATTTTTCATTCGTTGTTCGTGGTGCTAGTTAGTGACTTGTTTTGAGCGTTTCTTGAATGTCGACGATGTCCAGTTTGTGAACTGTAATACACATATCTCAAAGAAGGTTGACTTCCGCACCTCCCAGACACACATTTACTATTCCTCCTTACGCACATTGTGAATCCTTTCCTGTCATAACTGTGAACACAACACTTTCAAATGGGCCTTACTAAAGATTGAACTTGTGACCACGCAGGGCCTGACAGGGTCTTTCTTCCAGTGTACTTCCTATTTTAAGAAATTCAGGGAGGTTTCGATTTGTCAGATTATGCCATTCTCTACTGAGTAACTAGAAAGCCTTTCTGCTTCTGTTATTACGCTTGTGAGTTTGTATCAACCACATACTTTCACTGAAAGCCGAAGTTAAGACCGTGAAGAACATACATGTTTCAGTATTCTAAGATAAAAAATGAAAACCGCTATGTCTGACATACTTGCATATATATAAATCTGATGTCTCATACATATATATATATATATATATATATATATATATATATATATATATATGTGTGTGTGTGTGTTTGTGTGTGTGATTTGTTGTTATGAAGAATAATCACTATCGAAATCTCAAAATGTGCATAATTGAAGAGAATTTGCCACTATCAGAAGATTGGTTAACGGATATTTCAGAGCGTACATGCACGTTAGACTTGATGTCTTTTTTCCAAGACCTACAATTTTTAATTTTTCTTCATTATCTTCTGCCTTTTCCACGAACCCTCTACTGGCGAACCGAGAGAGGCTGTGTCGTGGTTAGGAGACCGCAGACCGCGTCCATGTTCGTGAGGACTGGGCTTCGTACCCTGGCTCCGACATTTAGCTATCTGTGTTGCGCGATTTTCGTTAAATTGCTTAAGATGAACGCTGGGATTGTTCATTGCAACTGGCCACAGCATACTTTCTTTCATATCTTTTTTTCAATCTGACCATGTGCACATTCGCGGACAATCACGAGATCGACTGTGTGTCGAATATCAATCTTCCATTTGATTCCTTTTTACCTAAGATCTCAGCTAACGACACAACATTTGGAAGTTTATCACAGATTTTTTAAGCTATCTACTCTTGAAAGAAGCTGCACATTCTCAATATTTTTCCAGTAGTTTCTGTCTGGCTTATGGCATCTGCCGTACTTCCTACTTTTGTTATAAATGTTAGGTGGATCAGTTAGAGAAGTTTGATAGAGAGAGTGACTCAACAAAACTAACGCGTGTGAAAATTTCAGTAGTCAGAAAGAATGCAACAATGATGCCAGAAGTGAAGGAGAGTGAGCCAGCAATGAGTGATTATAGTTGCAGAAGGAAGGAACAGCAGTGCCCTCTTGTGACACAAGAGAGGTCAGTACGGGATTAAAAGAGACGTGACCGTAACTGAACCGTTCCAGCTGGTTAGCAGAATATATGAGCAAGGAAAAATACTCTTACACTGCAAAAAGATAGAAATAAACAAAAACCAATGAAGGCAAGTGCTGACAGTTGTATTACCGAACCACCAGTTTAATAAGCCATAGTAGATAATACTAACGCGAATCGAATGACTGATAAACGCCGACCTGGAGGAAGAGCAGTTTGGTTGGTGCAGAAATTTAAGAACACGTAATACTCATCCTACTTCTTATTTTGGATGTAGAATTATATTTATCGGTTTCTTAGGTGAAGCAGTGGTCAACGGTATAAGGATTCAGAAGACAATGGAAACCATTTCGTTAAAGACATGTGGTCTGTAATTGAAAAAGTGTCATCATGATCTGTCCAATGGCAAAAGACTCCGGACAGGTCAGCCGTTCCGACCTCTTGGAGGGTTTTGTCAAGGGGGAAGTGACCATGAGACAAATATCGAACAACCAATGAAAAGATACCATTCTACGAGTGGAGGGGGGGGGGGGGGGGGTCAGAAGTTTCACCGTAGTAGAAAGCTAAAAAGTCTGAAAAGGGAAATGCACACCCTCAATCTAGATATAGTGGGAGTTAGTGAAATGAAATGGAAAGATGGCAAACATTTCTAGTCAGATGAGTATAGTGTAATACCAACAGCAGCAGAAAGTGGTAAACGGGAGTAGGATTTGTTATGAATAGGAAGGTAGGGCAGAGAGTGAGTTACTGTGAACAACTCAGTGACGTGTTCGTTCTCATCAGAATCGACAGTAAACCAACAGTCAACCATAGACGGGGTATCCATGCCGACGTCGCAAGCAGAAGCTGAAGAGATAGAGGAAGTACGTGAAGATATTGAACAGGTAATCCAGTACGTAAAGGGAAGTGAAAACGTTATAGTCATGGGGGATTGCAATGCGCTTGTAGGGAAAGGAGAGAAAACAAAGAGTTACGGGAGAACGTGGGCGCGGTAGTCGGAATGAGAGGGGAGAAAGAGTTACTGAGTTCCGCAATAAATTTCAGCTAGTAATAGCGAATAGTCTGTTCAAGGATCACAAGAGAAGGAGGTATAGCTGGAGAAGGCCGGGAGATACGAGAAAATTCCTGTAAGATTACATCGTGTTCAGGCAGAGATTTCGAAATCAGATGTTGCATTATAAGGCGTACCAAGGAGCATGTAATATAGCCTCAGATCACTATTTAGTAAAAAAAGAGTAGGTTGAAGTTTAAAAGACTAGTAAGGAAGAAACAATGTGCAAAGAAGTGGGATACGGTAATTCCAAGGAATGAAGAGATACGCTTGAAATTCTCTGAGCCTATAGATACTGAGATAACGAGTAGCTCTGTTCAATTGAAGAGGAATGGACATATCTTAAGAAGGCCATCACAGACGTTGGCAAGAAGAATGTGGTAGAAGGAAAATAACTGCCAGAAAACCATGGTTAACGGAAGAAATGCTTCAGCTAATCGATGAAAGAAGAAAGTACAAAAGTGTTGAGGGAAATTCAAGAATACAGAAATACAAGTGACTTAGGAATGAAAAAAATTGGAACTACAGAGAAGCTAAGGCGAAATGGCTGATAAAAATGTGAAGAAATCGAAAATGATGTGATCGTCATAAAGACTCACTCTGCATATACGAAAGTAAAACAACTTTCGGCGTAATTAAAAGCAAGGATGGTAACATTAAGGGTTCAATGGCAATTCCACTGGTAACTACAGGGCAGACAACGGATACTTGGAAATATTACACTGAATGCCTCTGTGAGGGGAAGATTGGTTGGTTGATTCGTGGTGTAGGGAAGCAGCCTACTAACGCCATATAGAATTCAAAATCCCGACGTGGTTGGAGGGCCCTAGCCGTAATAGTCCGAATGTTCTCAATTGGTTAGGGAACCGGCGACCTCGGTGGCCAAGGGAGGGTTTAGCAAGCACGAATACTACCTGTAGACACTCTCTATGTGTGAGGGCGGACTTTATCGTACTGAAATGTAAGCATGGGGTTTTGCTATGAAATGAAATGCTGCCCCACTGCCATTCCTCCTTGTCGGTTCGTATGACGAGTGACAGTCAGGTTGGTGTCCTACTGCTGTCTGGGGCCTCTCCAAACACTTCTTCACTGATCATCGGAGCTCAGTTAATGTGGCACCCATCACTAAAGACAATTCTACTTCAGTCAATGAGACTCCACGCCGATGAAGTGTCTGGAGACGCACCAGAGAGCGGTGAGTTACCAGTCTGACTGTCGGCCGTCTTACGCCCGACAGTCAGGGCTGACGGTCTCGGATGCCAGATCATTTCGTAGCAGACCTCTTTGGTTGTCATAAGCGACACCCTAACAGAACACCGGTACGTCGACCATATTATGCGCACCATTTTGTTGCCCTTCATGGCAAGCCATACTGGTCTTACCTTTCAACAAGATAATACCCACCTTACATGGCGAGAGTTTCTACTGCTTGTCTTCAAGCTTGGAAGACCCTATCCTGGCCAGCAAGGTCACAGAATCTCTCCCCAATTGAGATCGTTTGGAGCATCATGGGCAGGGCCCTCCAACCAGCTCCGTAATTTGACGATCTAGTGAGCAATTTGGACAGAATTGGGAAGGATCGCCCTCAAGACGACTCCAACGATTCTATCAATCAAAGCCAAGCCGAATAAGTGCTTGCGTAAGGGCTAAAGGTGGACCAACGTGTCACTGACTAACTCAGCTTCAGAAAGTCTTTCTCTTTAATGAATCATCCACTTTTTTCTGACATTGCAATCGTTTGTACATCACACCTACTAGTTTCCTTTCCACTCGGTCAATTCCTTCGTGTGGTGCATCGTTTTTTTATCGTAGAGTATATTTCTTATGAGAAACATTACTTGAACATTATTTCGATATTTCGTTGGCTACGTACAATGATTTCTACATATTTCAAGTATCATGAAGCCCTTCTCATTGTCACACAATTGCAAGACAGCATTATAGCTTCTGTTTCACCAAGTGCTGGATCGGACATGGTAGTATCATTATGAAGTTACCAAGACCTCCAAACATAACGGTGTTAAATTATAATTGAGGTTGCATGAAGACACCTTGCCGCAGGTAAACAGATACGCGAGATTAAATGCTTGATCTTATTAGGGATGCTGTGGCCTTTGTAAAGAAACCTATAGATGCATTAAGAAAAGCTACCCAGCACGTTCTCATAAGAGTACCACTAATACGTGCTTATATTGATGACAAACTTTAGGAGAATTTATTATGAGAGTTCAAAACTGCTTATGAACTGTCGTAAATCCATTGTGAGCCTCCGAAACAAAATCGTGGACTGCTATAAATTTATTGTCATCTTTCAAAAAGACATTATGCTTTGTAATAAGTTTGTAATACGACAAATAATAATACCCAACAAATAAGATTAAATACCAAAACGAATCATTTCATTTACAAGATTTTATCTTGCGTGTAGTTAGGAATGGAATATATCTTAGTACGAAAGTTTTTCCTTCATACGTCTATTTCTGTACTTTTTGGAATGTTGACTAGAAACAGTCTGTAATAGATTACTACCAAACGGAGCTTGTACTTAATAAGTCTTGTCTCCCATCCAGAAAATGCCTAACCATTAATCGCATCATGACATGATGTTTGTCTTTAGATATTTATTCGGCTTGTTATTCCGCAGTATTCGAACTTTACACATACGTACGAGCGCTGTCCTGTCTTGCGACATATACCAAGAAATTCTTCACTATCGTCGAGAGAGCCCGGTTTCATCTGGCCGCTGTGGTCGAGCTGTTCTAGTCGCTTCAGTCTGGAACTGCGCGACCGCCATGGTCGCAGTTTCGAATCCTGCCTCGGGCATGGATGTGTGTGATGTCCTTAGGTTAGTTAGGTTTAAGTAGTTCTAAGTTCTAGGGGACTGATGACCTCAGAAGTTAAGTCCCATAGTGCTCAGAGCCATTTGCACCCGGTTTCAGTATCACAGAAACTAATGAAAACGGGTTTCATTAATATAACTGCCCATGATATATTAAAATATCTAACTCCTGCTTCTAAACTTTCGTGATCTCGTCGGAAACAGACCTCCCAAACCAGATCAGAAGCTTTTGCGCTTTCACATCATTTCCTGAGAAAGCATGAGATCACTTGGAATTTCTATTGTACAAACCATTTGTTCCAGGTGTCCCTAGAAACAGAAACTCACAAGGTTAATTCCGAGTAAGCGTGCATTCCATGAAATTGCTCCTTCCCTGATGAGCCATCTGTTTTGGTGGACATCACTCAGTACACTTCCGCTAGTTTGTGACTAACATTTGCTTGAGACTCACAGTTCATAAATGACAATTCAGTCTTACTGATTTGTGTACAACGTGCATATATTATGAAAAAGTTTATGCACGAGCGTCACTTTTAGCGATAATGTCATAGGAATAGTATTTTGAGTAATAACTGCAAAGGGAAGAATTTATCTACGTTTAAAAGATTCTTACGTACTCAAATAGGATCGACATGACGTAAAATAGTTGCATGATGAGTTTCCAATTGGTTTCAGAGAAGTCATATTTAGGAACCTATTTGACTTTATTGATGACAGTATTATGATCCTTTCCAGTCACCTCGAATCTTGAACCTATCAGGCATTCTGAGATATTGCGAGATAGAAGATTGAAATTTTGCTCAAAGGTGCAAAAACATAGCGTCCGGCGACGTCATCCTCCGACTCGGAGACACTTCCAACAGCAAGGTGTATCAGGAAGGTTGCCATCCACCTTTTTGTTTACCCACTTCTCACTATCTCTCATGATGCTTCTGTGATGGCAACTACCGCGGTGTCTAGGGTTGAAATCATGCGGTCTTCTTATTTTGGGCACTCCACTACTCAGAATCTCCACAAAAAGGCAGCAGGAACCATCATAAAGCGCGTCAATGCAACAACCCTTTCCCTTGGGGAGTTCATTAACTCACATTTCGTAGTCGAAAACGACAGTCTGTAGTGCAATGTGCAGCAAAACGTTCTTGACGATCCTTCGACACTGCTGACAACCTCTGGACGTTTCAACCATTCTCCAACGACACTGTGAGGTTGCAACCTCATCGAACGTGATCTGACCACTTTGGATTCTAGCATGATCGCAATTTTTGCTCTGTTATACATTGGGAAACCACTATGGACTGCATGGAAATGCACGCTTTCTCTCAGAGTTTCGGTGGTGAAGCCCTCTCGAGTTATCAGCCAAGTCAGGCCTGAAGATTACGAATAGGTTGTCGAAATGCCGCGAAACGAACACTTGACTCTGCTGATAACCCGAGAAGACTTCATCATCACTAGGGGCTGTTAAAAACCATTCGAGGGAATCTGAACATGATTCCACAGGTCCGCAAGCAGATGCTAGAGCAGCAGTGTGATGCCATTCCGCTGTAGGGTGTCGAAGGTGTAGCCTGCCTGCAGGCATCAATTGATACTGGATACGAGCACGATTACCAAAATGTTGGATAACAGCAAAACTGCGTTAATAAAAAGAAGAAGAAGCTAAATCATACCAACTTACTTGGCTAGTAAGGGATTTGGCTAAGATCCTGTTGAAAGTATTAATCAATAGGTTGAAATGCCACAGGATTATAACAGAAGTAAACAATTCCCAGTAGGGGAAATTCACGGAAGATGCTATTAGCGAGGCTCGAAGTTTGGCTTGCATATGGTGATACCAACACCTGCCCGTCGAAGCCCAGGTGAATTCTCTCCCACATCGTAATACGGACCCCCGCCCTACACCAGTGGCGCAGTACACCACATCCAGGCACGACAATCAGAAAAGTGTAACAAACAAAGTGATTCATCCGAGTAGTCGACACGTTTGCTTTGATTCACGGTCTGATCACTTCGATATAAAGTCCACTGAAATCGTAGTTAAGGTTATGGTTTGGTCAATATGGGAACACGTAGCAGTCGTCTGGTGCGGTATATCGTGTCCAACAATATCGGATCTGCCACAGATCCCCGTCTACTCTAGAATGCGGTCATCTCTCCGACATCCACATTCCGTGATGAGGCGTGGATGTCCAACACGTTGTCGCTTACTGGCAGTTTCATCGTCCTTCAGTCATATTCCACAGATGCTGAAGATAGTACCACGTGATCTGCCGACCAGCTTCGCCCTTCCAGAAATCTTTAGTTGTTACAAGTTAAAACAAAGCACCCTCTGTACTATCCGTACAGCTCAAGCGACCATAACTCAAACAGATAGGACTCAACATCGCCGTGGACAGCAGTCATAATAATTTTGATCCCCAGTGCAACACGAAATGTTCCGGGGTCATTGCAAGTTGTAGCGCACACAGTTCACTAAGAAATAATTGTGACAACCTCTTTGAAATACATGGGGCGAATACTTTGAGAGATAGTAGTGCTCATCGAAACAAGAAAAGTATGTCCAGTAAACATGGGTCTGGAAATGCATACTTTCTGAGGTAAGACCAATAAATATTCGTCCGGAAATGCATATTTTCTGCGATAAACACGTGTTTACATGAGGTGTTCAAGGTGGCGTCCATTCATGACAATGCACCCCTCTGCCCTCCGGGATAAGGAATGACGCATCCTTTGAAGTACATTCAGTTGTTGTCGTACATGCTGCCACGTATTGATGACGCGATCCTGTAGTATCCACATATCGTTGATTGCCTCGTGGCGTAGACCAATTCCTTCAAGTGTCCCCATGACAAAAAGTCTTGGGGGTTGAGGTCTGGGAAACGAGCAGGCGCAGATGTGCCCCCCCCCCCCCCCCCGCCCCTCCGGCCTTCTCCCACCAGCGGTCCTGGATTGTCGGCGTCAAATACATTAATGAAAAAGTCCAGATAATACACCCCAGATAACCTTCGTGATAGCACGTATGGCCCTATTAGTCTATCGTCAAGTACGTCTCCCCATGCGTTGATTGAGAATCGGTGTTGATGCCCTCTTTCCTGAATTGCTTGCTGATTTACATCTGCCCATACATGCTAGTTACGGGAATCTCACAACACCATGTCTTGTGAACTCTACCTCGTCGCTAAATAAAATCTTGGATGTGAACAGCATACTTCTGCAACAGCAACTGATAGAGCCACCGTCTGCCATGATGATCCTGTGGTCTGTAGATGATACGGCAGTTGTTCGTGAAGTACCCTAAAGATAAGAGAGTAAGGCATACCTTCTGCGGCTGCTAGTCGCCACACACTGGTCCAGCGGTTTCTTCCACCGAACGTATCACACGCTCCTCCGTGTCAGCCGTGCGGACTGTGCGGAGTCTTCCACTGTCCGTCTTCCGACGTGCAAGGATATCTGTGTCTCTCAATAATCTGCCGAACAGCTTATCATAGGACACTCTGCGCTGTGGATGTTTCTCAACGTAGAGGGCACGGGCTCGTAGGCTACGTTCATTTGCTAAATGGTAGCAGAATATCAGAATCACCATTCCATTTGTCGAGTTTTAGGTTAGCAAGTGATGGAAGAGAGAAAATGTAAATAGACTAGACATTAGTACGTACAAAAGGTGCAATAACAGCAAACACATAAAATACCCTGTATTTGGAAGAAGGTAAAACACCATGATACGTACCCAGGGTTGACAGTACTGTACAGTAAGGCAAACGAACACGACGAAAACTAGCGTAGTCTACAACATGGGTCGAACGACACAAGTTATGCAGACCACTTAATGGTAGCAAGAGTACAGTGAGTAAGACGTCGTAATACAACGACTCTGCAAATATCAGCAACCAAGCGTCACGTAACCCTTCCTACAAACGCGTGTTTATCACGGGAAGTATGCGTTTCCAGACCAGTATTTATTGGACTTATTTTTCTTGTTTGGATGAGTATTACCGCCTGCCAACGTATTCGACAAATTTTTTGAACACCTCGTATTGGTCATGGTGCGCACAGATGTGAATCACCGTTTCGTCACAAAAATCAACTAGAATATTACTTAAAGGAGGACTGTTTAAAACAGATAAGACGGTAATTTGAAGCGTACTGTCAACAGGAAATTAGATGTGTGTCTTTGTGAAAGCTTGACATTCGAAACCCACATTTAATACACAGCATTGTAAGTTATTAGCTTCACGAATAAAATTCATGTAAATGGGATAAAGATGGTTCCTCTGTCCCCACAATGTTTAGACTACACCAATAATTCATTTAACTGCAATATTCTATCTACGGAGCCAGTGTTTGGAAACAAAGATTACGACTAGTCTACCTGCTGCTGCGGCGAGGAAATTACAGCCAAGGTAAACTACTATGTTGTTATGGGACTTGTAGCGGCACAACTAGAGACTTCCAAATTATGAAAGGAGTTTTCCCCTCGGATCTCCAAACTGAGAATAAGTTCTGCCTCCTATAGCATAAAGAAGAAACAAGGAAAAATTCACAGAATCTTCGGAGAACTACCAAGAAACTGTGAGAAATAAACTTCGTTCCGTGATAATTTTTATTCATACCTTATGTCAGTGGCAGGACAGTTTCGATTGTAATCGTTTCGCCCTACCCACACCGGAGTTTTCAGTCATCATGTTTGGTTGAATCGAGCCTTTTATAATTGCTCGCGGAACTTCGACTCAAACCCATCGCTCTGGATTTACAGTTCCGGTGTAATCTAAATGTCTTGCGGTTAATTGTAGTACCTCTATTCTTTCTAAGGGTTTTCTGGTGTGTCGTTTTATTCGTTTACATAGTGATTCCATGTCTAGTTCTCAGTGCATATCTACAGTTCTCGCCTACGTAAGGGTCTTTAATATTAAAGCACCTGTTCTGAAAACTTCTAAGAGAATTGTTACTTTGCAGATGTAATATTGTTCGGACCGTAATATTGCTCGGACCGGACGACATAGGGTATAGTTGATGTGTAAGTCCTATGATCTTCTCTCTTTCAGTTTTATTATGTGGACTGAATAGTGAATCCTCGTCTAAAATTACAACTAGATATCGGACTGATCAGTCTAATTTATTTGCTATGTCATTTATCATGAGTCTATCCCTTATATTTGGTCTTCGTCTAGTGAATAAAATCGCTGCTGTCTTATCTGCATTTAATTTAATGATATTATCATTGGTCCATCTAACTGTTTCTATCTACTGTCGTTGCAGTCTGTGGATTGTTACACTTACTCTTCGGCTAATCGTTAGTAAGGCCGTTCCATCGGCAGACTGTGCTAAGACTACTTGAAATATCGGTAAGTTGTTCAAATGGAGGATGAATAAAATTGGGTATAATACTAACACCTGAGGTATTTCTTCCAGTAGCTGTTTTGTGCTGGAACGCTGACCTTCTGGTTAAAAAAAATCTTCGTTCATTAAGGAAACCGTCAATTATCTTTATACCATAGACCGATATGATTTGTAGCGTTTGTAGCTTTGTAATCAGCTTGTCCTTCAAGACATTTTCGTACGGTTATTTTATATCTGACTAGACAGCTGGTGTATAGTTGAAACAATTCGTACTCGTATTAAACGCTACGTACTCCGAGATTCGTAACAGCTGGAGTTCTGCCGAAAGTTTCGTCTTGAAGGTAAACTGCTCTGGTCTAATAATCGTCGATTAGAGGTTCTCGTACTCATTTCAATACTATCCCTTCAGTTAGCTTAGACGTCGTTGGAAGAAGATTAATGGGACGATGATTATTTGGTATTCGTAAGTCCTTGTCCAGTTTGAGTACCGGAAAATTTTTCCATATTTTCCATTTTGCTGGAAAGTAGTCCTGCATGAGACAGCAGTTTCTTATTCTAGCGAGTAACACTAATGTTTTCCGAGAATCTGTTTTCGGTATTTGTTCGTCACATTATCTGGTGCAGGTGCTAGACTGCATCCCAAGCCCCTAATAATTTTCATAATTCCCGCTACTCTTGTGAGTTGCAGATTGATCTTACTGGTGTTATGTCGGCTGTCGTGAGCCATTTGTCTAAATCTGTAAGTCTATTCGATTCCGTTTTCTACGCTTAGTTGTTTGCAAAAATTTCTGCTCGATGAAGTGGATCATGAATTAATCCTACTGGTCGTAGAGACGCAGTCTTACGCCTTTCTCTCCTGTAGGACCCTGAAAAGCTTACATTCGTCTTCTGCTTGTAATGGTAAATCTTACATCCTATCCTCTCAGATTTCTGTTTTCCACTCTACGGCTTTCTGTGCATCTCTCTCGATAGTCTCTTCATTTCACGGCAGTGCGCAAGATTTCTGTACCTCTGTCAACTCTTTGTAGCCCGGGTTTTTAATATCTTGAGGTCCTGGATTAATGGTGAAAAATCTACGTAATACTAGTTAGGAATGAGGTAGTAAACTGACGCTTCTTTGTACGCTTTCCCAATCTTATCAGTCAATAGGTCTGTTGCTGTATCAGTCCTTTCTACGTTTGACAAAAATATTGTAGTGTGTCTAATGTTATAATTTTGAGAAGATGTAGAACTCTCGAACTGTTCTCAACTTTTATTTGTTTTCTGTGGCGGGATTGGTGGCTCGCATGCCTTGAATAATCTACCGAGGACCGGATTATGATCCGACGTTAGATCATTTAGAGTTCTCAGTTTGTAGCCCGTTCGTAAACATTTGATTGTTATTATGTCTAATACATCCGGGTGTTTATTTCTGTTTGTTAGGGTGTATGTTAGTTCCTATGGTCCGGTGTCACTACAGTCACTGTGTATTCGTTTAACTGGGTGACACGCCCATACCACCGAATTAACCTAGCACATGCGTCGTAAATATGTGGCCATACACTCAGATAAACTTGCCCTACGATATTAAGTCTTTATCACAAAGCGTCTCGATATTTTTCAACATATAGAGCACATCTTATCAATTGGATAATTGTAATTAGGCCTGTGTAGCTCTTTCCACTGAAAATTATCTTTTCCTGTTTTACCAAATTCCGATTTACATCCGTAATAGCGAAAATTCAGTATCATTACTGTTACTAACAATTAAATGAGTGAAAGATGGGCAAAAGCGTGAAATATTTCAGTTTCGATCTCAGCGCAAAATGTAAACAAATGAGTTACATGAACGTCAGGTGACTATTTCGATTTGATGTTAACGATATGCGCAGCACGTTATGCGCACACCATAGATACTCCTGCTCTGCGTCTACTCACAACGAATCTTAGACCACAGATGAACGAATATAGCAGCCGCCATCTTGAATTTCATGAACATCGAAACGGAGTACCAGCACGTGCTCTGTATTTAAGAAAATATGATTGACAATTATTTGAAAATAAACAGTGAAGTAATGTGCGATTACAGATCTAGACATACAATTGACACATTTGTAACTACTTGATTGTCAACATAGGAAGAAACAAAATGTTGACATTCAAAGAGCATGCAATATATAGTATTTCACATCAAGGAATATATATAATGTCAGTAATACTACTACACAACGGTCGTTGTCGCAAGCGGTGAGGGCAGAATGCTATCGGGGACGGCGGGCAGCGCGAGACGTCTCCTGGCTGTACACCTTGCTGCTGGCCGCAAGAAAGCCGCGGAAAGCAGCGCCAGGAGCTTCTCAGCACAGGACCAAGACTCAAATGAAGAATGCTGTGATAAGGTAACACTATAGTCCCAAACTGACGGGGTTTCAGTTAACTTCTCTTCCATAGCTTTAAAAGTTTGAAAGTTCGCTGTTTTCCTCCATCCCTCATCTACTTCGACATCTACATCCATATTCATATTCTAGAAGCCACTAGAATTTCATAGCAGGGGATAATTAGCACTATACCACATGATAGGGTTTCTTCCCGTTCCTGACACCTATGGAGACCAGGAAGAATGACTGCTTAAATACCTGTTTGCGCGCTGTAGTTAGTCTAATCTCATTTTTCGGTCGCTACGGGAGCGATACGTATGGCGTTGTAGCATATTTCTAGATTCATTACTTGATGCTGGTAGTTAGTATTTCACTGAATAGCTGGCTGATACCAGTTGTGAGTCATTGACATTGAAGACATAAGACACTAACTTTCTGCTTGTCCAAGTACAGATTCTACAATTCTGTACGTTTAAAGCAAGCTGCCAATTTGACGGATTTTCATCTGATGTATCCGTATTTAGTGTTGCTGTTATACCTTTAAAATTTAGTTGCTGTAAATTTCAATCTTTGTAGTGACATTGTGACATTGTGTCCAGTAACCGACATTTCCTTCTGATTTACATGTTTGGAATATGTAACAAGTAATGTGGCTGTGTCGAGTTCGGATGATACAATATACTTTACTCATATTCCTTCAGGAAGCTACAATATGTTAACGTCGTAAGGTTTTGGTATGATTGTTTTGAATGGATTACAACTTTGCAGCTGTATATTAAGTATAGTGAATTAATGTTCCGCTTATTGCGTACATCTACTATACATTTTGCATTTCACATGATGTTTTGCTATGTATTAGTGAACTGATGATGGCGCAGGGCCGATACTAGTATATAGGGAATGCTGTTGTCTGATTGTACCACCACTTTAATTTAAAAGAGCCTCGCCCGCTGCAAAAATGTATTCCATATAATGCATGTTTTTAAAGTAAACGTGTAGTGAACTTTTTCGTTGGTGGGAGGACTGAAACGAGGTGCTTTCAGTCGCCGGCCGCTGTGGCCGAGCGGTTCTAGGCTCTTCAGTCTGAAACCGCGCTGCTGCAACGGTCGCAGGTTCGAATCCTGCCTCGGGCATGGATGTGTGTGATGTCCTTAGGTTAGTTAGGTTTAAGTAATTCAAAGTCTGTCGGACTGATGACCTCAGATGTGCTCATAGCCATTTATTTTTCTCTCAGTCTTGTGGGACCAAATAAGTAGTTACTTGAATGAGAAACGATCATTCAAATGTCTTGAATGCTGACAGCATTTGAGAGTAGGATGTATTGACACCAAGCATCTACATACAGTATCCACATGACGCCATTTGCAGAGGGTAACAAAGCAGTCAATCATCTTCGCGTAGTCTCTCAGCCAGATAACTACGTTATTTTCTAATTATTTCAGTGGTTAAGAGATTTGATTCCGCATCTATACCACACACTGCACTGTACGGTGCATGGTGTCGTGTCCTCAGAATCATTTTATGCTATTCCACGGGAATGCGGAATGACGGAGATGACTGTATTGTCGGCATGTGGCACAATTTTTCTCATCTTCTTTTCATGGCTCATCTGTAAGATGTACAATTGAAACATCAGAACTGTTGTAGTCTTTTTCGAAAAAGGGCTTGTATAAATTTATCCATGAGATAAAGACAAGATAAGAAAAATGCCAAGACGGCTATTGTGTTAGGGGCTGTCAAAGATTATCCTATGAAGGAAGTGACACATTTCGCAAATGTATCGTTACATGTGGTCTTCACTGTATGGAGGAGAAGCATTACATCCCGCTCCACAATTAACTCACAACAGATTTGTATCCCGTATCTTAGATACACAGTGTCACTCCCGTTGATAGAAATCTTTTCACTACAGTGTATTAAATGCTGTAATTTGCCCAACGCTGGCACTTTGCAGTTACTTAATGAGCAAACTGTTCGAAGAAAATAGCACGGAATGGGGATATGGAGCAGAGGTTCACGTGACTGTTGCTTTATCCCGTCCAGGTGGAGATATTGCTGATTTTTAAATGACTCAAGTACTGCCTTTCTGCAATTACGTGAATATTGCGCGGAATTGTGTAACTTAGTGAGGCAACGAGGGATAGATGAGGAGTGTGGCTCTAGATAAGTTTTGGTGATGTTTACATTTCACAGAAATTAGTCCTTTAGCTACATGGAGCTTCTGTAGAAACAGATATTCACCGTTTGACCGTCTTGCCAAAAACGTTTGTAACATTACCATCCTAATTACTCCATCTTTCGCGCATGCATCATGGGTGATATCATTTCCTCTTCCGGTATTTCGACTGGTAAGTGTACTGCCATACTATTACGCAAATGCGCGTTCGTCAGATTTAAGAGATAGATCGGCAACGAGAGTGTCTTTGTAAGAATAAAACATGGCAAAGGCGGACTCAGAAGATCTATAGTGCTTACTATAATATGGTTAATCATTAAAATCACTGACAGGTGTTGGAATTCCAGGAGTGAAAGTACAGAATAATAATTCCTATGAGAGTGCTGACATGAAATGTGGAGTATCCACGATTTTTCAAGCTGCAAACACTCATCTGCGACGAGAAAACTGTCTGCTAACAGTTTTTCCACAGCTTCCTTGCCCACTGAATCCCAATAGACTGAGGCCGTGAAGACCAGTATCGTGACTTTCCCGTTATCCGTGAAACGGGCAATGCAAATACAAAGACGAACCCAACAAATCTGCAGTGGCTGAACATTAGAAGGGTTTAATCACCTTTTTCTTAGTTATCAGTCGTCTGACTGATTTGATACGGCTCGCCATGAATTTCTCTCCTGCGGCAACCTCTTCACATCAGAGTATCTTCTGTAATCTGCGTTCTCAGTTATTTGCTGGATATCTTCCAGTCTGTCTTCCCCTACTATTTTTAACCTTTGCATTTCCCTCTAGTACCATGGGAGTTATTCCCTGATTCCTTAACACATGTCCTATCATCGCTAACAATGTTTTCCGTACGTTATTTTCTTCGCCGATTCTGAGAAGAATTTCCTCATTCTTTATCAGCCCCTCTAATTTTCAATATTCTTCTGTAGCACCGCCTCACAAACCCTTCGATCTGCTTCTCTTCCGGTTTTCCCAATGTCTGTGGTCCACTGCGATACAATGCCATGCTCCAAAGTACATTCTCAGAAATTTCTTCCTCAAGGCCAATGTTTGAAACCAGTATACCTCTCTTGTCCAGAAATGCCCCCTTTATCTATTCTAGTCTGCTTTTTATGTCCTACTTGCTTTGTTCGTCGTGTGTTATTTAGCTTCCAAGGTAGCATAATTCCTTCACTTTGTCTAGTCCGCGGTCACCAATTTTTCACTGTTCTCATTTCTGCTACTTCTCAATACTTTTGTACTTTGAAGGTTTACAATCAGTCCATATTCTGTACTCATTAGACTGTTCGTTCCATTCAACAGATCCTGTAATTCTTCTTCACTCTCATTCAAGGTAACATCGTCTTCAGCGAATCTTGTCATTTATATACCTTCACTCTAAACTTTAATACCAGAATATAACTTTCATTTCCTCTATCGCTTTTTCGATGTTTAGATAGAACAGCAGTGGCGAAAGACTGTATCCCTGTCTTACACTCTCTTTAATCCGAACATTTTCCGTTGCTCTTCAAATCCTATTGCCCCATGTTGGTTTCGTACATGTCACATAACACCCGTCTTTTCCTGTAGCTTACTCGTTTATTTATCATAATTTATAACACCTTACACGTTTTTACATTGTCAAACGCTTTTTCTAGGTCTACACATCCTATGAACCTATCTTGGGATTTCTTCATTCTTGCTTCCACTATCAATGGCAACGTCAGAGCTGCGTCTCTGGTGCCCTTACCTTCTGTAAAGCGAAACTCATCATCATCTTATAGAGCCTAAATTTTCTTTTCCGTTCTTCTCTTGGATGCATGAACTCTTGACCTGATTTTGCCATAGTTTTTGCGTTTACCTGACCCTTGTGTCTTGGGAATTTTGAGAAAGACATTTTTCCAAAAGTCTGATGGTACGTCATCAGTCTCACTGATTCTGTCTACCATCCTTAATAGTGGTTCGGTTGCCGGTTAATCCAATGATTTCTTAAATTCCAATGGAATGTTAACTGTCCCTCAGACACTCTTTGATATCAAGTCTTCCACAGCTCTTTCAAATTCTGACTCCAATACTGGATCCCATATGTTATCCATATCGACTCCTGTTTCTTTCTGTATCACGTCATCGGCAAGTCCTTTCCACCATAGAAGCCTTCAATGTACTCATTCCATCTACCTACTCTCTGCTCCGTGTTTCACATTGGAGTTTCTCTTGCAGTCTTATGTTACCACTCTTGCGGGTATTTCACCGAAAGTTGTTTTGACTTTTCTATATGCTGAGTCAGTCCTTCCGACAATCAATTCTTTTTCAATTTCTTCACATTTTTCTTGCAGCCATTTCGCCTAGGCTGCCGAGCATTTCCTATTCATTTCATTTCTAAGTGGATTCTATTGCTGTATTGCCGTCTTTCACTGAACATTGCTCTACTTCCTTCCTCCTTCGAAAAATTGAAGTATTTGTTGTATTACCCACGGGTTTTCGGAGTAACCTTCCTTGTAATTACATTTGATTATGCAACATATATGTTTGCCTTTCAAGAGATATCCGTTCCTCTTCAATGGAACTGCCTATTGTGGTATTGCTTCACACATTATGCACATCGTTAGCGAACCTCAAACACGTCTCATCATTTTCCTTCCTTTTACGTTATTTCTTCCGGTCGATTCTCTAAACTGAACTCTACTCTTTATCATTACTAAAGAGCGGTATGAGTCTTTGTCTCCTCCTGGGTACGTCATACAATCCTATATCTGATATCGGAATCTCTTTCTGTCCAAGATGTTACCCACCTGGAATCTTCCCATGTTACGTTTTTTTTTTTTTTCAAATTTACTTCCTCCTCTTATGATTACTGAACAAATTATTTGCTATTACTAGCTTAAGAAGTGTTTCTCCTCTCTTATTTCCACTACCAGGCTCATATTCTCCTGCAACCCGTTATTCTACTCCGTCCCCTACAACTACCTTTCAGTCACCCATGATTGTTAGATTTACAAGTCCATTTACATACTGAAATACCCGTTCGCTATCCTCATATACTTTCTCTATCTCTTCCACTTCTACTTGCGATGTATACGTGAACTATCGTTGTCGACGTTGGTTTCCTGCCGAATATGATGAGAACAGTCCTGTCACTGAACTTTCACAGTAACTCACTCTCTACCCTGCTATTCTATTCGTTAAGCATCCTTTCCAATTATACCATTTTCTGCTGCTGTTGATATTACCCTCTATTTGTCTGACCAGAAGCCCTTATCTTATTCCCATTTCACTTCACTGTCACCCAGTATATCTAGAGTAAGCCTCTGACTTTCCGTTTTCAGATTTGCTATCTTTTATTACTAAGATCAAACTTCTGACATTCCATGCTCCCACACGTAGAATGTTACCCCTTCGTTGGTTATTCCATCTTTTTCTCGTGGTTACCTGCCCCTCGGCAGTGCCCTTCCGGAGATCCGAATGCAGACTAATACGCAATCTTTTACGCTGGAGAGAAAATGAAGACTCTTCCTCAGTTGCAGGCCACCTGTCCTGTGGATACATATTTTGCGTATTTAATACTGCTGTTTGTATTACCTTCTGCGTTCTTATGCCGTTGTTCATTGCTGATGCCTCCGGCTTTTAGGGACAGGTTCCCACATTAAGGGCAAGAGAGTACGCTGAACGTCTGTCTGCCCGTCCGCCCTCTTTGACAAGACCGTTTGCAGAGCGATGGTGTCTTCTTGCGCAGAATGTTTCCAAGTGCAATTGCTGATGTGTTTTAGTCAAAATTTAGACAGTCTCTGGGTTGAAACCAGGGTCCTAGGACGTTTTGATAACTAATGAAAGATGTTACCCATAGATCACGGGTGTAATCTTAGTTTTTGACAAAAGCCCTCTACAAGTGGCCAATATTCCAGACTGGGTTGGTGTTTCTCACAAGCTGTCGGCTGCACCTTATATTAAAGTTCATAAAAACCAGGGACGGAAAAAGGTGAAAGCATAAATTACGTTGACTCAAATTTTACTTGTTTCTTTTCTGTTATGTGTAAAGCTCATTTCAAAACAATAATTACTATGCACTGAAGTTATTTTTTTAAGTCGCACGTGTTTTGGCTGTTTTGAAATCGTCCTCCATCTTTCCGTATCTTTTCAACTGAACGTAACTGCTGCATTCCACACCCCCTATAATCTGTTTTGTATATCCTAGTCTTTGTATGCTCCTATTGTTTTCCTTTTGTACTGCCTATTTCAAATCCGAACTGACTATAACTGGATGCTACAACCGCTCTTCCGTTAACTTTTAGCTTCTCCTCATAAGTATCTTCCATAGATTTCTCTCATCACCTATTCTTTTGGGTACTGCTTCATTTCGTGCTTTATGTGTCTATTTTTAATATTCTTCGATAGCACACGTCAGATGGTTTCATTTTGGTCTACTGAGGACTTCCAAACAATGCTGTGCTTCAGACGTACATTATTTTCGGAACATCATCCTGATTTTCATACTGATATAGTTCCTTCATAGAAGGCTTCCCTTGGCTGTGCCAAATTAATTCTAATACTTCATTTGCTTCAGTCATTCTGTGTAATCTTGCTACATGGATAGCAGCGACAGGAGTCGTAGAATTTCTAAATCAGTGTTACCGTGTTCCTAGCCTCAGAGCAATGCTAAAAGTGTAGTGGTTCTAAGAAGCAAGCTGGAATATCTGTTCTGGCTAGTTCACTCACACGACTATCGATTGTCGTATGATGAAGTATATCCACCGCTACACGTCCTAGTTCACGTCAAAGTTGGCAAGTACGAATAGATGTTTCCTCAACAAATGAGGTTTTACTAAAATAACTACCGATACTATGTACACGTTTCTGTACATCTGCAGTTCATTACTGCCTGAAACTGAAGTGTAGATTAGGGGAGAAGTGATTGGAAACCCTGAAAGCAATGATTTAATAACGAAGTAAACAGAGTATAAACTGAAGAGGTAGTGAAGCGAGGATCTGGTAGCATTAAGCGATGATTTCACTGTAAGGGGAGACATTACACAAATTTATTTAACACAAATAATTTACATAAGGCACACAATGATAACATGAGCATATTTAATTATTTGGTAAAGCACTTGTAAATGACCGTTAAACGGTATAGAGCTCGTCAAAGACTATAAGTATCAAAAGATGTAAATGTGGCAAAGAAATTGTCTGAGAGTGTAACACCCAAATAAATACTTAAAAGCACCACTATTTCAAGCATCAACTTACACCAAAATTTATTTGAATGTCTTAATCATTAAGGTATACAATTCAACATCAAAATTATTTAAAAGAACAAATTACTGGTTTAGAAGCCGCTATTAACAAAATAGTTTATAGGAGCCAATAATCAGAATAAACTCTTCATAAGGACAGAATTGCAGCACACCGATCGAATTGCAACTCGTAATTTATACCAAAACAGCCGATCAGATACCAGCGATGGACATCCAATCCTCATCTCACAAAATATTTTTAGAAACATATTTACATTCGGTACAGGTCTTAGGAGGCCGTCCCAGGGTCGTCCCATGTCAAATCAACATATGAAAGTATGATTTTCAACCTGGCCCTCTTTATTCGAAACAAGTGTGTATGTAATGTTCAAAAGTAGTAAAGCAAAACATTTTTGTTACATTTGGCTGACGAAAGGTTTGTGAACAACAAGTGCTCAAAAACGTCAAAAGATTAAATGTTTGACTTGCTGAACAGTATTGTTTGCTATTTCTGTTCTAATTATACTAGAACAATAAAATTTGATTCGTTTGAAACTTCTCTTAAAGGGCTTTCACATGATATAAAACATAACTAGTTGAAAATATATATACCTGTACGTTTATTTATAAGAAAACATTATTGAATTTACTGAATTTTCAGAATCTTTATTTTTAAAAACCTCAGAGAAAATACATTGGAAAGATACTGTTTTTTTCTCTACGTATTATGAAACTTTAAACTTGGGATGAACATGACATCAACAGTAAAAGTTTAAGACCGTGCTATAATACACCTTCAACAATTAATTATGCCTACATCTCGTCAGCAGTGTGCTATTGTACAGCTAGATGTAGGCAGCAAAATAAAATAGGTTGTAATAGATAGCACACAAGAACAATATTTGAGTTATCAATGTTGAACTAAAAAATATGTTACAAACAGCTGCAAACATGTAAAAAATCAAAACAGCCGAATACCAGAGAATTAATCACGAATTTAGTTGTTAGTTCTTGTTACGTACTAAGAGGAGTTACATCATCTCAGTTCATCATGTTTCAAGCCAATCAATTTGTTGCACAACACCATTTCTGCCCAGGATAATATACAGGGTGGTCCACCTGAAGTTTCGGATGAGATTATCTCGAAACTATACATCGGGAAAAAACAGTGGGTAAGACAAGTTCGTAAGGTCAAAGGGGGACATCAAGTTATAGTACACGTGACCCCTAGCCGCCACCCCATTGGATGGGGCGGGGGCAACTTTTAAATATTAAATGGAAACACCCATTTTTATTGCAGATTCGGATTCTCTATAAAAAAGTAATCGAATTTTTTCTGAAACATTTTTCTAAGCCATTGACAGATGGCGCTGAAATCGAGGAAAATTAAAATTAGGGAAGAAATCCGATCCGAGAAGCACGCATCAAATCAATACAAAATGTGCACCAATTCTTTCATTGCGCCATTACCGTGGCCAAACTCCGTACTATGGCTCAGTATAAATGTCGGTGCAATGCGATCAGACGTCACTTCACTTTCAGACTGTGAACCGTAAATATCAACTGACGAAAGTAAATTATTCTTTAGCGAAACGTGGCTCACTATCCTCCTACAGAGATTGTTGGTATTATGTTAATTTTAGGTGAATGCCATAACAATTACGCTGCAGCTGCGCAATTGTATGCGGATCGTTTCCCAAACAGACGACATACAAGCGAAAACATTATTCGAAATTGCACTCAACGAGCTCGAAATGGATACATGCACCGTCCACCTCGTCATCACAAATACAATACCGCTCTCGCCAGTGTTTAACTGGATCCCGAAATTAGTAGTATTTGGATTCAGAGACAAACTGGAATACCGAAATCAATTGTTTTGAGGATTTTGAAGGGACATAAATATCATGCGTATCATATCAAACTGACACAGGCATTAACTCCGAAAGATATGTAAATACGAGTGCATTTCTGCCAATGGGCCTTGGAAATGATAAGAGGTGACAATGATTTTTTAGATACGTTATGTTCACCGATGAAGCCACATTCAAAAACAATGGCGAATTAAATCGTCATCATTGTCATTATTGGTCTCCTATCAATCCACACTGGCACAGACCCGTTCACAATCAACAGAAATGGTCGTTAATGGTCTGGTGTGGAATTTTAAACCGTTGCTTGATAGGACCGTATTTTTTTGACCGAAATGTTACTGAGGAATCTTATTTACAACTTCTCCACGATGATTTGTTGGAACTAATGGAAGATGTTGATTTAGAAACTAGGCAACGAATGTGGTTCTAACAGGACGGAGCAGCTCCCCATTATGCTAAAACTGTGCGGAACGTTTTAAATTTACGGTCGGTCGGTGGATAGGACGCGGCGGACCAATTCAGTGGCCTCCACGTTCACCAGACCTAACATCTCCTGATTTTTTCTTGTGGGGCTATTTAAAAGATATTGTTTATAAAAGACAGCCCACAACCAGAAACGATATGGAACAACGCATTCGAAGAGCGTGTGCAGCCATACCACGGGATGTGCTGCTAGAAACTGTGGACTACTTTCGCAGACAATTGACTTTATGCATTGAAGCAAATGGGGATAATTTTGAACGATTTCTTCGTGGCTAATTTCATGAATTAAGCACCCGAAATTGTGAGAGGCAACTGGACTGACAATAATGGAGCACCCCAAGATGTGACAGGCAAGGGGACTCACACTAATGAGGCACCCCATGGGAACATCATCCAACTACGTCCTTGTCGTTGTTTCTGGGTAACGATAAAGGTAGGATACACTACATTTTGTACAAAAATAGTTTAATTTGGCATAACGAAAGAATTGGTGTACATTTTTTATCGATTCGATGCGTCTTTCTCGTATAATTCTAAATAAATCAGTTCTTCCCCAATTTTACATTTTTCTCGATTTCAGCGTCATCTACCAATGGTTTAAAAAATGTTTCAGACAAAACTTGATTACTTTTTTATGGAGAATCCGAATCTGCAATAAAAAATGGGTGTTTCCATTTAAGATTTAGAAGTTGCCACCCGCCCCACCCAAGGGGGCTGGTGCTGGGGGGCACGTGAAGTATCATTTGATGTCCCCCTTTGAGCTTACGAAATTGTCTTACCAACTATTTTTACCCTATGTATAGTTTTCGAGACAATCTCATCCGAAACCTCAGATGGACCACCCTGTGTAAGTTTACACTGTAGCGACTTGAGGTTTCTAGATTGCCTTTACTTTCCTGCCACTTACAGAAAGAATGTCTGCACGACTGGGGTGTGTGAAGGGTGAAGACAGTCAATGTGCACGTAAGAAGCTAACAGTGGTTTCATCCTTTCCATGATGCGCAGGCTAACCACCAATTTTAATTATATTCAGAAGCAATATATTCTTTTACGCAATTAAACGATATGGAATCACTATCAACAGTTGTCACCAGTTTAATTTTGCTTTCATTAGACTCCAACTACACTTTTGTTATTATTTCGTTCTTGCTTAGGGGAATAAAAGCGGTAAGTTTCTGTGTCCCTACAGTTGTGCAGCATTTCTCCAACATCTTTGAAAGTTTCATTCTTCATTTTCATGATCTTATGAAGTAGGACACTTGAAACTGATCTCTTCTACATAATCCTTGGCAAAGGCACAAAGGTTTTTGGCTGTCATGATTTGATCAGTGCATGGGCGTTGCACTCTTGCTAGAGAACCTTTACAATGAAAAGTGGCTGAAAAATGCAACTGTGTTTCATTATGGAAATCTCCCATATGATAGGTCAAGCTGATAGAGTTATTTCTGTTATACTGAGCTGCCACTCCGTCAGAGAAATAATCATATATTTTACTTACCTTTTATAAAATTTTTTGGCCAGCCCGTTACTCAAATATGACTGGACATGATGCACGGCAAGAGTATAAGGTGTGAGGCATTCTGATATTATTATTATTATTATTTCTTTCTTTTCTCAGACGTTATCTCTGGTCAAAAATGGAAAGTGACGCGGACCTTGATCAAGCGTGACTTCCTTTTAACTGTACGGTATATGTTAAATTGGATTTAAGAACTTTTGGGTAATTGAACATGTATCAATAATTACGGATTTCTGTAGTTGTATATATAAGTTTGGATGTAGCTGTATTGCATTGATGTACTGGTGGATATTGTGTGGTATGACTCCTGTAGTTGATAGTATAATTGGTATAATGTCAAATTTATCCTGATGCCACATGTCCTTGACTTCCTCAGCCAGTTGGATGTATTTTTCAATTTTTTCTCCTGTTTTCTTTTGTATATTTGTTGCATTTGGTATGGATATTTCGATTAGTTGTGTTAATTTCTTCTTTTTATTGGTGAGTATGATGTCAGGTTTGTTATGTGGTGTTGTTTTATCTGTTATAATGGTTCTGTTCCAGTATAATTTGTATTCATCATTCTCCAGTACATTTTGTGGTGCATACTTTTATGTGGGAACGTGTTGTTTTATAAGTTTATGTTGTAAGGTAAGCTGTTGATGTATTATTTTTGCTACATTGTCATGTCTTCTGGGTTATTCTGTATTTGCTAGTATTGTACATCCGCTTGTGATGTGATCTACTGTTTCTATTTGTTGTTTGCAAAGTCTGCATTTATCTGTTGTGGTATTTGGATCTTTAATAATATGCTTGCTGTAATATCTGGTGTTTATTGTTTGATCCTGTATTGCAATCACGAATCCTTCCGTCTCACTGTATATATTGCCTTTTCTTAGCCATGTGTTGGATGCGTCTTGATCGATGTGTGGCTGTGTTAGATGATAAGGGTGCTTGCCGTGTAGTGTTTTCTTTTTCCAATTTACTTTCTTCATATCTGTTGATGTTATGTGATCTAAAGGGTTGTAGAAGTGATTATGAAATTGCAGTGGTGTAGCCGATGTATTTATATGAGTGACTGATTTGTGTATTTTGCTAGTTTCTGCTCGTTCTAGAAAGAATTTTCTTAAATTGTCTACCTGTCCATAATGTAGGATTTTTATATCAATAAATCCCCTTCCTCCTTCCTTTCTGCTTAATGTGAATCTTTCTGTTGCTGAATGTATGTGATGTATTCTATATTTGTGGCATTGTGATCGTGTAAGTGTATTGAGTGCTTCTAGGTCTGTGTTACTCCATTTCACTACTCCAAATGAGTAGGTCAATACTGGTATAGCGTAAGTATTTATACCTTTTGTCTTGTTTCTTGCTGTCAATTCTGTTTTCCATATTTTTGTTAGACTTTGCCTATATTTTTCTTTTAGTTCTTCTTTAATATTTGTATTATCTATTCTTATTTCTTGTCTGTATCCTAGATATTTATAGGTATCTGTTTTTTCCATCGCTTCTATGCAGTCGCTGTGGTTATCCAGTATGTAATCTTCTTGTTTAGTGTGTTTTCCCTTGACAATACTATTTTTCTTACATTTGTCTGTTCCAAAAGCCATATTTATATCATTGCTGAATACTTCTGTTATCTTTAGTAATTGGTTGAGTTGTTGATTTGATGCTGCCAGTAGTTTTACATCATCCATATATAGCAAATGTGTGATTTTGTGTGGGTATGTTCCAGTAATATTGTATCCATAATTTGTATTATTTAGCATGTCTGATAGTGGGTTCAGAGCAAGGCAGAACCAGAAAGGACTTAATGACTCTCCTTGGTATATTCCACGCTTAATCTGCGTTATTTGAATTTGTTTGGATATTAAGTGTGGTTTTCCAATTTTTCATTAGTATGTTTAGGAACTGTATCAATTTAGGATCTACTTTGTATATTTCCAATATTTGTAGTAACCATGAGTGGGGTACACTATCAAAAGCTTTTTGGTAATCAATGTATGCATAGTGTAGCGACCTTTGTTTACTTTTAGCTTGAGATGTCACCTCTGCATCTATTTTCAGTTGCTCTTTACATCCTCATGCTCCTTTGCAACAGCCTTTTTGTTCTTCATTTATAATTTTGTTCTGTGTTGTATGTGTCATTAATTTCTGTGTAATGACTGAAGTTAATATTTTGTATATTGTTGGTAGGCATGTCATGGGGCGATATTTAGCTGGGTTTGCTATGTCTGCTTGATCTTTATGTTTCAGGTAAGTTATTCCATGTGTAAGTGTATTGGGGAATGTGTATGGGTCTGCAATGTAACTGTTAAATAATTTAGTTAGATGTGAATGTGTTGAGGTGAACTTCTTTAGCCAGAAATTTGCTATTTTATCTTTTCCAGGAGCTTTCCAATTGTGAATAGAATTAATTGCTTGGGTGACTTCATGTTCCCAAATTATCACTTCAGGCATTTGTGGTATCTTCTTGTATGTGTCTGTTTCTGCTTGTATCCACCATGCATGCCTGTTATATTGTACCGGGTTTGACTATATGTTGTTCCAGAAGTGTTCCACGTCTGTTATGTTTGGTGGATTGTCTATTTTAATGTGTGTGTTATCTATTGTCTGGTAAAATTTCTTTTGGTTTGTGTTGAAAGTTTGGTTTTGTTTCCTTCTATTTTCACTTTTTTTGTATCTTCTAAGTCGTTTGGCCAATGCTTGTAATTTCTGCTTCTTTTCATCTAATAATAGTGTTGAAGCGTCGTCCCCGACCATGACAGCGCTTGTCCAAGGCTTCATAAGTTCTCTCCTGAACCAACTAATCACACTAAAAGGGGGGTTAGCCTTATTAGTGGTTTTAGTGGTTTGTTCTTTTCGTCGCCTTTTACGACTGGCAGAACATTATTATTATTGAAACTTCCTGGCAGATAAAAACTGTGTGCCCGACCGAGACTCGAACTCGGGACCTTTGCCTTTCGCGGGCAAGTGCTCTACCATCTGAGCTGCCGAAGCACGACTCACGCCCGGTACTCACAGCTTTATTTCTGCCAGTCGTGCTTCGGCAGCTCAGATGGTAGAGCACTTGCCCACGAAAGGCAAAGATCCCGAGTTCGAGTCTCGGTAGGGCACACAGTTTTAATCTGCCAGGAAGTTTCATATCAGCGCACACTCCGCTGCAGAGTGAAAATCTCGTTCTGGATTATTATTATTGCTATTATTATTATTATTATTATTATTGATCATACTCCTTACTTGGTCATTTTATATTGTTAGGTACATGTGTAAATATGTATAAAAAACGTAGTAAAAAACAAACTAACAGAATAAACAAACACTTGAAAGTTTTATAATTAAATATCTAGGTCTCTTAACCCGGCCGCAGATCTTTGTGTCACCAAATCGGTTCCCTGAGTGCACCAGGAAATTTTCGCAATAAATTTATCAGATGCACTGTAGCTGCCACAGCGACACCACAACGTCGTCCTTGAATCCCTTAGTCGTATAGGAAGGCTGTGCACAGAATCGATTCAGAGCTGTCCATAGTTTCCTGGGAAGGCCAAATCCATTCACACGATTTGTCGTATGAGTAATAAGGCAAGAATTTTCTGGAGGAAACTTCTGCCAAACCTCCCTCCATTTTGAACAAACTTCATATGTAAGAGGCGCATCTAGGATTGGCCAAGGTTGTTCTTCATTTAAGACTTCTGGCAGGTACATACCGTAGCTGGTCGTACAGAAGTGAGTCCTGATGAGTAGCACACGTTTGGAACTTTCTCATAGCTGCTGCTTTTCGTCTATTTGATGGTGATGTCATTGTTGCATAACAGCAAGCATGGAAGTGGTGTTGATTTAGTAGTGGCACTAATTACTCTCACTGCTTGATTTGACAGTAGGTACAGCCTTGAATATTTATGACCAGCATATCGAAGGAATCCTTAAAACAAATTCTGATATGATGACAGGATTTGTGTGCTCAGATTTTCGCCATCATTGTAATAGACTACAAAGGGATGTATTGTTGGTTGTGTGAATTCAATTTCACTGTTATAGATTAATGGAACACAATTCGTTAACAACTCAATATTGCTACACAAGTCAAGAATTCGATTTTTTTACATTTTTGGACACCCATTACTGACTAATCTTCCGTCATTAAAATATGAAAAATGTTGTTTTTTGCTACTATTTATGAATACTCATGCATTCTTAATTTAAAATAACTCTGGCAAGGGAACATTCACAAGTGTCCAAAAAAGGACTTTATGAAACTTGGTGGGTGTGTAAAGAGGGCAAAATAGCGCATATGTATATTTTTTTGTTTGTGCCCAATTTCTCTTTGAAGGGGTAAAATCCACCCTGAAAAATAATTTCGCATTTTAGGTACAGAGGGAATATCTTAGAAGTGATATGATATAAAAATGTTTTTCACATAAAAATTGATATGTAATTAATGTTTTTGAAAACTATATAATCAGTTTTTATAGTAAGTCGAAATTTTGCAAAATACCCAACCACCATTAATTAATTTTGAATAATGAAAACTTTTGTTACAATAGAGAATAAAGAAGCACTCAAGCCCCCTACCTCCCTGTGTAATGAAGCTGAAATAGTTTTTTTTTTTTTTTGAAAATAAGCTTTGCACATTGTGCTGTAGGAATATTTTCAACATTCCTAATTAAAGTATCTAAACATTCATTATTATTCTAATTATTTATTTTACTTATATTAGTTTCATATTTTAAATTGTTATTTTTTGTATTTTTATTTTACCATTTCATGTATATTTAGTTTGTTGATTTAAAATAGTAAGTAACTCATTATTATGATATAAAATAATTACAATAATGATAATCTGTCAGGGAAAAAGTAAAACACAACGCATTTTATACCATGAATATAAAATGAACGAAATTTCCTCCAGAAACACTCGCAAATGAGAAGATAATACAAAAAAAGTTCAGCAGGGTATCAAAGTGTCACAGGTGATCCCATAAATGTCGTGATTTGTATCAGGCATTTTTCAGTACATTGGTAAGCCTTACTGAAGAGCACTGATTATGTACTAGTGACTGCAGCTTAATTATATTGTTTCTCAAATGGGGATTGACATCAAAATCATTCACTAGAACTAAATCTCAAAATCTTCTCACACACTTCTTCCAACATCTGTACCTGTGTCGTCAAGCCTTTTGGGATCACCAGATGAACAAGTTCCTTGTCCTCTGATACGATGCTCTAAATGCTTCTTTCACATTAACCACGACAGGAATCTAACAATAATACAGATTTCTCCCTCAATGGGAAAGAAAACATTTTCAAATATCTTTTGACATAGTCAGATGTTTGAGACATTTGTTTACAGGATGTAGATACTGCCATAATCACGTTTGGGGCTTCAGAAGGATATTCTGCAATTCTCGGTCTAAACACACCATTAGTCCATTTTACAACTGTGAGAAGGTGGATGGTTATTGTGAAAAAAACCTGTTCAGTGTCATACCTGAGGACAAGAAACATGTGGTGATCCAAAAGGGCTGGATGAGACAGGTAGGAGCCCTGGAACTTATATGTCTGTTGAGGCTGGAAGAATTTTGTGAGAAGATTGTCAAATCTAGTTCTGTTGAATGATTGTGATGTCAGTCTGCACTGGAGAAACACTATATAATCAGGATGCAATCACTAGTACACAATAGAATCACTTCCTGAGAGCTTACCACTGTATTAAAATATGCCTGATGCAAATTAGAATATTCAGGTAATCGTCCATGACTACTTGAAATCCTGCTGGTTATTGTTGTATATTGTCTTCTCATTTGTGTATATTTTGCGAAGATATTTCATCTATTTTATGTGCATGGCGTTAAAAAATGTTTTAAGCATTTCCTCACAGACTGTCAGTAGTGCAATGATTTTCTATCAAAATAATTAGTAACTTGTTATTTTCAACTAATAAATTACAAGCCAGAGAAAAAGTAAACTAAGTAACAAAACAACTTTGAATGTAAAACGTAAATAACAGTTTAAAACATAAAACAAACATAAGCAAATTAAATAATTGGAATATTAATTAACGTTTAGAAATTTTAGTTATATATGTTGAAAATGCTCTGAAAGCACTCTGTTTTCAGCTTATTTTCCAAAAGTAGTATTCCAGAAATCAGCTTTGTTAGATAGGAATGTATGTGGCTTGAAAACGTCTTTAATTCATGTTGTAGTAAGTATTATCGTTCTTCAAAATAAATTAATGATGGAGAAGTATTTTGCAAAATTTCCAATTATTACAAAAGTTGATTATACAGTTTTCATGAACGTTAATTACATATCAACTTTTATGTGAAAAATATCAAAATCAAAAATGCCAAATTATCCTTCGGTGGTTGTTTTACGCCTTGAAGGTGAAATTGAGCACAAACAAAACAATACGTATTGCACTACTTTGCCCTATCTACATACCCGGCAAGTTTTACCAAGATCGTTTATTGACACATAGGAATATTCTCTTGTAGGGGGGTCAGGTTGTAGCACTTACTGATTTGACACAGAATAATCTCTCAACGTATCTAAAGATGTAACAAGACAATTGAGTTACAGAGCTCTAAAATAAAAAAAAAATAAAACAACAATGTCAACACGACACCATAATATCCGAAAACAGTTACATAAAATGTTGTCAGTTTTGCATCTCTGCAACACCTCAATAATTTATCAAAATCAGTGTTGCAGTACTGGGTTAACCACACGGCACCTGTGGCCAAGAAGCACACATTTAGACTGGATGGCAGCTCAGATAGCTTAACACAAAAACCGTTCACGGCAAAATAACATCAGGGTCGTGCATCAGTTAAGTTAAATTTATATCACCAAACTACACACAAGTTACTGGTGGCACTCCGTTTGGAGTTTATATAAAAGAATACATAAATGATAGGAGACCCAAGTTCCCACAAACACTATTAAGATGGGAGCACACCAGTACTTTGTTCCCTCGCATTCGCTTCTCTAAGTAGTACAGCAGACGAGAATTCAACATTAATTTCTGTTATGTAGTGAAAATAAGTGCCACAATGGCCCCCAGCAGGTACACTTCAGATAAGTACTTTTGTGTGGATATTCTGGAAGGAAACGCTCCATGGAAGTGCCACGATGGAACCGACGACATTATTTGTGAACACCCATCACGCATCACACAGCCATCTCCAAACAGGAAAACCTGCCGCCTTTCCAAAGCAGCATTCGCCAGACCTGCGCAAACTTCCTGTGCGCGCAGCTGCTAGTTAACGCTCTGAGTCCAATGTACTGCTTAGGCCGCCTTGCCTCGCACTGCGTGTTTGCTGGGAGTTCAAAGACGGCTCATGTGGAAGTGGCATCCTCTTGCACCGTGCCAAGGAAGCTCCAAGTCGAAGTGCTGCCGCTAACTAACCCAAAAATATAGGTACGAACATACCAGAAAGCATAAAAAAAGCTATTAAAGGAGAAGACAATGGGAAACCGACTTAACAAGACGAACAGTTTAGTGAGAGGTAATGGAATACATAAAAAATCTTTGAGATGACAATATTAGCTACAGGCGATGGAATATAACTTAAATAAAAGGGAAGATGAAGTAAAAGTAACTGTCATGAACTAGCATGCTAGCTGCCACACTGGATACTGAAATCTCTACAAATCATCCTATTCAGCATTTCTTTGAGCTGATAAAATTAAAAAAAAAGGAAATGAAAAATAATTGCTTTCATAGTCTGGGTGAAAATTCATCACACAGTCAAAAGTCAAAATCATTGCATACTATTCAAGGACGGTTGAGTGTAAATATGTAACTGGATGAGTCTCAGGTGCCAGTTGATGTAACCAACTCACGCAGTGGCTTAATGCACTGGGACACGGCCATCCGCTACACTGGCTTGTCGGAGGTTAATTGCACAAACTACAGCTTTTGCCTCAGATACGCAACTGGTGCTGCTAGGGACAATAAGTTGCCGAACGTAAAGTTCTAAGTGCAGGTAAGTAGAGTAGGAAGAGAAGTTTAATAGCATCATTATGGCAGAGTATGGTTATCTCATGTGCGATGAAGAAAGGAGAGAAAATAGTATTAAATTCTGGATGCGTGTTTGCTACAGAGTAGCAGATCAGGAAGGATATTTAGTGCAGACTTTCTAATAAACGAGAAAAATTGCAAACAGCGTTACACATATTTGAGCGAATCTCAACATACTCAGATGTATGATCCCTAATAAAGTAAAGAAATTGATAAATTCGGAAAATGGTATTAAAACTGTTAATAGAACGTTTAATGTGTCAGAATCAACTCTAAATAACAATTCTTCAGTGGGAAACATAGGGTGTGTTGATGGAAATCATTGGTTTTTGAAAATCTCACATATTCTGATGGATTGTCGACCAGAATTTGTGAGATTTTGAGAACTGATGTTATTACTATTGTTATTTTAGGAAGATATTTCTGATTCTTCTTCATACTTCTCGTATGTTATTTTCAAATGCTATTTTCAATGAAGTTAAATATTATGATGCAATTGGAGATTCATTGCTACACATATCGATTATTTTCAGCTAATGGTCCGCAATATTTGGTGCCATAAAAATAATTAAATCTTTCATTTAGCAAGTAGTAGAATTTACAAAAAGTAGAGAACTCAGAAATTTTCGTCGTAATGACTGTACTTATATTTTTCTAATGGTTTTTTCATGCAGACTTATTATAAGTGGTTCGTCACAAAATGCCTGTCCTAGGACCGTTAAATTTCGTCTTCACTAGACAAAGGACAAAGAAGAATAGAGACAACGTAACTGTAACCTTCAGCACGAAGCTAATGAGTCAATGGAATGATACAACGGTGGCGCATACCGTCTTAAGCACTGCTTGAATACATTCTCTGACTCGCACACAGCGAATTACGAGTAATAAGCATTATACAGCCGAACATGGCGAATGGTTGTGAAGGTAGTATACAGTAAGATAATCATAAAAAACTGAAGTCATCTCCAGAGGAATTTACGCACACGGCGAAGAAACTAACACGTCTTGTGGTGAAGCCAGGTAGCACCATAGATGACAGATGAGGTCACCACTTCGACTGTTGTTGACCACATAGACGTTCCCAGGTTCCTACAGACGTATTGACGGAGATGAACTGCCAGTCTCAGTTAAGATAATGTTGACAAAAATGTACTATCCATTATCAGGACAGGATTGCAGCTGTCAAAGGAAACGTTTCAAATAAGTGCAATGATTGTCTGGGAAACCTGAGCATCTAAGAACGTACAGGCTTTTCAGGTTTCTTAAACAAGCACGAGAGGGGCCTAATCGAAATCTTTATGGAAAAGGTATTGTTTTCTTACTACTAATAGTAAACTGGGTTCCATAGCAACTGAATTGCTCTTCAAAAACAGGAAAAGATTCTAAGGAATATAAATCCATGATCCTCCCGATTTCAAAAGTTGTCTTGTTCGCTGGATACTTGAGTACAGGAAACAACAGTTTCGTAGGCCATAACGGACATCCACTATCCTTACGAAAATAATTGTTTTCACACACTGAATTACGTTAGAAATATAATTCCGTCAAAAAATGGGCGAGCATTCACGGATTTCCACGCCATTTGTCTCACTTCTCGCTTGATTAGAAAGGAGACAGTTAATTAAACGTTAACTCCTACCATAAACAGATATAACGTATTATGCATAAATAGCTGGATAGGCCGGGTATTATATAATTATGCAATTTCAGAAGCACTGAAAGGAGTCACATCAATTGCATACCTGCGTAGGAAGTGACTTAAAGTGGTGTACAACAGAAAATCAGTAGTATGAAAGGCAGATGCCAAACTGTCATTCATTGGATGAATGCTTCATCAGTGTAGTTCACCAACGAAGGAGGTAGCTTATAAATTCCTAGTTCGACCTTTGCTTGAGTATTCGTTGTCAGAAAGGAGGCCTTAGACCTGATGAGGTAGAATTGATAGAGGAAATAGAGATTATCCAAAGAAGAGCAGCATGTTTTGTTCAAATGGTTCAAATGGTTCTGAGCACTATGGGACTTAACATCTGTGATCATCAGTCCCTTAGAAATACTTAAACCTAACTAACCTAAGGACATCACGAACATCTGTGCCCGATCACGATTCGAACTTGCGACCGTAGTGGTCGCGCGGATCCAGACTGAAGCGCCTAGAACCGCTGGGTCACAGCGGCCGGTCACTAATAATAATAAAAGTCTGCCGCCGCTGTGGCCGAGCGCTTCTCGGAACTTCAGTCCGGAACCGCGCTGCTGCTACGATCGCAGGTTCGAATCCTGCCTCGTGCATGGATGTGTGTGATGTCTTTAGGTTAGTTACGTTTAAGTATTTCTAAGTTCTAAGGTACTGATGACCTCAGCTGTTAAGTCCCATAGTGCTCAGAGCCTGCGGCCACACCGGCCGGGTGCACGTTTTGTAACAATCTCTTTTAGTAAGTGCGAAATCATCGCTGAGGTTAGGCTCCAACTGTACTGCATACGTTACAAGAGAAGCGTCTGCGCATCCTAGAGTGTTCTACTGTTAAAATTATAGAAATTAGAGTTCAAAGGGAGGCTTGCCAACAATCGTTTTAGCTGGGCACCATTTGCAACTTGAACAGGAAAGGGAAGAACAGTGGTAAACATATTACCCACGACGTACTCTACAATGTTGCTTGCGAAGTATGGATCTAAATGTAGAACTAGCTCTTGAATGGTGCATTTTCTTACCTCATCGTGTCCTACCCTATTCTGACCCTATTACCTAACTTATTTTTACTTATTACCTCCGTGTATTTCCAGGACAAAAACTCCTCTGTTATATTCCATTAGGGTGCGCTTGGTGTGTTTAGAAGTTATACATTACTGGCCATTAAAATTGCTACACCACGAAGATGTCGTGCTACAGACGCGAAATTTAACCGACAGGAAGAAGATGCTGTGGTATGCAAATGATTAGCTTTTCAGAGCATTCACACAAGGTGGGCGCCGGTGGCGACACCTACAACGTGCTGACATGAGGAAAGTTTCAAACCGGTTTCGCATACTCAAACAGCAGTTGACCGACGTTGCGTAGTGAAACGTTGTTGTGATGCCTCGTGTAAGGAGGAGAAATGCGTACCATCACGTTTCCGACTTTGATGAAGGTCGGATTGTAGCCTATCGCGATTGCGGCGTATCGTCTCACGATATTGCTGTTCGCGTTGGTCGATATCCAATGACTGTTAGCAGAATGTGGAATCGGTGGGTCCAGGAGGGTAATACGGAGCGTCGTGCTGGATCCCAACGGCCTCGTATCACTAGCAGTCGAGATGACAGGCATCTTATCTGCATGGCTGTAACGGATCGTGCAGCCACGTTTCGATCCCTGATGGGGAGGTTTGGAAGACAACAACCATCTGCACGAACAGTTCGACGACGTTTGCAGCAGCATGGACTATCAGCTGGGAGACCGTGGTTGCGGTTACCCTCGACGCTGCATCACAGGCAGGAGCGCCTGCGATGGTGTACTCAACGACGAACCTGGGTGCACGAATGGCAAAATGTCATTTTTTCGGATGAATCCATGTTCTGTTTACAGCATAATGATGGTCACATCCGTGTTTGGCGACATCTCGGTGAACGCACTTTGGAAGCGTGTATTCGCCATCGCCACACTGTCGTATCACCCGGCGTGATGGTATGGGGTGCCATTGGTTAGACGTCTCGGTCACCTCTTGTTCGCATGGAGGTCACTTTGAACAGTGGACGTTACATTTTAGATATGTTACGACCCGTGGCTCTACCCTTCATTAGATCTCTGCGAAACCCTACATTTCAGCGGGATAATGCACGTCCGCATGTTGCAGGTCCTGTACGGGCCTTTCTGGATACAGAAAATGTTCCACTGCTGCCCTGGCCAGCACATCTCCAGATCTCTCACCAATTGAAAACGTCTGTTCAATGGTGACCGAGCAACTGGCTCGTCACAACACGTTAGTCACTACTCTTGATGAACCGTGGTATCGTGTTGAAGCTGCATGGGCAGTTGTACCTGTACACGCCATCCAAGCTCTGTTTGATTCAATGCCCAGTAGTATCATGGCCGTTATTACGGCCAGAGGTGGTTGTTCTGGGTACTGATTTCTCAGTATCTATGCACCCACATTGCGTGAAAATGTAATCACATGTTAGTTGTAGTATAATATATTTGTCGAGTGAATATCCGTTTATCATCTGCATTTCTTCTTGGTGTAGTAGTTTTAATGGCCAGTAATGTATCTATTCGCTGATGAAAGGCACTGAGGTAAGTTTGTTATGAAGTCTTAAAAAACTGTCGCGAAGTTGGTCTGAAAGTGAGGAAACCCTACATTGCGTTGGCCGGATGCGGGTCTGGAGACTAAGTCATCCAGTAAGAGTGCGCTACCTTACCAAATGGTGGCATTTAGCTCTCGAAGAGCTATCACATTTTTCCATTTACACAGTAATGTCTTCAAGTGTTTTCCTAGGATGAGGTGGTCCACGCGAAGAAGTCTTCTGCTCCCACCGAGCATTAGACGAGTCCACCTACTCGCACTTGTTACTAAGGGACGACCGCAATACCGTCGGCTGCCCAGAGGCCACTCGCACATTACTAGTGCACATCGGTGCCGCGTGTTGCAGCCGCAGGAGGAGGAGAACCTGCGCAGCCTGTGCCCGGTGCGCTGCCCGCCGGGTCCTCGCGGCTGCCCGGGCGACCCGGAGCCGGTCCGCGACCACTGCTGCAAGGAGCCGCCGCCGCCGCCCTGCTGCGTGTGCCCGCACGCTGTCGAGCCGCAGCCCAGGGGCTGCAGCGACTGCAAGCCGCCGAAGGCGCCCGCGCCCGTCTGCGCCAGGCCCGAGCACCACCGCGGGCCGGGCGACGGCGGCGCCAGCCCCTACGCCAAGTGGGTCATCGCCGCCTTGGGGGGCGCCGCCGTCATCGGCCTCGCGGCCTTCGCTGCGAGAAACCTCGGCGGCGGCAAGGAGCCTGAGGTACCTGTTCCTTGTCGCAGTCGGTTAGAAGACTGAACAGAATTCGAGTTTCAAAAAATCTTTACTTTTCTAACATAACCTGATCTAACTTTAATACACTTCATCGAGCACTGATCCACACATATTATTCAGTTTCTGTAGCGATGCAGAAGACTGATCGAGAGCAGCAGTGGATTGTCGACCGGATAAAAACTGCGGACCATCAAAGGAGTCTTTGAGTATTCCGAAGAAATGGAAGTCTTGTTGCTGTTGTGGTCTTCAGTCCTGAGACTGGTTTGATACAGCTCTCCGTGCTACTCTACCCTGTGCAAACTTCTTCATCTCCAAGTACCTACGGCAGCCTACATCCTTCTGAATCTGCTTAGTGTATTCATCTCTTGGTCTCCCTCTACGACTTTTACCCAACACGCTACGCTCCAATACTAAATTGGTGATCCCTCGATGTCTCAGAACATTTCCTACCAAACGATCCCTTCTTATAGTCAAGTTGTGCCACAAGCTCCTCTTCTCCCCAATTCTATTCAATACCTCTTCATTAGTTATGTGATCTACCCATCTAATCTTCAGCATTCTTCTGTAGCACCACATTTCGAAAGCTTCTATTCTCTTCTTGTCTAAACTATTTATCGTCCACGTTTCACTTCCATACATGGCTACACTCCATACAAATACTTTCAGAAATGACTTCCTGACACTTAAATCTATACTCGATGTTAACAACTTTTTCTTCTCCAGAAACGCTTTCCTTGCCATTGCCAGTCTACATTTTATATCCTCTCTCCTCCGACCCTCCTCAGTTATTTTGCTCCCCAAATAGCAAAACTCCTTTACTACTTTAAGTGTCATATTTCCTAATCTAATTCCCTCAGCATCACCCGACTTAACTCGATTACATTCCATTATCCTCGTTTTGCTTCTGTTGATGTTCATCTTACATACTCCTTTCAAGACACTGTCCATTCCGTTCAACTGCTCTTCTAAGTCCTTTGCTGTCTCTGATAGAATTACAATGTCATCGGCGAACCTCAAAGTTTTTATTTATTCTCCATGGATTTTAATACCTACTCCGAACTTTTCTTTTGTTTCCTTTACTGCTTGCTCAATATACAGATTGAATAACATCGGGGATAGGCTACAACCCTGTCTCACTCCCTTCCCAACCACTGCTTCCCTTTCATACCCCTCGACTCTTATAACTGCCATCTGCTTTCTGTAAAAATTGTAAATAGCCATTCGCTCCCTGTATTTTACCCCTGCCACCTTCAGAATTTGAAAGAGAGTATTCCAGTCAACATTGTCAAAAACTTTCTCTAAGTCTACAAATGCTGGAAACGTAGGTTTGCCTTTCCTTAATCTTTCTCCTAAGTCTTAGGGGACCATTATGTTTGAATTTATAAACAGGTCCCTCAGATTCAACACTGTCGAGACACTTCAGTTGTTAGGGGCACCGTCCTGATGAAAGAAATTTGTTTCTTTTACAAAACAACTCCCTTTTCTCGAGATTTTACATCTACATATGTTTTACGTATTTCAAGATATTCAGTTCGCCGATTTGCTTTAGTATCCCGATCCCACGGTCTTTCCCACTGATGACATCCTGTTCTTGTTTCTAACTAAGAACTGCTTCTGTCCACTCTTCAGATTGCTGTATAGTGGTTGATTCACATTTCGCACATTGTCACTAACACATAAATCACCGTTGTTTTCACGAAAAAGCGCCGACACTGCTCTGAAATTACGCGAATTTGTTCATATCGACTAAGTTTCCTCATTCACTGCTCTCCACGCAGAATACGGCAGACAATTTATTTTGAAATTCCGCCAATATTGTAAATATCGCGCACATTCGTACGTTGATCTTCCAAGATCATACAGTGCACATATTCCAAGATTTCTGTTGTGGTTTTTTGGTTGCACTTTCTTGACATTCTTCGCGGAACCGTCTTAGACACTCATGGCAGCCCATTCATTGGCTATTGAAATATTACAGTAGAAGAGTCACCATACGCACCTATTGACCTCAAAGGGTTTAGGGTAGCGTCAAACCATATCTCACAAAAAGCTTTATCACTGCACGATACTCTATTTTTTCACATTCCTAGAGTTTACGCACCGTGCCACGTTCCAACAGCTGCGTACAACCAACTACAGGACGTATTGACATGCATCTTCAAGCGAAGCCTCTTGTAAGTAGCAATAACATACGCGGAGGAAGGCAATGGACCCAGTGTGCCATGACCGAGGGCGACAACTTTTCAAACAGCCCTTACACTGTCATCTGTGACTAGATGAGCTACCTGTGCATTAAGTGGAGTGGTAGACTGCTGCAGCACTAGATAAATTTTTCTGTCACCAAAGATAATTACAGACTTTCTGAAATTCCCACGTGAGTTTCTTCCGATGAACCATATGTTAAAAGGCTGAATTATCATAAATTGGTATAGTGTTGGCTTTCCTAAATATTTTGAACTCGCACAATATTCAGCTAAATCTTGTCTACTAATCTGGGGGCTCTCCATGAGGCCAATAGGACATATGTAACACGAATTTCTGAAATTTATGGTAATTTCCTATGGGACCAAACCGCTGAAGTCATCGATCCCTAGGCTTACACAGTACTTAATCTAAGTTAAACTAACTGACGCTAAAGACAACTCACAGACACCCATGCCCGAAGGAGGACTCGAACCTCCAATGGGGCGGGGGGGTGGGGGGGTGGGGAAGGGAGCGCCAAACCGTGGCAAGGCGCCTCTAACCGCGCGGTAATAGCTCGACTGAGTCGTCCACTGACGAGATTAGTCCTCTTGACGAGATTAGTCCACTGAAGAGATCAGTGCAGTTAATAGAAAAAGGAAGAAACTCTTGAAAATATCTGTTACTGAGGAGGCTGCTGTAGCCTCGTCGGTTATATTTCCAAGAATAAACGTTAAAGCGATTTTCTAGAGATGCAAGTTGCAGTGTACTCCAATACATGGGTTGGTGGTGGTTGCGAGGGGGGAGGGGGGGGGTGATGGAGGACTATGTGCGGATGCCGTCCTCAGTCTGTAGCCTTGGTGGCTGTATTTACAAGGATAAATGCTAAAGTGATTTATTAGAGTTGCAATGCCCTCAAGGGGTTTGAGTGATGGTGGTGCGGTCCTGGGGGCGGGAAAATGTAGAGGCGCACTCCTGGCCAATCTAGAGGTACAGAGCGCACGTTGGCGTCTTGTAAGATGCGGAGTTAACGATTTTAGTTTTTCATTTTGGAACATGGAAATTATTTATTATTTTATCCGCTATCACTGGCTTTTGCAATCTGCTTGAACGACCAAGATTTTATCTTCAGGCAGTTAAGCTTTTGTAATTGATGTTGCATGCATCCGCATGTCAGGTCATTGCTGTACGACTGACAGGTTCGTCAATGATCTTGTCACTCGCATAGTAACCATACAAGAAGTTTGTGCAATACGAGAGCCCAATATAGTTACGAAGGAGGGCGACCTTAGAACTTCGAAAATACTCATTCTTTGATTAAAGAAAGGTAAACTCACTTTGCAGCGAAGATTTACGCAGGCTGCAGCGGAGATGTCGTTTGATTTTAACAGCCAGCTACCATTGCAGATAGCTCAGTCCGGTGCCAACCTCCGTCTGTGACATATAAGTAGAGTATCAGGTTACAGAATCATGTTTTTCTGTATGCTTCCATAGTTAATTCTTAAATTCCTTTTGTGTTTAAGTAAATAAGAGATGTAGTCTCGCGTTTTAGCAACTTCGTAGCGTAAATTTACGCAGTCTCTACTGCAGTTGTCATTTGTAGCCACAGTTGGAGACAGTTCAGTCACGTGATAGTCTCCATATGTGCCACATTAGTAGATAGAAAGATACATAGTTAGATTTTTCTGTGTGTCCGTATAGTTAACTCCTAAATTAGCAATAATCGGATGGATAAGGCGTTTGCCTGTTGTGTGTGGATGTAGGAGGAGCAGCAGATTGCTAACGGCTGAAGACAGTGTTGCCTGCAGTCTGCCTTCTGCAGGAGGCTGGGTGAGGCCATAGTAGCGGCGGAGGATATCCCGCCCCGCATGGGACACCTCAGGTGTCGCTTGTTTTTCCCACGGGCTCGGCTGCCGAGCCACTTTCCTGCGTACGCAGTGCGTCGGCACTCTCTATAAGGTAGAGGTGGCAGTCAGAGTGGAGGTTGGCCCTGTACTCGTACATTCACGCTGTGAGTGGACAGGTGGCCGCTCCTTCGTCAGGGTCGGAGCAGGCACATGGGGCGAGGGTGTGAGGTGTCAGTTAAGCTGTTTAGTGTACCCTCACGATGCTATCCCCGGTGACCTATGTAGATGGGAAGCTCCCTTATAATTATCCGATTTGAAAAGAAACAAGGTTGTGCAGTAAATCGTGTGAAACCCAGCTCGCGCTATTCGTCCACGAGACTCAGAGGGCCATAAGCACGGGTTCCCAGGTAGATACCGTGTTTCTTGACTTCCGCAAGGCATTTGATACAGTTCCCCACAGTCGTTTAATGAACAAAGTAAGAGCATATGGAATATCAGGCCAGTTGTGTGATAGGATTGAAGAGTTCCTAGATAACAGAACGCAGCATTTCATTCTCAATGGAGAGAAGTCTTCCGAAGTAAGAGTGATTTAAGGTGTGCCGCAGGGGAGTGTCGTAGGACCGTTGCTATTCACAATATACATAAATGACCTTGTGGATAACATCGGATGTTCACTGGGGCTTTTTGCGGATGATGCTGTAGTATATCGAGAGGTTGTAACAACGGAAAATTGTACTGAAATGCAGGAGAATCTGCAACGAATTGACGCATGGTGCAAGGAGTGGCAATTGAATCTCAATGTATACAAGTGTAATGTGCTGTGAATACATTGAAAGACAGATCCTTTATCATTTAGCTTCAATATAGCAGATCAGTAACTGGAAGCAGTTAATTCCATAAATTATCTGGGAGTACGCATTAGGAGTGATTTAAAATGGAATTATCATATAAAGTTGATCGTCGGTAAAGCAGATGCCAGACTGAGATTCATTGGAAGAATGCTAAGGAAATGCAATCCGAAAACAAAAGACGTAGGTTACAGTACACTTGTTCGCCCACTGCTTGAATATTGCTCACCAGTGTGGGATCCGTACCAGATAAGTTTGATAGAAGAGATAGAGAAGATCCAACGGAGAGCAGCGCGCTTCGTGACAGGATCATTTAGTAATCGCGAAAGCGTTATGGAGATGATAGACAAACTCCAGTGGAAGACTCTGCAGGAGAGACGCTCAGTAGCTCGGTACGGGCTTTTGTTGAAGTTTCGAGAACACACCTTCACCGAGGAGTCAAGCAGTATATTGCTCCCTCCTACATATATCTCGCGAAGAGACCATTAGGATAAAATCAGAGAGATTAGAGCCCACACAGAGGCATACCGACATTCTTTCCTTCCACGAACAATACGAGACTGGAATAGAAGGGAGAACCGATACAGGTACTCAAAGTACGCTCCGCCACACAACGTCAGGTAGCTTCCGGAGTATGGATGTAGATGTAGATGTAGATGATAATGTCGTATTAAGTGAAAATTACTACGGGTGGACCAAACAAGCATGGAAGTATGGGTCCACGCCTCACACAGATGTATTAGTGAAGAGATTCATTACGGTATGACAGGACACTAATGTTCACTTTAACAACCTCGTTTATTACCAGACGACATAAAAAATGATTTATGAACTGAAGAACACAGAAGTTTAACAAGTGGTGCAAGGGATTGCAAATATGGCACAGATTGGTGGATACAAAGGAGAACAATATGAAACTATGTGTTTAATACGGCCAATGGTTGTAAAAAGGGTTAGTGATTAAAGGAAAAGTCCCTGGAAAAATATCAATGAACACCAATAAGCTTGGCTAAGCAGAATGGGATGGAACAAGCAGGCAGTGAATATTAGATTTGCGAAATGTAATCCGAATGGAAATTAATTAGCTTTTCACTAGCCTCGTCTAAGTGGCTGCAAACTGGCGCCTGCTTACCAATCTTAAGCTGTGTGATTGTAGGAGACCGCTGCAGTGGTGGCTGAAAACTTTTAGTTCGTCTCAGCCTCTGTACTCTCCTCTAAATCAGCGACATCTCTCTCTGCAACTTTTTGCAATGACCTGGCGTTAGCATCTTCTACAGCTACATTTCAGCAAGTGTTCTCTTCGATCTCGGATGAGCACTGAGAGTTGGTTTTCACATGGTCGATGTTATCAGATCCATGCTGTAAAGCATTACGTTTGAAATCGGAATATGTTATAAGATTCGACAACAAATGTATCTCAAGGATATCGGACGCTAGTTATGGGGTTCACTTCTGATACCCTTCTTGTAGATGGGTGTGACCTGTGCTTCCTTCAAACTAGTGGGCACCGTTTTTTATTCGAGAGATCTATGATAGATTACGGTTAAAATGAGGCAAACTCGAAAGGAAACCTGGTAAAGAATCTTATAGGAACTCCAGTCGGTGCTGTAGCATTGCTAAATTTTAGCGATTTCAGCTCTTTCTTAACACCACTGACACTAATATCTGTATCATTTCTCCTTGCAGTGTTGCGAGAATTATGTGAGAGCAATACTCCCATATAATTCTGCTTATTATTGTCGTTATTGCGAAGTGGAGGATACGACAGTATTATAACATTATATATAAAGTAAGATACACTTTAAAAGAATATAGTATTCATTACAACTTAGGTAACGTCTTAACTTAGATAACAAAGCAACAACTTTTATTTGCTTGGACAAAACATAACGATTTTTTATATTAGGACAGAGAATACATGGTAATATTACCGATGACAGAACCACTAAAGTGGAGTTAGTGAATATGGTTTTGGAAACTAAGTAAATATTCCAGAAATCGAATCAAGAACTGCTGCCATCATGAGTAACTTAGAAGTAGCTATTCTCGGTGTAGCGAAATAACTCGCATCATATAATAAAGGCAAGCCTTCCGGTTCAGACTGTATACCAACCAGGTTCCTTTCAGAGAATGCTCATGTAATCCTTCCATATTTATTTATCATGTACAGCCACGTGCTCGACGAAGAACCTGTACCAAAGGACTAGATGGTTGCACAGGCCACAGGCCACATCGGTATTGAAGAAAGGAAAGCTGAGTAATCCGTTGATTTACAGACCTAAATTACAGATTCAATTTGCAGTATGATTTTGGAGCATATGCCGTGTTCTAACTTATTGTTTATCTCCAAGAAAACGTTCTGTTGACAGATGGTCAAAACGGGTTCTTGTGAAACATAATTAGCTCTTTATTTTCATGGAGTAACAATTGCTATTGGCAGGGGAGTAAAATTAAATCCATATTTTTTTGATTTCCAGAAGACTTTCTATAGAGTTACGCACGAGCAACCTCAAATAAAAATCGCAGGCCTATGGAGTATCATCTCAGTTGTCCGACTGGATTCGTTATTTTCTTTCAGAAGGTCACAGTTCATAGTTATTGACGAAGAGTCATCAAGTAAAACAGATTCGATATCTGGTGTTCCCCAGGGAGTGTTATAGACCCTCTGTTGGTCCTAATCCATAAAAATTAGTTATGAGACATTCTGAGTAGCGACCTTAGACTTATTGCAGATGACGCTGTCATTTACCGTCTAGAAAAGTCATCAAAATATCAAAATCAATTGCAAAATGGATTAAACGAAATATCTATATGGTGCAGAAAGTGTCACTTGTGGCTCTAAATAATGAATAGTGTAAAGTCGTCCACATGAGTATTAAAACGAATCCGTTAAATTTCGGTTACACGATAACTCGCACAAATTTAAAGTCGGTCAATTCCCCTAAATATCTAGGAGTAAGAGCGACGAACAACTTTAATTGGAACGATTACATAAATAATGTTGTGAGGAAGGTAACCAAAGACTGCGTTTAATTTGTAAAACACTTAGAAGGTGCAACTGATCCACTAAAGAGAGACTGCATACACTGCGCTTGTCCGTCCTCTGCTAGAGTATTACTGTGCGGTATGGCGTCGTTATTAGATATGATTGATGGAGGAAATCGCGAAAGTTCAAAGAAGGGCAATTCGATTTGTGTTATCGTGAAAGAGGGGAATTGGAGTGGCAATCATTAAAACAGAGACGTTCTTCATAGCAGAGCGATCTTGACACGAATTTTCAGTCTCCAACTTTCTCCCCCCATTCCGAAAATATTTTGTTGGCGCCCAACTACATAGTGAAGAATAATCATAAAGTAAAAGCAATCAGAGCTCGCACGGAAAGATTTAGATGTTCGTTCTCTCGCGCATTCTTCGAGAGTGCAACGGTAGAGAAATAGCTTGAAAGTTGATCGGTGAACCCTCTGATAGGCGGTTACTTGTAAATTGCAGAGCAGTTGTGTAGATATAGATGATGCAGTTGTAGATGGTGGTATGCATCTCGAAAGAAGAAAAAGTAGGATAGAATCTTTAAAACAAGTGGAAGCAGCGCCACATGCTTATGTAAGAGGGATTACCGTAGATCGTTATGTAGACAAATGCTCTGCTTCCTGTAACACCTCCGTTTATTTCGACCGACCTGATCTGATCAAATAGCAGACCAATTATTATGATTAATGTGACCGTGTACCTAATGGGGCTGGCAATCGGAATTGACTGCTACGGAAGTTGTTACTTTCCAGTTCGTCCTTGTCAAATGCTTTAATAATGAAACGTCTGGTAATAAGAAAAACACCAACACAGTTTCACTAATTACGAATCTATATTCGTCTCAAAAACACAAAAAGGAGGAGACAGCCACTGCCTTCGTCATACATGTCTAATTACGGCTTATCTCAGCACAGGCTTTTTCATTTTCCATTATCATCACACGCTAATCCATCACTGCATCCAACAGTGCAATCCAACACTGCAATCCAAGGTGATGCCGGAGCGGTAGACGCGAAACCAAAATATCGGCACTAGAAAAGGTCACTGACCACTTCCGTAATTATACTTCTTCACTTTCCCGGTATTATTTCTAGTACAAAGGGGTTTAACCACGGCGATGGCAACTCCCTTTGTCGTTAAAGCCTTGCATTACAACAACGACCTCCACACACCTATACACGCAACATGGCACTGACTCAACTCCACACTCGCTCTCGCAACACGACACAATCGATTGTTCGCCCTATCGACCTGTGCCGAGTGCAAATTTATAGTAAGGGCCTACGGACCCCTTACATTCCCCAGGAGGATATTTTGTTTATGTTGTTCATTTGGCATCTCAGACACGGCCGCACAGCATTTCCCTGCGAGGGAAGGGAGGTGGTGAGTGAAGACTCGGGTTTCATGGAGACTGTTACGTAGTGAACAAGTGGTTCAAAATGGTTCAAATGGCTCTGAGCACTATGGGACTCAACGTCTGAGGTCATTAGTCCCCTAGAACTTAGAACTAGTTAAACCTAACTAACCTAAGGACAGCACACACATCCATGCCCGAGGCAGGATTCGAACCTGCGACCGTAGCGGTCTCGCGGTTCCAGACTGCAGCGCCTAGAACCGCACGGCCACTTCGGCTGGCTAGTGAACAAGTGGCTTCCAGGTAAACTGGGTGGAAGGTTCATAGGATTCATGTTGGCTGGAAATTTCACTGGGCGCAATTTTCAACTAAGAGTTGGCACGGGTATCATTGTTCGCGTGCCGAAAGTGCAAAACGTGGCTCTTCTGCATTGTATCATAATGTCGAAGTTTCTGGAGAAAACTGGTAATAAAAAGAATCTGAATGCGCCTTATGATAGATTACTGTTGAGGGTATCTCAGTGAGATCTGCATTACGTGTCTCGAAGATATGTTAATAAATGAAAAATATCTGTACCTCACTCTAGCTCATACGCCGCACATGAGCTAACATTATCCTTTCTCATTGACGAAGTGAGTCTCAGGACTGAATGATATAGCTTTCAAAGCCAGATTCTACGTATTATTTAGCGATATCTCTCACACTCCATTATTGTCATACATATCACACTGCCTATTCAACAGTACTGCTCCAGTGTTCGAATTTAGTATGAGGCGGGTGTCACAGCAGATATCGGATGAATTTTGAGAGACACTGTTAGGACCGTAAAAGGTCTGTATGGTGCAAAAGAAAGTGTAAAGGCGATCCCTAGATAAAATAACCGTGTATTTTGGGAATAAAAGCTAAGTTATTCTCGCAAAACTGTATTGGGGAGCATGTAATCGAAGAAAATGGGCCAATAACTATGTTGCCCCTATCAAATATCTCCCATAGGCTAATAGAAATCAGGAATAATATATTGTCGTACACGTAGCCATTTCTCCGTATTTCATACGCAGATGTAATAAGAGAGAGCTTTACTAACACTGATGCGAAACACCGTCCGTTCAACGCAGTGTAAAGACCATACAATCCTGTCGCACAAGTGCTGACTAAACATAAGCATCCATACACTCCTCCGTGTCAACGCAATTGTTTAAGCACAATCGTTTCAATAGTTCCAATCAACAGAGAAACTCAGAACTCACAAAATGAGACAAGCAGTGTTGTCTTTCAAGCAAGCTCGACTTAGTACAAATTTACGAAATCTAACAACCGCTGCAAGAAATTATGAAGTTCATTCGTTAAAATTTAGAAAACTTGTATGAATGAGTTCTAATAAATCTTATTATTACACAGGAAGTGGAAATGTAATAGGGACAATGAATACTCAAATAAATGTGCAGCTTTTATAACTCTGCCATTGTGAAATCTCTGTTAAATAGCCACTTATCTGCAGCCATTGAACTTTCATTAGTTGTAGAGGTCAATACCGTTGTTCTGGGGATCTAGCTTATCTTATTAATGGAGGAATGATCGGTCTTACCTGATCACTACGTCTCATAATACGATTTTAGCTAACACTCCCATGGCCAGTCTTCACGTTCAGCGACGATAAGATTTATGTCATTCTATTAAGGCAAGCAGCAAGCGAGAACTGACCCTCAGCCACTTCTCTCTGTGAATTGTGCCACACTGCCTCATTCCCATGTTATGCATATGAGCTCCCATATAAATGATGTACATGTTCACAACAGATATTTTTCAACACTGTCTTATACTGCCTACTAATCAGCCACAGAAGTGACAAAGATATGGGAAAACTCCATACTTTAGTAGTTTGGGAACGGTTGTATGTAAAATACAAAGAATTAAACAATTGGAACGATTTTCAGGTATGATGCATCGTGTGCAACTGAGCCAGGAACAAGGATTCCAGGTCTGCAACTACAGTTTTTACAATCTTAATAAACTTCCGAACCCAGTCACAAAGCGTTACGTGGACGTAAGAGTCTGAACAACGGATTAAGGCCATCTACTCGTTTTGAACGGAAGGTTTTAAGGAAATTATTTGATTCATTACAGAATTTGGCTGCAGCTGAATGATGGATCTGGCACAATCATGAACTAGAGATATTCTGTAATGTATCAATCATCATGTTACTAATAAGGAGCGAACACCATGGGAAAGACTTTCCCCTGAATGAATGCCTTTCATTGGCATTTACACTCCTGGAAATGGAAAAAAGAACACATTGACACCGGTGTGTCAGACCCACCATACTTGCTCCGGACACTGCGAGAGGGCTGTACAAGCAATGATCACACGCACGGCACAGCGGACACACCAGGAACCTCGGTGTTGGCCGTCGAATGGCGCTAGCTGCGCAGCATTTGTGCACCGCCGCCGTCAGTGTCAGCCAGTTTGCCGTGGCATACGGAGCTCCATCGCAGTCTTTAACACTGGTAGCATGCCGCGACAGCGTGGACGTGAACCGTATGTGCAGTTGACGGACTTTGAGCGAGGGCGTATAGTGGGCATGCGGGAGGCCGGGTGGACGTACCGCCGAATTGCTCAACACGTGGGGCGTGAGGTCTCCACAGTACATCGATGATGTCGCCAGTGGTCGGCGGAAGGTGCACGTGCCCGTCGACCTGGGACCGGACCGCAGCGACGCACGGATGCACGCCAAGACCCTAGGATCCTACGCAGTGCCGTAGGGGACCGCACCGCCACTTCCCAGCAAATTAGGGACACTGTTGCTCCTGGGGTATCGGCCAGGACCATTCGCAACCGTCTCCATGAAGCTGGGCTACGGTCCCGCACACCGTTAGGCCGTCTTCCGCTCACGCCCCAACATCGTGCAGCCCGCCTCCAGTGGTGTCGCGACAGGCGTGAATGGAGGGACGAATGGAGACGTGTCGTCTTCAGCGATGAGAGTCGCTTCTGCCTTGGTGCCAATGATGGTCGTATGCGTGTTTGGCGCCGTGCAGGTGAGCGCCACAATCAGGTCTGCATACGACCGAGGCACACAGGGCCAACACCCGGCATCATGGTGTGGGGAGCGATCTCCTACACTGGCCGTACACCACTGGTGATCGTCGACGGGACACTGAATAGTGCACGGTACATCCAAACCGTCATCGAACCCATCGTTCTGCCATTCCTAGACCGGCAAGGGAACTTGCTGTTCCAACAGGACAATGCACGTCCGCATGTATCCCGTGCCACCCAACGTGCTCTAGAAGGTGTAAGTCAACTACCCTGGCCAGCAAGATCTCCGGATCTGTCCCCCATTGAGCATGTTTGGGACTGGATGAAGCGTCGTCTCACGCGGTCTGCACGTCCAGCACGAACGCTGGTCCAACTGAGGCGCCAGGTGGAAATGGCATGGCAAGCCGTTCCACAGGACTACATCCAGCATCTCTACGATCGTCTCCATGGGAGAATAGCAGCCTGCATTGCTACGAAAGGTGGATATACACTGTACCAGTGCCGACATTGCGCATGCTCTGTTGCCTGTGTCTATGTGCCTGTGGTTCTGTCAGTGTGATCATGTGATGTATCTGACCCCAGGAATGTGTCAATAAAGTTTCCCCTTCCTGGGACAATGAATTCACGGTGTTCTTATTTCAATTTCCAGGAGTGTAGAAACATTGCGTTTGGTGCCACATTGGAGGAGACCATTCCGCAGAACAAGATAGGATGATAGCATCCAGGAAGATCTGAGACAAATGGGCCTAACAGTTCACTAGAGACAAAGAGAAGTTGATGCTAGCCGGTGGAGAAGCAACACTGTGTTCGTGCTATTCAGTCCCATCTTGGAATAGTAGTCTCTCTCTAACCCAAATTCTAGATATTTTAAGCAAAAAGCACATACAGTTCCATTACATAACTGAAACATGAATCACATACATGCTATTTAATTAAAATTATAGATTCACAGCTGATGTACTCTTATCCATCTCGCCCAACAATTTATAGGCCTATACTTGTCTTCGACAAGTAGTATTGTTCAGAGTTGATATCATTAAACTTTATATAGAATATGTAGACTAAACGCTATTTGCTGTATGGGTACCAAACTTTTTAGTAATGGTGTTCAAACTGATTTGCTGCGGAATTTGCGCTGTTAGTAATGTTAGCTCGTGACTTGTATTCAGGCGACGATGCTGATACGGCACGTAGGGTTGAAACACAAGCATCCGCGCACGTTACAGTTGCAGACAGTCGATATGGGTCTGGAAAAGGAGAGAAGGGCTTTACTCGTAAAGCTATTTTATCGAAACAACGGCAATAACGCTGCTGCTCTTTTAGAGCATCGTCGCGTTAAAGGAATGCGTTGAAGCACTCATTTCGCAATGCGATGCGAAAGTTCGACTTAACTGGCGATCTGGTAATTGCTCCTGCGTGAGGCCGATGGCCAACGGTAACTGAACATTCTATGGTCTGCCGTTGTTTAGGACAGTAATAAAGCAATCTCTGGAGCGGTGGCGCAGTATTGTGGACGCAGATAATCGCCAAATACAACAACGTTTGTAACCTCGAACGTAAACGTGGAATGCAGTTGAAAAATGTTACCCTATCATGAAGACATTAAAGTGAGTTTCTTTCAAGTGTTTCGCGTTATTTATCTTCCGTATGTCTTTACGAATATTTTCACAAAGAGTCATTGTCCTGCGATCAGTCGTTTGACTCGGGGCCGTCTCAAGTAGCGAAAGTTTAATTATAACCATTTCTGTACTTCGCTCGTATGAACGTGGACCGCATTGTGTCATAATTTCTAAGTATTTACTTGGTATTAACTGCATCCAGTTGCAGAAAGATGGGATGCCAGACGACATCAGATATCGCATGATCCACTACAATTTGCTGTTATTTGTGCCGAAGTTTAAATCTAACAGGGTGTCAAACAGATTATGAGCTATCTTGAGGGATGTCTGGAGCAGTGGAGATCACCGTGGATTCGTATATCCTCCCTTTTTGCGCTGTCCTGCAGTGGCGTACAAGCTGCGAAGTAATCCAGGTAGTTGCCGGTGGTAAGACCAGGCATTTTTTGTTGAGTGTGTGGTGTAGATGTAAGCCTTTTAGAGTCTATGTCATCAGACCGGTTGATTGTTGTAAAACAACGACAGCACGAGTGATGTACTACTAAGCACTTTTAATGGAATACCCTATTTTGTTTGAACGATGTGCCACAGTCTGCTACTTATCGTAAGGGCCTAGCTGTGATCACTACATACAACTGCGATAGAGACGTGGCCAGAAGCGCAGTGGTACAGGTGAGGCGCCTGGGGTTTGACAGGCGGGTCAAGAGACTGATTGACCGTTCAACCCAGCAGCACGGACACCTGTCACCAACCAATTATGGCCACTCTGGATATGACCTGTTGCGCCATCACTAGCAAATCAGGCTCTTCAGTAGGGCATCGGAGCTCGATTATATAACTATGCTCGGTTAGGGAATCAGTAAGTGACAAGTAAATCTATGTGAGACTGGTTTCATGAAGCTTTCTTCTCTGTCTTTGAAACTTGATTCTGTCCGTAGAGATAAGTAACACATCCTTTAAAGGTTTTTTGTGATGATGACTCTTCTAGCAGGAAATGGACTATGACGAAATGTTTTTTTGTAAAGTCCAGGATGCAATTACCACTTTTATTACCGTGACATACTGTTTCAAATTAACCATAGGTACGCTAAAAACTTTTGAATAAGACTGGATGATTGTTACGTTATTTATTGTTCGAGAGATAAACAGTAGGCCATACATGGCGTGACCTCACTAAGCGCATGGACTAACAGGCGTAAAGCTCTACAAGTTAAAAGTGAGCTCGTTGTATACCTTTCTTCGAATTTATTTGTTTACGCAGGCATCACTCTTTTGGTTATCAAATACTGCGTATGTCATTAAAATAAAAATGAAAGTTAATAAATTATCCAATTATTCGCAATGTGTTAGTTGGATTTAACAAAGACATTAATACAGTTTAAAAGCGTATGAGTCAGTAATAGTTGCACATTGCTTTTCCATCATAATTTGTTAGTAGTTTTACATACGGGTGCGCCTACATTGTCACCTGACGTGGTTGCTAGCGATCAGAAGTGACCTCCGTATACTCGATTTAAATTTGTCAGTGCTGCGAGGGGTAGCCGCTTGGTCTAGCAGCCTTGCCATGGTTCGCGCAGCTCTCCCCGTCGGAGGTTCGACTCCTTCCTCGGGCACTGGTGTGTGTGTTGTCCTTAGCGTAAGTTAGTTTAAGTTAGGTTAAGTAGTGTGTAAGCCTAGGGACCGATGACCTCAGCACTTTGGTACCATAGGAACTTACCAAAAATGTCCAAAATTTCCAACTCGTCAGCGAGTCCTGTGACGTAGTCTCTGATCTCGCCGTCTCCGTGTGCGCGCAGATTCGACGAGTGAGTCCCCGCCGCAGTCGGCTACAAATGGACCTGACAAGCTCAGAAAGGGGAGCGAGTACATGAGATCGTAAGCATAGCCGCGTACTCGCGACATTCCGCTACATACGCAACTGTTTTGGGAGAAATTTCCGCTATTAAACTGTAAATTACTATTTATTTATTTCACACAGTCATAATTTCGGTTTTTTAGACATTATGAAGTGCAAGTTGAAATGTCACAAAATGTCCGAACTGCCTAAATGAAAGAAGCAAGTTATACATCAATATAACGACTGATCGGTTAGCAGTGAATATTGTTCTCTTTATACTACATTTATATAAGCAAAACTTTTCGAAGACGGCCGTAAATTTATTTTTACATTTAATATCTATTCAGAGAATGTCTAACAATTAAGTTGGCCTGTACACACTTTCGAGGCGGGACCGAGATTGTAACGACTTTACCAGAAAACATGACATGAACATGAAGTGCAGTCTCTGAATGACGATTAATTACTGAAATACTGTTAGACCATAAACACAAGTTGCCGTGAGCAGATTAATACAGAAATAGCGCGCTTTTTCATCGTAGGGCTGTAACAGTGACGTTGCTCTGTTTACGGTTTTTGTTTGACGCCACGCCTCCGTTTTTCTGCTGGTAGAGGTGGAATAAACAAGACTACTTTGTTTGCATTAGTAGGAATTTAGATGTTTTTCTTCTAAAGCATGGACTATAGTGTGAAATCTATTCAGATATCACACTGTCTCTAACGGAACAGATTTCCAGTTGTATACTCTGCGTAAATTAATTTTCGTCTTACACCCTACACTGTCTAACAAACACAGCTTTGTTAAAGGCCGTCTGATTCCGACAATTGGTTATTTCACCTTGTCAGTGTACAAATACTTTTATTCCAACAGCACAACTAGTTCTGTCGTGGTCGCCCCGTATAACACTACTTTCTATTATTAAATTAGTAATATACCAATAATGTTGCCCTTGTGAATGGATTTTTAGTTTGTAATCATGACTGTGTGCAATGGAAATGTGTTGGACTAATTCTGTTTCCCTACATATTTCTACTGAAAGGAGGCAGTAGCAAGACGAACGAGAATCGAACCAAGATTCTATTAGTAATCAGGTAAACTGTCATTACGTAAAACGAAATGGTCGCGAGCCTAATTAGGCAAAGTTGTACCCAGTTAAATATAGGGATTGAATTTATTTGAAACTGAATTTCTATTTTGTAGGTAAGATACAAGACAGTAGCACAATTTAGCACTGTACCAGTGATTGAACTACACAGAATGAATATTAATACTCTTAGGCAACAACTGCGCTCATTAACATTTACTACCTATATATTACAGCAGGAAAAGAATGATAATTGCACGTAAGGGCTTACTAATGGTGGAGCACTACTGACTTGGACAAAAGGCTTTTTGTCAGTTTAATTACAGGAAATTACCACGATTAAAGTAGATATGAAGTAGTAGGCTAATATCTTTTGCACTGATTATTACTTGCATTCCCAAGGAACATTCGCTTCCTTATAAAACTCAGCTCAAGCAGAACATGTGATACCTGGATCTAGTACAGTTTCAATATTTGTATCCAGTTTCTTATTCTTGAATTCTGATATTGTAATACGACGTTTAAATCTGGCTCGTCTGTTAGCATGGAGACCCAGAAACTATTCTATCGGTAGACTCAGGTCGAGGCTGAACACTTTAGTCGCAACACACAATATGAAACACTGTTAACAACATGACACATGAAATTGTGAATACTGCTATTTCAGTAAGAAGAATCTTAGAACTGAATACTTTAAATCATCTTTTAGTAAGTATCTTGACGAAACTTCATCTGTTACGTTTATGAGAACTACATGGTGCATTTGAAATTTACGCGAGATAAATAATTATGTACTTTGCAACTCCACAAAATTTATTACTTTTGCCAAGGAAGATATTGCTTTTCAGTTCAGTAAAATAGGATAGCCGGATTTCTCGTAGCACTTGGAATAGGATCTTTGAAAGTAGCGTGAGTAAAGGGTCGCTATGTGTAAGGTGCGTGAAGCGCACTTTCAATAAGAAAATGCTATCTGACATTGAAGTCAACGTAAAAGACTGAGTCACCACCAACTCTAGCCACACGACAAATAAGAGATTGGGATGAGTCGGAAAATTACTCAGTTTATTCATAAGAAAAACTCATAAAAGAACATTCATTATAGAGTCATTCATAAAGAATGGGATGTAATTATTAATATGATCCAGGCATTGTTCACGTGAATCAGATATTAAAATAAAGAGTGCGTGAACACTGTCCATAAAAGCATCTTGCAGTAACATCCCTGAAAACATGATCTATTCTAAAACATTTGTTTTAAATAAAAAGGGAATGCTAATTATTGGACCTGTGAGCATGGAAACGCTATGAATGGCCTAACAAGGAAACTACAAGGTAAATGGCGTAGGTAAAAGAGACGTAACATCGGTACACTGGATAACATTGGAGGAAAAATTATTTATTCCTCAAAACATTGATGCAAGTCATCTACACAATTGGTTTTGCCTGGTAACTAAGTACAATTGCTTGTGAATCGTTATACGTTTCACAGCAGACTCGTGTGCCCATATGGTTCGCGAAGACAAATTTTAGTAACATCAAACCACGCAGTCGCGAACAATTAACATTTTACAGAGCACACATTTGAATAGACAAAGGATAATGGCAGAGAGCTAACAACTCTGATATTAACCCACGTAGATTGTTTCCATCGGCCATAGACTAATGAGACAAAGAAAATTCACAAAGGGGCAGAAATTATCAAGACTCGGAAAAGATTAGAATGTATACATACGCAGTTGCAGGCACACAATCATTCACACTAAACCGAGTGCTCTTCACATATGCAAGACCTCTGTGCTACGTTCTTCTTACCGATCAAAGTCAAGTATGCATTAGGAATCAAACTGAAAGTCTGCAAAAGCCTTGCATACCTTACTGCTACCCAGAAAAACAACCTTTATAAGTTGAAACGTGAGGCAAAAAACTAACAGCTATAAGACAATGCGCCACGCGGTTAAATCAACTTACCCTTCTTCGAAGAGACTTCGGCTGCAAACCCTCGGCGAAGTGCGAGCAGACTGACAGTTTCACACACTCCAATGTCTCCCACGTGACCCCGTGACCAGGAAAACCCAGATGTGAGGCTTCCGCCACCAACTTAACACCGGGAACTTTCATACAAGGGGAGCAAACCTGAAGACCTGAAAACTACAAGGGTTGGCCATTCTATACGACTACCGCTGATTCTCTGCAGCAGACTAAACCACCGTATAGCAAAATGAAACACACCCACATTCATTCACTCAGTCATGCCAGAGAGTTCTGTATCACTGGAAAGCAATTAAAATGATAACGAAAGGGGACTACAAGACCCCTTCGTAGTGTCTAGGCAAACAACTAAGGTTAAAACACGTTAGCTTAACACAAAGCTTACAGAACGTAAATTTATTTTTGAAAACGAAACCACTTAACCGGTTCATGAAATTATACAGCTCTCAGAAGATAATTTGAGATGAAGGTCGTGGCAGTGTCGACCTCCTGTGCTGCTCAAAGAAGGTTGCAAAAGTATCCATGGCCCTTCCTGAGTAGCAAGTTCTGAAAATTCTCTTCGTAACTTCAGATTTTCGTAGTACAGAGCTAACCAAAGTATACGATGAATAGTAACCCGAATTACTTCCACATCCGAGGCTATGTTGCATAATCTTGCAGTTCTTCTCACCTCTTTCAGTTCACAAGGTGCGCACCCATTGCCTGCTGGCCACCGACTGACTCATGCGACTCAGAAGCCATGCAGTTCGACTGCCAGATCCACCTTTTCCATTCCCCCTTAGCCAGTTTCATTGGGGAGAGGCTTCCCATCAAGCTGTACATGGTTACAAATCTACTTTCCCTATGCATACACCAATATTACAATTAAAGTTTCTACCTTTAAATTCTTCCATAGCTCATTCCTTTTGAAAATACATCAGTAGATTAATTACAATTACATAAATCATCATAAATAGCATTTCATTGATCTTACACCAAAGAACATGATTATACAGAAATCACATTAGGTAAAAACAAACAAAAAGGTTAGATTAGACCATTACAGGTAGTATCGATAATAGTGTTAGAAGTGCTACTTTACAGGAGCAAGATCGTGTACTCATATTCCATACCAATAAGAAGTCACGACGAGAACAAATCGGCTAGTAGGAAGCGATCTCTCCGCCGCAGGTCTCAAGAGTCGTCATACTCGCGGAACTACAGCGGGAACAAACGAAGCCCCTAGGCACCGATGTAACAGCGGCTCCTTGATTTGTAAGGAAAGCAGCCCGGAGATTAGACAAGTAATCGCTCCGTCTCTGATTTCCAGTCGCTCCCTTTTCAAGGGAACCCTATTGCTAATTTGCTGGACCGATTTAGGGAAATCATGGAAATCATAAATCCCGATGGTATTAAAAGAGGAAAGGAAGTTTGGGTTTAACGTCCCGTCGACATCGAGGTCATTAGAGACGGTGCACAAGCTCGGATGGTGTTAAGGATGAGGCGGAAATCGGCCGTGCCCTTTCAAAGGAACCATCGCAGCATTTGCCTGAAGCGATTTAGCGACATCACGGGAAACCTAAATCTGGGTAGCCGGACGCGGGTTTGAACCGTCGTCCTCCCGAATGCGATTCCAGTGTGCTAACCACTGCGAAACTCCGATGGCATGAGGAGGATTTGAACCGTCATCTTCTCGAATGCGGACCCATTGTACTAACGAATGCGTAACTTCGCTCGGTGACTGTCCACACGACGGTGTGGCGAAGTACAAGTTGCTAGACTTGTATACACGAAATTAATTGCATAAATGATGCAGAATGGAACCTTGATAATGATTAGAAAAAAATGGTTCAAATGGCTCTGAGCACTATGGGACTTAACATCTGTGTTCATCAGTCTCCTACAACTTAGAACTACTTAAACGTAACTAACCTAAGGACATGACACACATCCATGCCCGAGGCAGGATTCGAACCTGCGACCGTCGCAGTCCCGCGGTTCCGGACTGAGCGCCTAGAAGCGCTAGACCACCGCGGCCGGCATAATGATTAGAGAAAGACGACTGGGGTGGTATCTGAATTTTGATATTTACTCCAAGTCTTTGTTTCAGTCATTCCTTAGCGCGATGGTAATGCCTTCGGTTCAGTGCTTCAAAACTTACGGCACGTTTCTGATACTACGAACTGAGAAATTATGAATCTCTAAACAAGATCTGGGGCAGTGTACTCCACCTGCTTCGCAGTAACAACATCGGCTCACTTCAAATGCTGATACCATTACGACTTCTTATCAAAAGTTGTGTACTAAACTATCACTTGATTCAAACTGAAAACTAACATATGAGAGCGAGTAGGTTTTTAATTGTGTGTGTGTTTCATAGCGGCGCTTCGATGCGATTGTGACACGACTTGAGGTGTGATTGGTTAAGGTTGTAGTAAAATCAGTGCGGTGCGTGTCACAGGTTAGCTGCCCCGACGACATCGAGAAGTTTGACCCCTGCGACCCGTGTGGCTGCGACAGCAGGAGCAGGAGCGGCAAGGGCTGAGCGGCTGGCGGCTGGCGGCGGTGGTAGCGGCGGCTGCGGCGACAACGACCTCCATTCCTTCATTTGGCAGCACAAACGTATAAATAACAAATTGAAAGTAATGTAATTTTCGTGGAAGTCTGAGTATTTTTCTAGAATTACATTTCACTTTTCCACTTACGCACGACCTACTTCTCCGTCGATTTGGAAAACAGACAATAATTACCTGAAAATTATCATTGCGCACTATATAACGTATTCCTGTCCATATATTGCAAATTGTGTACTGCACATCATAATTATACTCATCATGAATGTGTAGCTATTTTTTGGCAGTAAAGTAATGATACCTATTATGTGTAACACAGTGAAGCTTTTTGACTTCTGAGGTAGTAATTACAGAATATTGCCTGCGTTAAGGATCAACTTAAGACAAGACAAGAAGAGAATAGAAGCTTTCGAAATGTGGTGCTATAGAAGAATGCTGGAGATTATATGGGTAGACTACATAACTAATGAGGAGGTATTGAATGGAATTGGATAGAAGAGAAATTTGTGGCACAACTTGACTAGAAGTAGGGATCGGTTGGTAGGGCATATTCTGAGGCATCAAGGGATCACCAATTTAGTATTGGAGGGCACCGTGGAGGGTAAAAATCGTAGAGGGAGACCAAGAGATGAATACACTAAACAGATTCAGAAGGATGTAGGTTGCAGTAGGTATTGGGAGATGAATAACCTTGCACAGGATAGAGTAGCATGGAGAGCTGCATCAAACCAGTCTCAGGACTGAAGACCACAACAACAAGAACAAGAACAAGTATCAACTTAAAGTTCTTGGCACTCAGATGAAGAGTTGATAATGTACCTTTACAGTTAAAACTGTTCTTGTGGCCCAGAGATAATACTCTGATTTGCCCATTTTTATTTCCTGATAATGGCAACCATCAAAGATCTCCGAAAGTCTGAGCTTCTACTTTGTCATGTCTTATATTCTGAGAACTCTATATTTAACCAGCGACCTGCCCCAGCTTCGCACGGGTAGTACAAAGTACTTAAGGCCTGACCATTTGTCTGGTGTGGCGGTAATAAATTATTGCGAAACTGATTCACATTTTGCGACTCCAGATTGTCATGCACGTCTGAAGGAGATCGAGATGTGAAGGTACAGACACAGACACTGTAAGCCTCAATGATGTATCCATGACTCGGCGAGCTAAAATAACGATGGAATTTAAGTCGCTTTCTGTGTAGGTATCACAAAATGGGCGATCATAAGGGTTGTGGACTCCGTGACATACGGAACTTTTGATGGGTTCTCGAAACGTTTTCGGATGCCGAATTGGTTACGGTGACCGCTCCCGATAAGCGAGTCCTGGTCCTGATACATTTTCGTCTGTGACAAATAGCTGATGCTAGTCCGGTTTCTCAAAACGCGAATCAACTTAGTAATATTTATCACAGCTATATTGTGTTCCTTCAGACATGTATACACGTCTAAGGACATTGTAATGTGAAGATACCGACACTATATAAACACCCACTGTAAGCATCAGCGTATCTTTATATTTTAGCCAATTATGCATCCATTTCAATAAAACATTCTCACTGCAACCAAGGTTAAACTACTTTGATAAGTATTTTACAGCTTCGCAATGAGACTCTAACTTATTGTGACGACCCACTATTGTGTTCTGTAGTTGAAAACATAATATTCGACTAATAGTACTGAATCTTACCCCTGTAAGTGCAGTTTCAAACTGGCTACTTTTAGTGGTCCATGCAGTGCCTGTTGTTTGACACAACAACACTTAAACAGCCAACAAAAGGGAACACACAATGCTTAAAAACCAGACGAAAAAAAGGAGAATTAATGTTCTCTCTCTCTCTCTCTCTCTCTCTCTCTCTCCTCTCTCTCTTTTGCAAACACACACACACCCACTCACACGCCACAGACCAATGCCACAGTTTTCAATAACACTTAAAGTGGCAGTAAGGTGTCGATCTAGTTTTGGACGTCTCTCTCCTATTGCTATAACCGCAGTCTGTTTTAATCGGTACCGCCAAGTTCACGATTTATAGGTATATTTAAGTGTTGATTGAATTTTGCTGCCTGCCTTCCTTTGAGTATTTACTGTTTCAGATCACCGACACGTTGAAGGAAGGAACTAAGAGCAGGGTTTAAGGCCCCTCCTCAGGAAAAAAGGAAGGGTGGAAGATTTAGAGTTTAACGTCCGTTCGACACCGAGGTCATTAACGACTGATCGCAAGTTCGGATTGTTTCGTGGATAGAGAAGGAAATCCGCCGTGCCATTTCCAAGGACGCATTCGACACCGAGGTCATTAACGACTGATCGCAAGTTCGGATTGTTTCGTGGATAGAGAAGGAAATCCGCCGTGCCATTTCCAAGGACGCATTCGTCATTTTCCAGGAGCAGTTGAGCGAATCACGGTAAACCTAAATCAGGATGGCCACGTCGTCCCGAAAATCGTCACAGTGAGGATATTTCGAAAACTCTTCGGTATTGGTTCAATTCGTTATAATTAAACGGCGAGAAACATCATATCGATGGCTAAAGAGTTCCCGTAATTTTTGTTTTCTTTGTAAAGTACGTCGTTTCAAGGCAATTCCGCATTAGAGGTTTATCTAAAACACGTCGTTCTAGATACGATTTGTTATAATTAGCTATCAGTTACTGACTCCCATCGGTAGGTAAAGCCAGTTGACAAGATGAAAGGCATGGTCTCACGCTTCAGAAGTTCTACATAGTGTAATGGGTAGAGGCGTGGAATTGCGAATTTTACAGGGGTTTGTATGCGTCCTGCCGTTTCCAAAATATCATTTTATTCACATTCAAGTTTCTAAATCATAAGTTAATAGAAATAGGCCTATGTTCTGTAATATTCGAAGTTATGCATACCATATGAGGGTGCTCTTTCTCTCAGAAGTGATTTTGTTCTATTTAGTGAACATGGGAGGGAAAATGGGCCAACGAATTGCAAGAATGGTCATCTGAACCATATTCACGTTTAGGTGTTAAACATTTGCACATTCTTTCAGGTCATATGACACAACTTTACTCAAAGGCACACGTATTTTTGTTCTGATCGAAACTTCCTTTTTTACAATCGCACCAAACGATTTCGAGCATAGAGGAGAAGGGAAATAACTCCCAACGTTACAAACGTTTAATTCATCTGCTTGAACAGACAATTTAACAAATGTAAGATAAGTCTACCATGCTGTCGAGATGCAGGTAAACAAAGCTGCATCAGCATTATCAGTACGTCGATTTGCTTGCGGATGTAAATCGCCGTCGGCTATGACGTTGTCTGAGATATTATACTGGTGTTGGCATCTAGTAAATAAGAAAGCATGTAAACACTAAATCGGTTGGCTACATTTCGATTTCATTATTGCGTTTCACAAACATTTTTGTAGGGTACACCGTACTTTGTTGTAATATGCAGACTTCTTAGAGGACGACGATAGATTTGGCACGTAGTGTTTATGTATTTTCATTGAGGGAACAGGGTGTATTTCGCATGACACGTGAGAATCATAAAGAGGAGATGTTTATTTGATTGATGTTGTTGCTGGATGTCATTAATCACGTGATGGTTTTAATGTAGAAATTATTACCAAAAACTGTTATAAAAAATTCCGGAATATCTGGAATACGCTATCAGAGAATATGGAAAAATCTGTCATGACAGTAATCTGTATCGACATTAAAGTGGTAGAAGCACAGTGTATCAGTCACGTGTCTTCTATAATGTAATGTAACGGTGAGTATTTAGTTACGTGTACTATAGTTGAATGTAAATTGGCTGAAATGGTCTTCCTTTGCTTATGCACGCGTTTCTCATCGTCATTTCCGTTTTTTAATTTTGACAGGACCGTTGAGAACACCAGTTATTTGCCTTACCCGATTATTTACAAATAGCTGTTATTTATTACGAATAAAGCTTCCTTTTGTTGTTCTACCTTGGTCAATTATGTTGTAATGTATCCTAAATCATCGAAGCTACAACGGCGAAATAGGAAGACCTTGACAGCACCAGCTAAATTTTTACGAACTGCCTGTTGTCTTCTGTTTCGGGTTGTTTGGTCCACGTTTGTTCGATGATTTTTCAGGTGTTTCGCCTGCACAAGCAGTTGGCCTTGTCAAAGCTTTACCCTCCATTGCTGGTGGAGAACTCCGCCAGCACTGAAAGGCGAAACTTTGACAGTGCCAGCCACTCAAGCTGGCGAAACGTCAGAAAAAGCATCAAGCCAACGTCGGCTGAATAATCTGAGACAGAAGCCAACAAGCAGTTCGTCATTAACCGCGGACTTCTGTCGTCAACAGGCAATGATTTTCTGTGTGAAAGATAATAATCGGATGCGTATGAATAACAAGGATGTCACGAATACATGCATGTTCCGAACAGCAATTCGTTGCAGTCTTGCAGATTATTTCGTGTGACGTATGACCATATTACAACACAACATGCGTCTTCTGTATGTCCATCCTTCTGATTGAAGGTTTGCCGGACTGCGACTATTCACTTACGTAATGAAACGAAACACCTGCTGCCGTCGTTTCGATGTGATTTACTGTGGCAACCATTTTCGGTGATTCTATACACCATCTTCAGGCCTTAACTGACACTGAAGGGGTGAACTTCAATTGTATTCACGAACCAAGAGGTGGCCAACATCTATGAACTGGCTTCCGTCGACTACTGTAACATCTGTGCTGCGGACACAACTTGTTACAGTACCCTACGGGAGCCAGTTAATAGATGTCGATCACTGATAGGATCGTGTATACGATTGCGGTTCATCCCCTCAGCGTCATTTAAGGCCTGACGATGGTGTATTGAGTCACCTAAACTGCTTACTATATAATAAATAACATCGAAAGTACGGTTGGAGTGTTTCGTTTTATTACATGCGTACTCAGTAGAATGGTTTGATTTTCACTTATCATCCTTGTTCGGAACCCTAATTACAGGGTCTCCTAAAGCATCCTTCTCTCATCAACAGACTCTTGGATCACATTTCACAAATTTAATATCAAAACTTGAAATACCTTTGCCAAATCGCAAAGTCAGGTAGTGAAGTAGTTAAGACACTCTACTTTATTCTGAAGGACTATTTCAAAGTGCTGAACTAGAGTCCAGATTCCGGTGTTCCGCGTTTTTGGTACATACTTGACAAAAGGTTGGGATGATTGCTTAAACATGAGAAGGTTAGTTTCATTACACACCTTGCCTAATCCAACCTAACGGGGTAAAGAGGAATAAAGTAACAATGTTTTTGAGTGACAACCACTATCGTACAGCACAATCGGATAGGACATTGTGCCCTTGCTTCACAATTGTTTCAGTTCATTCCCCATTTAAATCTCTCGGGTTTTTTCAGCGTGAATGACTACTGACGTACTGAGGCGCCCAGCCGAGTTGTATTTCCATTTTCGCGAAAATGGATATTCCGGGTGATCAAAAAGTCAGTATAAATTTGAAAACTTAATAAACCACGGAATAATGTAGATAGAGAGGTCAAAATTAAAACACATGCTTGGAATGATATGGGGTTTTATTAGAACCAAAAAGAAACAAAGTTCACAAAATGTCCGACATATGGCACTGGACAGCAAAACGTCAGTGACTACGCATGACAATCGCGTATAAAAGGAGCTGTAATGAGAGGGAGAATCAGATGCGCCAGCAGTCGCAGCATGTTGACATTACCTGAAAAGGCGCTTTTAGTAAAGCTGTATTATCAGAATGGGGAATGTGCTAGTTCAGCGTTACGATCCTATCGCCATAGGAAGGGGATTCGAACGGGTTAAGGTCCGTTGACAAATGCAGCTGTGGCGAGTATGATTTCGAAGTTCGAAGCTACGGGTTGTTTAGACGATAAACCCCGTAGTGGCCGATCGAGCACAAGGCGTAATGCTGCTGAGACAGTTCAGGAAGAAATGGAGACTAGCGGGTTCGTCCATGCACGGGGAAGTCAGCGCTCGTGCAGTCGCACGTCGCACCGGCATTCCACACACACCTGTTTGGTTGGCACTTAGGCGTACCCTCCGATGCTATCCGTACAAAATCCATTGGCATCATGAACTGTTACCTGGCTATTTAGTGAAGCGGAGGGCATTTGCGGTGTGGGCGTTTCAAAAGATAGCGGAAGATGACGATCGGTTGAGTAACGTGTTGTGGACCAACGAAGCTCATTTCACGCTCTGAGGGTCTGTCAGCGCCCACAACTGCAGAATTTGGGCTACTGAAAATCCTAGAACTGTCGTGGAAACTCCATTGCACGACGAGAAAGTCACGGTATAGGTTGGATTTAGCACATCTACCGTTATCAGTACTTTTTTCTTGCAGGAAATGCGTGATTCTGGTTTTGTAACTGCTACCGTGACGGGTGACAGGTACGTCGATATGTTACAGAATCGCATTATCCCCTGCCTGGCTTATAAACACCTGCTGTAACGTACAATGTATATGCAGGATGGCGCTCCACCCCATATTCCTAGACGTGTGAAAGATCTCTTGCGCGCGTCGTTTGGTGATGATCGTGTGCTCAGCTGCCACTTTCGTCATGCTTGGTCTCCCAGGCCCCCGGACCACAGTCGGTGCGATTATTGGCTTTGGGGTTACCTGAAGTCGCAAGTGTATCTTGATCGACCAACATCTCTAGGGACGCCGGAAGACAACATCCGACGCTAATGCGTCCCCATAACTCCAAACATGCTTTACAGTGCTGTTCACAATATTATTCCTACAGCTATTGATGAGGAATGATGGTGGACATATTGAGCATTTCCTAAAAGAACATCATCTTTGCTTTGTCTTACTTTGTTATGCTAATTATTGCTATTCTGATCAGATGAAGCGCAATCTGTCGGACATTTTTAGAACTTTTGGATTTTTTTTGTGCTAATAAAACGCCATGCCATTCCAAGCATGTGTGTCAATTTGTACCTCTCTATTTACATTATTCTGTGATTTATTCAGTTTTCAAATTTGTACTGACTTTTTGATCACCCGGTACAAACGCGGATGTACACCCAGATGCACACCCCAGTGTATCATAGGGGATATAGTACAGAGATACTTTATTCATTCGGTAATTAATTCAGTCCCTGTGCTTTCAGAAATAAGACGCGGTAATCGTTGCTTCGGCCCAAAATGTATGCAGCGATCGATTTTCAACAAGAGGACTATCGCACAGTAATACACTGACGGAAAACAATCCAAACAATAAGAAGTAATTAATGTAGAGAAATGAAATTTCGGGAATACATTTATCTACGTAATATATTTAAGTAATTAATATTACAAGATCACAGGTTAATGTAAAAGCGAGATAAACTATTGCAAATGTGGAATTCTGGTACATCAGTAACCCATGTAACCGCCAATATGTTGAATGCAGGCATGCAAACTTGCATCCATTGTGTCGTACACGTGCCAGGTGTCAGTTTCTGCGATGGAGTTACATGGCTGTTGCACTTGGTCTGTCAATATAGGGATGGTTAATGCTGGTTGTGGATGACGCTGGAGCTGTTGTCTAATGATGTCCCATATGTCATCTGTTGGAGACAGATTTGGGGATTGAGCAGGCCAAGACAACATGTCGACACTCCGTAGAGTCGTTCGGTTAAAACAGCGATATGTGGGCCACCGTTATCCTGTTGGAAACACCCCATGGTATGCTTTTCATGGACAGCACAAGTCGAATCACCAGACTGACCTACAAACTTGCAGTCAGGTTGCGTGGGATAAGCACGAGTGAGCGCTGCTCTCTTACAAAAACCCATGCATGACTCTCGCTTGACACCACTGAAGTCGCAAATGGTAGTGGTTTGGGTCAGTGGACTGAATGCTACAGGACGTTTGACTTAGAGCTTTCCTTAAAGTAACCGATTTATAACAATTCGTTTTGTCTTTTTGGTGCCAATTGCTACTCAGATTGCTTCTGCAAATGCAGTAAGACGCGCCAGAGCCATACGCCGAACGCGACAGTCTTCCCTCTCGGTAGTGCCACGTGGCCTTCCGGTGTCCGGTCTTCTTGCGACCGTAAATTATCGTGAACACCGCTACCAGTAATCATTTACAGTGGGTGCATTCTTACCACGTATTTCTACAATGTCACAGAAAGAACATCTAGCGTCTCGTAGCCCTATTACACGACCCCGTTCAAACTCATTGAGGTGCTGTTAATGGCATCTCTTGTCACCTTAAAGGCGTTCTTGACTTACCATATCCAATCTCAAAGATAACAACCGCTCACAGCCGCTACAGTGTTTACTCAAAGCAAATCTGATTTGAATCCTGATAGTAGCGCTATTAACACCACTCTTATGCAACTGGCTTGAAATATGAATAGACATCTTTCAGATGTAGAAACATGCCCGTCAACTTTTGTTTATGTCACACAACTCCTCCTTGATGCTGCGATTTTTTCCGTCAGTGTTCTATCGTAAAGGAAAACTGCACTTCCGTGCCTTCAGCTGGGCTGGGTAAGCTAAAGTGTAGTGTGAATTTCAGTATAATTTATCTTGCACGTATTTCCTTAAGAGACGTTACACATATAGCCTATCGTTTCCACTATCAGCAGATGTGGAGGAGAATTTTCACAGCAAAACAGCTTGCCGCTTCTTAAGGCACGCCATGACAGCTAGCAACATCGCCGACTCGCCTTAGCGGACGTCATCTAGCTGCAGGGAATTCACGACCAGCGCCTCTGGACCGTCACACAGTTTCCGTGGTCTCTGCGCCGGAGCTGATGTTGGTCTATATAGGTAAAATGCAGCCACGCCGTCCTCTTATTTGGTGATTCACCCTAACGGCCTAAGGACACTGTGTCCAACTAGCTACGGTAAGTACTGCTTTTCAGTAGCAGAGACATTATTTGTGCTGTAAGCTTTAATTTAAGAGAAGAATCCTACATCACATAAATATTACGTCATCAAACTGTATTTGAACCAGTAACACTACACAAGAAGTGAGTAGAGCTTCAGTGGCATTGTTTATTCTAATGGGCTCCTTGCTCCGGTGTCAGGCATAATGCAAAGAAGGAACTTACATCTCCATTCATTGCAGTACAATTTTTATTCATTGTAGTAATTGCAAAAATATGGAGCTTACAACTTTCCAACAAATCTGTTTCCAGTTACAGAGTGATGTGTGAGACAAAGCCCAGTATCTTCATAGTTATTTACATTTCTTTCATGTTCAGAAGGAGACGTTCTGTGGAAACATCCCTGAAATGACCACTGGCAATTTTTGGCAGGAACTTCCGCTCGCTAGTAATTGCAATTTTCTGCACCCCTTTTCATTTGTAGAGGTCAATGGGACTGAGATCTCTACGGAATAGACGCAGTCTTTTGACATCGGTGTATTCCTTCGGAATGCTACCTGCGTATGCATAGTTTATGAATACCAAGGATGAAGTCAATGAGTTATTTTATTCCTTGCACCTTTTGCTGTAACGCTTGAAGGTGTCTGTCATATGAAAATAATTAAATTACTCATTTACGTCCCACGGTTGTTGAGGTAATACAGGATGTTCGGAAAGCTGTTGTGCAGTTGCAACGTATTTTGGAAATGACATCCTCGAGCGGCTGTACAGCTGCGAACCCGCTGCTTAATTTCTCTGCAAAACAGGTTCTGAAGATCTGCTTGTGACATATTTCCCACGTACCAATTGTTTCAGATTTTAAGTCATGAAGTGTGCGAGAGCGATTCCGATACTATGAAACGTCCCCTTAGAAAAATTAATTAATTACTGTGCTGATAAACCTCTTACATTATTTGATTTTCAAACAGCTGAGCAGAACTGAACGCACTCAGACATTTCGCTCTTTACCTATTCTGATCAACACTAAACTGACACACAATATTTTAAGCGCAACGCAATCTGACTTTCAAAAATCCCTACAAAAGAATGGCCCTGACTAATATTAACCTATACCTTTCACAAATCACTTACCTCACCAAAAATCTTCGTTACTCGAACTACTGCAATACAGTGAGCGCCACTACTGCCAGCTAAATAAAAGATTCAAACTACTGAAGGCACTAACTACTGATAGGCATAGTTAGCAAATGACATATTTTGATAGAGAACAAACAATGTATTTACCTTAATAGTGTTCAAAAGTCATAATATACACTCCTGGAAATTGAAATAAGAACACCGTGAATTCATTGTCCCAGGAAGGGGAAACTTTAGTGACACATTCCTGGGGTCAGATACATCACATGATCACACTGACAGAACCACAGGCACATAGACACAGGCAACAGAGCATGCACAATGTCGGCACTAGTACAGTGTATATCCACCTTTCGCAGCAATGCAGGCTGCTATTCTCCCATGGAGACGATCGTAGAGATGCTGGATGTAGTCCTGTGGAACGGCTTGCCATGCCATTTCCACCTGGCGCCTCAGTTGGACCAGCGTTCCTGCTGGACGTGCAGACCGCGTGAGACGACGCTTCATCCAGTCCCAAACATGCTCAATGGGGGACAGATCCGGAGATCTTGGTGGCCAGGGTAGTTGACTTACACCTTCTAGAGCACGTTGGGTGGCACGGGATACATGCGGACGTGCATTGTCCTGTTGGAACAGCAAGTTCCCTTGCCGGTCTAGGAATGGTAGAACGATGGGTTCCATGACGGTTTGAATGTACCGTGCACTATTCAGTGTCCCCTCGACGATCACAAGTGGTGTACGGCCAGTGTAGGAGATCGCTCCCCACACCATGATGCCGGGTTTGGCCCTGTGTGCCTCGGTCGTATGCAGTCCTGATTGTGGCGCTCACCTGCACGGCGCCAAACACGCATACGACCATCATTGGCACCAAGGCAGAAGCGACTCTCATCGCTGAAGACGACACGTCTCCATTCGTCCCTCCATTCACGCCTGTCGCGACACCACTGGAGGCGGGCTGCACGATGTTGGGGCGTGAGCGGAAGACGGCCTAACGGTGTGCGGGACCGTAGCCCAGCTTCATGGAGACGGTTGCGAATGGTCCTCGCCGATACCCCAGGAGCAACAGTGTCCATAATTGCTGGGAAGTGGCGGTGCGGTCCCCTACGGCACTGCGTAGGATCCTACGGTCTTGGCGTGCATCCGTGCGTCGCTGCAGTCCGGTCCCAGGTCGACGGGCACGTGCGCCTTCCGCCGACCACTGGCGACAACATCGATGTACTGTGGAGACCTCACGCCCCAAGTGTTGAGCAATTCGGCGGTACGTCCACCCGGCCTCCCGCATGCCCACTATACGCCCTCGCTCAAAGTCCGTCAACTGCACATACGGTTCACGTCCACGCTGTCGTGGCATGCTACCAGTGTTAAAGACTGCGATGGAGCTCCGTATGCCACGGCAAACTGGCTGACACTGACGGCGGTGGTGCACAAATGCTGCGCAGCTAGCGCCATTCGACGGCCAACACCGCGGTTCCTGGTGTGTCCGCTTTGCCGTGCGTGTGATCATTGCTTGTACAGCCCTCTCGCAGTGTCCGGAGCAAGTATGGTGGGTCTGACACACCGGTGTCAATGTGTTCTTTTTTCCATTTCCAGGAGTGTATATAGCAGTTCATGACATCCAGTCTTACAAATTTCAAAACTCCACCATTTCTCTCCCCACATCCACCACTGCTGGCGGCTCACCTACAACTGCGCAACGCTACACGCTGTTAACATCCAGCTGCCAAACACTACAATAGCCAACAACAATGCAAACCAGCCACAGACTACACACAGCACAGCCAGTGATTTTCATACAGAGCGCTACGTGGCGTTGCCAATATAAAAACCTAAAAAGCCTACTTACATAGCCCCCATGCTCCCCACAAAAAATTTTACAAATTGTTTTGGGCTGTGGCCGGTACAGATTTGAAAAAAATTTTCATAATTACAATAACAAAGAATTCAAATGCACACACTTATCGACACAATGTTGGTCAAAAGCTAAAATTTTCTCACAGTCCATAAAGACAGTCCTGATCGTTCATCACAGTAAAATTACAGTGTTTTTCTCAAAGTCTGAGCAGTAAAAGAAAATGCACACGGAAGTAGAGGATTTCGATGCAGTCTTGAAGAAGTAGTGTTGTCCTTCCAACGGAAAGACAGTGCTGACTCTTGACATGCAGACAGGTAATGGGCCACAACAGAGAAAATCCACAGCAGAGTCAGTCGAAGTTTTGAAGAATATCGGTAGGTAGGTCATCACAGAGCAGACCCACTGTAGTCCTGGTAGAGAGTATGGTGTTGGTGGGCCATCAAAGGTGCAGACCCACTGCAGTCCTTGTAGAACTAATGGTATTTGTGGGTCATCAAAGGTGCAGACCCACTGCAGTCCTTGTAGAGATGGCCAGCAGCCATCTGCTGTGACTGTGCAGGTGCACAATCACCATCGAAGAGTCTTGTGGACAATATAGCAAGTCCATGAGCCATCACTTGTGCACTCACAAATTTTTTTTTAAATGTCCTAAGACCCATCAATGCTGTTATCCAGTCCCTTGCTGAATTATTAACACACGTGCAAACACTATCAGTCCCTCTTCTCACATATTGTCCATATACTATGAGCAACAGAAACGTGTGCAGTGAAATGTAACTTACAAGTTACTTAATTTGATGAACTGGTGTCAATTATAATTTTATAACATAAGACTACAATAACGAAGGTACAAAGTACATCATTAAACACATAATAATACAGATAACATTTGTAGTAATTCAGGCTTTACAAAACAATAGAAATAAAGATATACATCAGTGTTACAGGAATTATGACATAAGTACATACATAAAAGATCGGAATAACTTTTGAAACATCAACTTCACACATGAGCATTAAAACAAAACAGAATAAATAATGTCTAAACATCTTTACAAAGTAAATAACATAGTATTAGAAAAATTCTGCAACATAACTCTCATCAGCTAAACACATGATAGTTGTCAGTGTGAAATTTGGTACTGCAGTCCATCCCAAAACTTCATTCCATAGATCTTTTGTCTTATTTCAACATTTGTTTCCACCAAAAAAAAAAAATCCTATCCAAGCATGCTTTCTGTATTTATATGTTCACATATTTCTTACCTCATTATTTATTTTCCATTATCTTACCTCATCATTTATTTCCAAGAAAATCCTACCTAAACCTCTTGTCCCTAAACCCTACTTTTTTGTTCATATCCTCTTTCAAAATACTTTTTTAACCAAACAATTTTCTTATAGCTTCTCAATGCATTTCTTCCAATTCATCACAACTCGTTCTCTCATATAGCCTACCCCATCTTCAGCTAACTTAGAAATACTGAGCTCAGATGCTAAACTAAGGAACAAGGCAATGCAGCAGCACAAAACAATTAACACAAACAGCAATGACAAAAAATGCATATTGGCAAAGCAAGCAGCGAAAAATATAATTTAGCAAGGCAATTGCAATATTACAACTAATATATGGCAATATGCAGCAAAGAAGAAAAGTAAATCAGTAGTAAAACTGGCTTAACAGAGTAATACAAAGCGAAATTCTGTAGCACTATGCCTGGCACACAGCAGCAGCAAATGCAATAACTTATATCTAAACATGACAAAGCTCAAGCAGAAAAATATTATAGTAAAGATGGCCATGTCTAATACCTATGTCACATCTTAACACTAGAGTGATGCTTCACGATAACGTTCTCTAGCAGACAAGTTACCAAATCGTAAAAAAATCATTTATGCAATTCCTGTGAAGGGCAATGTCTATCTGTGTTTCCTTTTTTTTTAATAAAGTAGATCATAAAATCATTGTTTAATGGATCTGTAGACAGAAAATATTTACATTAGTAAATCTATTAAATTTTATATTAATCAATCCTGCAGTGCAGCTAGAAACTAGATATTATACAAAATAAGCAATCTCTCAACTAGAAAGACAATAGATGTAAAATGTTTCTCATCATTTCATTAGGCATTTTAGTAAATATCATAAATTAAGAGCTCCACAGTGTAATCGTATGTTTTCAAGTTTGAGCGTGTCATATTTGTGATGCTTTCTACAAAGAAATGTCAATAGCGAGGATAATGGCCTCTTTTTTTTTCTCCACCTGTGCCTCTGAAAGGCACACACTAATGGCTTTTTTCCAGGCGACTGTCACGCAGCTGGGTGCTCACGACGCATTACGTGAAGGTGGTCACTTAACTTTCTTACCGAAATATTTACGACACTAGTTTGCACTACAGTGACAGTCCCATATAAAAATTTCACAGGTCGAGAGTTTGCATTGCAAATCTGTAGAAACAAAATCCTATAAATATAACAGTGTCCAAAAAATTTTCGCCAGCATTTTGATACAGTCACGCATTTACACACATTTAATAACTCTCAAAGTACGATTCTTGGTTTCCAACATCCTTTTTCACAAATCAGAGTCCCTAACCACTACTTATTATTCCTTACCTTATTACACATATACATAATCGTCAACACTTCTTCAATATTTCATCATAATAAATAAGTAGCATAATCAAATTCCTCATATAGCATCAGCTTATTGATCATAAACATACCTCAACAGCTTAATACACATCGTCGTCATAAAAATAACATCGTAACACCTCAGTCAAATCTCTAAAACGCCGTAGCTTTCTGCAATAATGTCAAAACCTAAAAAAAATTCTCTGCTCATTTCAATAGTGTCATCTACCTCAAACGTACTTTAAAAATCATGATCCCATACCAAATACGTCATTCAAAGCTCTCATAGTATCACAATGGTTCAAAAAAAATATGAGCAGTTCACAAAGCACCGACAAAATACAATTTCATAAGTGTGAAGTTATCCAACTGTGTAATTATGTAAACATCGGTCACTGATGTAGTAAAATAAATGTTTGTCTCTCTCACTTAAATGATCAGATAGCTGTGTAATTTATGTGTTAGAGAAATATGGTACCGATGTGTAAAGTTGTATAAGAAAATACCACATTAGCTAGGGCTCCTTGTGCTTGCCAAACACATGGTACACAAAGTAAGTGTGTACCCCCCTGAGGCTTAATGTAATTTACCCTGAGGTGTTACAGATTACAGCAACGGAATGAAATGTATCACGGAAAACCTTTGTATCTTTGTAATTCAAAAATCTTTAAACATAAATGTTTTATGTACAAAATCAATCACTCATATACGTGTACTGTAGCGCTTAACTGTGCGTCTTCTTGTAAAATAATCTCTGTGGAAGTGTCGTAGTTATCGTCCTCCGAAAGCGAAGATCTGCAGAAGTCAATGTACTTACCTCATGATAAACAAAAGTGAAATGCTTTGCGTATGGATATCTTAGTTATTACGCTTATTGCCGTGATGAAGAAAGTGTGTGCTGTAACGTATTGTTGGGCTACAGAAAAGGTTGTCTCATCGTAGCTATACCACAAAAGTTACTACTAAAACATGTTTTACTTTCCAGAATAATTCAGAAAAACTGTGCAGATATAAAACAGAAACACCGCAAAAGCAACACTGTAAATTTTCACTCATTAGTAGCGTCGTGATAAAATCGTGTAGCTGTCACATAAACTAACCACTGTGTCATCTGGTATCTCACAGAAAGTACTTTAAATCCAGAACGTATTTTCAAGTAAACCAAAATGTTGCATTAAAATCTCATTTGCAGTATTGGTAAATGTTCTAAGTATGTGAGCCTTATAGTCGTTACATAATCGTGCAACTAACAAGCAAGAATGTACACACGCAATAACACTGTGACGTCTGTTCACAATAACAATGCATTCGTAATTTCTGTTTAAATAAGTTCTCTTGGTTCTTGACTGGATATTTAACTTCAAACATTGTTGCATGTTAACAGATTCTAAGTCTGACAAAGCATACTAGTAATTTAAAGTGAAAAGTCATATGGCAAAGACAAAGTTAAAAAGCAGATTATCTTTCAATAACCGGTTTTACATGTGAAATGTGGTATAAACCTTTACTCTTCCTAGTACGCAGAGTTTCAACTTCAACGCAATTATCATGAGGTATACATCGGATTCTGTAAGGTCCATTATAAACTAGAAAGAATTTGTGACTAAAGAGTTTCTTCTTATGTGACAATGAATGAGCTTTAATGAGAAATCTTGTGACAGATCTGCATGAGCTAGTATTGGCGCGTTAAACAGCGATTCTTTCACAGAATTGAATTTTAACTGTGCTTGTTAGTCCCAGTTCCAAATAGTATTTTTTTCCAGTGAGAGAACAAAGTTTTGGTGTAACTAGAATTTGCATATTCAGAAAACGACGGTAAAAATTTACGAGACCTAGAAAACTGCGGACTTGTTTTTTTGTGGATGGAACTGGAACGGCTCTGATTGCTTCTAACTTTTCAGGATCCGGCTGAATGCCTTCAGAAGAAATAATATGTCCCAAAAACTTCACCTTTGTCCTACCGAATTCAGACTTTTCCAAGTTAACTGTAATTCCAGATTATGCAAAAATATGTAACACGCTGTTGAAGATGCGATTGTGTTGTTCCCATGAGGCTTCTGCTATCAGAATATCGTCCACGTATAAGGTGATGTGAAGTTTTAAGAGCTCAGGTAATATGGAATTCAGCCCGCGAATGAATGCTGCTGAAGAAATGTTCAAACCCAAAGGTAGTTTCCGAAACTGATAACAAACGCCGAAACAAAGAAAAGCTGTGTATTTTCTACATTCTGGATGACGTTCGATCTGATAAAAGCTGGATCTGAGATCAATAGAAGACAACACTTTTACACTATTAAAACTTTGAAGAAGTTCTTCTAACATTTGCGGCCTGTCTATTTCAGGAATGATGATAGTATTGATTTGTCTCGAATCTAAGACAAGCCTGATCGATCCAATTTTCTTCTCAACAACATGTAATGGATTGTTGTATGAGCTTACTGCAGGCTGAATAATGCACTCGTCAAGTATAGATTGTATTTCTGTTCTAACACGGTCCCTATAATGCGCCGGAATTACATATGGTCTAACACAGATTTTAGTATGCTCACGAACACGAAATTGGTATTGAAATCCCTTGATTGTTTCTGTTTTGTGAGTAAAATCTGTGGATTGTGCTTGTAAAATCTCAAAAAGGTCTTGCCTATCAGTGTCATTACAATTCTCAATTGTTTGAATTTTATTCTGAATTAACTCATTAGTATCAAATGCGCCGTCGATATCATCCCTGTCAGCACTTGCAGAGTGATTGTCAGTGTCAAGTTCCGTCGCAAATTCCGAACTGTTGTCTAACAGGAGGTAAAGCCGATTAATTTCTTCGTCATGGTTTGAGAGCCATTCTTCAAATTTCGAAGCTATTGACTTACCTTCTTTCTCTAAACTTATTTCAGTGAAAGTTTAAGATTGCTTTGTATTCATTCAAAAAGTCTACTCCCAATATAATTTCCGTCGACATTAATGGAACAATAAGAAAGTTCATAGAGAAGCTGTGGCTTTCACAAAAGAATTCTAAGTTAGGTTGTTGGCGTACATCTACACTTTTTTCAAAGATAGCACCTTGTAATTTAATCTTACGTAACCGAAGTGTGGGGCAATCGTTCGATTTGTTGCATTTGCTAAAGGCTGTTTCACTAATTACTGAAATGGGACTGCCAGAGTCAAGTACTGCCGTAAATTTTACGTCATTTACTGTAATGTGAATCACAGGATATGCAATGTTGTTATGCTTTACGTCGTGTTCCTGGAGAAAGATGTCCCTAATGTCTCCCATTTTTACGTAATTACTAGATACGGCAGCGGCGTCGTCAGTTTCAGAAGTATGTTTTGTGGCTGCCAGCGGTATGAGTCATTGCCTATTGTCTCTTTGTTGGCGCACGTCGTTTTTGGGATCTGGAGACCTAACTTCTACAAATTCACCTTGTCGAGAGGGCCCCGCCCTGTTTGAATCCGGCCAGTTCTGATGCAATTCAGGTCTGTCGTTACGATCATATCGTCTGTCGTCATGTCGGTAGATTCCATAGTTTCTTTCTTGTCGGTCACATGGTGGAGAATTTCCCCCTGAATCGTAACTGCTCGCTGGACCGTTGCATCTAAAGTTATTCTGTCTCCCTTGATAATAATAATTTTGGTTCTCATATTGTCTGTTTCTCTGATTGTCTCAGTGATAGTCACTACCGTGGATAGGTGATCTTTCCCTGTAATTATTACTACTCTGCCAACGGTTGTCATACGGGTGGTGTCTGTTTTGGTCACGATTTGTGTTGTGAGAATAGCCTTGTCGTGTCCAGTTATTATTTCTTTCATCACGGAATTGTGACAGATGTGCCCTGTAATTGTTGTGTTCCTGTTTTCGCGTTCCGCGATTGTCAGTGTCAATTTACAATTCTTGTAACAGTCCCTGAAAAGCTTCAATGTCACCTTTGCAACGTCCTGCCAAAATAATATGTCGTAAATGTTCAGGTAGTTTGATTAAGCAAATGCGGATGAGTTCTGAGGGGCTGTATGGGTTTGACAGGTACTGATTCTTGTGCAACATGTCATCAAAATATTTCACAACACTGGAAAATTCAGATTGTTCGAAATGTTTCATCATTATGATGCCATGTTTTACTTGGTCTTGTGTAGCTTGAGACCAATATGCCGAGAGGAAGGCATGATAAAATTCTCCTTCACTGTGGCAATTGTGAATGACAGATCGCATTCTTACAGCTGGTTCATTCTCTAAATAGCCACACATAAATTATAACCTGTGCTCCAATGACCAGTTGGGGCGAAAACAATGAGAGAATTGATGAAGCCACGGTTGTGGATGAATGTCCTTGTCAGAATTCTTAAATGTTTTGAATTTACGTGTAGTAATGAACAGCTTATAGTCAAAATCATCGTGTCGGCGAGTCGCACATCGTTCATTGTTACTTCGTTTCGGCGGTTCCATCTCAAAATCCAATGCGCCTTGCCAATTTAATTCATAATTTCCGAAGTGTCCTGTGTTATTATTTTGTGGTTGTTCCGTATATCTATGTCGCTCTTCCCGTACTGGAGCGCGAGTGTCCTCTGAAATATGTAATTCTTGTATTACTTGTGCCAACTGATCTTGTACTTCCCGGATTTCTCTTTTGTACTGTGTATTGATTTGATTTTGATTTTGTTTGAATTTTCTACTTTGTTCATACTCTTCAGTGTCCGTGAAGGCTACAGGTCTTGTGTCATTCAGATCATCATCTACCTTTGTGGATAAGTTAGTGATCTGATCCGAAATTTCGGCTACTTTATCTGTTAGGGAAATTATTTCCTCTGTGTGTTTTTCTGAACCAAGTTTCAGAGTGTCCATTTGTGTTGAAATCGTATCTACTGTGTCTTTTAAGTTTTCCTGAGTTTTTGCAAGTTGCGTAACCGAATCGGTAGATGCAACTTAGTCAATTTTAGCCCACAAAGTCTCATGATTTTCATGAACAATGGTTTGCAGGTCTTTTATGGCTGCTTCGTGCTTGTGTAATGCATTTTCATGCCGCGTAAAAATAGGTTGAAAATGCTCACAAATTTGTGTTTTTACATCATTACAGACTTTTTGACATTTCGATTTGATGTTACGTAACTCAGTAGTTAAATCTTCAGGTGTTTGTTCAAGTGTGGTGTCTAACTTTTGAAGCTTTTGCTGTGTTTGTCTCTGATTTTGTTCCATTGGGTCTAACTGTTGCTGTGTTTGTCTCTGGTGTTGTTCCATTGTGTCTAACTTTTGAAGATTTTGTTCCATTGTGTCTAACTTTTGAAGATTTTGTCCCATTTGTTGCATTAATTGTAATAACAATGCACTGGTGTCTGAAACATGTTTCTCAGTGCTATTCGGCAATGCATTTGAATCGGCAATATTTGCATTTTTAAAAGCAGAAAATGTGTCCTGACTTATTTGAGAACACGGCGAGGACGCAAAACCTGAATCTACAGTATTTGCAAGATTGTGTCCTGTCATTTCGGATTCCTGAGGCAAGCTGTTGCCGACCGATCGATCGATAATGTTTCCCTGTTCACTAATTGTTTCACTGCCTACACCATTATTTGCGACCCGCTCCAAATTACTACTCTGAACATTAGTTAATTCATTACACGGTGGCGCTAATACACACTGCTTTCATCTTCACTGTCATTTCTCAGTTTATCTTGGAGCCTAGTATTACGTTTTTCACACGCCAGTATTGTCACAATATTTCACATGACAACACAGAAAAGCACAATTTGAAGAGCAAAATAAGAAAACACATTAACATCGCATTGAAAATGATATCTCGTTAATTGCAAGCGCAGCTGCGAAATACTTGGTGCAAATCTACATGCATAACACAACTGTTTTACTGTACAAGAATGAAAAACTGCAACTACAAAGGAAATTCTCTCTACAATTACGCGCTAGCAATAAACAAAGGCTGCATTAATTGCACAAACTACAAGAAAAAATCAGAAGATTCCAGTGAGGTATCCTCGGCTAAGGGTCGACATATGAAACGTCCCCTTAGGAAAATTAATGAATTACTGTGCTGATAAACCTCTTACATTATTTGATTTTCAAACAGCTGAGCAGAACTGAACGCACTCAGACATTTCGCTCTTTACCTATTCTGATCAACACTAAACTGACACACAATATTTTTAGCGCAACGCAATCTGACTTTCAAAAATCCCTACAAAAGAATGGCCCTCACTAACATTAACCTATACCTTTCACAAATCACTTACCTCACCAAAAATCTTCGTTACTCGAACTACTGCAGTACAGTGAGCGCCACTACTGCCAGCTAAATAGAAGATTCAAACTACTGAAGGCACTAACTACTGATAGGCATAGTTAGCAAATGACAGATTTTGATAGAGAACAAACAATGTATTTACCTTAATAGTGTTCAAAAGTCATAATATATATAGCAGTTCATGACATCTAGTCTTACAAATTTCAAAACTCCACCATTTCTCTCCCCACATCTACCACTGCTGACGGCTCACCTACAACTGCGCAACGCTACACGCTGTTAACATCTAGCTGTCCAACACTACAATAGCCAACAACAATGCAAACCAGCCACAAACTGCACACAGCACAGCCAGTGATTTTAATACAGAGCGCTACATGGCGTTACCAATATAAAAACCTAAACAGCCTACTTACAATACAATACGGATTTTGATGCTTCCCAAAGGAAAAGATCTGGTGAAGTAAGGACCGGCGAGCAAGGGGACGTGGATTTTTTTTAGATGACTTGTTCTCCAAAAAACTCTTCGAGAAGGCACAGTGTTGTTAGCTGTGTACGCAGTAGTGCCATCTGGTTGAACCCAGGAGTAGTTAATTTCGTCTTCCCTTAGCTGGCCAATTATATTACGGATCTTAAACAATAACGTTCACTGTTCACGGTTTCTTCAAAAATAAGGGCCCAATAATTCCCCATCTGTCAGATTTTCTTCTTGCAACTTTGTATCGGAATTCCAACGTAATCTGCATTCGTAGTCTCAGTGCAATTCACAGAGACTTTAACACACTGTATGTTCTACCATGACCTTTACTCATATATTACACAACATTCAACCGAACTGGTCTCACAGGCAGAATATAATTGACTGTAGTGAAGTAACTGTAAGACACATAATACACGCATTGGCTTAATTCCATTTGTTGAGAGGAGTGAGTAAAATATCGTATACGTATACCTTTCATTTTTCTAACCGATCGTACTTGCTTCATTGCTCATGAAAACGAAAGTATGGAAACGAGTTAAATGACAATGTGTTACATAACAGCACTTCTGTTTTTCTACTTATTTCGTATAATTACAGATATTAAAGAATACGAGGTTGTAATAACTAAGATCGGTGGATAGACGGTAGTGAAAATTTCATGAAAAACTGGCTCGCCATGAACTAATACTGCAGAAGCAGGCAGCGGCGCCGCCACATTTCCTGACTTTGGCAGGTGGCGCGTTAGTTTTAGCCAAACTAAACGGGCTTGGGGCGATCTTGGGAAGAAGATAGGAAACTCGTTGCGCCGTTTCGCACTTCAGACTAACCTGTTAGTCACATCTTCTCGCAGCGTGTTACACAAACGCCAATTGAAACCTTACAAAATGGAGAAGTGCACCTACAGATCAATTTCAATACTATCGCTCAACAGCAGTGCTACAACTTGCTGTTGCACGCTGTGGAGAGGCTGGTTCTTAAATATAATGCCGTAAAACTGGAGTTATTTACAGTTTCTCAATAAATAATGAAATGCAGCAAGCCCTTCGACTTGTTCCTTTCCATTTTTGTTTACCTTTCATTACGCAAATGGAAGGTAATTAAATTGGTTTTATTGGAATCGTGATATCACAGTGATGGTATGAGCTGATTTCACTTCTTCTTCTTAACTCTTGTAGTCTAACATGGTTATGGTTACATTCATTTGCTTCAAGGGCTAACTTCCTATGTGAGGAGTGTTGTGAATATATAACAGAGGTGACGCTTTGTGAGGCTCAACAGAACGAGCCACGAGAGGCTGAGAGCATGCCGGCCTGTGCAGCAACACAGGGAGAACAAATAGCGGGTAGGGCTCCTACCTCCTTACCAGGGGATGGAAGGTGCTTTGCCACACATGGACCAGGTGGACAGGCCACTGTCCATTTATAGGATAGTTTGCAGCTGGCTAAATAAAAAAGCCTGCACTCTAGAAGATGGAATGGGTGCTAGGAGCTTGCTGAGTGATACACTTCGGCAGATAAACATCTCCTGGCCTTCCTAAAAACTTGACAAAATAGCACTGACCTACTTAACAGATAGACGCTGTAACAGAGTTTGCTGCTAATCTCGTAGCAAGGATTTAACATTTCTTAGGAACTGTAATGTGAGGCTAGCTGGTAGTTGAATGAGCACCTATTGGAGTGTAGCAGTAATTTCATGAGGACGTAATACATGGCAGAAAGTTCTTTGGAAAAGAGGGAAAGAAATTCGATTCATTGGCTTGTTGATTTTTATTTGTCTGGGGGCGAAATGTCGTCAAAGAAGCAGTAACTGTGCCAACTCGCAAAATCGGTTTGCAGTTCTCACAGTATTTCACATCTTTGTAAAGTTCTTTTCCGAGTAACTGTGTTCTGTTACATTATTATTTTCATGTGTCTTTTATAATATGCCATAGTATTCCTTACATCTTGAGTTTATTATCACAACCATTTCCTTCAAACAATAAATAATATTTCAATTCCCAATCTTTAAATTCACTGCTAGGGCCATTAAATTAAAGTGTTAGTAATTCCACTGGGTACTTTAACTCAGCACTGGATCTCAAAGATGTGCCTCATCCTTGACTAATTTCATATTCAGTTAGATTCCACTTTGTCACATACATGAGGTCTAGCAATACAACGGAAATGATGTATTTATTATAATGCCTTGGCCGAAAGAGACACTTGCTCCACCTACTTACAGTTTACGTGTACAATCACTTTTGTGCAGAATGTGCTAGATACCACCTTTGTAGATCAACTGTTAGAGCAGACCGTAATTGGGAAGGTATGATTATTTACCTTGCAATGTGTAACAGTAAAAGTTGTTTACGACTGCATATCAGTGTCTTCATCTCAACATCCTGTGTGTCGAGACAGTCTATGGAATTAGTGATGATGCAAACCACCAAGCCATCCTCATCTCAGTTTCATAGGTCGTCAAAACGCCAATAGCTTTGCTTAGCAGAACATATGGTATATTAGACCACAAAGATGTCTGCTCTAGATATATCGTTAGTACGTAGGCTGCTATCCTCCTATCAAACGCGTATTATTCTCTCTCGTATCTACAGGGCAAGGTGGCGTAAATGGTGTAGTTTCGTAAAGTACTATTTGGGTAATGACATACTAGTCAGTTTTCTTGTGTATTATTTACCATTTCCCAAATAATCGCTTTCTTTATGATTATCTTTATTGATGTAAGTAAATTGAATAAAGCTCATCATTTGCAGTGCAGACCAATAATCCGTGAAAGGAAACACACACAGGGTACCTTACATACTACTCAATAAGTGTAATCTCTGTTCATATCAGGTATGCAATTTCTGTGCTGAGTAAAATACTGTTTATGTTGAATTCCATAGCAGGGTTTAAGTGAACCAGTTTTTTCCGTGTAAAACAATGTAGATGTTAATGTCCACAGGAGGGTCTTACGAAAGATTTTTAATTTTCCTAAATAATCACTTTGACATTATGTGTAATTACTGTAGCGTTATAATTAAATACAGCTAATGTCTCCATCGAGCACTATAGTTATTAGCAGAGATAGTAAACGCTCACAAAGAGACACTGTGATAAAATTTCATCCATCAAATGTTTTGCATGATTTTCACTCTTTCTTGGTCCTCTGCTCTTCGTTTCTCGTCAGCCATTGACCAAACGACGTGCAGTTAGATACCATTGTTCGACTAGCTCTGTAAGTAGTATTATTGTACTGAACGTACTAATATACTACCAGGGTAAGTGGTGCAGGTTGATGAACTTGTTATTTTGAAAAGGAATAATAACGCTACGGTAAAGATATTATTCACTTCTTCAACGTACTCATATCTTAGTTGTAGTAACCTGGGTCATTATTTAAGTATTCACTCATGTTTTATTCTTGTGTAGTTTTCTTCAAAGTATGTTATGTTGTACCATGTACTCGCACGGAGGCGGAGTGCGACTTCTGCTAAGAAAGCACGCCTCGCAGCAGAGGTACTGTCATTTAGATATTGTTCGAGAAAACCAGCAGTTAGTTTCTACGCGAGATCCTTTACATGGATCACAAATTTTAGTATTATTTTTAAGTTCATTTCTTGTTGAGAATATCAGTGGTCTGCCTAAAACACTTTAAAATGGATTTAAAGAAGTCTTTATCGAAATAAAATATTTATTTGTATAATGTGACCATTTCCAGACCATTTATACGATGATGGCAGGCGATGGCGGTGAACGAAGCAAGTGTTATAGCTCCACACAGTTCACATTCATGGAGGCACGCCACCTGCTTCCTTCATAACCACCGCCTACCATTATGGTGTAAATGTTATGAAGATGGTCACTTTCTGACTGAAGCTGGTTAGCACTGCAAATAAATATTTTATGCAGACGAGACTGTTTTAATCCATTTTTAAATGAGTATTACAGCTTAAATAATTAATTGACTTAACATTGCAGATATTTATCATTTATGCAAAGACGTCTTGCATCACCATTTAACATCATACTATATTTAGTTATTTATTTAATTTGTTATATGGTATGCTGCATCACCACAGTCATCAGTGATTTTATTTTGTAATAATTTTAAAATTATGTGACTTTCTAGTTAATAATGTGATATTTCTCGATGTTAAAATATCTATCTCCCTACTGTGGACCATGCTGCTGTGGGGTGATCCGCATACCTCAATGAAACAGATAGCCATGCTGTAGGTCCTAATATTTCGGAAAGGGAATCTGGGAGACAAAAATTTAATTGTGATGGGAAATTGGAAGCCTTGCTACATCAGCCAATACGGCGTTGCTGTTGGGGGGTACAGCAGATGACTAATAGCTACAGGGGATGACAGCAGATGACTACAGGAGAAGCTACAACCATCATGTTACACGCAACTCCATTGTATAGTTTAATGATGGTGACATCCTCTTCAGTAAAATACTCCGCAGGGAAGGTAGTCCACACGTTTAATGGTTTAGCGATTGTATAATGATGATGACATGCTCTTGAATAAAATATCCCGCAGGTACAGCAGTCACCAGGCCGGATCTGTAGACAGGAGCTACTCAGGAGCCAGTTGCCAAAAGGAAAATTAAATCTGGTGTTCTACTGGCCGGATCGAGGAAAATCACGTCATTTAATTGAGCAGGTAAGAGCTGCAACAGGGAGAACCGGATTGCTAGTCAGATTAATACAGGGTTGTCGACCCAAAATCAGATGGGTCTAAAGGATTAGTAGGTACAATAATGGAAAAGACAGCAACACCATGGGCAACGTACAGTGAATTATATGTCTCTGGTATAAGAAGAAATTACAAAAATACATTAGATCGAACACGTAAAAATAATGAAGACGCTTACGAAAAAAGAAACAGAGAGTAAGTGCAAAGTGAAAAAGCAGAGATAAATGGAAGACAAACACAAACCTGAAAAAGCATACATTAATGTAGGAAACTTTTTTTCTTTTATTGTGATTTTAAAACCTATACAACAGGCAGGCTGGCAGCAGCATTCTATGCTGCTCTTCAGCCATAGAATAGACAACGAGAATAAAAAAACATAAGGAATACACATAATTTACATAATGGCGGGTAATAAAACAGGAGACACATAAATACAAAACCACGCAGCCGTTCACACTCGACGATAATCCACACTACAAACTGTTTACACGACGCACAAACACTGATGATGTCGATGGCACATGTGAAGGATGGAGTGTGACGGTGAACACTAAACACAAAACACGATGGCACACGAGAAACGGATGGCGATGATCTCTGGCGCGCGAATGTTCATGTAACGTGTGAGGTTCTGTGGACCTGCCAAGAGGGGGAGAAGGCTTAGGGGAAGGGACATGGGAGAGCAAAGATGCCAATGGCAGAGGAGATGGGAGGAGGAGTAGAGGGATAGGGGTAGGGGAAGCCTGGGGTAGGAGTGGGAAGAAAGGGAGGAGGGAGGGAAGGAGGAGAGAAGGGACGGAATGTGCCCAAAGGAAAACACACAGGAAGTGGGAGGGGAGGATCAAAGTTGGTAGGAGGGGTAGATGGAGGGGAAGAGGGCATCATCAGGGAAGGGGAGCTGGAGGAAGCCACCTTGGGAGAGGGTAAGGAGGGTGGAGAGATGGAGAGCAGGTGGGATGTGGTAATGCAGGTGCAGCGGCGGGCGGGGGTGGGAGAGGATGGGTGAGACAAGCAGTTGAGGAGGATCGAGTTTACGGGAGGTGTAAGCATCCGTATCTGAATGTAGGAAACATAGATGCTGCGTATAGAAATATTATGGAAGCCTTCGACGTGACGAGAAGCAGTTGTATAAATACCAAGAAATCAGATTCCAAGCGATTATTCAGCAAAGAAGGGAAGGATGAAGAATGGAAGTAATATACATGGTGGTCCATTGATAGTCACTGGACCAAATATCTCACGAAATAAGCGTCAAACGAGAAAACTACAAAGAACCAAACTTAATGAGCTTGAAGGGGGAAACAAGATGGCGCTATCATTGGCCCTCTAGATGGCGCTGCCATAGGTCAGATGGATATGAACTGCATTTTTTAAATAGGAATCCCCATGTTTATTACATATTCGTGTAGTACGTAAAGAAATATGAATGTTTTAGTTGGACCACTTTTTTCGATTTGTGATAGATGGCGCTGGCGCTGTAATAGTCACAAACATATGGCTCACAATTTTAGACGAACAGTTGGTAACAGGTAGGTTTTATAAATTAAAATACAGAACTTAGGTACGTTTGAACATTTTATTTCGGATGTTCCAATGTGGTACTTGTACCTTTGTGGACTTATCATTTCTGAGGACGCCTGCTGTTACAGCGTGGTTGCCTGTAAATACCACATTAATGCAATAAATGCTTAAAATGATGTCCATCAACCTCAATGTATTTGGCAATACGTGTAACGACATTCCTCTCAACAGCGAATAGTTCGCCTTCCGTAATGTTGGCACATGCATTGACAATGCGCTGACGCATCTTGTCAGGCGTTGTTGGTGGATCACGATAGCAAATATCCTTCAACTTCCCCACAGAAAGAAATCAGGGGACGTCAGATCCGGTGAACTTTCGGGCCATGGTATGGTGCTTCAACGACCAATCCACATGTCATGAAATATGCTATTCAATACCGCTTCAACCGCACGCGAGCTATGTGCCGGACATCGATCATGTTGGAAGTACATCACCATTCTGTCATCCAGTGAAACATCTTGTAGTTACATCGATAGAACATTACGTAGGAAATCAGCATACATTGCACCATTTAGATTGCCATCGATAAAATGGGAGGCAATTATCATTCCTCCCATAATAACGCACCATACATTAACCCGCCAAGGTCGCTGATGTTCCAATTGTCACAGCCATCGTGGATTTTCCGTTGCCCAATAGTGCATATTATGCCGGTTTACGTTACCGCTGTTGGTGAATGACGCTTCGTCGCTAAATAGAAAGCGTGCAAAAAATCTGTCATCGTCCCGTAATTTCTCTTGTGCCCAGTGGCAGAACTGTACACGACGTTCAAAGTCGTCGCCATGCAAAACCTGGTGCACATAAATATGGTATGGGTGCAATTGATGTTGATTCAGCATTCTCAACGCCGACGGTTGTAAGATTACCGATTTTCGCGCAATTAGTCTGCTGCTGATGTGCGAATTAGCCGCGACAGCAGCTAAAACACCTTCTTCGGCATCATCATTTGCTGCAGGTCATGGTTGACGTTTCACATGTGGCTGAACACTTCCTGTTTCCTTAAATAAGGTAACTATCCGGCGAACGGTCCGGACACTTGGATGATGTCGTCCAGGCTATCAAGCAGCATACATAGCACACGCCCATAGGCCATTTTGATCAAAGTAGCCATACATCAACACGATATCGACCTTTTTCGCAATTGGTAAACGGTCCATTTTAACACGGGTAATGTATCACGAAGCAAATACCGTCCTAGCTGGCGGAATATTACGTGATACCACGTACTTATACGTTTATGACTACTACAGAGCCATATATCACAAAGTTGTCCAACTAAAACATTCATATATCTTTACGTACTACACGAATATGTAATAAAAAATGGGGGTTCCTAATTTTAAAAAAACACAGTTGATATCCGTTTGAACTACGGCAGCGCCATCTAGCGGACCAACCATAGCGCCATCTGGTTTCCCCTTCAAGCTAGACGAGTCTCGTTCTTTGTAGTTTTTTCATTTGATGCTTATTTCGTAAGAAATTTTTCCCCGTCACTATCAATGGACCACGCTGTATACAAGGTTGGCAGTATAAAGCAAATGAAGACAATATCACATTTGAGGAGTGAAATATTTGTCAACAGCAGAGGTAAAGACATTATACAATGAATATTTACTATAGAAAAAGAAAAAATGAAAAGTCGAGCTTTTCAAAAAATCAAAAATATAATAATACCGAAAATAGATTTAAATTTTAAGAAGACGTACTTGAATGTATTTATTTGGAGTCTAGGCTTATATAGAAATGAAACATTAATGTTAAACATTACAGATAACCCTTCATTAGGATGAGTTACCTCGAGAGCTGCTTCGAACTGGTATATTCAGCCCATAGACTACTGTGGACTGAATACTCCAACAGTAGCTACCAATGATTTAATCACTACGTAAAAATCGATCTTCAGCAAATTATTCTAAGTTGTAAACAGTGTTTCTAGTTATGGTGGAGAGTGTTGTTACTTATCAGCGAGCTGTATGGTGCAGTGTTGAAGACAAAATAGGCTCGTTCTTGGGAAGTGAAAGGGTTACTTTTGGAACCGACCATTCTGTCAGGTTTCTTCCCTTTACCCGTAAATCACGCCAGATGATTCATATGGTAACTCTGAAAATGAACATATGGCAGTATCTTCATTGATCTTTGCCTAAGTAGGTGAACGCTCCACGTCTTATAACTTGCTCTGCGGATTCTTCCGTATCTCCATGGTCTGAATGTAGTAATTTGAGTAACTGAGTGGCGAACGTAACAGTAGCCCAATTGGTACGTTGAATGGACAGGGCATGGTCAATCGGCCGTGCTCTAATAAATTCGTAGGCTTGCTATAAGTGTAATGTAGTGAAGCGACAATACTCGAATAACGGATATCGCCTGCGAGAGGTACCCTTATTGAGTTTGTGATGCCGTACATTATCGATATTGCGTCAGTAAAATGCATCTCGAGGCCGGCTGTAAACCAACCATGTGACGCCCTCACCAGTCCGCGGCCGGCTTGAAGCCACACCTCCTGCAGTAAGTGCGGGATGCGCAGCCACTGAGACGGCATACGAAGATTCCGCAATGAGGTCAGCTCAGTCTACGAGCAGAATCAGCAGAAGCCTCAGCAGTTTATATCTGTGAATAGATTTGTTCATGATAACATTTCCTGTGTTGCGCACTCTCTGGGACTTGCGGTTCAAAGTGAAGTGAAGCCAGTGCCATCTAGATTAGGTACGCTTCTAATCAGTTTTGCTTTCTGTCTAAGCATCTACCTATTCGGCATCGAACTCTGGCCGATCCAACAGTGTTGGTAACTGCTGGGGTCGTTCCGAACATACGACTAAATTCAGGTAACCGGCGTATTTCTGGCCGCAGTCAGTACAACAAGAAAACTAGAGATGAACTACATCAGTCTTTGTAGGCCGTGGACACTAGTAGCATCCGCGAGCAAAGAATACGCAGCTTCTGCGAAATGAGGGTAAGCAATATCTGATACTCCTTTACTAAGGCCGCGAGGGCACGTCACTAACTAAACTCACAACTACTGAAAAACAATAGGCCATTGGTACAACATAATCTTAGCCTTTGATCGCCGACTAAAAGCGTTCCGACTCGGGCAAAGCGGGAACATCTTAAGTTAAAAATTTGAACACTAATTTTTCTGCAGCAATATTTACAAAATCCCCACATCTACGTGTCATCTACCCCAAGTGGTTTCATTTTCAAACAGATTGTTAATTACTTATATTTGCGATTTAATTACTGAATTGTTTAATGGTCTTCGTAGTAGCTCACACTTTGTAATGTTCCCGAGTTGAAACCTGACGCTTGTTTTGTTGTGCATGTGTTGGCGAGCACGTGTAAACGCCTGATCCATCTGTGTTCATGTCTTATGGATCTTTTCCACACCAGCATTTTGAAAGACTATGATTCAGCGTAAGCTGTCTAAAGTCACGTCATTTGCAATAACAGGTGCATTTACACAGTGACAAAGGCGTGTCGATCATAGATGCATGAACGAAAAGTAATGCTTCATCCCCGAAAAGTTCGCAACTGAGTGCAATATAGAAATACAAGGTACACCCCGTCACATGCATTTTTGCTGTGTGAAGCCACTGCCTAAATTTGGTAGCTGATGATACTTCGCAAGTATGCTCCTTTTAGAGTGGTTTCAAACCCGTTTTGTGCTTAAATTTAATATTTTTTTTACCAGTAGGCAAGATGTGTCATCATGTATGTAAGGTGTTTCTAAAGATTGATCTCTGCGACGCCGCCTGGGGTATTCATACTTTAATGTTGTGACTGGTGTTTATCACAATTTGATGTTGTTCCTTATTAACCGCACAAGTGCATTTTGTCGTAACTTCATATTTCCAGCAACACTTGAGACATAAAATTTCCAGAGAAATTCATTTTCACTACACAAGTAGTCCGTTTTGTAAGTTACTTGAGAATGGTAATTCTAAAGGAGCTTATGGGTTTTTTTCCAAAATGAATGTCTATTTGGCGGATTTTCATTATTTAGAACTTTACTACGCAACACAAACTGACTGAGTGTACTAGTGAGGGAGTAAATGGAAAGACAGAAAGTCGTAAGAGAGATTCTGAGGGGTGGTGCGAGAGAGCGAGGAAGCGGTACCAGTACACTTCCTAGCTGGACCTCACTTTTTATCAGTTAGCGAAAGTTTATTTCGTTGAAATGTTACGGTACGCCAAACAATTTTACATCTTTGCTGTAACTTTAGAACTTCTACATTTCATTTCCACTGTGCGAAAGAAATTATGATTGTGAGAATTCTTTTACAAGGGAGGTCAATACGCCCACAGCATTTGTAGCACCGTTTCCATAAAACACTCGGAGCGGAAGCGTAAAGACGGAACAGTTTTCTGCTGTTGCGAGATGGTGAGTTATTCTGCAACCGTCTTAAGCGGAATGCTGTGTGCTTCGCATTTGCGAGCATTCTTCCAACGGCCAGATAGGATATACCAATGAGAAGCGACCAATCGGCAACGGAGCACTGCCGAGACTTGACCGTCTACAATACTAGTCTAGCTCGGACCTTGGCAGTCGACCTCTGCAGCGACCTGTTATCGATCGTAATTCTGAATTTCAAGGTTCCGCATCTCAGCCTATAAAAACGGAAACCTTACACGATCACTTTGGTGATCCAGTTTCTGTTTCTCTGTCTGCCTGTCCATGTCCATTTTCTCAGGATCGGGTAAACGTACCGTGTTGAAATTTATTTCACATATTAATGTCTACTGTCCCTTGGCGATGTAAGATAGTAAAGCTTCTAAGTCAATGCAATCAAAAAATACGGCCATTTATATCATATATTTTGACGCTCGCAAACTCAGTCATCAGAACCTATACCATACTTCCCTTTGACAGTAAATTATGAAATTTAGCAAGAAGCAAGGTTTCACAGCACAAGTAAAATAAAAAAAAAACTGAAAATTGTTAAACTGTAATTATCACATTGCATTCACCATCCATCAAAAGCAAAATAGACGAATATTACTGCATGCAACCACAAGTTGTACTAATGTTTTTAATAAGAAAATAAAGTGTATATTATTAAATCTTCTGCATCCACATATATAAACTGGAGTCCCCTGCTCACTTCTTTTTGTGTGTCGGTGATAGTCTGTGTAACTACCGTGAGATTTTTATACAGTCTTTGAATTCCCAGGACCAATATCTTTCCAGTATCTGCATCGAAAACCCATAAAAATCGTTGCTATTCTCAGTTACCAGGATGGATGAACTACACTCGCGCACAGATGATCCCGTGAAAATTTAATTTGCAAATTTAATCCCAAAGATATAGGAATTAGTTAAGGTGGCTGAACGAAAGAGAGCGTAAATTCAGCCAGTGTTTTTCTTTCAATTGAATCTTGATTCTGAGGAATAAGATCGTGCAGTCGACTTTGCACTGTGCGTATTTCATTAAATGAGAACTGATGCTGCATTGTATTAGAAACGCATGGAAGATTCGTTCTTGCTTGTAACAACTTATACATACGAATTCCTGTAACACTTGGGGCCATAGACTAAACAGAGATTTCTTTCTTTGTCAAGATCTCCATTTAAACATGCAACTTCCTACTGTAACAACAGTTCTGCATTTGTTAAAGATTTGCGTCATCATACTGATCAAACTTGTGCTATACCTTCTTATGGTGCGATACAACCTTTATTACACAGAAAATATTGATGCACTGTAATGATTTGATATTCCACAACTGCAGCCCGCGCTGGGTCGTCGTAAATTGTTGAATGAACCAAGAGAGTATGTCAGATAGTTCAGGATCAAGCATATCCGTCAGTAACCCGCAAACTGACGATACAAAACGTATTCCAGCGGAAATCCAGTAAATAGCCAGGTCAATAATGTATAGCGCAAGCGACGTGCTTAAGTACAGCATGATTATGTCTTTGCAATGACCCGGTGGCTGGATTTTCCCTGCGGCTCCACGTCATAAATATGTAGTAGCAAACCGCTGCATGTATGTTCTACACTGGGGTGACAAAAGTCATAGGATGCCTCCTCAGACCGTGTCGGACTTCCTTTTGGCAGGAGTAGTGCAGCAGCTCGACGTGGCATGGACTCAACGAGTCGCTGAAATTCCTCTGCAGAAATATTGAGCCATGCTGCCTCTATTGCCATCCTTTATTGCCCAAATGTTGATGCTTCAGGATTTGTGCACGAAATAACCTCTCGATTAAGGCCCATAAATCTTAGATGGGATTCGTGATACTCAATCTGGGTGGTCAAATCATTTGCTCGGATCGTCAGGAATGTCCTTCACATCAATCACTTGATGACATGGCGGATTGTCATCCATAAGAATTTCATCTTTAAATAGCTGCAAATGTTCTTCAAGCAGCCGATCAGAGTACCCACTCCAATCCATGTAAACACAGCACACGCCCTTTAATGGAGCCACCTTCCACAGCGCCTTGTCGAAGGGCTGGGTCCATGGCTTCGTGGGGTCTGCGCCTCGCTCGAACCCTACCATCAACTCTTACCAACTGAAATCGGGACTCATCTGATGAGGCAACGGTTCTCCAGTAGTTTGGGGTCTAACTGACAAGGTCATGAGCCCAGGACTGGGGCTGGAGGAGATGTCGTGTTGCTAGTAAAGGTACTCGCGTCGTCTGCAGTCATAGCCTATTAAACTCAAGTTCCGCCCCACTGACCTAACGGATACGTACGTCACACGTCCCACATTGTTTTCAGCGGTGATTTCAAACAGTGTTATTTGTCTGTTAACAATGACAACTCTATACAAATGCCGCCTGTCTTGGTTTGAATGCCATCGGCGATGACGATGTCCGTAGTGAGAACTAATCCCTGAAATAAGTTACTATTGACTATTGACAATGCGGATCGCAGATTATTGAATATCCTATCGACTTCTGAAATGGAATGTGCCATGCGGCTATCTCCAACTACCATTCCGAGTTCACTGTTAATTACCGTGGCCCGGCCATAGTACTTCGGAAACCTTTTCACATTATTCACCTGTGCAAAAATGACACCTCCGACAGTCCACTGCCGCTTTATACCTTGTGTACGCCATACTACCGTGATCTGTACATGTACATATTGCTACCCCATGGCTTTCGTCATCTCAACTTACACTATGTGATTCAACGTATCTGGACATCTGGCTTAAATTGACTTACAAGTTCGTGGCGCCGTCCATCGGTTGTACTGGAATTCCGTATGGTGTTGGCCCCCTCTTAGCCTTGATGACAGCTTCCACTCTCGCAGCCATGCTTTCAACAGGTGCTGGAAGGTTTCTTTGGGAATAGCAGCCCATTCTTCAAGGAATGCTGCACTGAGGTATCGATGTCGGTCGGTGAGGCCTGGCACGAAATCGGCATTCCAAAACATTCTAGAGCTGTTCTATAGGATTCAGGTCGGGACTCTGTACAGACCAGTTCATTACAGGGATGTTAGTGTCGTGTAATCACTCCGCCACAGGCTGTGCGTTCTGAACAGGTGCTCGATCGTGTTGAAAGATGCAATCACCGTCCCCGAATTGCTCTTCAACAGCACAAAACAATAAGGTGCTCGAAACATCAGCGTAGGCCTGTGCTGTGATAGTGTCACGTAAAACAACAAGGGGTGCAAGCCCCTCCATGAAAAACACGACCACGCCATAACACCACAGCCTCAGAATTTTATTGTTGGCAATACACACGTTGGTAGATGACGTTCACCGGGCATTCGCCATACCCACACCCTGCCATCGGATCGCCACGTTGTGTACCGTGATTCGTCACTCCACACAACATTTTTACACTGTCCAATCGTCCATTTTTGTTTGCTCCTTACACCAAGCGAGGCGTCGTTTTGCATTTACTGGCGTGATGTGTGGCTTATGAGCAGCCACTCGACCACGAAATGCAAGTTTTCTCACCTCCGGCCTAATTGCCATAGTACTTGCAGTGGACCCCTGATGCAGTATGGAATTCCTGTGTGATGGTGTGGATATATGTCAGCCTGTTACACATTACGACCCTCTACTAATGTCGGTGGTCTCGTATCATTCAACAGACGAGGTCGGCCTGTACGCTTTTGTGCTGTACGTGTCCCTTCACGTTTCCACTTTACTTTCACATGGGAAACAGTGGACCCAGCGATGTTTAGGAGTGTGGAAATCTCGCGTAGAGGCGTATGACACAAGCGACACCCAATCACCTGACCTCGTTAGAAGTTCGGGAGTTCCGCAGAGCGCCCCATTCTGCTCTCTCACATTGTCTAATGGCTGATATGGAGTACCTGGTAGTAGGTGGCAGCACAATGCAGCTAATATGAAAAACGTATGTTTTTGGGGGTGCCCGGATACTTTCGATCACATAGTGTACATGTGGGCCATTGCACAACAGACATCGCTTTAAACTTAGGACATCCTGAATTTCCCACCACTTTTCAATATGAGCTAAAACACGAGTGTGTTTATAGAATTTTCAAATTTCCTACCATTTTAACCTCGAACCTAAGGTTTCTGGTGTTAGAGGTGGGGTGGGGTTGACTGCAGTGCCGCCACTAAAAACATACCAGTTACAGATATTGGCACGATTATCTTGGATTTTTAATATCCTCCTCATTTTTAACATAGGGCAAGTGTGCTGTTAGATTCTGAACTTAGTAAAAGTGACCTGATAACCATGCTTATTGTGCCAGTGAACTGTGACATTAGAGGATTGGGGAAAACCCAGTTTTAAAGTTAGGGGAAAGATATTAACAGCCCCCCACATCAGTGAGATTTGGAAGAACTGATGGGAATCTGCCGTGGCCTGTTCAGGCTAGCCTGAGTGGCCTACTTATACAGACGGAGCCGCGGTAGCCCTGATTTTACAAGGTCCCGCAGTAGACTGGAGCCTTCAAGAGCTGCCCAACTTGCCTTGCTGGGCACATGTCGCAGTGACCTGGCATACTTCTCAGCACAGTGCTTGTCCTGAACTGCTACAGACTGCGAATGTCTCGATTTATTTAAACAAATAAGTAAAACTATCTCTGCCCTATCCCAATGATTGTGTAAATGTAAATTTTAACGCCGCTAGTGCGCCTTCTCACCTTTTTCAATTAGGATTTCCTACCGTATTAAACATGGCACAAGCAGATTACTTCAACCAGCCTGGATTTCCCGCCATTTTACGCTTAGGACCAATGAGATTTTTAAATTTCCCATCTTCAGGAGATTAGGGAACATCCTGTACAGTCTGCAACGTGTAAGTACATCTGCACAAGTGAGCTATGAGGACTGAGAGGTGGGGGAAAGCCAGTAGTGTGGAATTTCTTGTCATTTTGGCTTTACACGTCAACTTTCAATCCTACCCTACTACATTCTGCCATACGTTGCTGGAGTTTAGATGCAGCAGAAGAAAATAGTACACCACCAGAAAAACGAAAGTTGTGAGCATATGTTCCAAGAAGACAATTTATTCCTTAAACAGTTTTGTAAATTTCCAGTATGTGATGCAGGTGGAGTGGGATTTCGTCTCGGGGTGCTTCAGACATGGGGCTCTATTTCACAACTATTTTATTAACAATCCCAACTTCATATAACAGAACAGGAAACCACTGATAACAAAATAGTACACATATACACATTTTTGTATTCCGAAAGTACTTGAACAATGGTCAAAAGAATCAGCAGCACAATCATCTTTAACAGAAGTAACGGAACAAATTGAAATTCAGAACCAATTCAAACTTGCCGTATAATGGATAACTAGGAAACAACGTAGTAATTTATAATGCCTGGCACTCAGCAAGAACAAGATATTATTATTGTAAAATTTCCGATGCTAAAAAGTGCTTAACCATACGTAGGATCAGTAAATCAAATCTATAACTACTCCATGATTTACTATTAATACCGTTACCAGCAACTAAAACACCAGCTACCCACAACGCCCCCAAGTTACCCAACCTTATATCTGAATAACTTATTATACAGTAACATATGGAATCGCTCTTTCACAAAGAAGTAATGACAACAGAGCTATGCAATAAACTCTTAAAACCATACAGTAACCAACTGATTTACGCTCACGGAGATAAACATCAATTTCTGTTAAATACACTAAATTGTCACATGCCCTGAGTGGCATAAATACAATGAAAAACGAAAATTAACTGAATTATCAGTCGGTGCTTGGCAAAACGTGATAATAATATTAAAAAGAAAAAACACTTCTAATGCTCTTCAAAATTTTGTTTATTTGGTCATGAATCGGCTTTCCCCCTTCAAGCTAGACGAGTTTCGTTCTTGGTAGTTTTTTCGTTTGATACTTATTTCGTGAGATATTTGGCCCGGTCACTATCAATGGACCACCCTGTATATATATACAGAGTAACTTGGTGACATTATTGATAGTAACGGACACAGGATGCCATATTTTTTAAAACAAATTAGCTATACGACACGAAATTCCACCTAGAAAACGGATTGTGGCTTATTTCTTAACAGGAAGGCCGCTCTTATTGAGTGTAGAGGAATATATATTCTTGGTTTTAATTTATTAAAATTTTTTTGGCCACGGATTGCATGATATCCATTTCTGAGAGCTATATACCTTAAGGTACTAAGTTCGGCACCACTGGCTAAAGGGGTTAAGGGGTACTTCAATAACACGATCAATCGTAGCGTGAAAGAACACGGCATTGTGATTAAAGGAGAGACAATACGAGGTGTGAATGATGTTATCTGTTCTATTTAGTTTCTCGCAAATATCAGAGTTAATATTGTCTCCTATTAAATGCAGTTTCAGGTCCAAAAAACTAATTTAATTATGTTGATTTTCTGTGTCATACGTAAACTCAATTGTAGCGGTGAAGCAGTTGAGTGAGTCAATAATTTATTTAATGTCATTCACTTCTCCTCTTACACTGGTCGTCTCATCAACACATCGTCTGTAGAAAGAAATGCTATTGGTTAGAGGGGAGAGAGAATTAAAAAATGTATTTCAAAATTACTAATGAAGATGTCAGCTAGAAATCCATGGCAGTTCGCCATGGCAAAGCCTTCGCTTTGTTGGTACATAGCTGACCAGCTAGCAAGCCAGAAGTGGGCATCGCTTACACTAAAAGTTGTTTAAACATATCAGTTAATAACTTTATTGGGTGAAAAGAAGGAACGTACACTAGGTCACATGGTTCATTATGTGATAGTAGAACAACCACTGCTAAGGAAATATTACGTTCGATTAAACACGATGTATTGCAGTAAAAAGTGGCAAACTGCGTATATATAAAATCAAAGGGTTTGGTTGGAAAGGTATTGATTCAACTTACAATAGAATATACAAAAATGTGCCTTAGTGCCACAGCTACTATTAAATTTCAACAGGATAATGATAAATTCAGAACTGAAAAACCAATCAGGAAAGTTGTTTGTTCATCACCAGTCCTTGAAAGGCTGTGATCCAGTGCACATGCGTGATATGGCGTCATAATAACTGTGTATCGCCGCTGAGAAATATGTTATCTATATGTAGTGGGTCAGAATAGCATTTTATATGCGAGAATAGGTTATTACTGCAAGTTCATATCCACAAAGGGGCAAGAGGAGCAATAATTTGGTTTTTCTTAGAATTACAAAATTTTCAGTTAATATTGGTTATGGTTCTCACTGTTGTTTTCTGCCTTTCAGTGAGAACCAGAGGTGCTAAATGAATGGTGGCGCAGCGGCTTGAAATAATTTCTCAGTTTTAAATTTGTTCTTGAAAGAAATTTAAATTAGTCTTAACATTATTCAATATCTCCGTTCACTTATCGCTTTTAAGTCAATAAACATCGTACTTCCAATAACAGATAGCTTGTTGATCTATTATATCACAACACATCGAAATTTGCTATTGTAAATTCAAGTCATAACGAATTTTTAAGATCAAAAGATATAATGTCGTCGTAAATTTTCCTTTGTATTTAGACTTCAGTTTTGATCCTGGTTTATCAGAGATTCAAAAACTATTTCTTCAGTAGATACATTTCAGATATTTGTGGTAAGTGTCTTCAATTAAATTCATCACACAGCTAGTTTTCATTTTTTTTTCAACTTTTCACATAATTTATTGCAGAATAGTTATCTACATACTACAGTTACAAATTAAAAATCTTACTTTAATTCACAAGCATGTGCAAGCTGACATGGCTGAAGTTGAACTGATATAACATTTCATTAACGTTGATGTCATCCGTTTTTTCTTTTATATTTTCAGTAATTATAAGCGGCATTTTTAGCATAGTGATAGCATAGTGAAATGCATCTTCTCTCAAGGAATGGCTGATGAGTCGTCAATAACTCATTGTGGCATCTCGAATTCTGCATATCGCAAAAGAAAATCCATTCGCAGGTTGCAGTGTTCCACACTGAACATGTAACAAATAGAAATTACACCAACATATGGTAATACTTTGAAAATAACATGTCATATAGTAAAATTATTTATACTGAAACAACGCACTGAAATAAATTATCTTACCATAGATCGTGAGTGTAACATAGCCCATATGGGCACGGCTCCAAAAGTCACTCCTCAGCCTCGCAATATATAACTGAAACCAAAATTCTTTACGAACTGTGACTCATGAACGTCGACTAGATTTAAGACTTGATAAAATGTTTAATAATTGCTATATTCCTAGGTAACAAATTGTTCTGTACCTTGCACATTCAACAGAAAAAATATGTACATTTTGAAACCATTTCTTTCAATTAACTTACACGATCGAAGTTCATATATCATGAGATATTGTCTTACTACACAGTACCTACATTAAACATCATAATCGTAACTTACCTTGGGAAAACACCTTATTACTTCTGATTATAAGGTCAAAAATTATTTGTCAGTGATTGTTAATACACTGAATATCATTCAGTACCGTAGGCACACTGTTCTCTTCTTCAAAGCATGTCCCTTAAGACTAACAAGGAACGCATGACGACCTACTTTTAAAAACGCATTATGTCCCAAAAAGAAAATTTTTCAGGAGAAGCGAAAAACGTGAACTGAAAAAGATATTCGATCAATTTTTACAAATTTTACACCACATATTGAGGTAGGGCTGTTGATCAAAATGTGTTTAACACAAAGAAATTGCTTTCTATACTTTCAAGCTCTGAGCACTTTAGTGAGGGACAAAATGCGTTTTGTTGGGTTCTGTAGGACAATCTGTGTTTTGATGAAAGCTATTTTGGATATAATGCGTTTTGATTAGTTTTCACCCTCCCATAGTGCTGTCAAGGCTTATGTTAAGTGGACTACTGACTTTGCTCTCCTTTGGTAACTGCGGAAAAGGTGGTCATTATTCAGAATACAGATATCTCCTGTGATTCTTGTGAGTTTCTCTTTATAAAAGTTATCATATGGACAATTTCAATCAGGGAGCGTAAGCGTGTAAACTTTTAAGTTGTGTTGTGATATTATCTAAAGCTACCTATCGACATATCTTTGTCCTCCAAAAATTTCTGTTTGGCCACATACTTGTTCCAGCTGTTTCTGCTCTATTAAGTTCATCCTTGTGCATTTTACGGTTTTGGATCTTATTTCATTCAGTCTATACTTAAATTCCTGCCTCTTCCCGCATAAAAGCTTCCTAGGAATTGTTCTTCCACCGAAAATTCACGCGTAAAACAGGAAATAGGGAAGTGACACTGGTACAAAAAATACCCTCCTCCAAACACTCTAAAAGGGCTTGTGGAGGGTAGATTCCTCTATACTCCATCATCAACATGCTGTTTATCTTCTTTTTTTCTTAATATTCCCTATATCAGACCGTAGCAATTTTAAGTTTCTCTACGATTTCATCTACTTTTTGATCCGTTTGTTGATTCTTTAACTTCGATTTTTCGGATAATTCCAGGTTCTGTTTACAGCATCATGATGGCCGCATCCGTGTTTGGCGACATCGCGGTGAACGCACATTGTAAGAGTGTATTCGTCATCGCCGTATTGGCGTATCACCCGGCGTGATGATATGGGGTGCCGTTGGTTACACGTCTCGGTCACCTCTATTTCACATTGACGGCACTTTGAACAGTGGACCTTACATTTCAGATGTGTGGCTCTACCCTTCATTCGATCCCTGTGAAACCCTACATTTCAGCAGGATAATGCACGACCGCATGTTGCAGGTCCTGTGCGGGCCTTTCTGGATACAGAAAATGTTCGTCTGCTTCCCTCGCCAGCACATTCTCCAGAACTCTCACCAATTGAAAACGTCTGGTCAATGGTGGCCTAGCAACTGTCTCGGAACAATACGCGAGTCACTACTCTTGATGAACTGTGGTATTGTGTTGAAGCTGCATGGACAGCTGTACCTGTACACGCCATCCAAGCTCTGTTTGACTCAATGTCCAGGCGTATCAAAGCCATTATTACGGCCAGAGGTGGTTGTTCTGGGTACTGATTTCTCAGGATCTATGCACCCACATCGCGTGAACGTATAATCACATGTCATTTCTAGTATAATATATTTGTCCAATGAATACCCGTTTACCATCTGCATTTCTTCTTGGTGTAGCAATTTTAATGGCCAATAGTGTATTATGAAAATTCTTCCCTGATCATTTCCATTACATTTTTTTCTTTCTGTACTGTTAGCTGCTAAATTGGCATTCATTTTTATTTCTTATATCTGGTATCCGCTAAACTGTTCTTTCTTTTTATCTGACACGCCTTCTACGTTACCTGACATTTCTTTTATAAAATGAAACTATTCAGACGATCTCCCAATGTTCCCATTTTGGACAATTAGTTTCTATTGTTGGATTAAATACTGTCCTGAGTTTAATCATCCGTTTTCTCTCCATGTCTTCTGTTCCAAAAATTTCTATTCAAATGAATTCTAACAGAGTCACTGAAGCTTAGTGATAACTTTCGGCAATCACTGTGACTCACCAAGAACAATATGTAGTGATAGTTGGAACACAGTGGTGTATTACTGCGGCTACCTCATTGTGATGTGTAATAGGTGGATTGGTTCAGCGCTGCAAACTCCGACTGCACCATATTAAAATGTTGGCTACCACTGATCGTCTGAGGAGCTTGCCCAACAACAGTTTATATCACCACCTGGACAAAGAAAATCCCTTTCTCTTCCAAATTATTTCCCCTTCTTTTCTTGATCTTTCATCCTTTTCTTCGGCCTGGATCTAATTGATTGTAGTAAAATTGTCTTCAGTGAAGAGTCCGGCTTGGAAACGAGCCCCGTTGATCAGCGAAGACGTGTCTGGAGACACGCCAGACAGCAGTTGAATACCAATCTGACTGTCGCCCGCCATACTGCCCGACAACCAGGTGTGATAATCTGGGCTGCCACTTCTTTCATAGCAGGAGCCCTTTGGTTGTCACACGCGGCACAGCGGTGCATCGGCGATTTTGTACGCTCCGTTATGTTGCTTTTCATTGCAAGCTATCCTGGGCTTAAATTTTAGCAAGATAATGCCCACTCGCACGCGGGGAAAGTTTCTATTGCGTGTCTTCGTGCTTGCCAAACCCTACCTTGGTCAGCAAAGTCGCCTTATCTCCCTCCAATTTGAGAAAGTTCCCCTTATATCTCCCCAATTTGTGCAAGTTTGGAGAATTATGGGGAGGGACCTCCAACCAGCTTGGGATTTTGACGACCTAACGTACCAATTGGACAGAATTTTGCACGATATCCCTCAGGAGGATATCCAACAACTCTGGCAACCCAAACCAACCCGAATAACTACTTGCATAAGGGCCAGAGGTGCATCAACGCGTGATTGACTTGCTCCGTTTATGAAGGTCATTCTCCTCCCTCTCTCTCTCTCCCTCTCTCTTTTTCGGTTTGTGTGTGTGTGTGTGTGTGTGTGTGTGTGTGTGTGTGTTTGTGTGTGTGTGCTAGTACGCGTATGTGTGTGTGTGTTTGTGTGTGTGTGTGTGTGTGTGTGTGTGTGTGTGTGTGTGTGTGTGTGTAACTCTGAATTCGACCGTCAGTAATATCTTCCCTTTAACAAATGGACCAATATAGCATTTTGTTTCCAAAGATATCTTCCTCTTCTTTTCTTGAGCCTTCATCCTTTCCTTCGGCCTGGATCTCATTGATTGCCACAGGTTCGAATTCAGAAAGTGTTTAAAAGAGTAGGAAAGAGTATCATTTAGTTCTTCTTGTTATTACAAATTTTTAGTTAACAGATCCTAAGATTCCCCAATGTATCTGCATTGCTATCAGGAGCAGAAATGTTAAACGACTGCAGAGACTTGAAATAATCTCTTGAGTTTTAAATTTATTGTTCAAATGAATTCGTGTTAGTCCTGCTATTTTTAAATATTTATGTTTACTTATCACTGTTCAGTTACTTAAAACGTCATTCTCTCATTAATAAGCAGCCTGTAGAACTTTTACATCACAACACATCAATGTCTGTTTTTGTAAATCCAAGTCGTCCTGAATATAAGACCGGAGATGCTGTATCGTCGTAAATTCGGCGTAACATACGGAAATAAATTTTGATTGTGGTTCACCAATGTTTCAAGAATTTGTTGTAGGAAAAAGATCTTGACTGAGAGGGACAGGAGACACGTTTATGGCTTATGAATCAAAATCGGTTCGAGATCCAAGAGGAATTGGTACAGGCAGTGAATTAAGGTCAATTCCCACCTGTTAGCGAGAGAAAGCTGGGACGGAATCTGCTTACAACGAACATTTGGAGTCAGTCTCCTTGCGTGAGGCCTTTGTTCACATAGGCCCACAAAGACCACAGCAGCAAAATTTATGGAGCTGGAGTGACTGCCTTGAACCCCACGAAACTCTGTAGGACAAGTTGGAACAGCGGGTAAAACTTCAGCACCACAGTAATTTGATTGAACTATGCGATCAAACCCTCAGCGAATGGCATAACATGGATGCGACATACATGCACGATCTTTTGGACTCACTTCGTAACCGAATCCAGGAGGTTATCAAGTCGAGGGGTGCAAGGTATTAAATGGCGCTTGTAATGATTTTTCTAGGGGTGAATAATTTCTTGTCCTGAACACCATATTTACCGATCGTTATCTCTACAATCTCTCTTAATAACAGTAAAGACCTGCAGAAGCAGATTTAAAGTAGACAGTAGTTCATGCTTCACCATTTATTTCAAAGTATTTTAATTTCGTGTGATACTGTCGACACCGAGTACTGTGATATATTGATGACGCACTTGACGTGTACGTCTGCTATACATCGGCACTGAAATAGACGGCAGACGTTATAATATGGATAAGAGTGCCTGGGCGAGCTGCGACAGCTGTTGGCAGCCCTGGCACCGCCATGCTCGCCGGCCATTGTTGCCTGGGACGCGGCAGCTGCGCTACGTTCCATTAGCCGGACCGTCTCGGCCCGCGCACCTCGGCGTACCCCGACGGCCGAGTGTCGGTCGGCAGTTGTTTCCTCCGCAGAGCAGGTCAGCCACTTCCTGCGGCCTGATGCGCGCTGCCTACACCTCGGTGCCAATTCCGGCGGCCGCAGCTGGTCCATACGAGGCCTCTGCGGTACAGCAACCCCCCCTCTCTCCCTTCTCACTCTCGCTTCCCACTAGTCCTGCCTTGTCCGCATCAGTGTACTCCAACGCTGTGGTCGGCCTACATCTAAGCCTCTTCACAAGCAGTGTGTTTTACCCGAGAGGGCCTTAAGCGTCCACGTAGTGAAGGTACTGCGGTAATGGCTTGCATAGAAATAACGTTTATGTCAGATTTACGAGCACCCGAGCATGTTTCCACGGCTGCGAGAGAAACTAACTTTTCTGTAGTTTAATGGCCTCAGTCAGTAAAGCGATTCAGCCATTACTTGATTAATAAGAGAGTAAAGATGTAATGCAATAATTGCATGATTCTAAACACTTGATATTAGAAGAAGATAATGTCACGGACGTCTGTTGAAATTTCAGTTATATGAACAAAGATTTATTTTGCATAATCTGTCTCGACATACTGTGAATTAAAAGCCCCCGACACGTTCTTCTGTCTGTGTATAAAGGGTATATTCTGGAACTGCTGTAGGGATTTTGGTGCGGTTCTCACCGACAGGTAGAGTGATCCACGAAGAAGGGCTTTGTTTACAGGGTGAGTCATGTAATACGCAACAACTGGTTTATTTCGTGAACGGTTACACCTATCGAGACGCGGTTTTCGGCAAATGTTAGAGCGTCAACGGGAATGTATTTTGTGTTTGGTTAATGTTTTTAGCGTTGGTATCAACGGAGATATAGAAGAAAGTACGTTTTTTAAATGGAACGATACACTTTTTATAACTGCATTCAGCAGCTCCTGAAAAGACCTTTACGGTGATACATCGTTTGTTAATGTTGACGTTGCAACCTGTTGTAAAATAAATTCGAGAAATGTCATGTGAGAGCACGGTGCCCGTAGCACTTGGAGTGCAAACACGACGAAGCATAGCTCTCGTGCTACGCTGTATTAGAAAGCCAATATATTTGCTTGTTTATTTGTCTGTATTGCAGGCCGCTTATTTCTGCTTCAGCATTCTCAGACAAGTACACCAATAAGGAGAAGTTGGATATACTACTTTTATTTGGTGAATGTGGTGTCACCGCCAGACACCACACTTGCTAGGTGGTAGCTTTAAATCGGCCGCGCTCCATTAGTACATGTCGGACCCGCGTGTCGCCACTGTGTGATCGCAGACCGAGCGCCACCACAAGGCAGGTCTCGAGATACGGACTAGCACTCGCCCCAGTTGTACGGACGACGTAGCTAGCGACTATACTGACGAAGCCTCGCTCCTTTGCCGAGCCGATAGTTAGAATAGCCTTCAGCTAAGTCAATGGCTACGACCTAGCAAGGCGCCATTAGTAACATTGCGTGTATCTAGAGAGTCTCACTTGTATCGCCACAATCTCCAGATGTACCAAAAGGATGGATTAAAGTTAAGTATTACAGAAGCTACGTACTTTTCTTTATAGCAATCATTACGTATCCTGTTTCAGACCTCACGCACCCTCTTTGGCTTAGCGCGTGCCTGTCGGCTTCCTCTCATTGTGTCTAGGCTGTCTTGCCTTGACACAACAGTGAATGTAAAACAAATGCCATAAAACCGGTATAGCGGTACAGAGCTATCTATCCAGATCGCCGATCTCCGACGTGCCAGCAATTGCACAAATTATTAAGGCGGTAGTGCGGACAGGCACTTGAACATCGGAAGGAGGACAATATAGAAGACTGCAGCTTACAGAAAACACGAAGAAGCTGTTCTGGCTACGACGCTAATGAATCCGCGCTGTGGTACGACACATATTGCTGAGGCATGCGGAATTAGTCAGACGAATGTCATCCGCATACTGCATCGACAGTATATCCGTCTCCGTCATCTGTCACTACATGAGACACTCGACGACCGTGATTTCGAACGCCGTACAGAATTTTGTCCGTTCCCCCTTCAACAACTGAGAGACGACCCTATTTTTTTCAAACGAGTGCTGTTCACCCATGAACCAACGCTGACTAACCAAACTAACGTAAATTTGCATAACATGCAACTGCTAAGCAGCCGAAAATCCACACCTACTTCGTCACATGCAACATCAACGGCCGCGGAGAGTAAACGTGTGGTGCGGCATCATAGGTAATTACATTGTGGGACTTTATCTCAGGCATTTTAAATGGACATTCGTATGCACACTTTCTGACAAAGATTCTGCTGGTTCTTCTAGAAGAGGTACTACCGGATATTTGGCAGTGTATGTGGATGCTAGACACGACGGTTTTCCGGCTCACTCGTCCCGTGTTGCAATGCAAATTCTGAATGGGAGCTTTCCAGAACGTTGGATAGGGCGAAATACTGTTGTCAACTGGCCTTCAAGGCCTCCAAATTTGACTCCTTTCGATTTATTTCTTTGGGGAGCACACTAAGATTCAGCCTATGACGAAGCCCCAACTACGTCAGACGATAAGTGTCGTCGAATCGCCAGTGCATGTTCTACCATATCATCCACTGCAATTACATCTGTTCAGCGTTCTTTCGAACAGCGATTGCATATGTGCTTTTCAGTCCATGGTCATTAGTTTGAACATATGCTTAAATAAAGGACAAAGGTAGTTTTTTGCAAGACAAAATTTATGTATGTGATTTGGGTGGTTACCAAATCAATATTATTAAATTGTTTATTTCATTTACATGTGTACGAAATTGCATTGCAGTGTCAACTAAGTCGGCAGCGTGTGTTGCACGTCATTACGCGCTTACTTTCAGCTCGAAACGACGTTTTGTTAGGAAGAATATTTATTTTGCGGTGTACAGGTGGCCAGCAAGGTATTAATCAAAATACGAGTAAAATGTTTAGTTTAATGAATATTAAATAATAATGATACAATTTAGAGCAGTGTGGGTAGAGACAGTTGTCCGACAGCGTGTATTTTACCCCCAAGAAGCACACAGCCACGTACAGAAAAAGAGAAGTCCTTCTAACATTTAGATACTTGATACAGTAGTTGCTGTATTTTTTATGACTGATTTCCCCACTTCAGCTCATGTACATCTGGGAGGATATACAAACGTCAAACAGTTTTCCTAAGCTCTTTGTGATACGCTAGATTCTAGCCCATGTATTTCCGTAATCAACATTCTTAGCTGAACCTGCATCCAGCTGGTAGGCTGGTTCGAGGGGAAATAAAGCTTTAGTCCCGCAGCGCTGGCCTACCTTACGGTATACAAGTATGCAGCCTGATACGAGACGCCTGATTGGCAGTGTTTGCACCGCAAATGCCGTTTCCGGCCACCGTCCTCTCACATTCTAGGACATTTCTCGAATTTGTTTACGATATGTTTCCACGTCAACAGTAACAAACGCTGTATCACTGTAACTGTTTTCTCAAAATCTATCGATTGCAGTCATAAAAAGTATACGGTCCCATTTCAAAAAAGTGCTTAGTTCAGTCTCTTAGTTGATAATTGTGCTAAAAAAGTTAAGCCAACAAGAACATACCTGCCCCTCGACGCTCTAACATTTGCTGAAAACCGCATTTCGGTATGTGTAACCGTTCACGAAATACAGAGAGTGTTACGTGACTGCCGGCCGCTGTGACCGAGCGGTTCTAGGCGCTTCAGACTGAACCCGCACGACCGCTACAGTCGCAGGTTCGAATCCCGCCTCGAGCATGGCTGTGTATGATGTCCTTAGGTTAGTTAGGTTTAAGTAGTTCTAGGTCCCAGGGGACTGATGACCTCAGATGTTAAGTGCCATGGTGCTCAGAGCCATTTGAAGCATTTTGTTACGTGACTCAGCCTGTATAGTGTATTATCGCTGATCTAGGTAAGTCATCTGGCTGGAGATACGTAGTGCTGGCTTATAGAAGCTGCGGCAGGTTTTTAGTCTGATATACTTTACTACCTTAATGAAATACTTTTACAACTCAATACTTACCTCAGACAAACAGCTAATTGAAATTTTATAAAAGAAATAATTACTGAATTTCAATGGGAAACAACTTGATTCGTAACATGCACAATACTATCTGACTCCATCTTGAATACTTTGCTTGTGAAAACAATGTGACTAGATTAGCTTTCTATTAACAATCTTCAGAGTAGCATGAATCATTCTTCTCTTTTATACTGAAGAAATGATACAATCATCAGGTGTACACACTGCACATCCTAATGATCTGCAGTTTACAGTTTGCTGGGATACCGCATAAAATTTTCTTGTATGGGGTTACGAGTCGATTGTAAGTTCAACATATCCTCTGTTTTATGCACGCTCTGCATTACGACGTTCCTTAGTTGAGCGGTATTAAAGTACACGGAGATAAGTTGGTACTCAGTTCATCTGAATACTGAAAAACCTAAGTTGAAACAAAGCATCTGGAGTAGATGTCATACGCTTAGAATTAGTGCGATCGTTTGAAGAACTGTTCCACCTGGTGTGCAAGACATATGGACAGGCGAAAACCCTGACACTTCAAGAAGAACGTCATAATTCATACTCCAAAGAAGGAAACTGTTGATTGGTGTGAGTGTTATCTAACCATCACCTAAAAAAGTTTGGTCTGCAGAGTGCTGAGACGACTTATTCACAAATTAATGGAACAACCGGTAATTGTCAACCTCCGGGATGATCTGTATGGGGCCGGCAAAATTTAGGAAGATGCAAGGGAATACTGACACTACGATTTATCTTAGCTGACTCAGAAAGACTAATCTATGTTTATAGATGCCAGAAAAAAATTAGTACTCCCTTTTAGAGGCTTTCAGTTCGTTTAATATTGTTATAACAGCTCGAATGTACATGAAATTATTGTATTTGCAGGTCAGCAGCACAAGCAGTTCTGAAGTACATGATATAGACCCCTACTGAAACACCAATACTAGTACATGGTGTAGCCTCCACGACCGGCAATGCAGGCGCTGACTCTGACGTCCAGTCGATCTTACAGATGGCGAATACTATTAAGGTGTAGTTTATGCCACGTCTGCTCGGCTTATACACGTAGTTCTGTACAAGTTGTTGGTTGGCGAATCGCACAAGTAATTTCTCATCCCATCAAGTCGCACACTTGATCGATTGGAGACAAGACCCATGCTAGCCAGGGTAGTTGCTGCAAGTCTCGCAGTGCATGTTGAGTTTCACGGGCAGTGTGTGGGCGAGCATTATCCTGTTGGAGCTACACACCACCTTCCTGTTTGCAAGGACGGCGAAAGAACGAGTCTAACGACATCCAACAGCACTACCGAGAGCTGGCTAGCGTCCCCTGCAGAAACACCAGAGATGAACGAGACTTGTGGCTTATCGCATCCCAGACCATAAGGCCTGGGGTGGGGCCAGGGCGTTTTGGACGAAGGCGCTCTACGAGACAGTGCTTACCAGGTCTACACCGCATGCAAAGACGACAGTCGTTTGCGTGCAGGTGGAGTGTGCAGTCATGCTGAAGACCACAGCTCACCATCCCATCCTCCAACCGGTCCCCTGGTGACACAAGTCGGCCGTGCACGTCGATGCTGTGGCGTGAGTGGGATATGGGCTAGAGGTGTGGATGCCCATAGACCCACTGCTAATAGCCTGTTCGCAACAGTTCGTGCTGAACCAACTGGGCTCACAAGCCCTCTTATCTGTGCTGCGATAGCTGTGCGATCGTCCTCTGCTGCCCACACAATACGATGATCATGGCGGGCGTCTGTGCTTCGTGGACGTCCAGAACTGCGCAAGGTGGTGTAAGAATTTATAGGTGACCAGTAAAACCAGCATTGTTGCACAAGTGATGCAGCACGTCCAACTTGTTTAGCGGTTCTCCGAAAGGACCATCCTGCCACTCGGAAGGCCACAATTTGACCCTTTTCAAAATCGCTCAGTTGGCTGTAAGAAGCACGAGTGCGTCTCCGTCGCACGGTTGCCTGCTTGCTTCACACTTTTGCACCACACTGAGCCTTCTGGTTGTGAAAATTCCCAATTTAAGGGAAGACATAGATGGCGGTCTGGTAGCTACCCCACTAGTTATTTGTTTGCGGACGACGTTGAAACCATTATCAGTACATTCGCTACCCCCAGATGGCATAGAACGTCATACGACCAAAATTTTCCAAAATTGTCGCCGTCTTTCGAGGAGTACTAACTTTTTTTACCGGCAAGTTATTTATAAATTTTGAGAAAGCTTTTGACGATGTTGACTGGAATATGCTGTTTGAAATTCTGAGGTAGCTGGGATAACTTACGGGGAACGTAAGGCGATCTACAACTAGAAGACAAAAAGGACTGCAGTTGAAGCACACGAAAGGGGACAATTGTTCCACAAGAGTGAGACAGAGGTGTAGCGTATCCCTGATGTCACTCAAACTGTACATTGAGCAAAGTTAATGGAAACCAAGGAAAACTTTGGGAAGGGAATTAAACATTGGCGAGGAAAACATAAAACTTTATGTTTGCCGGTGACTTTTTTATCTCATTAAAGATGCCAATGGACTTGGAAGATTGAATAGGGTTTTGAGAATAACAACAAAACTAAAACAACAATAATGGAATGTAGTCGAATTATTCAGGTGCTGCTGAGGAAATCGGATTAGGAAATAAACTAAAACTAGCAGACGAATTTCCTTATTTGGGAAGCAAAGCAACTGGTGATCATCGAAGTGAAGATGACATAAAATATGGACTGGTAGATCAAGAAAAGCATTGCTGAAAAAGAGGAATATGTTAATATCTAATATAAATTTAAGTGTTAGCAAATCTCAAGGTATGTGTCTTTAGTGTAGACTTGTACTAGAGCTTTAATTTACACAAGAAGGGAATAAAAGTTATTGAGTTAAAACGCTACAGAAAGATGTTCAAGATTGAATACCTGGATCGAACAATTAATGAGGAGGTGGTGAATCGATTTGGGAGGGGGTATGGAACAACTTTATTAACAGAATGGGTAGCAAACAGTTCCTGAAGCGTCACGGAATAGTCTGTTCGGTAACTGACGGAATTATGTGGGGTACGAACTCCAGAAGATTAACAAGGTTTGACTGCAATAAACAGGATAAAATGGATGTAAACTGCTAGAGAGACGAAGAGGCTTGCACAGGATAGACTATCGTCGAAAGCTGAATCAAACCAATCTTCAACCTGAAAACCACAACAACAAGAGAATCTGCGTAAAATACACCCGCAGTCAGAACTTTATAACACTATCTTTCGCTGGGCTGCCGTCTTTTCGTTATCTCCATGCTCATGGCGAACTTCTATTCGTAATAATATATTCGTCTTCTCAAGCCATTACAACCTAGTGTTGGTTTCAGCCTTATCAACAATTTCTCTCCATTCTGCCTTCTATAGCATGATTATTCACCGTCCACTGTATCTAAAGGGTTTTATATCCTCCTCCGTGTCGCCTACCAATTACTTTCGTAGTGTTCCACTCTTTCTTCCGCTTGACATCTGTACACCATTTTGTCATTCTTCCACCCCCCTCCACCCCTCCCATCCTATGATCACGTTCAATCCATTCTATTCTGCTACAATCCATTCTATTCTGCTACCTTTTGTTGATGTCCTTATGCCCCCTCTTTGGTCTACATATCCATGTATCATTATTATCTTGATATGCCTCATGTACGTTGCGCAGCACCGGGCATTCATAGAGTTTGAGGTGCTGCTCATCAGATTTGACATCTGTGGGTTATGACGGGCCTGATCATGGCTTTGTATATTTTCTGCTTCTTCTTTTGTTTAATGTCCTAGAGACCAGCAACTTTTTGTACATGTGAGGCATTTATTACCACATTTCAATTGACATGGAATTAGTATTAGATTCCCTGTATTCGAAATCCCTCACGTGATCAAAGTGAAACCTGTTGCTGATAATTTATGCAGGTTGTTAGTTTCTTCCTGGTGGGCATCATGTACTTGGTCTTCATCAACCGATAACAATGTCTCAAGCTTGCGTGGCTTCTTTCAGTTCAATCTTTTTCTACAAATAACACCTACATTACCAGCAAGCGCACATATCTGAGTGGACTTTGTGCCTATATGAACAGTCAGGGAGAATAACATTGTAGAAAAGGTAACCCTTTGTCTCTTTGCGTTAATGATACCAAACCAACGACTTCATTCTTCACAGCAGATTTGTAACCAGCTAGGGTTTCTTCAACGAAGGCGAAAGATGGCATACGCAGTAATAGCATATTTCTTTTCATGTATTTGCATCAGGAACTACACTTGATCTACTGTTGTCCTTTTATTCCCTAAGCTGCAATTGATACTCTCCTATCTGGATTTTGAATTAACTTGCTATAGATGATACTGTGATAATATACTTTACCACTGTTGTCGATGAAACCCACATAATAATTTGTGACATGTAGTTCATAAATGTGTGTGAAATCTTATGGGACTTAACTGCTAAGGTCATCAGTCCCTAAGCTTACACACTACTTAACCTACATTATCCTAAAGAAAAACACACACACTCATGCCCGAGGGAGGACTCGAACCTCCGCCGGGAGCAGCCGCACAGTCCACGACTGCAGCGCCCAAGACCGCTCGGCTAATCCCGCGCGGCTGGCACGTAGTACAGGCACTCAGTTTTCCTACCGTTTAGTAGACATTCCATATACCTGATGTTCCTCTGTACTCATGTTCTGCAAACAGTCGATCACTTAGTTTATTAGATAATCATACTATACTTTCTATATCTTCGCTGACACAGAGGAGTCGTACCCTTCTGGTAACCTCATTTCTTTGCAGCAATGTTCTGTAAAAAACTTCTAACACTTTACTTTATTTCTTTCTGCGTATACCGTTGTCAGATATTGTTGGTTCAAATGGCTCTGAGCACTGTGCGACTTAACTGCTGAGGTCATCAGTCGCCTGGAACCTAGAACTAATTAAACCTAACTAACCTAAGGACATCAGATATTGTTCTTTGATTTTACATTCGCATAGCAGTATTGAACCAACAGTAGTTTGGAAAAAACTACGATTACTATCTCATGACCTTCTCACTGTCAGAATTAGAAATTGAAGTTAACCTTATGACCAATGCCACCTCAGCGATCGCAAAATATGGCGTTTATTGATACACGATATCTTTCAAATGACGTAAGAAGCGGGTGGTTCCCATCTTAGTACATTCCTCAAAGATGTTGGACACTATACCACATTGTTGACCAAAAGCCGAGATATCTTCCCATGTGTTTGGTTCGCAGAATATTACTTATAGAACTAATTAATGAAGAAACCACTCCTTATACGAGTCTACGACCAGTACCTGCATTACATGTACTTTTTGCCAAGATGAAAAAATTAATTATTTCTGTTCATTCATTTAAATTTGGTTACTAGAGGCATGTTGTCACGGGATGGCAGATCCCCAACTGTTCATTACTAAGGAAACTGAATTATGTATTTATTTATTTGTTTATTTTTATTTCGTACGTCTCAATTGCATTGATATAAAATTCTTGCTGCAGTGATTACTGGTTTCGAACTGACACGCCCATTCTCATAACTGCACGCCTTGTTACTAACCGTAACTAGCCATAAAATAGTGCCAAAAGGCACGAATAGCTTTTGGAAAGGTGTACTGTGGGCAACAAGTACCCTCATGGGCATTAGCCTATGCGTCTACTCCTTAGAAAAGTGTGTGGGAAACGCAGTTGTTAGCAGTGGGAAAGACCCGCCTTGGTTTGACAGCCGTATAAATGGCACTCGCTGCAAGTTTACAAACAGGTATACGCCTAAGAGAGAAAAAAGGAAGCGATGCGCTGCAACAGAGATGGTGGTAGATTAGAGAAATGTGACTGTCACTTTTTCTTAAGTCAGCAGAAAGAGCCGGCCGGTGTGGCCGTGCGGTTAAAGGTGCTTCAGTCTGGAACCGCGTGGCCGCTACGGTCGCAGGTTCGAATCCTGCCTCGGGCATGGATGTGTGTGATGTCCTTAGGTTAGTTAGGTTTAATTAGTTCTAAGTTCTAGGTGACTGATGACCTCAGAAGGTAAGTCGCATAGTGCTCAGAGCCATTTGAACCATTTGAACCAGCAGAAAAAGAAGAGTCTGTAGTGTGTCCTGATGAAGATAAGATGCGAACATTTTATCGCTCGTGCTACTGTAACAGTCTTTTAAATAATATTGTATTTTAGTTTAAGTGCCTATCTATTTATTTGACAAAAAGTTCATCTCACCACTTCGAAATCTGAGTTTCTTTATTAGGCAACATAATCATCAAATAGTAACTTCTATGTCGGCCATGTCAAGATGACGGTCCGCCTGCTTAGCTGGGTGGTACCGTGCTTACCTCCCGTGCAGCAGGACCGGGTTCGATTCCCCACCGGGGCTGGAGATTTTCTCCGCTCGTGAACTGGGTGTTGTGTTGCCCTTATCATCATTTCATCCTCATCACCGGCGCGCAGGTCGCCCAGTGAGGTGTCGCCTGCAATAATACTTGCAGTTGGGGGCGGAACTTCCCCGAATTAGGCCTCCCGGCCAACGATGCCATACGCTAATTTAGATTTTCTTTTCTTTTTTTTCAAGACGACCATCGCAGGAGAAATAAATGGTAATGTTTCCCACTTCGAAGAAAGTAGAACTAAGAACACTTCATATTGTATTTCCCATAAAATTTATTTCCGATATGCTTGATAGTGACTTTCATATCCGGCCGTAAAAACATTTCTTTAACTTCCATTTATGACTTCACGCTTAAAAGGCATAAAATATATCCAAATCAAAAACTTTAATTCATTATCCAGCCAGTAGTAAAAGTGGAATATAATACCCTCGTTACCAACAGAGACCAGATCCCACAATATTCAGATCTTAAGTAAAAAGTAATGTACAGTAAGTGTAACAGTGATTTTTGAAATCCTACATCTACATCTACATGGATACTATGCAAATCACACTTTCGCGCCTGGCAGAGTGTTCATCCAAAAACCTTCACAATAATTCTCTATTACTCCAATCTCGAACAGTGCTAGGAAAAAACGAACTCATTTATCTTCCCGTGCGAGTTCTGATTTCCCTTATTTTATTACGATGATCGTTTCTCCCTATATAGGTCGGCGTCAACAAAATATTTTGGCATTCGGAAGAGAAATTTGGTGACTGAAATTTCGCGAGAAGATTCCGCCGCAACGAAAAGTTTTGCTCTTCTTTCAATATTCTCAATGTACTCCGTGAATCTTATCTGGTAAGGATTCCACACTACGCAGGAGTACTCCGAAAAGGGACGGACAAGCTTAGTGTAGGCAGTCTCTTTAGTAGATCTGTTACATTTTCTAAGTGCTCTGCCAATAAAACGTAGTCTTTGGTTTGCCTTCCCCACAACGTTTTCTGTGTGTTCTTTACAATTTAACTTATTAGTAATTGTAATTCCTAGGTATTGAGTTGAATTTACGGCATTTAGATTTGACTGAATTATCGTGTAACCGAGGTGTGAGGTGTTCCTTGTAGCACTCATGTGGATGACCTCACGCTTTTCATTATTTAGGGCCTATTGCCAATTTTCGCGCCATACAGATATCTTTTCTAAATCGTTTTGCAATTTGTTTCGATCTTCTGATGATTTTACTAGACGATAATTGAGAGCAACAACCTAAGACGACTGCTAATATTGCCTTCTAAATTTTTATATAGATAAAACACCAGAGGGCCTATAACACTACCTTGAAATCCTAATTGTATTATTTGTTCCACATATTCGATAATAAGGATACAATGAGAAAAGGAGAATGTTACTAGTAAAAAAGAAATAAAACTATGGAAACTGAAGAAAATTTCCTTAAGAGAAAAGTAACAGAACTTTACGGAACGTGAGCAGGTGTACGTCAACCAAAGATAGGATCAATAATATCCGATTGATCATAGCCCGCAGAAGCAATTCCGCCACAATATCCTGATCCTTAACCAGCTTAAAACCTTTTTGCAAGCAATAACATTTATGGTAGAAATGTTTTACCTCGGCACTTGTCCGAAATGCAAAAGATGCAGTTCGTTGTTGGTTTCATTCAAGGTAATCCGCGGTTGTGGACAGCCGAAGAGGCAGATCAATGTCGAACATATAAAGTATTTCAACAGATCTTCCTAGAGAAATACTGGTCGTAGGAATTCACAAAAGACTACGAATGGAATTTTTTGACCCACAGCCTTTTAACCTAAAACAAGGTGGACTGCACTGATATTTCGAAATACACTTGTACAAGACGTGATACTGGAGCTATCCGATATCACATGTCCATGTTTTGAGAATATTAATGTGTCGTTTGTCGAGTTACATTCGGGAGAAACTGGTAACTGTGCCAACTTATGACATGATACGGTCGTGAATTCCATTGACTTCATTTATGAGAGGGTAGTCAAAACTCAAATGAGTGAACAAGAAACCAGCAGGGTCCACCGTAAAATGAAGAAATTAATAATAAACAATGGCATTAAGATCAGAAATCAATACGACAACGCGCAGTGCGGCTGCAATCATCTATACGCGCCGCCGCAGGGATATAACGGTAATAGAGGATTCGGAAATTGTCAGATTTACGGTTTCCAAGAGAGAAATAATAGAACTTACAATTCAAAATCATCAAGAAATAACGGCACTGGCTGCAATTATTGGCGCATTCTCAACTATAATAGACAATAAGGGTATACGAATGCGAATGAACACCCACGCATAAAAACAATTATGAAGACCACGGCTACGGGTGTGGCGTAAACCAAAGTCAGCGAAATGCCGCTCCCAATAATGCGCAGAATAGAACACGGCAAAATCACGCTGTAAACATTGTAGAAGCGACTGACGGAAGTGGCAGCTCCTTACCTCCCCAGACGGTGAACGGCGATCGGTCGGCCTAGAACCGCGCCGTCAAATGAAAACGGACGTGGAGGCATGACGCTAACAAACAATTATTTATTAAGGTATTTCAGAAAAATCGATATGCGAGATGACCTATATACAGATAAGACAAATTATAAACTACAGGCAGTGGTTAATGCCAAAACAGGAACGATAGACGTACATGTGATACTAAACGCAGGGGTAGCTACGAATCTTGTTTCATACAGTTTGTTAAGTGAAGTAAAAGAGAAAGTAAACCTACCTACTTTACCTGTGTAGAATGGTCATATTTTAACAGCTACAGGAAATAAATCAAAGACATGAAATTACAAACCTATATTCCTATAACTTTCGCTGGAACCACAATTACATATACATTTCTAGAGCTAGAGAAACTAATAGTTATCTGTCTCCTAGGAATGGAGTTTTTTCAGGCTATATCAATTGACAATTGGCCTAGACAATTGCAAACGCTATGTTTACTCAGGAGATAACGTAATTTCAGTTGATCTAATGAAAAAGTCTTGTGTGAATAAGCAGAAAAAGTGGGTATCCATCTGAAGTATCTAGAAGTCTTTTCCTTGAATGAACAATATAATGGACAGTTTTACACACCGTTCAAAGTGAGAAAAATCGGGTAATTTGTCAGCCATACAGAAACAAAACTAGGAACATTGTTTTTGCAATATTGGCATGTTTTTGAAAAGGAACCAGGAGTGATTACAGTATATGTCCACCATCTAGAAGTTTACCACCATGAGTCTTTCTGTTGAACATCATACACAATGCCTTCGACAAAAGAAAAAGGCAGTAAGACAGAAGATCGAACGTATGATTAACTGGAATGTTATTCAACCATCTCACTCGCCATATTGTACCCCCAACAACCGGTAGCCAAAGCAGATGGAAGTGTACGACTTGGTTTGGATGCAAGGAAAATTAACAAAATTGCACTGTAAGTTAAGGAGTGTTTATTGCAGCTTTGGATAAGGTGCTAGGCCCCAAATTTGGAGTCAACTTACAGTCTGTGTAGATGATTTACGTATTGCTATGGCTAAATAAGATGAGCATTTGCGCATATTAAGAAGTGTGTTAGACAAATGTTCCACTTATAAAGTCACAGTTAACTTAAAAAAATCAGGATTTGCCAGAAAACAGCCGGCCGGTGTGGACGAGCGGTTCTAGACGTTCAGACCGGAACCGCACTGCTGCTACGGTCGCAGGTTCGAATCCTGCCTCGGGCATGGATGTGTGTGATATCCTTAGGTTAGTTAGGTTTACGTAGTTCTAAGTCCAGGGGACTGATGACCTCAGATGTCCCATAGTCCTTAGAGCCATTTGAACCATTTGAACCAGAAAACACATTAAGTTCTTATTTAGATCACATTTCTTCACCAAGAGGCATTCGTCCTGATCCACACAGACACTTTCCTATCCCACAAACTAAAAAACAGTTAGAAGCATTTATGGGCTTAGCCTCATTCTCCCTTAAGTATGTGCCTCACTAGCTACTCAAGAGTGTTGCACTGCCCAGTCTTTTGAGGAAAAACCGCACATGGCTATGAACAGAAAATTCTCAGAATGACTTTTGCGCCATAAAACAAGCTGTGGTAAACTCTGACATATTAGTGAATGCTGATACGGCACAATCATTTTGCCTCAAAACCACTGCGTCCTTCCAGGGTCTGCTGGCAACATTGTTTCAGACTAACCATGATAATGAAAATCAAAATTTAGATATAAACAGTTTTGCTACTCACACAGCGACAGAATGTGACAGAGGTTATTTCGTAACCGAACTTGAGCGGCTTGCACCAGTATAGTCATTCTGCAAATTCCAGTACTTCCTACGGGGAAATCACACCAAACTATATGTGATCATCAAGAACTTACATTTTAATTGACATGTAAACTATTGCACGGAAGATTAGCTAGATCGTGTCTTTTTCCTCAAGAGTTCGATTTTGAGGCAACTGCCGTCCGAACATCTACATCTACATCTACATTGATACAACGCAAGCCACCCAACGGTGTGTGGCGGAGGGCACTTTACGTGCCACTGTCATTACCTCCCTTTCCTGTTCCAGTCGCGTATGGTTCGCGGGAAGAACGACTGTCTGAAAGCCTCCGTGCGCGCTCTAATCTCTCTAATTTTACATTCGTGATCTCCTCGGGAAGTATAAGTAGGGGGAAGCAATATATTCGATACCTCATCCAGAAACGCACCCTCTCGAAACCTGGCGAGCAAGCTACACCGCGATGCAGAGCGCCTCTCTTGCAGAGTCTGCCACTTGAGTTTATTAAACATCTCCGTAACGCTATCACGGTTACCAAATAACCCAGTGACGAAACGCGCCGCTGTTCTTTGGATCTTCTCTATCTCCTCCGTCAACCCGACCTGGTACGGATCCCACACTGATAAGCAATACTCAAGTATAGGTCGAACGAGTGTTTTGTAAGCCACCTCCTTTGTTGATGGACTACATTTTCTAAGCACTCTCCCAATGAATCTCAACCTGGTACCCGCCTTACCAACAATTAGTTTTATATGATCATTCCACTTCAAATCGTTCCGTACGCATACTCCCAGATATTTTACAGAAGTAACTGCTACCAGTGTTTGTTCCGCTATCATATAATCATACAATAAAGGATCCTTCTTTCTATGTATTCGCAATACATTACATTTGTCTATGTTAAGGGTCAGTTGCCACTCCCTGCACCAAGTGCCTATCCGCTGCAGATCTTCCTGTATTTCGCTACAATTTTCTAATGCAGCAACTTCTCAGTATACTACAGCATCATCCGCGAAAAGCCGCATGGAACTTCCGACACTATCTACTAAGTCATTTATATATATTGTGAAAAGCAATGGTCCCATAACACTCCCCTGTGGCACGCCAGAGGTTACTTTAACGTCTGTAGACGTCTCTCCATTGATAACAACATGCTGTGTTCTGTTTGCTAAAAACTCTTCAATCCAGCCACACAGCTGGTCTGATATTCCGTAGGCTCTTACTTTGTTTATCAGGCGACAGTGCGGAACTGTATCGAACGCCTTCCGGAAGTCAAGAAAAATAGCATCTACCTGGGAGCTTGTATCTAATATTTTCTGGGTCTCATGAACAAATAAGGCGAGTTGGGTCTCACACGATCGCTGTTTCCGGAATCCATGTTGATTCCTACATAGTAGATTCTGGGTTTCCAGAAATGACATGATACGCGAGCAAAAAACATGTTCTAAAATTCTACAAGAGATCGACGTAAGAGATATAGGTCTATAGTTTTGCGCATCTGCTCGACGACCCTTCTTGAAGACTGGGACTATCTGTGCTCTTTTCCAATCATTTGGAACCCTCCGTTCCTCTAGAGACTTGCGGTACACGGCTGTTAGAAGGGGGGCAAGTTCTTTCGCGTACTCTGTGTAGAATCGAATTGGTATCCCGTCAGGTCCAGTGGACTTTCCTCTATTGAGTGATTCCAGTTGCTTTTCTATTCCTTGGACACTTATTTCGATGTCAGCCATTTTTTCGTTTGTGCGAGGATTTAGAGAAGGAACTGCAGTGCGGTCTTCCTCTGTGAAACAGCTCTGGAAAAAGGTGTTTAGTATTTCAGCTTTACGCGTGTCATCCTCTGTTTCAATGCCATCATCATCCCGTAGTGTCTGGATATGCTGTTTCGAGCCACTTACTGATTTAACGTAAGTGGCCGTGCGGTTAAAGGCGCTGCAGTCTGGAACCGCTACGGTCGCAGGTTCGAATCCTGCCTCGGGCATGGATGTTTGTGATGTCCTTAGGTTAGTTAGGTTTAACTAGTTCTGAATTCTAGGGGACTAATGACCTCAGCAGTTGAGTCCCATAGTGCTCAGAGCCATTTGAACCATTTTTTTTTTTTTGAGGTAACTTACATCAAAAGTGAACAGAATATTTTGACGGATGCCCTGTCGAGACTTCCACCAAGTTTAAATTAATATGCAGAATTAGAAGAATAAACATCCGACTCTAGGATTCTGCTCATGTATGACGGTACATATAGGACCTGCTGTATGAAAATGTGTAAAAATATGACTCAGCTCCTAAAGGAAGATACTCAAGGGAACAAGCTAAAACAATATTTACTAGGTACTGACGATACAGACTTGAGAACACTTTGTAAGTTTCATAATGGAGTTTTGTTTTATCGTTGAATGCCTCAGTCTGGTAACTGGTATATTTGTTTACTCGAAGCGTATGTAAACAGTTTTGTCAGGTATACACATAACTCTAGGGGTCACTATGACGTAGACAAGTGTACTCAGAAAATAATGCCGTACTGCTATTTCCATATCATTAGCCGTAGAGTACAACAGATCACCAAGAAATGTGTAAACTGTCAAAGGACCAAACACTTAAACAGATCACAGTTCAATGAATTACATCCTATTATAGCAGTTTAATCCCTTGGCCTCTCATCAGTCGACGCCGGAGGACCTTTTCTGACAGCAATAGGAGGAGCAAAATATGTAACAGTCTTGTACGGTGTATTTTTTAAATAGCTGCAGATGTATGCCACTAAAACTCTAACGGCAAGGCATATAATCAAGCGAATATTGAGAAAATATTTTGTGAGAGTGAGGACACCAAAAGCTATTTTGACTGATAAAGCAACTAACTTCACAAGTTCAAAGTGGGAAAAATTTGTCAAGCCACATAACATAAAGCATATTTATGTATACAAATGCCGGCCGAAGTGACCGAGCAGCTCTAGGCGCTACAGTCTGGAACCGCGTGACCGCTACGGTCACAGGTTCGAATCCTGCAACGGGCATGGATGTGTGTGATGTCCTTAGGTTAGTTAGGTTTAAGTAGTTATAAGTTCTAGGGGACTGATGACCTCAGCAGTTAAGTCCCATAGTGCTCGGAGCCATTTGCACCATTTTTTCTAGAGTTTAACATGTTTACCACAATGTATAAACCACACAGACACACTAAAGGGATTGAATACGTGACGCCCTTTCAACAAACATTAAATAATTTGACACACTCACCCACACGTTTCACACCAACCGAATTGATGTATGAGAAGTATAAACATAGACTACTGGGTTAAGACCTGACCTAAATTTTCTGAGAAAGATGTATCATTAGAAGTAAAGGTTAGAAAGGTTAGACAAGCCTTAGTAACGTTGGAAGGAAAGGCACAAGCTGGGAAAATACAGTATGGTTAAAGAATAGGTCACACAACTACTTTTCACGTTGGACAGGAGGTGCTCTTGCGCACTCATCCTCAACAAAACAAACACAAAAACCTTAACAAAATACACAGGACCATGCATTATAAATTGATTACTACGCCCGGGATGCTATTTGTTAAGCAACCCAAAAACAGAGAGTATATGTCAATTACATCCACATAAAGATATCAAAGAATTTATGCACTAAACAAAAGAGGTCAATGCACCTCAACCATTTCTGCACCTATTATCAAACTGAAAAAACAAAACTCTGTTATACACTATGTGATCAAAAGTAACCAGACACCCCCAAAAACATACGTTTTTCATATCAGGTGCATTGTGCTGCCACTTGCTGCCAGGTACTCCATATTAGCTACCTTAGTAGTCATTAGACGTAGTGAGAGAGCAGAGTGGGGCGCTCTGCAGAATTCACGGACTTAGAACGTGGTCGGGTGATTGGGTGTCACTTGTGTCATATGTCTGTATGCCAGATTTACACACTTCTGAACATCCCTAGGTCCACTTTTTCCAATGTGATAGTGAAGTGGAAACATGAAGGGGCACATACAGCACAAAAGTGTACAGGCCAACCTTTTCTGTTGGCTGACAGAGACCACCGACAGTTGAAGAGGGTTGTAATTTGTAATAGGCAGACAACTATCCAGACCACCACACAGGAATTCCAAGCTGCATCAGGATCCACTGCAAGTACTATGACAGTTAGGCGGGAGGTGAGAAAACTTGGATTTCATTGTCGAGCAGCTGCTCATAAGCCACACATCATGCCGGTAAATGCCACATGACGCCTTGTTTGGTTTGAGGAGAATAAAAATTGGACAACTGAACACTGGAAAAATGTTGTGTGGAGTGACGAATCACGCTACACAATGTGGCGGTCCGATGGCAGGGTGTGGGAATGGCGAATGCCCAGTGAACATCATCTACTGGCGTATGTTGTGCCATCATTCAAATTCGGAGACGGTGGTGTGGTCGTATTGTTCATTGAGGGGACTTGCGCGCCTTGTTGTTTTGCGTGGCACTATCACAGCTGTAGCAGCACTACCGTTTCAGATAGGAAAAGTCAGTTTTGGTGCAACATTTTGGAGCGCACAAGTTACAGCCAGGATAGGGCCTGTTGGCGGTAAGTTACACTACCAGTGATTATGAAGTAGAATGGAGGTCACAGGGTCGTAGACACGCTGAAAATAGTAAACGCAGTGATTTGCGTGGCGCAAGTTACAGGTAGGAGGGACTTACTGGCTTACCAAGGTGTTATGAGTACGTGACTCGAAGCAACGCGTTCGCATAACAGAGGCACAGAGCCGCATATAAGTAGGTGCCGGTTTTCTAACAAGGCATTCACGTGCGGCAGCTCTCCTGGACAGCTGAGCATGTCACACCACCGGCTACACACAGCAGCAGATGGGGCGCCAGCATTCCAGTCCCCGGGAGGTCGCTGGTTCGACCCTCTGAGGCCGACGTGGGGTCTGTAGCCAGCCAGTGACGGACCACTCCATGGTTCACTTTGCACTGTGACGTAGCATGTGAAAGTTGCTGGATTTGGACGGGTTACTCCTGTAACTGAAATATCAGATCTGAAGATGGTTCTGAATGAACCGAAACCGGTCATATGAATAATAAAAAAAAATTGCAATCAAGACGGATTTTAAGTAACTCCATGGTTCACTGCCGCGGGCAGTCATGTTGGCTCCCAACACGCACCGGAGACATACAGACCGAGGTACGCGGATTCAGACGCCGGATCATAGGCACTCGTTGTCGCCGCGTTCTTAGACACGCTGGCGAGGGAGCACATCGTGGGTCGCCTTGCAGTGGGCGGCACTGAGGCGGCAGGGGGGAAGGCTGCTGATTCGGCTACCGACGCATCCTGACGACGCCAAAACTCCGCTGCCGTACAAGACCGACACACAGCAGTGCGTGCATGGGTCGCTGAGGCAGAAATTCCCCGCCAAGCCGTTTCACAGACAGCGAAGTAGTGTCCTCAGCATTGCAGGACTTGGTGACGCAGACTGAGAGGGATGGGGACACTGTAGTTGGAAACAATAAATCACTTGGAAAGCTCGGACGAGTCTTAATACGGCACCTTCTACCTCTTCCCACAACATTTGGTATTGCTGTTACATTCAGTGGCAGAAGTTGCCACTACATTTGTTGTCAGAATAGCGGACGTCGTCTGTACAGTACGATGTTCGAGTCCACCACCTTCATTACAGTCACAACATGTGGTGAGTTTTGACCAGTTTTCTTTTGAGTGTTGGACATTTTCTTTCTTTTTTGTGTTTTAGAGTATGGCTCATGCCAGCCCATTCTAGATATTTTGTGTAAGCACATTATTTTTGTTATCAGAGTAATTGTTAGTGCATTTGGGGCATTAAGATTTGTTATTTATTTTTCTCGTGGCATTTAATTACTTTTGTATTGCTTTGAGTATGATGTTACTGAGTATGATGATACTGAGGTGTAGAGAGTCAGATTATTTTTGTACTTCATTATTTTGTTTCGGCATTAATGGGGAAAGAAAGCAACACAATTGCAGAGTCAGTAACGCGAGGTGTGTTGCAACCAGAAGCGGTACGGATTTTGTTGGAAAAGGTAGTGCGCTTAACAGTGGACAATACGCAGTTGAGGAGTGAATTAACATCTAGAAATGAGTGGGAAACCGCATCGCATAAGTCGTTGTTGCCTAGGATGCCGCAGCAGGAGATTGATCCAGCTGCCGCGAGTTTGATTACTTCGTTTTCTGGCAAGGCATCTTAGGACGTGCATTCGTATGTGGAGGACTTCTAAATTTCAGTTGTGATGAATGATTGGTCCGATGAACAGTTGTTACATGTAGACAAGATTAGATTAACGGGTGAAGCGAAGACATATGTAAGGTGTTCTGAGGCCTTAAGGAAGGCAGGACAGTTTAAGCAGTTGAAGGAGGGGCTTTAACAGAGGTACAAGAAAAAGAATAGGGCTCGGTACTTTAAGGAGAGGTTGAGTACAATGACGAAGAGCAGAGAAAGACGGTAGAGAAATTTGCGGACAGAATACGAGAAATTAACGAGTACACTTACGAGTTGGGTCAGAACAATGAAGCGAATGGTGTTCTGTAGCAGGAGGCCGAGCAAAGGGGACTTGATGTATTTTTGGGGGTTGCCGGCGCATATATCACAGAAAGTGCGTGAAGGGACTCCGAAAGATTTGTATTCAGCCATTCAACTGGCAATCCAATGTGAGGAAATAAACGTGGCAACAGGGATACGTGATAGACGAGCAGTGTTGACAGTAGGTATAAAATGTTATAAGTGTGGCTGTACGGGACATGTGCAGAGGCAATGTACCCAGTCACTAAGGAATAGAGGAAGGGGTGGAAATCAGCAGTGTGGATGATGGAGAAGTGGGGTTAGGAGAGGTGGACAATCGTTAAACGGCAGAGGGGACCCAAGACGCACCTAAGGGAGCTCCCGTTTAATTTCAATGCTACGAATACGTATGCAGAGGTGGGATGTTCAGTGGTAGCATCCATAGGAACTAAAAAGTTTAAGATTTAATTGGTCACAGTGGCGCAAGTGTCAGTAGCTACTAAGAGCTTAATGGGACGAAGGAACTTAGACCCACCACATAATAGATTGCGTGGAGTGGGGGATAAGGTCACACCTTTGGGGTCAGTGACAGTTGACTTTCGCATAGGGAAACACCGATTTGATGCATGCATGCAGGTAGTACCATGGGTAAGCGAGGGCTACGACATGATCCTAGGAGTAGATTTCTTGTATCAACATCATGCCAAAATTGACCTTGGACAACGAACTGTGGAACGTGGTGGAATGTTATTTCAGTTAGGGGAAACTGTTGTCGATGCAGAGCTGTCGCGAGGGGCGTTCAACGTAGTGAACAAACTAATTGAACTGCGTACATTAGCATTAAGGCTTAATTCACATGAGTGTGTGTCTAGTGGCACCGGGAAGTCGCTTTGGGCAAGTGTGGAGTCGAATCTACCTGTGGGTACAGTACGTGTTATTGAGCCATTGCAGGATAATGAAATTTCAGATCCATTAGGTTGTTTTGTGAAACGTAGTATTGTACTCGTACAGGAGGGGAACGACGGGAAAGTAGTTCCCATGAACGTGGATAATTTTAGTGTTGTAGAAGCGAATTTGAGAAAAGGAGTTTTAGTAGCAAATTTGGACGTACGAGGTGACGAAGACTGGCGTTCAAGGAATGGAAGAAGCGATTAACCCCTAACTGCCGATAGAACTACATTGCATGACAAAATTAAGCATTTGAAAGCAGGAGAAAGAGAGCGTATGGAAGAATTATTATGGTAATTTAAGGATTTGATTTTTCGGCAAGGGCCATTGCTAACAACTCCATTAGTTCAACATAGGATACCAACAGGGAATGAAGCACTTGTTTACCGTGAACCATACAGAATACCGAGGTATTTGCAGCCGATTGTGGAGGATTTCATTCATCAGCAGCTTGCGGACGGTATTATAGAGCATAGTAATAGTTGCTGGGAAGCGGCATTGTTGTTGTGCCTTAAAAATCTATGGATGGAACTAAGAAATACAGGCTCTGTTGTGACTACCGATACCTCAATAATAAGACATTAACGGACGCATACCCCATTCCAAACATATCGGCGACTTTGGACAATTTTTGACAGTGCCAGTACTTTTCTACGATGGATTTGACAAGTGGTTATCACCACTTAGAGGTGGCTCCAGAGGATCGTCCAAAAACTGCTTTCTCTACTCCTGGAGGCCATTACCAGTACATCAGAATACCATTCGGTTTGAAAAAAGCTCCGGCAACGTTTCAGAGGTTGCTAGACAGTGTCTAGAGGGGTTAGAAACCACGGCAGTTTCTTATCTATTTGGATGACATTGTAGTGTTTCAAGTAGTATGGAGCACCATAGACGGCGGTTAACGGAAGTCTTTATGAAGTTAAGAGCAGCTCGTTTGACGTTGAGCCAGGAGAAGTGTCATTTTGCATTAGGAGAAGTAAAATATTTGGATCATATTATCAGAAAGGACGGAGTGCGAACAGATCCGAGGTTTTTACAGGCTGGAAGGGATTTTTGGGAACCGAAAACAGTTAAGGAAGTGCAATCATTCATCAGAATTTGCAATTTCTATCGAAAGTTCGTGAACGATTTCCTTGATTTAGCACAGCCGTTGACGCGATTGTTAAGGAATATTGTGAACTTTGGGTGGACAGAAGAGTGTCAGAAAGCGTTTGACAAACTGAAAGAAGTGTTAAAATAAAGTCCGGTTCTTGTGTTTCCAGATTTTGAAAAGGAGTTTATACTAGCATGCGATGCATCGAATCAAGCATTAGGGTGTGTTCTTATTCAGGAAATTGATGGGAAGGAACATACTGTAGCCTATGCGTCTAGGCAGTTGAATGCAGCACAGAGGAATTACTCAACAACAGAGAGGGAGATGCTTAGTGTAATCTATGGAGTCACATATTTTAAATGTTATTTATATGGGAGAAGATTTCGGGTAGTGACAGATCATGCTGCTTTGAAGTGGTTGTTGGGGTCGAAGGATCCTCCCACTAGACTCGCTAGATGGGCTGTGAGGCTTAGTGAATTCGATTACGAGGTGGTGCACAAGCTGGGAAGAAGCACGGTGATGTGGATGCATAAATAGGAAGGTGGAAAAAGTAAAAGTCATAGGTTGTGACCTAGCGGTATGGTAAGAATTATAGAACACGGACGATTGTAAATTGCATAGGACACAGCCACAATTTAATGTGTACGACGGTCTTCTGGTTCAAAAACAGCACTGTGTAACGATTCAAGTTCGCAATTTCCAAGTGATTCATCATCTATAATGGAAAAAGTTTAACGATTCTGAAGTACCGGGATGAATAGTCTGAACAGTGGCATGTGTATGCTTAACACTCACCAAAATGTCGAAGAAAATTTCATCCACACGTAGCTAGCCCAGCAGGGTCCTTTGACCTCACGGCGCAGTGGACACCGTCCTAGCTTACGGAATCCGTTCAAAATGGTTCAAATGGCTCTGAGCACTATGGGACTTAACTTCTGTGGTCATCAGTCCCCTAGAACTTAGAACTACTTGAACCTAACTAACCTAAGGATATCACACACATCCATGCCCGAGGCAAGAGTCAAACCTGCGACCGTAGCGGTCGCGCAGTTCCAGACTGTAGCGCCTAAAACCGCTCGGCCACCCCGGCCGGCACGGAATCCGTAGGCAGATGTAAATAGTTACCCTGAGTTGGCACAACGGACTGTTGCACTGCATCATGCGCACAAATAATGCTCGGCATGTTGCAAAAAAACAATAGCCGCGAGAAACTTCAAACAATGGAGCTGGCTCACGCCGATGGCTCAACGACAGTAGAAAAACAGAGGACAGAGAAAATGTAAATTGTTGTTGCAAACTATAGGAGTGACATGAAATTGTCAAACTGTAAATAAAGAAATATAAATATTTTACTGAATGTGAAAAATGACTTCATGACATGAAACAAAATTTGTAATATTTCTCTTGCGTAAGTAAATTAATTGACTTATCTGTACTTTTAATAAAGTGTAACCAAAGTTTTGGTACAATATACGACGTACAAAGAATTTGATAAAAGGTTCCCACATAGCTGACACACAGTATATTAAAGAATAATAGACAAATACGCCTGTAGTTGAACGGCCGAAATAGATGTTTGTGACACTTTGGCCATGAAAACAGATGACTGCACCTTGCCTCTCTGGGTAAAAAAAAGTAAGATATATAAATTCGTACAGATTAATAAGAAAAGGAAATTTGATACTGTGATATAGCCCACAGCAGAGGGCAGGTGTAATGGCTTTTGTTAAATGTTTACAAAGAAGTATACGTAAGATAAAAAAGGAAGCGACGCGCTGCAGCAGAGATGCTGTTAGATGAGAGAGGTATGACTGTCACTTTCTCTTAAGTCAGCAGAAAGAGAGGAACCTGTGGTGTGTCTTGATGAAGATAGGACACCAACATTTTATTGCTCCTACTATAATAACATTTTGTAAATAATATTGGATTTTGAGTTAATATAACTATCGTCAAATAAAATACAGTGCCTCCCTATTTATTTGACAGACAGTTCATCTCACTGCATCGAAATACTAGTTTCTTCTTTCATTAGGCGACACAGACAGGAATTACCAACTACTACGGCGTCTGTATTAAAGACGACCATCGCAGGCGGAAGACGAGGAAAGGTTTTCCACTGAGAAGAAAACAGAACTAAGAACGTTTACTATTAAACTTCCCAGAAACCTTATTTCAGATATATTTGAGATGATGTCTGTTTAGCAGCCGACCGCAAAAGCGTTTCTTTAGCATCCATTTATGACTTCAAAATTAAAAGTCGTAAAGTATTTCCAGTTCAAAACCTTTAATTCATTACCCAGCAAATAGCAAAAATAGAATACAATACACGTGTTAGAAATCTGCTCCGAAAGAAATGAGAGTTTCACTGCAAACGTAACCAAAGCCTCACAGATAAACAAAAGCTAAACTCTAACGGAAAGCCTTCAACGAATTCCAAAGTAAAAGTCTATCTATCAATCCCACTCAGAATCCTAAGAAATTTTACTCTTACGTTAAATCAGTAAACGCATCACATCCACCTGTTGAGAATCTGAGTGACCATAATGGAATCGAAAGAGAGGATGACAGGGAGAAAGACGAAATAACCAGACTCCTCTTTCCCAAACTGCCACGCTCAGGAAGACTGTACTGTGGTTGCTCCTTTAAACTGTCACATGGACGTCAAAATGACAGCTATCGAATTAACTAACCACAAGATAAAAGTTAAGCGTGAGATTACTGAACAAAAGGAAGGCCACTTCCCTTTAGCAGAAGTGGAGAGGCCAATCAGTCGTAGTGATTGGAGAAAATCGCATATCATACCATTATTCAAGAAGGATCGTCGAACAGTCGCGCTAATATCGCCGAAGTCAGTATGTTGTAGAATTTTGGATGTTGTATGCTCGCGTGTTATGATGTTTCTGGAGACGGAAAATCTCGTCTGTAGGAATCAACATGGACGCCGCAAACAACGATCGTGTAAAACCCAGCTCACTCTGTTCGTCCACGAGACACGTAAAACTATATACGGTGGCTGACACTGTCACCATCTTCCTTGAATCCAGAATGCCTACGATTCAGTTCCACACAGATGCCTAAATAACAAATTATCAAGAGAACGAAATATAAGACCATTTGTGCGACTGGACTGAAAAGTTCCTAGCAAAACAGAACACAGCATGTCTTTGTCAGCGCAGAGATATCTTATGATGTGAAAGTAACTTTGGATATATTGCAGGGAAGTGTTATGAATTCATGAAATTTCATTGCGTTCATAAATGACGTAGCTGAGAAATTCGAACTCCCACGGTACCCTTTCCGAATGAAGCCGGTGAATGCAGAGAAGCCGCAAGCTGAAAAAGACATATTCTTTCAGTGTTAGGGAATGATTTGTTGATGGCTGTTTGTTAGATCTCACCTTCCATACAGGTGTAACGGATAAACTTGCGATTTTGTCTTAGAGCATATTCGACGTGATCTAGGAGGTGTACCATATGCAAAAGTCCAGGAATAATCAGCGCTTAGGGCAGGATGACACATGCATCCGGATGCATTTGGAAAATTTCATGTGCAGACTCTTACTGGACATATTTCCCGCTTAATGTACTATGAAGAGCCTTAGAAAATGAGTTATAACATAGAAATACAGCGTTTCCAGACCCAAGTCCTCATAACACGAGAAATGGTTCCTCTCTTAAATCTGACATTGGACAAGTTTCCAGTAATATTGCTTAATATGATTCTTTACGAGGTTTGCCACTGTCGCGGAGAGTATTCGAAACCAAATACTTGTCCCAGCACTGCTAAAACAATCGAGAAACAATTCTTCAAATTCTGTCGACATCAGATATACATGCCACTTCAGGAATTCTCTATTTTCGTACCGTAAAATTTGCCGTCTTCATAATGGGGAGGGTACCTTTCCCAGCAACAAAACTTGCTGTTCGTCGTGGTGTTATTAAAGACTGTTGTTTCTAATCAAATTCTTCCTTCAATCACCAATAGTTCCTGTCTGCCCCCGGTAGCTGACCTATAATTAATTTCAGTTTGTTTTATTCCTTTTAAAGGTCAGTTGAAAAGTATGTACAACTGTAGAATGTTATGATCAATACAGTGGTAGAAAAAAGAAAAAGAGAAAAATGGTCAGCGCGACAGGCTGTCAATCCTCAGCGCCCGGGTTCGATTCCCGGCTGGGTCGGAGATTTTCTCCGCTCAGGAACTGGGTGTTGTGTTGTCCTAATCATCATTATTTCATCCCTATCGACGATCAAATCGCCGAAGTGGCGTCAAATCGAAAGGCTTGCACCCGGCGAACGGTCTACCCGACGGGAGGCCCTAGTCACACGACATTTAATTACTTTACCCAAAATTTGTTTTTTTTTGTGAAGTTGGTATGTGGTTGCTTTCCTCAATGAAAACCCAACCAAGCACCAATACATAAAACTTACGCATTGCGACGTACATAACCACATACAACACAAAGATAGCTGCTAACAGGTACACACGAATTTCATTGCTTTTTCGTTCTGCAACTCCATTTGACGTATTTACCTTATTACTCTTTGAGCTGTATCACACGGACTCTATCGCTCGCTTACAATTGTTGAAGGTACACTACCTTGTTCCCTTTTAGTAGCAAAGTGTATTACAGAGATAACAACTCCAGCAATGATGGCTATGCGTGCGAGAGGTGACCTACAATAGAAACAAACCGTTCTCGGTTCGACATTCATTCGATTTTACGTGATAACCACTTCTACTTCCCAGACTTGTTAAGAAGAGTGGTCCATGATTTATTTTACTGTGGGAAAATGTACAGCAGTAAGTAGCTTCGAAAAACAAGTAACAGGTCTGTTGCGCAGTAAATGATTGTTAGAATATTTAGCCGTCCTGTTAATATTGGCAAAAATTTATCTGGCCCTGTTGCCACCGCTTGAAGGTTAGTGAACATCCTGCAGCCATTTTGAAACACATGACAGCACCAGGAAGACAGACTGCGCTAAAATAAATGGTACATTGTACCCGCCGCAACATCAAAATTCTGTAATGCTTTATTAATGAACCGTCAAGGTAACAAGGATAATAACATGCCAACACGTTATTACAACCACCATGTATGCCAGTGGCATCAGGCTGGCAACATTATCAAAGGACAGTGAAACTTATGAACTGTCTACTGTCCCTGTCCGGCATACATTTTTAATCTACCACGAAATTTCAGTAACAAGGAAGTCTAAAAACTAAATGTCATTAGTTCATATAGTCCAAGTTGAACTCGTGTTAAAAACTGCGATAGTTTATTACATAAAACACGAATTAAAAGAATTATCTATTTCAGACATTTTCTTTTTTTCCCAAAATGTGTTTCGAGGGCGTACACCCTCGTACTCGGCTAGGTCAGTGGATTACAGCAGAATTCCCTTTGCTGTCTATACCCAGTTATCTGTTTTGAACTTTATTTCACTACAAATAAGGAATAATTTGTCACTTTATATCGTAATGTAACACTGAAGTTGGTAATTTTAAGCACTAATTTTCCAGAAGGAATAATCCTAAAATATAAGGAATAATTTGTCACTTGATACCGTAATATAGCACTGAAAATACTAATTTTTTAAGCACTAATGAAGCTATTTACAGAATTTTCGAGCAGACTTTAACCCTCAGGGCCACTGAAAATAAACATTTTCACCATAAATGGCACACAGATACGTAATCACAACACAAACGGTCCAGAGATCGTACGAATGTAGAAATACATTGCCTTATGAGTCACCGAAAATTAATACCTCGAAGTATGAATCAAATACAACACAACATCTAAAAAGAGGTTAATATTTAGACGTTTTTCGTTTGAATATTTCATTTTTACAAACAATTTATAAACCCATAGTTCAGAATATTTATTTGTTAATGAATCTGCTTTATTATATGGTTTTTTTGTGATTTAGGTCATTACAAATAGATGACAGTAAAATTTCCTGTGTATCGTCTAGTACATTTGAAAACGTTCTATGAAAATTAACTGCCACTTGACAGTAAAGTGATAAACTCGTAAGTTCCTGTTTGTATGTGTCTTATTAGTATCTGAGAAATAAGGAAAACTTATCTTGATATTGTAGTGCGTAACTCTCAGACAGGACAGCATAACTATGTTAAATTTGGACGAAAGTATGCGAAGCTCACGCTGCACACGTGAAATCCAGACTTGTCTTTACATCAAACATTTCGACTGCTAGAGACTTATCCATACATACCGTCTACCTCAAAACAAAAATGACTCCGGTTAAAATGTTGGCCCTGAATATTGTTAAACTTTATCTCTAGTCTTGTAGACAATCAGTGTACCAGAATTGTAATTCTAATTACACTGTAAATGAACATAAAATATACGGCATCTGAATTTACTATAAAACGGCTTGAAAATTCACAAGATAACATTTTACTGTTCTACTGGTATTAAGACTCTGAACTGATATGATACTTTGACAAACGCATTCTGAAAGTCCCTGTGCCTTACAATGGGCATGAATTTTAATGGTAATTAAATTCTTTGTCCTGCTTGTGCGAACGCAAAGTTCGTCTGTTCTGCAACCTGTTGCTATTAAAATAATGATGAAACTGTCAAGAATCAAATTTCATTCACCGTACTTGCGGTATGCAATGCAAGACGGTATCTTATCACTTTTCATAAAAATGCTTCTTCAGTGCACAACTCAAGATGTGCAGTGTGAGTACACAAAACACATTCGTAAAGGTAAAGACTGAAAAGTGAGGAACTAAACTTAGCGACTAATAAATAAGAACAAATACAGCAAGTATAACTATGCATCGTTAACAACTTTGCACCCTTTCTTAATAATTTTCCTGGGTACAATTACTTTCCTTGAAACTTATTGCAATTATGAGATAAATACATGTGCTTCACTATAAAACTTCTTACAGTAAATTGTGCCATACACAACGTTCTAACAATAAGAAGCTACAAACTTACGAATATATATTTAAAAAATCTAGATTACCTTAGAAAACTACCCTTCTGTCGTTGTTGCCTTCATATCATCTCTGTTCCAAAAAATTTTTCCTCAGAATATATTAATCTAAAATCCTTTTCAAATAATGCTGTCAATAATTATTTTAAAAAATAAAGTTTTCTCTATTTTGTGTGGCGCTTCTTAATGCTAACTGAAAAATAACTTTTGATAAGAGGAAACTAACTGGAGTGCCGTTAATTAAAGGAAGCAGATAAGTCAAAAAAATTATAAGTTTAAATTATCACGTGGCACAGATAAATTTCTCACTAAGAGAGAGAAAATCAATAATTCAAGAGTTTGTCTAACCTTCTTTGATACTGTGGAGTGAATTGACAGCGCACATCGATTGTTGGCCGTATGCCGATCATTAATATCACGCATTGTGCACAGAGGTGCTGCCTGGAAACTGCGTTTACAGATCGGCTTAAAAGATGTCAGGGACGCACGAGTGGCTGCTACAAATTCGAACATGAATGGTGTTTGGCAGAAGTCAGCAAACGATGTAATGGCAGTCTTGCAGTTCTCCTAGCTGAAACATAGAAAAGTTGTCAGGCAAGGTTAATGTTGTTAAAATGAAACATTGGTAAACAATAACAATTAATCGAATATTGACGATACTTTTACATAGATAGATAGTTTACACACCTCGAAAATATTTTTCATATACCACTGCCTGTTACAAAATCATTCGAGTGAGCGATCATTAAGAGAGAGTGATGGACAACAGCATAGACATCAATAGAGAGCAGACCTCAGGAGAGAGAGAGATATCGAGTAAAATGTTAAACTGAAGGCAATTTTACTGTCATTTCTCCTCAGTCTCTTCCTGTTCTGGAAGCCTCTTGCATGGAATAATGTTCCAGAGACTTCGCTGCGCTGCTTTCTGGCGCAGCTGATAGCATAAAATTTGACTGTTGACGCCGCTTGCGCTGCGTATGATGCATCATTCGCCAATTAAAAAATACAATTGCTCTCTCTCGCTAATTTTAACATCTGTATGTCCTCTGTCGTTAATTTGAACAGCTATGGCAGATTTATTGGCTGCGTTGCACATAAATGCATTCGCATGTTCCTTAGATATATTGGGTGGATATGATTAAACTTTCCCTATTTAACACGTTATAACACGGAAACTACTCGTAATAACCGTACGAGTACCAAACTTGGTAGCATTAATGTCCAGAGTATGTGGTGCATGATTTCCATGCGTCAGAACGTCACCGTCCAGTTCCAACTATGGCCACCGGGTGCCGTGATAACTCATTCTGATTCATAGTCTCATAGACCCGACCAATCGCAGTGCGCTTGTAGACGTGTCGACATGAGCTTGGGCAAAAGGGCATTACTGGTGAAGCTGTATTATCAAGACGACAGTAATGCTGCAGCTGCACTTCGGGAATATCGCCTGTTGAAACGATTACAGGAGGGTCATCTTTCTCCATCTGCTGTGCGGAGCATGATGAAGAAGCTCGAATGAACTGGAGAACTGGGCGTTGCTCAGGGAAGAGGCCGACGACCTGTTACACAGCAGGTGGTTGATTAAATCGCTGTTGCTATGACAAATAATAATGCGTGCAATTTCCGATCGTCGGGCAGTGCACGTGCTCTGTCACGACAGTTGAACATCCCGTGGCCCACTGTACGGAAGGTTCTTCGAAGCATTCTCAAGTGGTACCCTACAAGATAATTATCGCACAGCAGCTTGCACCACAGGACGCACGACGTGTTGGTTTCACTCTCCACTTTCTCGCAAGGATTGAAGTTGATGAAGGCTGACCCTGGACTATCCTTTGGACAGACGAAGCTCATTTTTCTCTGACTGGTGAGATAAATACACAGAATTGCCGAGTGTCGAGATCTTCACCTCCAGTCACTGTGCATGAAGTTCCTTTGTATGGCGAACGCGTAACCGTACGGTGTGGCTTCGCGGCTACGTTGATCTTAGACCCATTCTTCTTTGAACAGGCTGGTACTCAAGGACCAAAGACGTGCATTGTGACTGGCACTGTTACTACAATATGCTTCACCGGCATGTGATATACACCCTACAGGAGAGAGCCGCATTGAATTCAACAGTTTTCAAATTCAAGTGGTTCAAATGGCTCTGAGCACTATGGGACTTAACAACTGAGGTCATCAGTCCCCTAGAACTTAAAACTACTTAAACCTAACTAACCTACGAACATCACATACATCCATGCCCGAGGCTGGATTCGAACCTGCGGCCGTAGCGGTCGCGCGGTTTCAGGCTGTAGCGCCTAGAACCGCTCGGCCACAACGTCCGCCGGCCGAAGTGGCTGCGCGGTTCTGGAGCTGCAGTCTGGAACCGCGAGACCGCAAAGGTAGCAGGTTCGAATCCTGCCTCGGGCATGGATGTGTGTGATGTCCTTAGGTTAGTTAGGTTTAACTAGTCCTAAGTTCTAGGGGACTAATGACTTCAGCAGTTGAGTCCCGTAGTCCTCAGAGACATTTGAACCACAACGTCCGGCTCAACAGGTTTTATGCAAGATGGGACACCACCGCACTTTGCTCGTTAAATTCATCTGCTTCTCCGAAGCACATTGACTGGCACGATCACCTTATGTCATTCCCCGTGATTTCCGATTGCAGGGCTATCTGAAGGACAGGGTTACCGAGGGAACATACACACATGTGCTGATCTGAAGTGCAGCATATCAAGAGAAGTAGCAGCATACCTACGTACACGGTTTCTTCTGCTGTGCAGAATGCAATCCTGCGCTTTCAGGCTCTTCTGGACACTGAAGGGCACCTTATTGAACCCCTTTTGTACCAATAACGGTATCGGTGTGTAATGGTATGATGTACTGTAGCAGTACATTGAAAGTATTTCAGTTGAACTGAATCTGCATTATTTCTCTTCCCCATGTCCTTGACAATAATGCTACCAAGTTTGGTCCTCGTACAGTAATTAGCTTCCCTGTTATAACGTGTTAGATAGGGAAAGTTTAATTACAACCTACCAATATGTCTGAGCTAGGTGACGGCTGAGCCACTTACTGCACTGAGCACTCATTACACCTTATCTTGTAGACGTTCGATTTACAAAATCTGTCTTTGTCGAATTTTACATTACGTGGTAAACTATTACCTAACTGATTGCTTGAGGAAAGAGCAACGCTGGCCGGAGTGGCCGTGCGGTTCTAGGCGCTACAGTCTGGAACCGAGCGACCGCTACGGTCGCAGGTTCGAATCCTGCCTCGGGCATTGATGTGTGTGATGTCCTTAGGTTAGTTAGGTTTAATTAGTTCTAAGTTCTAGGCGACTGATGACCTCAGAAGTTAAGTCGCATAGCACTCAGAGCCATTTTTGAAAGAGCAACTATTACTGTACATTATACTATTTTACCACAACTCTCCGGGCACCTGTTAGTGGACATAACATGTGCTGTTCCCACTCTTCGCTTTTATGACAAACTCTGCTGAGGAAACATTGAATGGGGCGTATCATTATCTGTAGAGGAATGGCAGCCCATTCGTCCTCAGGAACCGAAAGCAGAGAAGACTGTGAAGATGTTCGCTGAAGCCTGAACCAATTCGACGTTCTACCTTATCCCAAAGTGATTCCATTGGGTTGAGGTTGGGACTCTCAGCAGGCCATTCCATTTCAGGGATGTTATTGGCCACAAACCATTGCCTCAAAGACGCTGCTTTGTGATAGGCTGATCTGTCATGCTTATACAGTCTTCGTCTTGGAACTGTTCCATAAATTATGATAGTACATAATTTTAGAAAATGTGCTCATATACTTCCACTTTTAGCGTCTTCTTCAGCGCAATAAGGGGATAAAAAACCATGAAAGGCACCCTCATGCCTTAGTAAGTCTTCCTCTGTACTTCAATGTCGGTGTAACACTTGATGCCAGGTAACGTTCTCCAGGGATTCGCCAAACCCAGACCCTTCCAACGGATTGCGGCAGGTTATAGTGTGATTCGTCAGACTGAATCACTCGTTTCCAATCATCCACCGTCCAGTGGTGAAGCTCCTTACACCATCCCAAACGTCACTCAGCACTGAATACAAAAATGTCTGGCTTATGAGGAACTGCTCTCTTATTGTATCCTATTCTTTTTAACTCCTCTGGTGTAGTCACTGTAATAGCTGGACTACAGGTAGCACTTTGGAACTCAGGAGCGATTCATTCCACAAATTCCATGCGGTTTTTCACGACTAACCTCCGAAATGCTCGAAGGTCGCTGTAGGTTAGTTCATTACATCTGCCTTGTATCGGTTTAGCTGTGGTTGTTCCTTCGCGTTTCCACTTCACAGTCACTTCACCAGCAGTGGACTTGGGCAGCAGCAGAAGAATCTAAATGTCCCTTACGGATTTTTTTACTCTGGTGACATCGACTGACCACGTCCGAAGTGACTTGGTTCTCCTGCCCCACCCATTCTGCTGTTACCTATTTTCTGCCAACAACGCTATACTCACCACCTCGATTCATTCTGGCGGGACCACCTCTCTCGATATCTAGTGTTCAATTACGCATTATGGAAGTGCGTCCGCAAACTTTTATCGCATGCTGCGTATGGTCTCACTACATTGGCAGTTCTCTATGGATGGCACCACCTTAGTAAATGCATGCTGCTCAGGTGACTAATTTTTGTTGTTATTTGTGATTCTATCTATTCGTTTACTATATTTTTTGTCGTCTTGTCTACAAATACAGATAGTAAATCCTTTAGAACTGGTTTTATTGCAGTTATCCCGATTTCAGTTTGAAACGTTTCATTGCTGAATAGACTTTTGTGTGCTCAGTATAACATGGGTCTATATGCTGTTAATTTGTGTGTGAGAGGGGAGCAGGAAGATTTCTCGATGTTTGTATCAATAGTAGTAGGTTTTCTGCAGGTACCTGCTAATAATACGTTCAGTGTTTCTTTCTCGTGATGGTGAAGTCAAAGTCAGAATTAAGTGAACTTTCCTTACCTTACTGCCGGCCAGAGTGGCCGAGCGGTTCGAGGCGCTACAGTCTGGTACCGCGCGCCCGCTACGGTCGCAGGTTTGAATCCTGCCTCGGCCATGGATGTGTGTGATGTCCTTAGGTTAGTTAGGTTTAAGTAGTTTTAAGTTCTAGGGGACTCATGACCTCAGAAGTTAAGTCCCATAGTGCTCAGAGCCATTTGAACCATTTTACCTCACTACCGCCGAAAATTTTTTTTATTCCGATCTACGAGGCGTGTTTTTTAAGTAAGTACCGTTTTGAAATTTAAAAAAAGACGTGCTAAGATATCTCAATAATTTTATTTTTACGTGAAAGCCTGTACCTTAATGTACGCACTGACGTCATTACAGTCTGATTCTTCCTTGTTTACGTTGTGTACTGAATGTTTAAGATGCCACCGATAATCGTGACTCCCGCCGACTGTGAAATACGGGCTGTTATAAGATTTCTTGGTGATGAAGGCCTAAAAGCGATCGATGTTCGTCGTGAGATCTGTGCAGTTTACGGAGAAAACATTATGAGTGATGGAATGGTAAGAAAGTGGGTGAGAGCATTTAAAGATGGCCGCACAAATGTGCACGATGAACAACGGAGTGGGCGTCTTTCGGTCGTTAATGAAAGTTTGGTGCAGGAAGTGGTCAATTAGGTGGGAGAAAACAGACGCTTTACGATTTCCTCCTTGCGGGATGACGTTCCTAATGCTTCTCGTAGAGTTTTGTATGGCATTGTGACCGAGCACCTGAATTACCGAAAATTGTGCGCACGTTGGGTACCGAAAATGTTGACGGATGTGCACAAAACCAAACGTTTAGACAGTGCATTGACTTTCCTTGAGCAGTACCACAACGGCGGTGATGATTTCTTAAGGCAAATTGTTATGGGCGATGAAACATGGGTGGCCAACGTCACACCAGAATAAAAGCAACAGTCAATGGAAGTTGAGCAAGGGCATCGTTTTGCTGCAAGACAATGCCCCTCCGCATGTGGCGAATCAGACCAAAGATCTCATCACATCTTTTCGATGGGAAACTCTAGATCATCCTCCGTACAGCCCCGATCTTGCACCCAGTGACTATCATTTGTTCCTGCACTTGAAAAAACACCTGGGTGGTCAGCGTTTTCGAGGCGATGACGAAGCCAAAACAGTGGCGATGCAGTGGTTAACAAGTCAGGTGCCAAACTTCTATGAGGAGGGTATTCAAAAACTGGTACAACGTTATGACAAGTGCCTAAATATTGACGGAAATTATGTAGAAAAGTAGATTAAGGTACAGGCTTTCAGGTAAAAATAAAATTATTGAGATATCTTAGCACGCCTTTTTTAATCTCAAAACGGTACTTACTTAAAAAAGTTATCTAAATCATGAAACACCTACCATAACATCAACCTGATTCAGTTACAAATAATACAGGTTTATAAATTTTTGTGTTAGTAACATATGTTTAAGCGAAAAGACTGTAAATATTTAAACACACACACACATCATATATTTGATTATCAATGCAATTCAGTGATGATCTTCGACGTACTAAGCTCTGTATTTCTATATTGTACAATCTGTGAACTGTTGGCGTCGTGGTTTCGTATTTGTGTGTTATTTAATGATGAAAATAGTTATTTATAACGACGTTTAGGATTCTTTCTGCTGTAAGTACCTTTATTGTTGTTGAAAATATAGAACTGCAGCACCATATTGAGATAGCAAGTGACTAATAATACGTCATTTGTAGGGGAATGAAGTACCTTGCAGATTCTAACTATATCCAGTAAACGAAATTGTACTGTAATCCAGACGTCCACCTGAAGATAACGGTGTACACCCTCGGAACATGTCGTAGGAGAAAACTGATGTGACTGGCACACATAAGTGTTTTAATTCATGTTTTGTGTTTAAATATCGTTCCTTTTTAATTTTTCCCAAAACACCGCTCGTGCCTAGACATGAGAAGCCTTCTATAAGAAACTGTTCAAACTCGTGTTGCAACAGGACTAGGCATTTCTGCGTAGGTCTATTGGAATGCAATTTGGTCGGGCGCGACATTTGAATGGCACGCCTGCACGGCATGCGAGGGAAGGGGGGCTACGGAGGCTACCTGTGGTCACTGGTTCAGAGCGTCTTCTGCTCTGGCGGAAGCCGTCACGGCCGCAGGGAAGCAAAGACGCCACGAGTTCCATCCGCGTGGTTCCAGACGAAACGTGGACCACGGGTCGGTTCTTACTGATTTATTATCATCTGCACATGTGCAGCGCGAACAATACTATATACAGAGACACACAAGGTATCATATGAAAAAGGGTTTAATTATGCATCTGATGACATAAAGATGTCACCTGAGTGTTATACATAAATGTAGTTAGAGAGACAAATAGTTTTACTTATAACGTATGCATTTGATAATTTATGACTTTTTATGTGATCATGCCACCAATGTGGTTGATTAATCAAACTTTTGGTTTTGATGAGCCGCTCCGACTGAGAAAATCATGTTATACATAGGTCTAATAATTAGCATACGAGATTCATTTTAACTGGAAATAAGTAAAATTTCCATACGAATAGAGGTACACTTACAGCATGTTAGAATGTGTTGGCAGCGAATACTAGTAAGTAGATAGACTATTTAGATTCTAATATTATTATTTTTTACTAACTATTTCATTGTTTACTGTTAAATTTTATATAGTTTTCCCATAGTTTGAATTTCATAGAAGGTACTTAAATTCTGAAGACAGCAATGGAAATAGGCGACAAAATCTGATGAAGATGGTGTACATTTGTAACGGTAAACTGAATAACAAAGATGCCAAGACAGTAAACAACTTTCGCCGATGAAGGTTCAAGCTTGTATAATTAAACTCGTATTTACGGGGAAATTATGGCACTTATAAATCATTACAAAATATGTTTTTGAAGCAGAATTTTAGCGCGGAGCTAATGGCAGAATCGGAATTTCAATTAAATGTATGTATAAAAAGTTGTTAATTTATGCTGGTGACGTATATGGGTGCACTTTTCACTGGTGGAAAACGTTGAGGGTTAGAGAAGGGTTTAGTTTTGAGAGGGGATGACTGAGGTATTAGAAGATCTGTGGCCAGGTTCCTCGTGATTCGTCTGTGGTGCCCTGTCTGTAGTGGTTTGTCTGTCGGGGCTTTTCTTTCCGTCGCAGTCTTGTGAGTTTACCATTGGGGCGATCGTGTTGAGCGATTGCCTAGCCGCCACGTAGGTGTCGGAAAAAAATCGAGTTCCTTGTAGACGCTGACGAAGTTCTGCACTTTTCGACGAACTTTCTGGCACAGTCGCAGGACTTAGAATTATTCGGGAACAGTCTGGACTCCGATAATTTTGCAGTGCTCTACGGCAATTAGCGGAATCGTTATTTGAATTCCATACCAAATCGACCTGCATCAGAATACTTCAGTGTGTCGGTGAGCCAGTGTTGTGTAAGGATATTTTATCGTAATTTGTAGTTGTGAAAACAGTCTGGTATTTTTCCAGCTAGTTCATTAATTTATTAAATGTATGATGCATCATTATTCACCATTGGAGGCTGGAATCATATTGTTTATCGTTGCACAATAGCTTGTGTTCATATCCAGAAAATTGTAACGTGCTGAGTCGACAATAAAGATTATTTGCGAAAAACTTAGATCACTCGTAGTTGCGTTGGTGATTTGAAAACACGCATCCGCAGCTCATGGTCGTGCGGTAGCGTTCTCGCTTCCCACGCCCAGGTTCCCGGGTTCGATTCCCGGTGGGGTCAGGGATTTTCTCTGCCTCGTGATGACTGGGTGTTGTGTGATGTCCTTAGGTTAGTTAGGTTTAAGTAGTTCTAAGTTCTAGGGGACTGATGACCATAGCTGTTAAGTCCCATAGTGCTCAGAGCCATTTGAACCATTTTTTTGAAAACATGCAGCAATGTGTTAATTTAACGCTAGAGAACTATGGACTTGAGGGCCTTCCTTAAATGAGTTAAATTAATGTACAGTATCAAATTTTCTGGAGTACATTTGTCTAGGTAACATATTTAGATGATTAACGCAGCAAGAACTCAGGTTGTCGTAAGTGCGAGATAAGCCAATGCAAATAAGTAACCAGAGAAACCGCCAGAATGGTGAATGCAAACATGCAAACGCCCATACATTGTGTTGTGTAGGTGCCACATGACAGTTTGTGGGTTAGAGTTTCATTCCTGTTGCACTTGGTCGGTCAGTACAGGGACAGCTAACGCTCTTTGTGGTTGACACTGGACGATGTCTAATATGTGCCCGACTGGAGACAGATCTCGTTACCAAGAGACCAAGGCAATATCTCGACGCCCTGTGGAGTTTGTTGAGTTACAACAGCGCTATATAAAAGACATCATATTTACGCCAGTGACTGTAACACTTTTTTATTTCACGATTGCAATTTCGGCCTTAGGCCATTATCAAGTGAAGAGGTTATGGCTATTAGGCCATGTCAACCTACAATGAGCTGACACATTTATATGTCTTTGTCATTACTGTTAAATACGTTGGTGACGCTGTCAGCGAGCTTTATCCTGATAGAAACACTCCTGGAGTGCTGTTACGAATTGCAGAACAACAGGTTGGATCACCAGACTGGCGTACACATTTGCAGTAAGAGTGCACTGGTTAACCACGAGAGTGCTCCTGCTGTCATATGAAATAGCAACCCAGACTATAAATCCAGGTGCAAGCCTAGTCTGTCTAGCATGCAGACAGGTTGGCTGCATGCCTTCAACTGGCCTCCTTCTAACCAACACACGGCCACCACTGGCACCGAGGCACAATCAGCTTTCAACAGGAAACACAACAGACCTTCACCCTGCCCTCCAGTGAACTCACGCTTGACAACTGAAGTCGGAAATGGTGGTGGTTTACGGTCAGTGGAATGCACCTACAGAGTGTCTGGCTTGGAGCTATCTTTGGAATAATCTATTTGTAACAGTTCGCTGTGTCACTGTGGTGACAACTGCTGCTGTGGGATGCTGCACGATGCGCCAAAGCCATTTGCCTAATACGATGGTCTTCCCTCTCGGCTGTGCCACGCCGAAGTCTGGAGCCCGGTCTTCTTGCGACCATACTTCCTTGTGATGACAGCTGCCAGCAGTCATGCATGGGCTGTGCCACGGCTAGTGTTTACACCCATTAATTGTTTGTCATCTTCTATTGGGGTAGTGCCGCCTCGTTTTCTTATTCCATTTATTGGCGTCACTAACTTCCTACCTTCTTGTCCGTGAGTGGCAGCAGCATCGCGTATCGATAAGCGCACTGTTGTACCATCTCTGCAGCGACCGATAGTATTTCTGGGTCGTCATGTGTTGGGTAGTCAGTGAGTGGGAGATGCACCAGCAGTGCAGTCGCGACAGAGCAGCAGTCACGGACGGACCAGCAGTCCAGTCGGCCGGTTGTCGTGGAGCAGCAAGAAAGCCCCTGTCGCGAAGTCGGGCTGGAGCCACTGGCGGCGTGCACGCGCGGTTGGAGTATGAGGTGCTGCTTGCGAGTGCTACGAAGTTCGTCGCCCACCGATCTTGGACATGAAAGTTGTGTCCTCACTTAAATTACTATTGAGCCTAAACTGTTACCATTTCTTCGCTTGACCTGGTTGTCGCTCTTGGGACACTCCCGCGAGTAACAACGTGTGTGTACTTAAGTAGGCTAACATTCCAGCTCACTTCCTGTGAAATTTAACTTAATTTATTCGCTGTTATGGAAGTTCACCTTCGGTATCTTCTGCCTTGTGGCCGTCGACTTTCCCGTTACCTGCCCTGGTCGTTTATGTAGTTTTAGGGAGTGTATTTTCCTCGTCGTGTTGTTGCTGACCAGCGCAGCGTGTAGTTCTACAGCAGAGGTGTTGTTGGTCGTTGTAGGTGCCAACATTCTGTGTGTTCTGTATTGAATTCTTGTGGTCGGTTTGCTGTTTGTGTGGAGCGGAACTGATGTGGTTGATTGGTCGGTCGGCTGTCTGTTGGTTGGGTTGCCTCCAGATTAAGAAGTCGTGGGACAGGCTGCCTGTCTCACCTAAACGGGCGTTAATGTTACAATCCCTGGCTGACCATTGGGAACTTATGAGCACCGTTCCTTGTGTCTTATGTAGTAATTTCCTTGTTTGTATTTTAGTTATTTGGTTGATGTGTGGCTTACAGCCGAGCATCAATATCTCTTAAATTAAGGTTCTTGTCTTGCCCTTAAGGCACGAGATTGTTATATTTTTATATGGGGCGTTCATCCGAATTTTACTGGACAGGTTTTAAGAGAAGGCCTTTTGCGTTTTAGATTGAAACTCCTTCTAGGCCTTAAGCAGTTGAACATATTTTGTTGATACGTGGCCTTCAGCCGAGTATTAATATCTCTTAATTAATGTCCTTATCTTGCCCTTAAGGCATGAGATTATTATTCTTTATTTTATATGAAACGTTTTAAGATACCGCCTTCTGCCCTTTAAAATTGAAACTTTTCTTTCTAGGGCTTAAGCCGTTAAATTATTTGTTGATTAGCGGCCTTCAGCCGAGTTTTAATATCTCTTACACTAATCTTCTTTCTTTCCCTTAAGGCATAAGATTTTTATGCTTTTGAATGGGGCTTTCAGCTCAATTTGTGAGAAATGTTTTGAGATAAGGACTTCTGCCTTTTGATTGAAACTTCTCTTATTGCTTAACATGCGACCTCCAGCCTAATTCCATTAAAATTAAATTGCTAAGGCCTTCAGCAAATTAGATTGAAGATTTAGAAAATATTCTTATGTGAAACCTCCAGAAGAATCTTGTATTTCAATTTTGCTTATGCTTTGTGTCTTGGATTTTGAATGTGACCTTCAGCCGACCTAAAGTTAATAATTGGAGGTCGATTAAAATTTTGAGTGTTTGCATCCTTGTTGTAATATTGTGTATTGATAAATAAAGTTTTTATGTTGAGTGCAACTGACAGGAACTCATTTTGGCCCCTTTCCACAACCTAATCCGCTCTGTCCTGCTAGCCCAGGCATTTCAATGCACTGTGGCTACATTCCCGCCAATTCTTTCTGCAGTATCGCAGAAGGAACATCCAGCTGCTCCTAGCCCTATTACACGACCTCGTTCAAACTCAGTCGTTAGTCTTTGCTGCCTTCATGGCATTCTTGACTAACATCAATTCACTACATCCAATCTCAAAGCTAACTAACTCTCACTACGGTTACAGTGTGCATTTAAATCAAACCTGATTTTTTCTCCTCATGGTGGTGTTACTAGCGCCACTCTTATGCGACTAGTCCGTAATTTCAACTAAGAACATGTTTCAGATGTAGAAAAACGCCTACCAACTTTCGTTTATTCCGTATAACTCCTCCTTGGTGCTGCAATTTTATTCCGCCAGCGTACGTAACTGTTAGCCGTAGACGTCGTCATGCGCCACTTCGACTGAAGGTGATGCCACGAGGCCGAGAAAAGGAAAGATTAAGATATAAGTATAAGTTTATTATCTCTGATGGCAGTGGACATGAAGGTAAAAGCTACTGGCAAGAGAAAAATTAAAGAGGACCGCAAGAACACGAGTGAACAGGGGAGAGAGGAGGGGGGAGTGTGGAGGAGAAACAGGACGGGCAATTATAAAGTAAATTCATTGCAGCGATAAGGAAAAAATAATTTGGAAGTGAAGATTACTTGGCTGTTGCACGAGAGCTAGGGATCGTTACACAGCTATCGCAACAAAAGCCGTTATGAGAACAGCTGAAAGTGTTCCAGGCTCTTCTTAAATTCAGTACCGCAATGAATGTTCCGCTATACAAAGAGATATTAGTGGGTAGGAAAATGGCCGAAGTGGAATACATCGATAACGTCCTTTTCTTTTAGATTCAGCAAGAATACCAAACACACCAGATGTTACTGCTCTGCATGGTTCTGAGGGATATGTAAGACTCTCTACCAAAATTTCCTATCCCGGCGTTTTCATGTACCAGGCTACAAAGCACTATGTAGACAGAAGTCGAAGAAAAAGAAATGGAGTGTGGAAGGAAAGAAGCTCCAGACTGTAGCGCCTATAACCGCACGGTCACTCCGACCGGCCATGGAGAAGAGTGTACAATTAGGATATAATGAAAACAGTTATGTGAATTCTGTAACTCGACGAATTAGACACTTTACATTGTTATTTCAATTGCATTTTATGGTTTTATAGATTAGCATGAATTCTTGATTTTCAGACGGTGTATTGAGATGTTCATTAAAACTAAACTCGTCTTGTGTACGTTTTGTCGTGTAGTAATATGTTGGTAAAGAGCGTGGAAGATTGATTGTTAAGTGCTGTTGAGTCTATGGAAAGTCACAGTATTTATTTGTAGGTTCTTTTGCCAATCTCCCCAGCGTCTCTCCAACTCCACGTCAACGTAGTCTAGCTGAAACTTTCCCCAGTAATTAGAATAACTAGGAAGAGTAACATTCAAGTGCGAATCCGACCTAACTGTTCATCAGAAATGAGCACACGTTTACCTCTTCCTTCACTACAACTTTTACTTTCGTGTTATAATACGTAATACACACACTTATAAGTTCCCTTCGTCCCTATCAAAGCAAAAACGAAATACGAGTCGTTAATATTACGTTCTACAACAGGGATAATAAAAATCAGAGATAATGGAACGATAATGTTCGCCTTTCTTATGGAAGGAGTAACATCTTGGATTCCTACAAGCAGCACAGTATCTGATACAGTTATTTCCGTAATGAAACACAATATTACAATTTTACACCGTGGTCTTACGTAATTCTTTCCACTTTATGCACACAACGAAAGACATTCTTCTATCAACAGACATGTTCTATAAGACAAACCTGATATTGTACATGAGTGTCATCTTCGTTTCTTCTACTGGACTTCCTCTGTGACAGTGGCTTATATCGATTCCCAGGACTTGAATCGGAGAAGATATTGTTAGTCGGAAGCCAACAGCTTACACGACCTAATTCTAATAATTAGTTGCGCTCACGTTAGGTAACGTGCCAATTAACCGTTGCGGCCAGCTGGATCCACAACAGAGCGTGCAATGGTGTCCGGCAGTCGGAGCGTTGCGTAACCTTTTGTCATATTCGCTGTTTTCACCGCAGAATACCGTGAGGATAGCACTGGTATTCTAGGTGCAGGTCACTGCATGGGCCAAATTCCCGTTGTGTACTGACTCATTCAGTAGATGCGGAGAGTGGGATTTTCCTACTCATCAGCTACAAGAAAATCGCTGCCGGCGAATCAGGTCATTGTTGTACCATGAACTACACGAAACGTGGATCTCAAACTAAACTGAAAGAACTTACAGGTAATGCTCGTATCACATAAAAAATGCGTTCTTTCATGCCGTCCGACAGCCTTACCAAAAAAGCGATAAATGATCTCGAAATAAATCTGAAATACTACTAAACGGCGGAGAACAAACCGTTATATCATGCAGCGAAGATCACTAAATGCAACCAACAAATGGAGAAAAATATTTATACCCAAAATAAAGCAAAATTACTGGCCGCTTGATGTATTTATTGAAGTAAAAAATTAGTGCAGACTCTAGCCCTGCCAAGTATCCAAATATGTGTGAATTCCTAAGGGACCAAACTGCTGAGGTCATCAGTCCCTAGACTTACACACTACTTGAACTAACTTATGCTAAGAACAACACACACACCCATGCCCAAGGGAGGACTTGAACATCCGGCGGGAGGGGCCGCGCAATCCGTGACATGGTGCTTCAAACCGCGTGGCCACTCTGCATGGCTCCAAGTATTTATTGTAGTGATGTAGTCCAGTACTTCAGAAAAAGCAAAAACCCCAGACAACTCGAGGTAGTCATAAGTGCTGAAGTAATATCTGTATGTAAAATTCGGTTTTTTGGTTTCATCTTCTTTTCCTGTTATCAATTATGGTGAATGTGAGCGGACAGGCAACGTGACTTTCTAGCTCTCCGTATTATTCTTCGGTGTCTCAATCACTGATGTCCTCAGTCAGCCTCCTCCAACATCAGCTACCTGTCACCATTCCATAGCTGCAATACATTGGCTCTGTCCGTGTACAATGCCTCCTCCTTTATTTCAGTCATACGACTATGGAACAAATCACCCACTACACAGCGTCTGATCCAAAACCACTCTGCATTGAAGAGAAGAGTAAAACTTTATCTTTATCATCAGAGTAATATATAGCATTTGTGTATTGTCATGCACCGAATCAATAGAAATGTTATCCTAGCAATTCTTTCTGGATGCTAGTTCCGATGTACAGGTAGGTCACCGAGGACGTCACTTGCAACCGCGTTGAAGTCGTCCACCGTCTCATCTCCAGTAAATTTGCTAGACCGAAATATCTAAGATAATGGATGTGTCCCACTTTTTTATGTGAAACTAGGTCACTTGTCCGGGTGTTAAAATGCGGGTTGAACCTTACTAAGTGATTTTTGGTGAGTAGATCCTGAATTATATTTTTTTTATTGTATTTGGCGTTATTTCCATACTTTACATATTGCGCATGTGCCTCATTACTTAGGACTATGTCTTTCAGGAATGCGCTCCATGCCACGAGTTGAATCCCGAGTCAGTAATTTTTGGAATTTCTGTCAGTTTCTATACTTCCAGTAATTCTAAAAGTTCCTTATGACATATCGGTTAGGAGTCAGCTCCTGGCTTTCGCGTTTATTTTTCTCGAATAATACTGCTTTTGTCGCTTACTTTTCTTTAGTTTCAGTATTTTCTTTGTCAATTGCCACTCAAGAGAAGTAACTGTGTAGCATGTTTACAAACGATGTTCAGCATTCGACTCTACACTAATTACGTACACATATTCACATGAACGCATTTACATGTTTCCAAATCAAAACACCAATTTTTCCATTAAAATCCAAAGAAGCACAAAACACAATCCAGAGTTCCCCTCTTTCACACAAAGACAGACGACCACTGACGTCTAAACTCACAACTGGTCAGGCTGAGAATGAAACAGGGGCACTGACAAACGAGTACACAAACAGTCGCTGAAAACATCGCGCACATTCACAGGCCATTAAGGCAATGAAGCTACACATGTGCCAGAGATCCGACACAAGTACTTGGTAAGAAGTGCGTTACGAAGACATAGTTCCACCTCCCTTTAGACCACTGGTGGGCAACGAGCGGCCCCAGACCGAATCCGGCCCTCGAATGGTTTCAATCCGGTCAGCGGAAGAAATTCGCAAAGCTACTCATGTTGCTTGTCGACTGGGATTGCCTATTTCATTGTCGTATTTTGCTTTTCTGTTCTTTCTATTATTAACAACGGTAAATTACTCATGTCGAGTGTGGACGTATTAGAACACCGAAAATGTTGAAATTGCACAGGTTGCTTTTATAGGCGTTAATTTTTCCATGAAGACGTTTCAAGATGGGACCGATGGCCGTAGCAGTCTGGTCCCTTCAATCCCACAAACCAACCGTTTGAAAAATCCTGGCAACCTATCTTCAGATGTTTAGATTTATTTTTGTGTTATAAACATTATTGCTTTACTAAGGCATTGCACAATTTTTCGACAGAAGTATGTAAGACAGCTATTGCAAAACGACGCAAGTAATTACTGAATGTTCATGACGAATAAATAGCTGTTAACAGTTGAATGTGGGTGTACATAAAATGAATGTACTATCAAAAACACGTGCTCTGAGGTATAATTTGTTGGTGTGATGTGTCGGGAAAGGGGTGCCTTCCATATCGGTGCGTTATCCCGTAAACATTAACGTCGCGGACGCTATAGTTTTGACTTCATGTGATACAAGCTTAAATACTCGCAAGTACATGAATCAGGCTCACGAGTCGACAAAGGTTGCTTTAGACTGTTGCTTTCATGGAGACAGTGGCTCAAATGGCTCTGAGCACTAAGCGACTTAACTTCTGAGGTCATCAGTCGCCTAGAACTTATAACTAATTAAACCTAGCTAACCTAAGGACATCACACACATCCATGCCCGAGGCAGGATTCGAACCTGCGACTGTAGCGGTCGCTCGGCTCCAGACTGTAGCGCCTATAACCGCACGGTCACTCCGGCCGGCCATGGAGACAGTGCTGGAGACATAAAGCGTTCACTATCTGGCTGTCTAACTGCACAGTGGGATACTTCTGGACATACGCTAGTGCTATTGAAGTGGTCTGCATTGGTGTGTACTCCAGTAATGACTAGACAAAGCACCGTACCTATTTCTCAGTAGTGTCTGGACAAGAAGCAACGTATGTGATAACAGTTTAACACATTGACTGCCACGTGAGTTAAATATAACTCACAGGAAGCGTTCTCTTCGGGCCACGTGAAGTAAATACAACTCACGAACATTTTTGCAGTTAAGGCTTCGTGGTGCAGTTGTAACTCACAAGAGCGTGCTGTAACTCGGTGTTATAGTAGGTTATGGCCCCAGTAACAAATCATGTTCGTGGCCTACGATTTTCAAGAGCTCAAGAGTAGTTATTGACATTTGAATTCGTGAATTACATATAACTCACATGGATCAGTCGTACTGGACTTTTACAGTTTTATTTACATTCTTCAACTCTAACTGCAACAACAATGAAACTGAAAAATTTGGGTCATTTCACTTTGTTTCTCTAAAACCTGAATGCACTGTGCTTTATGAAAAAACACTCAACTCAAAAATATGAGTCACAAGTCTTACATTTCCGTGCTTTTTGTTTGCATTTCTTGACAGCATGCTCTCGTCCAAATTCATTCTTCATTTGTTTGCAGCACACTGTACACCTTTGTCTGGCTGCTCCCATGTACAAACTACATGTACAAATCAATTTGTTGAGTCACTTATTCTAAAATTTCATCAGTTACAAAATATTCGAAGAAATCTTATGGTGTCTGGCCTTTGAGAGTTAGTGCAACAGAAGCATATACACCAGAACTGGAATGAATAAATGTAAAGTGTTTCATATTTTTATACGTAACTGGCCCCCAGACAATCCCATTAGATTTTGTTGTAAGTGTGTCATCTTCATCTTCAGAACTTTCTGATATTACACTTACTTCAATTGAACTTCAATCAAGTGCAGTAGTTAAGACACTAACACGCTTAGAGGTGCTTTGTTGCCTGGTTTTAACAGCTGTGTAGTCTGGTTCTTTGACTGAATGTGGACATAAAACTCTTCTTCCTACCCTCACTGATGTGATTCAATCATTAGAACTCCCGGTTTCGCTTTCGGTGTCCTCTGGTAAAATTTCGTCTGAGCTATCAAAAAATAAAGACACAGAATCATCACGTATGTCCATAACTTCATCTAAAATCTGCTGTACATGCCTTTGTTCATCTTCATAACTTCTGCGAGACATTTTCTGCTGCCACAATATCACTTTGCTACGGAGCAAATAACACGAATAAAGACTGTAGCAACAAAGCGGGAAAGGAATAATAGAACTGTACACTGAGAATGTTGTGGAATGAAAAACCGACAGGAGTACAAACCTAAAATTATTGGTGACATAGCAAATGACACACCTGGTACCGTTACTCTGGGGCCGTGTGAATCATATGTAACAAACACAAAAAAAATTAAAAGAAGGTACTAAAATTCAATATTTTCACTTTATTTCCCCTTAACAAGTTTATTTGTAGCAAACTAAAGCACGATATTGAAAAAAGTAAATGGCCCCAAGGGGTCGGTAACCAAACTATACCATGACAGTCAATGTGCTAAAGAACTGTGAGAGTCTGAGAAGTTGGTCATTGTGGTTACATGTCAGTTACGCGGAATATGCCATGGGAGATGCTGTTGGTGTCGGTGAAACACTCGACGGTCTCTGAGACGCCCACCGCCCAGCCTCAATGCTCGGCGCCGGCCGTTGTCGCCTACATCACTCACTCCACGGCCACTGACAATTAAAATATCACCACCGTGATTCAAATTCGAGTTACTGGCAATTGTACATGTGAGATACTGTGGATGAACAGGGGTTAAACACCAGACAAACGTATTAAAAGTACATAAACACCGATATCAGATAGAGTCCGCGCAGAATAATGGGGCTGGTAGGTGCGCAGTCTGCAGGGCACGTTTTGGGAAAACGGTAGTGATGAGCCTTACAGGCAGGCATTGCTAAGGGAAATTCCGAGCGCTGGAGGGGAAGTGCAGTTCAAAAGTGAAGCACATGTTCATATTTTTTGTAAATATTAAGTGGAGCCCCTCTACGCTCACATTTGCATGGTGACCATTCAGAAAGATCTGTCACCTGAACTTTGATTGGTATCTAAGAAGAATTCTACTGAAAATGCAGCGAATTATTTTCGCCTGGCTTGTTAACCGTTTGTAAGTTTCAGAGAAGCGTCATGAGTGGCAAATTTTGAATAAAACTTACATATATATCATGTTGCCATGTTAAAATTTGCTTCTTTTGCCAAAACACGGTGCAGTTTACACATTACCATCTCACTAACACGTCGTGTAGGCGCAACTGCGAGAGAATTCTGAAACAGTGGTTTACTAAGTTTATTAAGTGGGGAAATCAGGAGTAGTAACATCAGTAGCTTATGAAACAGCGGATCCTCTGTACAAAATGAACGTGTAATCTCTTCACTTACATTGTTCCAAATCCGTAGCATTGCTCATATCACCAACTAGTAGATTATTTCATCTAAAAAGGTCTTTAGTTAGTAGAATAAACGGCAGAAAGTGAAGTTCTTCATATGAGCCATACGGCGAAGTGCTCTCCTCTTTGCAAGCTATCATTTGCCAAAATCTCGATATCTCAAACAGTTTATGAGGTATGAGGAATGTTGTGGATATTTCTCTCTGGATTCATCACTGGCGTGGTGCGATCGCAAATGGGTCTGCTACATCAGTTCAGTATTCTTGAGATTGGTGACAGATAGACACCTCCACCCAAATCTAAAGAATAAATCAACATGTTAGTTAAGTTTTTTACTCAGCAACATATTATGTAATTTGCACCAAACGGAAAATCACAGCGAACCCTATTTCTCATGACAATTTTTTTAGTATTTGGTGTAGTGTCTTACTTCCATGTAAATATGACACAGTAATTATGACCATTAACAAAATGATGGGGACACCATCATGAACCTGATATGTAAAGCTATAAATAATGCCAAAATCAATTTTTTGCCTAATTGTTTCTGTAATATCGTTTGAGAAAGATTGCAAGGCGTGCACCTAGACACTGTCATCGCGGACTGGCTGAAAAGTGGCAGACGCTGGCGGCCCCCCGCCCCCCCCCCCCCCCCCCCCACCTTTGGAACAAACGATTGTAGTCGCGTCTCGCTTTGGGCGGAAACACGTCACTGCACATCACTGTGATTTCATGCCAGGACTCGAGCAAATCAGGTGCCCAATGCTGCAAGTCTACTATCCAGCCCTGTTAGCAATCCAGTTTCTCAGACGACCTCAGCGTTACTCTACACAGGAACATTCTGTTTGTCTGCCACGAACACTGGTCTTCTCTCGGTGGGAACAAGAACAGGGTATGTAAACCTCTCACTACAGCTTGGGTGACTTCCTCCATTCCTGCTCGTCGCAAAGAGACAGTTTTAACTAGACTACGAGTAGAACACCATATGTTAAGAAGCGACTGCACTACTTTGTTCCCACTGTTGTGAACCATCGACGGAGAGCCAATTTCTAATCTAGCGTCGCTTTTAAAATCCTTTTGTTTGAATGTGTATTTGGCATCTGAGCTATCATATGCTTTTGCTAGACATAGTACAGGCGGCAGAATGTGATCTACTCTTTAGTCACCAAAGCGACATTGCGAGGCAGGTCTAATTTTCGACGTGGATATCGACTAGAAACACTGAACGGCTTCTTTAAAAAGGAAGGTTACATTAATTGTTCATTGAACATTTCCACTGTTTGTATTCTTTTAAATAGCATTGCACATTCATTTCCGCCGTTCATTTTAGTTTTACCCACCTAATGAAGCTATCTAGGCTTTATGTGCCAACAAACTTCAAGAACCGTGGAGTGCTTTCTGTAGAAAACGGCCCGTATTATGTCGTGGTTTTGGCGCTTATGAACTCAGCTGTTTTGAGACCTAAAGCCCGAAGAAACGAATAGTCTGATACTTCCACTGATTTCATCCATTGTCACTACATCATGCAGGCAATAAATCAACTCACGAAAATCGTCACCAACACATCAAATCCTCCAGACTCACGAAATTGTGTCACTGTGCTGCATCAGTCTGAAATGGTGACGCGTGATGATTTCTGAGCGTGCTAGGGACAAAGGCATGGAACAGTTTTGTGGACCTCACGTTACGTCGCTGGCCATCACGTTCCACTGGCGGTCTCAGCCGCTAAGGACAGGGCAGTTGGGCAGTTCCTAGTCGGCGCTAGCTCGGCTGCGGTTTGGAGCGCACACGTACGAGCGCGTATACCAGCCGATTACACGGCGCTTTGGCGCTGTCTCTCTCGTTCTCATAGCCTTCGGCCACACTGCGACCCGTGTACCGCGCAGTACGGTGGTCGCCAAGCGAGCACAGGACAGCGGCTGCGCCACTCCACAAGTCTCACGTCTAGTTCAAACAAAGCCTTGCGGTCGTCCCAGTGACAACACAGCTGCAAACAGATAATTCGCGATATAACCTTGCCAATTTTCTGTAGCACTTACCTGTATGCGAAATTCGGTGCGCATATGTATGCATTGTGCTGACGGCGTGTGAATCTGTGCAATGGTTTCAATATGCGTGCATATAACTGTGTGTTCGTGTGTGTTTGTGTGTGTGTGTGTGTAGGTGTAGGTGATAGCGTGCGTGTGTGCCTGTTGGTGTCTGTGTGACTGTATTTCGATGTCTCTGCATGAAGGACGTTATACTCCAGGACGTAAACAAGTCTATGCTAAATTAGCTTCTTCCTGTCCCCCGACTCTGCTGTTAAATAAATGACCTTCAGAGTAAGACAAGGAGAAATACCAGCTGAGTGAAGCAAGAACCATGTGCTGCCTTCGAAAGAGAAGCGCAGATCAGGTCCAGCAAAGCCGAGGTATAACTACTTTATCAACAGCAGTCACAAACCCTGGGGAAGAGTACACCACCATTTTTTACAGCACTTCTACATCTACATGACTGCTCTGCAATTCACAGTTATGTGACTGGCAGAGGGTTCATCAAACCATCTCGTTACAGTTGGCTAATGGCTAATGGCTCTGAGCACTATGGGGCTTGATATTTGAGGTCAACAGTCTCCTAGACTTAGAACTACTTAAACATAAATAACTTAAAGACATCAAACAGATACATGACCGAGGTAGGATTCGAACCTGCGACCGCAGCAGCAGCGCGGTTCCAGACTGAAGCGCCTAGAACCGATCGGCCACAGCGGCGGCCCTACAATTTCTCTACCGTTCCACGCCCTAACAGTATGCGGGAAAAGCGAACAGTTAAATCTTTCCTGTGAGCTCTGATTTCTATTATTTTATTACGATGATCTTCCCACTCCCCCCCTCCCCCCTCCGTGTAGGCTGGCTCAATGGAATATTTTCGCATTCGAAGGAGAAAATTGGTTAGTGATATTTCGCGAAAAGATCTCCCCGGAACGAAAAACTCTTTGGCTTAATGATTGCTACTGCAACTTTTTTATCATCTCCGTGATACTCTCTTCCCTATTTCGCGACAATACATAACCAACTGTCCTTCTTTGTCCTGCGCCAATCCTAACTGGAACGGATCCCTTACCATGCAGCAATACTCCGGAAGAGGACAGACAAACATAGTGCAGGAAGTCTCTCTAACACGCCTGTTGCATCTCCCAACAAGGGACCCTTGAGTAGGAGGTCGCCAAAGGCCAATGAATATTACGGCATTCGACGCCTCACACACTCTCTACCATGTACCAAAGTATTGGCTGCTAATGGCAACAGGGCGAGTGACTAGAGATATCCAATGGTGAGTACAGCGTGAGGCTGCTGAGAATAGCTGAAATGCTTCGTCGACGAGTAACTCACGACAGTGCTGCAGTGCTATTGTTGGTGAAACAAAGCAGAGCAGTGGCAGCAGAGAAACAAAGTAAACAATGCGTTATATGTACAGCAACAGTTGCCGAAGTTGACATTTTTCAAAAATTAACCAAAGGAATTTCGCTGAGTGCGAAAGAAGTAGCAGATGAAATATTAGCGTTTCTGTAAGATGAATCACTGGGATGTGTGAGCCATGTAAGCTTAACTGTGAGGACAATGCACATAACGAGTGAAAGTAGTATTGAAACAGGTGAAACTTCCTGACAGATTAAAACTGTGTGTCGGACCGAGACTCGTGGTTTGCAGAAGAGCTTCTGTCAAGTTTGGAAGGTAGGAGACGAGGTACTGTCAAAATTGAAGCTGGAGGACGGGTCGTGAGTTGTGATTGGGCAGCTCAGAGTACTTGCCCGCGAAAACAGATCCCGAGTTCGAGTCTCGGTCCGGCACACAGTTCGAATCTGTCAGGAAGTTTCATATCAGCGCACACTCCACTGCAGAGTGAAAATCTCACTCTGGAAACATCCTCTAGGCTGTGGCTAAGCCATGTCTCCGCAATATCTTTTCTTCCAGGAGTTCTAGTTCTGCAAGGTTTGCAGAAGAGCTTCTGTGAAGTTTGGAACGTAGGAGACGAGGTACTGGCGGAATTGAAGCTGTGAGGACGGATCGTGGGTCGTGCATATGTAGCTCAGTGGTTAGAGCACTTGCCCGCGATAGGCATAGGTCCCGAGTTCGAATCTCGGTCCGGTACACAGTTTTAATCTGTCAGGAAGTTTCACATCAACGCACACTACGGTGCAGAGTGAAAATCTCACTATTGAAACGTGTTGAGCCATGTAGTTCATCACCTTGTTGGACAGGGAGCCGTAATTGCAGTCTCCAGTGAAACTCAATAAAGGACAATTGCTGTCTAAGGAGCAGGTAGTAAACGTCCTTACCTACATAGATCATCCGCAGCAAGGCAAAAAAAAAAAAAAATTCAAATGTGTGTGAAGTCTTATGGGACTTAACTACTTAGGTCATCAGTCCCTAAGCTTACACACTACTTAACCTAAATTATCCTAAGGACAAACATACACACCGATGCCCGAGAGAGGACTCTAACCTCCGCCGGGACCAGCCGCACAGTCCATGACTGCAGCGAGCATGGAAAAAATCAAGTTATGAACAGATTTCGAATGACCGTGTAGTGCATAAGAAAAACGACGGATATTCAAGGAGGACAAACCGTAGCTGTTACAAAAACTGGAGTTTGCGACTTTCAAGGATGCTCGATAATGTTTACAGGTTGCGCATGATAGTGGTCTACTACGTTAAGCCTACCAATTGTGCTCGAAATAGATTACAGTGATTTCAGGAGAAGCTGTGGATGGATAACTTAAACAGTGCTACAGAACTGGAAGACGTAAGATAACGAAATTACAAACACAGCGTCAACTTGATGATGCACGGCAACCAGCGAAATCGTCCCGAAAATTTGTAGGTGAAGTAAACAAACTTATCCCATCGTTCAATAAGGAAATTGTTTTCAACACTGGCCAATTGGAATTCGAAGAGGAAATGCATATGAAAGGAACCTTGGAAATTTGTGGTACTAAAAGAATTTTATCAAGATCATCTAACTTCAATGTCTTAAGGCATTCATATACAGTTATGCCGACTGTTAATCTGGATGATAAATTATCTGCAAACTTATTTATTGTGCTGTGTGAGGTTGGAGGCGCTCTGTCTCCTACTAATGTTTCTCGTGTTTGCGATCTTGCTAGGGCAGTAGAGAATACTTACGTCACAGCAAGCAAGACTGGGGAAACCAGAGTAAGAGAGCTACAACTATTGTATGAACACTGCTTTTGGCCAATAGGTGGTCAAAACAACTTGCTTTTTCTCGACTCCTGGTGTGCGAATAAAAATCATATTCCTTTACAGCAAACTATCCTTTCTGACAAGTGTGTGACATTGCTACTCATATCAACTGGAACCACTGGACAAATTAAGGCCGTAGATGTTTGTTTCTTCTGTGCCTATGAAACACATTATCACACTATCTCCAGCAGTGTCTTGAAGGACAGCCAGTTTCACGATAGCCTCCACGACAAGCTGTTTCACATTCGCTTGCAAGCCAGCGCATTCCACGAGTTCTCATCACCCCGTTACACCGATGTGATTCTATACGAATTCTTTAGGAGTGGATGACTAGCTGATTGTAACTCCTAAGGAGCTCACCTTCGATTTCGACAGTGCGAACCTTTGCGAGTACGGCGATACGCCATTTTTCATTCGGTGCTCGTGGTTCAATTTAATATTTTGCTTTGAACATTTCTTAAATGTGACGATTTCCGTTTTGTGAAGTGAAGACTGGTCTTTGCATCTTCCGGAACTCGTTTTCTGTTGCCCTCCTGGTGCATATTATTACTCATTAGGAGCTAATATTTTTCTTGACATAGTTATTAACACAACACTTTCAAAGCCTAAAGGCTGTGTGATTTATCATGTAAGCAAAATTTAACGGATTCCTTCTACTTAACTGGGAAGTCACGTAAAGCTCGCAGTCACGTAATTTGAGAAATAGCTACTTCCACAAAATAGTTGTGTAGTATGTTGTACTGTTTAACCGCGATCTTCACTGTGCATTACGATTACAATCTGATAGCATGATAAGTACTTCAGGGAGTTTTTCCAGTACTACCTTACGTGTAAAATGCCACGTTATGCAATACAACTGCGATCTTGACTGCGTGTTATAAATACGAATGTAACTTTTTATAGATACTTCGGGGAACGTTCAGCAGCATCGCTTGTCCAACCATTTACCAGGGCAAAACGATCTCCCAGGACTTAGCTAGAGGCAATTTGAATTCAGTAAAGGAAGGTTACGACGATGGTGATATACCAGTGAAGCTGTCCATATTACTCACTGTCCAGAGAAGAAGTGTATCGGTGGTATTGTGGTAGCCAGAGGAAGGTTATTCGACAGTCTGTTGTGGTCTACAATTTTGTAGATTAGCTCTCTCAGATCCATTTGCTTCTATTCGAATTTGTTGATTATAGCATTGTACGAGTAGTCGAATGACAAGAAAATGAAAAAAGAAACACTCAAAGAGGCGTCCATAACGTTCCAGAGGAGGACCCATTGTCTGCAATGTGGACACTGGACCCTTTCTTGTGGTGTTGGTCAGGACACAGGGTTTGGTCGATGGTACTGCAGCTAATTCTGATATAGTGTCTGGAAGATCGAGAGAAAAGCTGTAATTGTAAACTAAAGATGTACTCGAACAAATACATCGAAGGCACTTGGATAATCGTTACAAACAGTGCAAACAGTGATTCTATGCACGTCCATCTGAAGAGGATTTGTCTCTCAACACAAACCTTACACTAAAAGTCAGAACGCACTCCATCAGCCCTATTCATAACTGGATACCTAAGACAACAGTGATAGTAAACGGATATTCATAAAGCATATAACTATTGTGATTACGAAGGTAATGAAAGTTATGAAGAAGTGCACAAATTCATCATTTTAGTTGCTGTTACTTAGAGATTTGCACTGTACGCTGCAACAGCACGTCTTACTGCCTTCTCTACTTCAGTCGTAGGTTATGCAACCAATGTAGGACAAACCAAAACTGTTATGAATGTAATAGATATATTCTGAGGTTTACACACAGAGGAGTGTTCTAAGGAAAGTGAAGACTGAAACAAATTTCTGGTGATTTTGGGATTATGTTCAGTGTATCTGCCGGCTTTGCAGCTCCACAGTATTTTCTCCAAGTCTGTGATAGGGGCAGAATCGGCGTAATTAATGAATGTCACATGCCACCATTTACATTAGGATCTTAATTCTGGTGTTGGCTATCTCGTAGGTTACTTACTATAGCCCCTCTGTTTCTGTCATGTATTTTGTCTCTTTATTATCTGCCATTGTCAGTTATTGCAATTATTAATATATGTTATGTTATGTTAACCGGAGACCTAGAAACGACGGAGAGGCTCCGTCCCCGCCGCAGCCGCAGTGGTCCGCAACCCCACGACGACTACCGCAGTCCACTTCACCCCACCGCCGCCCCACACCGAATAACTCTTTCAGGGTTATTGTGTGGTTCGGCCCCTGGTGGACCCACATGGAACGTCTCACACCAGGCGAGTGTAGCCCCTATGTTTGCGTGGTAGAGTAATGGTGGTGTACGCGTACGTGGAGAACTTGTTTGCGCAGCAATCGCTCGATATAGTGTAGCTGAGGCGGAATAAGGGGAACCAGCCCGCATTTGCCGAGGCAGATGGAAAACCACCTATAAACCATTCACAGACTGGCGGGCTCACCGGACCTCGAAACAAATCCGCCGGGCGGATTCGTGCCGGGGCCGCCGCTCCTTCCCGCCCGGAAAGCCGATTATTAATAGAACGAGACCATAATTGTAAGATATTTTGTGTAATAGGTACGATGTACGTTGATTGCACAGAAAGTAGGTATAATGGCACTAAAAGTGTAAAAGAACATATTAACTGTATTTAAATACACTAACGACTTGTTTCTATGTCTCTCATTATTAAGTGTAAGCCGGCCGAAGTGGCCGTGCGGTTAAAGGCGCTGCAGTCTGGAACCGCAGGACCGCTACGGTCGCAGGTTCGAATCCTGCCTCGGGCATGGATGTGTGTGATGTCCTTAGGTTAGTTAGGTTTAAGTAGTTCTAAGTTCTAGGGGACTAATGACCTCAGCAGTTGAGTGCCGTAGTGCTCAGAGCCATTTGAACCATATTAAGTGTATGTTGCCTTTAAAGATTATAATGATATCTCACACCCAGCCCTGACGAGTGCTCTACCTATATCACTTCACAAGTGTCGCCACAAAGGTTCGAATCCTGCCTCGGGCATGGATGTGTGTGATGCCCTTAGGTTAGTTAGGTTTAAGTAGTTCTAAGTTCTAGGGGACCTATGACCTCAGCAGTTGAGTCCCATAGTGCTGAGAGCCATTTGAACCATGCCTGTGTGGTTGGATTCCCAGATACCGTAAGTACACTCCTGGAAATTGAAATAAGAACACCGTGAATTCATTGTCCCAGGAAGGGGAAACTTTATTGACACATTCCTGGGGTCAGATACATCACATGATCACACTGACAGAACCACAGGCACATAGACACAGGCAACAGAGCATGCACAATGTCGGCACTAGTACAGTGTATATCCACCTTTCGCAGCAATGCAGGCTGCTATTCTCCCATGGAGACGATTGTAGAGATGCTGGATGTAGTCCTGTGGAACGGCTTGCCATGCCATTTCCACCTGGCGCCTCAGTTGGACCAGCGTTCGTGCTGGACGTGCAGACCGCGTGAGACGACGCTTCATCCAGTCCCAAACATGCTCAATGGGGGACAGATCCGGAGATCTTGCTGGCCAGGGTAGTTGACTTACACCTTCTAGAGCACGTTGGGTGGCACGGGATACATGCGGACGTGCATTGTCTTGTTGGAACAGCAAGTTCCCTTGCCGGTCTAGGAATGGTAGAACGATGGGTTCGAAGACGGTTTGGATGTACCGTGCACTATTCAGTGTCCCCTCGACGATTACCAGTGGTGTACGGCCAGTGTAGGAGATCGCTCCCCACACCATGATGCCGGGTGTTGGCCCTGTGTGCCTCGGTCGTATGCAGTCCTGATTGTGGCGCTCACCTGCATGGCGCCAAACACGCATACGACCATCATTGGCACCAAGGCAGAAGCGACTCTCATCGCTGAAGACGACACGTCTCCATTCGTCCCTCCATTCACGCCTGTCGCGGCACCACTGGAGGCGGGCTGCACGATGTTGGGGCGTGAGCGGAAGACGGCCTAACGGTGTGCGGGACCGTAGCCCAGCTTCATGGAGACGGTTGCGAATGGTCCTCGCCGATACCCCAGGAGCAACAGTGTCCCTAATTTGCTGGGAAGTGGCGGTGCGGTCCCCTACGGCACTGCGTAGGATCCTACGGTCTTGGCGTGCATCCGTGCGTCGCTGCGGTCCGGTCCCAGGTCGACGGGCACGTGCACCTTCCGCCGACCACTGGCGACAACATCGATGTACTGTGGAGACCTCACGCCCCACGTGTTGAGCAATTCGGCGGTACGTCCACCCGGCCTCCCGCATGCCCACTATACGCCCTCGCTCAAAGTCCGTCAACTGCACATACGGTTCACGTCCACGCTGTCGCGGCATGCTACCAGTGTTAAAGACTGCGATGGAGCTCCGTATGCCACGTCAAACTGGCTGACACTGACGGCGGCGGTGCACAAATGCTGCGCAGCTAGCGCCATTCGACGGCCAACACCGCGGTTCCTGGTGTGTCCGCTGTGCCGTGCGTGTGATCATTGCTTGTACAGCCCTCTCGCAGTGTCCGGAGCAAGTATGGTGGGTCTGACACACCGGTGTCAATGTGTTCTTTTTTCCATTTCCAGGAGTGTATACAGGAATGCCTTCGGTCACAAATGTGTTTGTTGTTTAACTGTTTGTATACGGGACTCAGTCAGTGTGGTTGGGGCAGGTGGACGGCTTTTTTTAACACATCTTCCAACGATCATAGCGTTGGAACTATAAACGCAATAAATGTGCGATTTCCGACGATGAAATATGATTAACTATTCGGTAAAAGTGGATTACGAGACAGTAAAATTAACAGATATACAAATAGTTTTAATGAGCCATGACTTTATTCCTAAAAAAAACTTGTACACTCCATTCTTACACAAAACTTCCCTCCTTGCGGTGTATTTGGAGACACTCAGGCGTACAGAGGTTTACTTTACGGTTCGGACACTACCAGGACGTTTCCTTTCGGTCCGCCTCTCCCTTTTGTCTCTTACTGGCTTCGGAGCACACTTTACAGGCACATGTTGTATGTGGGTTTTTTCGCTTTTCGTGTCTTTTCGGCAAAATGTCATACGATAAATCTGCTATGTCCACTAACACGACACGACAATCTCTGGAAGTGGGGAAAATAGGTTCCTTAACTGTAGAAAAAACTGGGATGTGATGCACGCGTTCGTGGTGCCCATGACAAGAAATATTTCGACGGTTTGAATTGCTCTCTCTTGTAAGAATGATAAGCAATCATTTGGTATGGTTTATCCATTCAACTCAGAACAGCAAATAACGAGGCGCTGTTTTCCAGTACAGGTAGGTCAGAATACGATCACTACGCTAGAGCACAATTCAGAGACGATTCCTCCTCCTATTTGGTTACCGACAGAGGGAAAAAATGGTTCAAATGGCTCTAAGCACTATAGGACTTAACATCTAAGGTCATCAGTCCCCTAGACCATTTTGCTACGAGTATACAAGACAAGAGGAGATGTTGAATCATAAGCTGATTTTCCAAAATCTTTATTACCAATTTCAAACATATGATAGGTACGATAGGCAATCACATCTCTATCGTTAAAACTTTCAAGACCAGGTACACTGGGGACTCCGCTACCACCTCTTACTATGGCAACGGTGAACCATCCATTTCCATGTGAAATGGTGTCGTTTATATCCAAGCTAAAATTAAGAGAACATCCAAGAAATACACAAGGTCCATCGACGAGGGCGTGGGCTGCAACACTCTTCACTGGAATGCGATTCTTCTTGTCTGCTGATGTTGTTGTAAGTTCAATGTTTTCTATGGTTTTGTAGACTGCCCCACAGGAGGTTTCGTCGTACCCGCACAACAGTCTACAAAACCATAGAAAACATTGAACTTACAACAACATCAGCAGACAAGAAGAATCGCATTCCAGTGAAGAGTGTTGCAGCCCACGCCCTTGTCGATGGACCTTGTGTATTTCTTGGATGTTCTCTTAATTTTAGCTTGGATATAAAACCTAACGAACCTAAGGACATCATACACATCCATGCCCGAGGCAGAAGTATTTAAAAAATAGTTTTTCCCACATTCCATATGTGAATGGTACCAGAAAAAGCACTACTGGTACAGTGGGACATGCCCTCTGCGATGCACTTCATAGTGATTAACAGAGAATAGATGCAGATGTAGATGTAGATGTAGATTACGTGTGTAAAAGTATGGGCGCTGTTCGAAAGTAAGCAAGCTACGACCGGATGTGAAACGGAAACCACTCTGAAACTCCGATGAAGATTTACGTAAATGTCCTGGGCAGTGTCACTGGTATGCCCGTCGATTGAGTCACGTCCCTCTGTTCAGTTGTGAGTGCACAGTGAGCACGTAAAGATGTCTAGAAACTAGTGCCTCACGCCAGGTATGAGGGCCAGGTGAGAGATTGCTCCTGATGTCATGCCATCCACTTAGCATAACTGTCATGCGTTTCCTTCTTCACGACAATTCTCGGTCGCACTCTGTGAGGGCAGTGAAGATGTTCTTGCAGTGTTTTCGATGGCAAGTATTTGATCATCCACTATACAGTCCATAATAGGCATCCCCTGAGTTTCATTTCTGCTCACGTGAAACATTGGTTATGAAGACAACATTGAGACAACGAACTGCCAGTCAGCTATAGAATTGGCGGAAAGCACAGGCAGCCACTATCTATGACGAGGGTATTGGAAAGTTGGTACAATGCTATGACAGTCGGAGCGATGAGTACGTAGCAAATAGTTGGAACTAACTAACTGTTACAAATAAGGCGTTTTTGATTTTTCACACTGTTTTCCATTTCCGAATAATCGTCGTACGCACCATTTCATTAAAATGTTCTGTGTATGGGGGAGTATCTAAAGCAACACGATTCCCTTCTGCCAACCTCCTTGGACTCGCTTCTAGCTGGAAAGCTGGTTCTGTGAAAAAATACCATCGCTAACCATCAACGTGTGTCAGAGAACGCGCCAGTAGCCGGAGGCAGCAGTGCAGCAGTGCCGTGGCGGCAGGTGGGGGCGGCGGCGGCGGCGGCAGAGGGCAGAGCAGGCACGCGGGGCACGCGGCCCGTGGCTGCGCTGTGACGCCGCCCCCGCCCCCACCTGCCGCGAGCACCTGACAGCGGGCCGGCTGGCAGCCGCCGCCGTGACGCGGCGACAGGCCGCAGAGGCCGCGCCGGATGCCAGTCTCAATCCCCCGCCAGACCTCCGGCATCCCGCGCCGCTAATGAATCATACTGCGCCGTCTCTCAAACTTACATGGTCACCAATAAACGCTGGCCTTCCAGAAATTCTGTGCTGCCCACGACAACTCCCTTGAAGACAGCATAATTGCTCTGTAAAAGTCAAAATCTTTTCTTTGTATTTTTTCCTACTGGTCATTATAATTTGTGTTTTTGTTTACTTTAACATACTGCAACGTGTTTCGAGCATATTATGCTCATATTCAGGTGATTATATACTGGCCATTAAAACTGCTACACCAAGAAGAAATGCAGATGATAAACGGCTATTCACTGGACAAATATACTAGAACTGACATGTGATTACATTTTCACGCAATTTGGGTGCATAGATCCTGAGAAATCAGTACCCAGAACAACCACTTCTGGCCGTAATAACGGCCTTGATACACCTGGGCATTGAGTCAAAGAGAGCTCGGATGGCGTGTACAGGTACAGCTGCCCATGCAGCTTCAACACGATACCACAGTTCATCAATAGTAGTGACTGGCGTATCGTGACGATGCAGTTGCTCGGCCTCCATTGACCAGACGTTTTCAGTTGATGAGAGATCTGGAGAATGTGCTGGCCAGGGCAGCAGTCGAACATTTTCTGTATCCAGAAAGGCCAGTACAGGACCTGCAACATGCATTATCCTGCTGAAATGTAGGATTCCGCAGGGATCAAATGAAGGTAGAGCCACGGGTCGTAACACATCTGAAATGTAACGTCCACTGTTCAAAGTGCCGTCAATATGAACAAGAGGTGACCGAAACGTGTAACCAATGGCACCCCAAACCATCACGCCGGGTGACACGCTTCCAATGTGCGTTCACTGCGATGTCGCCAAACACGGATGCGACCATCATGATGCTGTAAACAGAATCTGGATTCATCCGAAAAAATGACGTCTTGCCATTCGTGCCCCCAGGTTCGTTGTTGAGTACACCATCGCATGCGCACCTGTCTGTGATGCAGGGTCAAGGGTAACCGCAGTCATGTTCTCCGAGCTGATAGTTATACCGCTGCAGCCGTCGCCGAACTGCTCGTACAGATGGTTGTTGTCTTGCAAACGTCCCCATCTGTTGAATCAGGGATCGAGACGTGGCTGCACGATCCGTTACAGCCATGCGGATAAGATGCCTGTCATCTCGACTGCTAGTGATACGAGGCCGTTGGGATCCAGCGCGGCGTTCCGTATTACCCTCCTGAACCCACCGATTCCATGTTCTGCTAACAGTCATTGGATCTCGACCAACGCGGGCAGCAATGTCGCGATACGATAAACCGCAGTCGCGATAGGCTACAATCCGACCTTTATCGAAGTCGGACACGTGATGGTACGCATTTCTCCTCCTTACACGAGGCATCACAACAACGTTTCACCAGGCAACGCCGGTCAACTGCTGTTTGTGTATGAGAAATCAGTTGGAAACTTTACTCATGTCAGCACGTTGTAGGTGTCGCCACCGGCACCAACCTTGTGTGAATGCTCTGAAAAGGTAATCATCTGCCGACCGCTGTGGCCCAGCGGTTCTAGGAGCTTCAGTCCGGAACCGCGCTGCTGCTACGGTCGCAGATTCGAATCCTGCCTCGGGCATGGATGTATGTGATGTCTTTAGGTTAGTTAGGTTTAAGTAGTTCTAAGTCTAGGTGACTGATGACCTCAGATGTTAAGTCCCACAGTGTTTAGAGCCATTTGAACGTATAATAACAGTCTTATCCTATACTCCCCTGAAACATACGAAATTGCGTTAGTTCCTACTGACACACACACACACACACACATACACACACATACTCACACACACACACACACACACTTACACACACACACAAAACAGCTTCACAGCTTACACAAGGACATGAAAAGCGAAACAATAAAGAAGTTTTAGACCAAATCTCTTAATAGCACAGCTCACTCAAATAATAACAATATAGTAAGCTAATCTTGCATGAGCAACAACGTGCTACTCACCCCCCATAAGGATGTTAACCACTCGTCTGGTATAGTTAACGAGTAAATTAAGCAAATAACACTCGCATGCAGCAAATCTGACAACACACTCTCTCCCAGTCGTATGCAAGGCACAGAAAACGTAACTGTAAGGCACGACTTAACCAGAATGAAAGGTGCTCAGGACACCTGTTTCACAAGTTTAAATCACTGTCCAACGACGGAGGTAGTTGATCACCATAAAGGTTGCAACAGTTTTCAGATGATAAGAAATTCCAGGCCACGTTCCTCTCCGACAAATGGTTGAGTGGCTCTAAATCGGGTAGGCGTCTCAGCATCAAAGTCTCTCGTGCCATGCTGCCGATTCAGCCTCAATGATCAGTCTGCCTGGAAGATCAACATGTCCGCAGCACCAACAAACCCCAAGAGGCATATTGTGTCTCCAAGGTATCAACGTATTGCTGCTGGTCGCCTTACCACTGCCCACTTGGGGAAGTAGGTCCACTGGTTTCACATCAATCAGGCAAAGATGTTCTAACTGAGCGGCAATTATCGATATCAACTGTGTGCACCTCAGATGTGGCCAGACATACTCAGAAGAGTAGGATGCATGCGAGACAATGGAACACAGTGCATCTTGAAATCAGGTCCTGTGCATTCACAGAGTGTGGGATTAGTGGTAGTTGGAAGCTCCAACGATCATGCGTAATGAGGCTCTGTAAGGATATGGCTGTGAAGGACGGTAGGGAATCATATGTGCACTCTGTCAGCATGCCAGAACGAGTATTTGAGATGTGGATCGGATGCTCCTGGATGCCATGAGGAGCACATTCAACTGCCGGTTGTGGCTCATGTTGGTACTAAATATGTGTGTCGCTTTCTATTGGATCAGATTCTCTGTCGTTTCAGGCGGCTGGCGGGAGTAGTAATGACTGACAGCGTTATTTGCGAGATTAAGGCAGAGTTACCATTTGAACTATCGTCCACAGAGTTGACCGAGGTCCTTTGTTGTAAAGTCGAGTGGAGGCTCTGAATCAGAGGCTCAGTCGGTTCTACGATCGTGCAGGTAGCAGCAATGACGGCTGAAGACTTCTGGCATAACATGTCGGTCTCCTCAATCTAAAAAACGGTTCAAATGGCTCTGAGCACTATGGCACTTAACTGCTGTAGTCATGAGTCCCCTAGAACTTAGAACTACTTAAACCTAACTAAGGACATCACACACATCCATGCCCGAGGCAGGATTCGAACCTGCGACCGTAGCGGTCCCGCGGTTCCAGACTGTAGCGCCTAGAACCGCTTGGCCACTAAGGCCGGCTCTCCTCAGTCTGCTAACAGCCTTATCAAAGAGGGTGGAGCAGTGGACAGGCCATCTTGCCCTTCGGATGGGAAACTCCTCCTGAAGGTGGAAGAATAGGAAATGATCAACGGCATGAGGATGCATTTGGGAATGGAAACTAGTACTTTAAAGACACATAGTGTGCTTCCACAGGACATGTGGCCTGTAATAAAAAAGCGCCATGATCATCTCTCCATTGGTAAAAGATACTGGAATAGACCCCAATTCGGATCTCAGAGAGGGGACTGCCAAGGGGAAGGTGACTATGAGAAAAAGATTGAAAACCAACGAAAGGTTAATGTTCTACGAATTGGGCCGTAGAATGTCAGAAGTTTGAAAGTGGCGGGGAAACTAGAAAATCTGAGAAGAGAAACGCTAGGGCTCACTCTAGGTAAGTGGATGTCAGTGAAGTGAAATGGAAATAAGACAACGATCTCTGGTCAGATGAGTATAGATAAATATCAACAGCGGCAGAAAATGGTATAATGGGAGTACGATGCATTATGAATAGGAAGATAAGGAAGAGAATGAGTTACTGTGCACAGTTCAGTGAGTTTTTCTCATCAGAATTAACGACAAATCGGAACCGACAACAATAGTCCAGGTATAGTGCTGACATTACAAGCCGAAGAGGAAGAGACAGACATAATATTGATGATACTGAATGGGTAATTAAATACGTAAATGGAAACGAAAATCTAATAGTCATGCAGAATTGGAATGCAGTTGTATGAGAAGGAGTAGAAGAAAAGGTTAAGGGAGAATACAAACGGGCTTGGTACAAGGAGTGAAAGGGGAGAAAGACTAATTGAATACTGCAGTCAATGTCAGCTAATAATAACGAATACTGTGGTTTCGTAGGCTTTTCCGGCGTAAATAGGTCTTGTAAGTCTCTTCGGGTTTGCTCCCGGATCCTAAAATCCGATTTTAGGATCAGGGACACCAACCCCGAAGAGACTTTCAGGAATAGAAAATTCTCTATTAAAGAAGCACAAGAGGAGGAGATAAACTTGGAAAGGCCGGAGATACAGGAAGATTTCAGTTAGACTGCATCATGGTTAGGCAGAGAATCTGTAATCAGACATTGGAATGTAAGGTGTGCCGATTAACAAATATAGACTCACATAACAATTCATTAGTGATGAAGAGTAGGCTGGAGTTTAAGATTAGTCAGGAAAAATCAGTGCGAAAGAAGTGGGATATTGAAGTACTAAGGAACGAGGAGATGCGCTTAGAGTTCTCTGTGGCTACAGATAGTGCTATAAGGAATATCTCAGTAGGCAGCTCAATTGAAGAGGAATGGACATCTGTAAAAATGGCCTTCACAGACTTAGGAGGGAAAAAGACAGGTATAAGCAAGGTAACTGCAAAGAAAGCATAGGTAACAGAAGAAATAATTTAGTCAATCAATCAAAGAAGGAAGTACAAAAATGTTTAGAGAAATTCGGGAATACAGAAATACAAGTCGCTTGGGAATGAAATAAATAGGAAGTGCACGGAAGCTAAGGCGGAATGATTGCATTAAAGGATCTGCATCAAAGACACTAAATTAAATCCACAGGACACGTGGCCTGTAATGAAAAAGCGTCATCGTCATCTCTCCGTTTACAAAAGATGCCGGAATAGACCCCAATTCGCATTTCCGGAAGGGGACTGCCAAGGGGAGATGAGCGCGATAAAAAGATGTTGTACGAGTAGGGGCTTGGAATGTCAGAAGTCTGAACGTGGTAAGGAAACTAGAAAAGAGAAATGCTAGGCCTCACTCTAGGTACGTGTGTGTGAACGAAGTGAAACGGAAATAAGACAACGAACTTTGGTCAGATGAGTACAGCTTAACATCAACAGCAGAAGAAAATGGTATAACGGGAGTACTATTCGTAATGCATAGGAGGGTTGGGCACAGAGTGTTTTACTGTGAACAGTTCAGTTATCAAAATCTGCAGCAAACCAATACCGACAATGATAGTTCAGGTGTACATGCCGACGTCGCTAGCTGAAGATGAAGAGATATAGAATGTATATGAGGATATTGAAGAGGTAATTCAGCACGTAAAGGGAGATGAAAATCTAATGGTCGCGGGGGACTGGAATGCAGTTATAGGGAAAGAAACAGAAGAAAACCTTACAGGAGAAATGGGCTCTGAACAAGGAGTGATTGAGGGGAAAGACCGAGTTTTGTAATAAATTTCAGCTAGTAATAGCGAATATTGTGTTCAGGAATCACAAAAGAAGGAGGCATACGTGGAAAAGGCCGGGTGATACAGAAAGTTTACGGGTATATTACATCTTAGACAGAGATTCCCTTACCAGACACTGAACTGTATGGCGTACTCAGGACCAGATATAAACTCAGATCACAATTTAGTGGTGATGAAGAGTAGGCTGAAGTTTAAGAGATTAGTCAGGAACAATCAATACGCAAAGAAATGGGATACAGAAGTTCTAGGGAATGATAAGATACGTTTGAAGTTCTCTAAGGCTATAGATTCAGCGATAAGGAATAGATCTGTAGGCAGTACAGTTGAAGAGGAATGGACTGCTATAAAAAGGACACTCACAGAAGTTGTACAGAAAAACATAAATACAAGGAAAGTAACTACGAAGGAAACACGGGTAACAGAAGAATAGTAACAGAAGTTCTGCAAGGTTCGCAGCAGAGCTTCTGTGAAGTTTGGAAGGCAGGAGACGAGGTACTGGGAAAAGTAAAGCTGTGAGTACCGGGCGTGAGTCGTGCTTCGGTAGCTCAGTTGGTAGAGCACTTGCTCGCGAAAGGCAAAGGTCCCGAGTTCGAGTCTCGGTCGGGCACACAGTTTTAATCTGCCAGGAAGTTTCATATCAGCGCACACTCCGCTGCAGAGTGAAAATCTCATTCTGAAAACAGAAGAAATACTTCAGTTGCTCGATGAAAGAAGGAAGTACAAAAATGCTCAGGGAAATTCCGGGACAGAAATACAAGTTAATGAGGAATAAAATAAAAAGGGAGTTCAGGGAAGCTAAGACGAAATGGCTGCATGAAAAATGTGAAGAAATCGAGAAATAAATCATTGTCGGATGGACTGACTCAGAATATAGGAAAGTCAAAGCAGCCTTCGGTGAAATTAATAGCAAAGGTCGTAACATTAAGAGTGCAGCGGGAATTCCTCTGATAAATGCAGAGGAGAGAGCAGATATGTGGAGACAGTGCATTGAAGGCCTGTATGAGGGGGAAGATTTGTCTGATGTGACAGAAAATGAAACAGGAGTCGATGAGATAGGGGATCAATTATTAGAATCAAAATTTAAGAAAGCTTTGGAGAATTTAAGATCAAATAAGACAGAAGGATCGATTTCATTTCATCAGAATTTCTAAAATCTTTAGGGGAAGTGACAACAAAACAACTATTCACGTTGGTATGTATAATGTATAAGTCTGACTTTCGAAAAAATATTATCCACACAAATCCGAAGACTGCAAGAGATGACAAGTGAGAGAACTGACGCACAATCAGCTTAACAGCTCATGCATCCAACTTGCTGACAAGGATAATATACATAAGAAAATAAATTTGAGGATGTGTTGGATGACTATCAGTCCGGCTTCACGAAAGGTAAAGGCATCAGAGAGGTAATTCTTACGTTGTGGGGGATGCTGGAAGAAAGACTAAAGAAAAATCAAGACGCGTTCATAGGATTTGTCGACCTGGAAAAAGCGTTCGACAATGTAAAATTGTGCAAGATGTTCGAAATTCTGAGATATAGAGGGATAAACCATACGGAGAGAGGGGTAATATATAATATGTACAGGAGCCAAGAGAGAATGATAAAGAGTGGACGACCAAGAACGAAGTGCTCCGATCAAAATGGCTGTAAGACAGAGAAGTAGCCTACCGCACAATCTGTGCATCGAAGAAACACTGATGGAAGTAAAACAAAGTTTCAGGAGTGGAATTAAAATTCAAGCTGAACGGATATCAGTGATACGATTCGCTGATGACATTGCTATCCTGGGTGAAAGTGAAGCGGAATTACAGAATCTACAAATTGGAATAAACAGTCTAATGAGTATGGAATATTGATTGAGGGTAAATCGGAGAAAGACGAATGTAATACGAAGTAGCAGAAACGAGAATGGCGAGAAACTTAACATCAGGATTGATGGTCACAAAGTAGATGAAGTTAAAGAACTCTGCTACCTAGGTAGCAAAATAACCAAATGATAGACAGAGCAAGGAGGACATAAAAAGCAGACTAGCACCGGCAAAAAGGGCTTTCCTCGCCATGAGAAGTATCAAACATAAGCTTTAATCTGAGGACAAAATTTCTGAGAATATACATTTGGAGCACAGCATTGTATGGCAGTGAAACACAGACTTTGGGTAAACCGGAACAGAAGAGAATCCAAGCATTTCAGATGTGGTGCTACAGACGAATGTTGAAAATTAGTTGGACTGGTAAGGTAAGGAGTGAGGAGGTTCTGCGCCGCATCGTAGAGGAAAGAAGTACGTAGAAAACACTGACAAGGAGAAAGGATAGGACGATACGACATCTGTTAGATAACAGGAAATGACTTCCATGGTACTAGAGGGAGCTACGGAGGGGAAAAGTTGTAGATGAGACAGAGATTGGAATACACCCAGCAAATAATTGAGGACGTAAGTTGCAAGTACTACTTTCACATGGAGAGGTTGGGACAGGAGAGGAATTCGTGGCGTGCCGCATCAAACCAGTCAGAAGACTGATGACTGAAAAAAAGGAAACAGGAAAACGTGCGAAGAATAATATCGTTCGAAATTTCACCAGCACGAATGGGAGTCTGAACCTCAAATGCTGGGACCTTCTGCTCCCGCAGTTTGCTTTCTTGCAGGAGAGCATGCAGCACCTGTCTGGCAGGCCTACAAACTTTTACACGCCAAAATGTCGACATGGTAATTAATGAGACAGTGTCCTTAGTATTTGGCTGCCTAAAACCAACGCCAGTTCATGAAATTTACCACACTGTCGTCATAGCACCACCCACAATCATAAGGCAAGCTGTAGCTAGATCCTAAACAAGGCCAAAGTATGTACGTACAGTAAACCAGATGTAGTTTGGATTCCCAGGAGTCCGAAATAACGAAACAGCCTTATGATCACAGACACCCATTATACAGCTACCAAATGCAGCACAGCTAACTGCTGTCCCGATGAAGATATATCCGAATAACCAAATCTTTAGACGAACCGTCTGATATATTGCGAGAAAATTGGTGTCAAAATTACATTTATCGGACGTTAATAAAGCCTAAAGAATATTTGGCTACTCGAAATCATTAACTGTTTCTGACATCGAACGCGTTAACCGCTTAAGAACTGTCGTCGTACTGTGCAAATCAGCCTGAGAAAATGGGGATATAAAGAGAGGGACTGTGATTGTGGTGCAATACAAGATCATGAACATCTAATGATATGCTCAAAATAGGCAAAACTTCCACAATGGCAGAGCTTATCATTACAAATAATAAGGCCATCCTTGTCACTGATTACTGGAAATATACAGTATAGTTGATCCGGACACGTGAAGTAAGTAAGATTACTCTCCATGCAAAAACTTGTGAGATATTTGTCGGTTGTTCTAATACAATAACCGAAATATTGGAACTGAGAATCAGTGTTTGTTAACGATGATACGATGATCTACAGCAAAGGTATAACAGGAAAATGTTCAGCTTGTTGAGAGAATTGTTGTTGTTGTTGTGGTCTTCAGTCCTGAAACTGTTTGATGCAGTTCTCCATGTTACTCTATCCTGTGCAAGCTTCTTCATCTCCCAGTACGTACTGCAAACTACATCCTTCTGAATCTGCTTAGTGTATTCATCTCTTGATCTCCCTCTACGATTTTTACCCTCCACGCTGCCATCCAATACTAAATTGGTGATCCCTTGATGCCTCAGAATATATCCTACCAAACGATCCCTTCTTCTAGTCAAGTTGTGCCACAAACTTCTCTTCTCCCCAATTTTGTTGAATACCGCCTCATTAGTTATGTGATCTACCCATCTAATCTTCAGCATTCTTCTGTAGCACCACATTTCGAAACCTTCAATTCTCCTCTTCTCCAAACTATTTATCGTCCATGTTTCACTTCCATACATGGCTATACTCCATACAAATACTTTCAGAAATGACTTCCTGACACTTAAATCTATACTCGATGTTAACAAATTTCTCTTCTTCAGAAACGCTTTCCTTGCTATTGCCAGTCAACATCTTATATCCTCTCTACTTCGACCATCATCAGTTATTTTGCTCCCCAAATAGCAAAACTCCTTTACTACTTTAAGTGTCTCATTCGCTAATCTAATTCCCTCAGCATCACCCGACTTAATTCGACTACATTCCGTTATACTCGTTTTGCTTCTGTTGACGTTCATCTTATATCCTCCTTTCAAGAAACTGTCCATTCCGTTCAGCTGCTCTTCCAGGTCCTTTGCTGTCTCTGACAGAATTACAATGTCATCGGCGAACCTCAAAGTTTTAATTTCTTCTCCATGGATTTTAATACCTGCTCCGAATTTTTCTTTTGTTTCCTTTACTGCTTGCTCAATATACAGATTGAATAGCATTGGGGAGACGCTACAACCCTGTCTCACTCCCTTCCCAACCACTGCTTCACTTTCATGCCCCTCGACTCTTATAACTGCCATCTGGTTTCTGTACAATTTGTAAATAGCCTTTCGTTCCCTGTATTTTACCCCTGCCACCTTCAGAATTTGAAAGAGAGTATTCCAGTCAACGTTGTAAAAAGCTTTCTCTAAGTCTACAAATGCTACAAACGTAGGTTTGCCTTTTCTTAATCTAGCTTCTAAGATAGGTCGTAGAGTCAGTATTGCCTCATGTGCTCCAATTATTTCTACGAAATCCAAACTGATCTTCCCCGAGGTCGGCTTCTACCAGTTTTTCCATTCGTCTGTAAAGAATTCGCGTTAGTATTTCCCAGCCTGACTTATTAAACTGATAGTTCGGTAATTTTCACATCTGTCAACACTTGCTTTCTTTGAGATTGGAATTATTATATTTTTCTTGAAGTATGAGGGTATTTCGCATGTCTGATACATTTTGCTCACCAGATGGTAGAGTTTTGTCAGGACTGGCTCTCCCAAGGCTGTCAGTAGTTCTAATGGAATGTTATGCACTCCCGGGGCCTTGTTTCGACTTAGATCTTTCAGTGCTCTGTCAAACTCTTCACGCAGTATCATATCTCGCATTTCATGTTCGTCTACATCCTCTTCCATTTCCATAATATTGCCCTTAAGTCCATCGCCCTTGTATAGACACTCTATATGCTCCTTCCACCTTTCTGCTTTACCTTCTTTCCTTATAACTGGGTTTCCATCTGAGCTCTTGATATTCATGCTAGTGGTTTTCTTTTCTCCAAAGGTCTCTTTAATTTTCCTATAGGCAGTATCTATCTTACCCCTAGTGAGATAAGCCTCTACATCCTTACATTTGTCCTCTAGCCATGCCTGCTTAGCCATTTTGCTCTTCCTGTCGATCTCATTTTTCAGATATTTGTATTCCTTTTTGCCTGCTTCATTTACAACATTTTTGTATTTTCTTCTTTCCTCAATTAAATTCAATATTTCTTCTGTCACCCAAGGATTTCTACTAGCCCTCGTCTTTTTACCTATTTGATCCTCTGCTGCCTTCACTACTTCATACCTCAAAGCTACCCATTTTTCTTCTTCTGTATTTCCTTCCCCCATTCTTGTCAATTGTTCCCTTATGCTCTCCCTGAAACTCTGGACAACCTCTGGTTTAGTCAGTTTATCCAGGTCCTGCCTCTTTAAATTCCCACGTTTTTGCAGTTTCTTCAGTTTTAATCTACAGTTCATAACCAATTGATTGTGGTCAGAGTCCACATCTGCCCCTAGAAATGTCTTACAATTTAAAACCTGGTTCCTATATCTCTGTCTTACCATTATATAATCTATCTGAAACCTTACAGTATCTCCAGGCTTCTTCCATGTACACAATCCTCTGTGCAAAATTCTACCAGGTGGCTTCCTCTTTAAATTTCTTCCCCCCCAATCCATATTCTCCTACTACGCTTCCTTCTCTCCCTCTTCCTACTATCGAATTCCAGTCACCCATGACTATTAAATTTTCTTCTTCATTCTGAATAATTTCTTTTATCTCATCATACATTTCTTCAATTTCTTCGTCATCTGTAGAGTTAGTTGGCATATAATCTTGTACTATTGTAGTAGACGTGGGCTTCGTGTCTGTTTTGGCCACAATAATGCGTTCACTATGCTCTTTGTAGTAGCTTACCCGCAATCCTATTTTTTTTATTCATTATTAAACCTACTCCTGCATTACCCCAATTTGATTTTGTATTTATAACCCTGTATGCACCTGATCAAAAGTCTTGTTCCTCCTGCCACCGAACTTCGCTAATTCCCACTATATCTATTACCTATCCATTTCCCTCTTTAAATTTTCTAACCTACCTGCACGATTAAGGGATCTGACATTCCACGCTCCGATCCGTAGAACGGCAGTTTTCTTTCTCCTGATAACGATTGGGTGGTTTATACGCTACAAAATAAATGAAAACATTTCCTGTCACACAAAATTGAACACTGTGCTCACACAAAACTGAAAACTGTGCTCATCTGAGAGCAACCGGTTTCAGGGCAACAAGTGAATGAACGGCGAAACATTATTAGTGATCGATCATGTAGGGTGTCCCGTCCATTAGTGCACAGTGCAGCTCTCCATATTCAGTAAGGCTCTTGTGTTTTCATATATTTGTCGAGTTGTGACGACTCAAAGGTTCTCTTCCTGTTTTACACAGATCACAATATGTAGAAATGAAAGATAGACAAAGAAAGAGGGAACACACTCCTCGTGGCAATGTGTTAGTACAGAATGTATCCAGTACATAGAAGATCCGAATGTATCCAGTACGTAGAAGATATGAAGGAACGAAAAGTTTCTGCATGCTGCCACGTTTCTGCACGCGCAGGCCAACAAGTAACGACGAATGAAGCGATGAGCACCATCGACGTTTCCTCTTCGCCAAGCGTGCCTCCTCAGGCGTGCAGTTCTGCCGGCAAGCACCTCTGGGTCAGATCCTCACTCTGAGAAGCGCTACCGCGTTACGCCAGGCGGAAAGACGTACTCGTTCCTCGTTAAAAAGTTTCACCAACACTACCTCGCGTCTCAGATACTAAGGCAATTACTTTCCGTAGCAACAGCGTCGACTCACAGCAGAATAATGCCTAGTAGCATTCAGGGAATTCAGACTCCGAACTACTCGGCAGATCTGTTGTTGACGTATGACCAACAACTAATGATGTGCGTGGAGCACTATACCAGCCTTCAGTCATATTTATTCCGCCTTGTTTGGGTAAGGAAAATTATAATATCGACATTAATGATGTAAACGGATACTGTCTGAATCTAAGGAACGTTAATCCAGTGCGAGCATCAAAACAGAACGACAGCGTAGTAAATTTACTGGGTACAGATTTTTTCTGTCACATCTTCTAACTGGCAGAGCTTTTTCTCCACTCCAAAAATAGTGTATTACCACTACATTAATACCTCTGTTGCCGTTGCAGCTGGTGGTTATTACATCGAATTGTGTGTTGTAGTTCCGTCTATAAGGTCATGCAGTGGTTAGGGGCTGGAGCCACATGCCGGAGATCGGGCTTCAAATCCGCATCAGGTCGTGAAGATTTAGGTCTTTCCGTGGTTTCCTTAAAACGATTAAGGTGAAAGTTTTTGGAAAACACTGCTTCCGCACCTACGGCCTTGTTGAGCTTATGGAGCATATGTCTCAACATTAAAGCCGCACTTCGAACCGAAATCTTCCCCATTTATATACTGAAGAACTACGTGAGAATCTGTCATTTGACAAACAATTTGTTTACGTACTTGTATGAAAGGTAATGATCCTATTGGAAGAAATAATGCCGGCCGGTGTGGCGGAGCGGTTCTAGGCGCTTCAGTCTGGAACCGCGGGACCGCTATGGTCGCAGGTTCGAAAAATGCCTCGGGCATGGGTGTGTGTGATGTTCTTAGGTTGGTTAGGTTTAAGTAGTTCTAGGTTCTAGGGAACTGATGACCTCAGATGTAAGTCCCATAGTGCTCAGAGCCATTTGAACCATTTGGAAGAAATAAAGTCTTGGCTTCCTCTGAAGTTTGAAGCCATTTGTAGGGGGACCTGGAAGTTTCATAGGAATGTACTGACAATGGTGGATTGAAGTAATCACCCCGAAAACGCTCTGTAGGCTATGGAAACATCTTGACGGTCCAACCCAGTTCGTAGGATGATGTCCAGGGAGTTTAGAGCACGGGAAGGAGTTAATGGCAGACAGAAGCTGTTAGTTACATTACGTGGCGTGTATGGGTAGCTTAGGAGACAATGCGTTACCAGAGACCACCAAAGGGCTTGGGTTCGAGATCCACTCCTTCTGCGGAGTGTACGCCTGTTTGAAGGAAGACTTTTGCACGGTAGAGCCTCGCGAGGATGTCTCATTGCTGCAGCAGTCGTTTACTAACATGTAAAATTGTGTGCAAATATGTGGTGAGAATGTAGAAAAGCATGGAAGTACACTTCGTGTTACTTTCTCGACATACGACGTATTCTAAAACAAATATCCTGTGACCCATATATAACTGATGGGAGGCCTGATTGAAGTTTCACGCATGCAACGCTATCTATCGACTTTTTAGGAAACTACTGCAGTGTTGTTTCCCAGTAGGTGAGAACAGATAGCAATGGCAGAGACTATCGTACGTGCCGAAAGTGGTGAAGTGCGCGGTGTGATTAGATTTTTGGTGTGGAAAAGATCTTCAGCTATTGTAATCCACCAGAGTTATGCATAGTGTACGGGCCTGAAATAATGAGTGACAAACACAGTTATAAAGTACTAGGAAATTTTACTGCATCATTAGTTCCACTACGAAGTAAAAAGCATTTGTGACTAGGATCCCTGCGCTGAAAGATTTTTTTTTTTTCAATCATTTCATCTTCAAGCAGAGAATAGCTGCGTAGTACACAGCCTGACAACCTTCACACTGAAGGATTTGTCGCGGAGATTCGTGCCCGACACGGGCGCGGAGAAAAATTTCTCACCACATGTATTTCGCGACTTGGAAGGGCAAGAGCCCGGCACAAGTAGCAAACGTGAGCGTTCTCACTGGCGACATGCAGCCAGTCAGTTTCACGGGACATGGCATCCGACGCAGAACTTCTACTTCTTTTCGCTAGGCTGTGAATATAACAGTGAATACGGAGAATAAGCGGAGAAAGGAACGTAGATGGTGGGTGCGTAACTTTCTCAATAACGGGGTAGTCATCGAGCTTACACTTCTGTGATGCGTGACCTTAAACTTCAAGATAGACAGGGCTTCAAATACTTTGTTATTATGTCTACGACGGACTTTGAAGTATTACTAAATATGACGGCACAGTACTACGCACTGAAGGATACAAATTTTCGTGAGTCTGTAACTCCTGCTGAACAACTTGCCGTTACATTACGCGTTTTAGCTACTGGAGGGTCGTACAGCTCCTTAATGTACATGCATAGGATTTCCAAATCCAAATCAGTTAAATAATACCAAAAACGTGTCAGGCTATTATAAAGGAACTTCAGAGAGAAATGGAGGTAAAAACTTATTTTTATTGATTACTTAGAACAAAATAACACTCAAGTTAACACACAGATGTAGACATTTAATTGTTTTCTCTTAAAATGGTTGAAATGGCTCTGAGCACTATGGGACTTAACATCTGAGGTCATTAGTCACCTATAACTTAGAACTACTTAAACCTAACTAACCTAAGGACATCACACACATCCATGCCCGAGGCAGGATTCGAACAAGCGACCGTAGCGGTCGCGCGATTCCAGACTGAAGCGCCTAGAACCGCCCGGCCACTCCGGTAGGCCGTTTTCTCTTAAAACCAAAATGTTTTGTGTTTCCGTTTGCTGCCCCTCATGAACACCTGTAGGCATTACATTTATTTCCATAATGTCACTCTGTTCAAATTCTTCTAGTCCTTCGAGTTTTGCCTCGAAAATTAAGTCCTCTATTTTCTTCTGCAGAATGGTAAGAAGTTTTATTAGGAAATTCTCGTAGTTCGCATACAATATATTTTGAAAATAACGTCAATTTATCTTCTTTTTTCGTGAGGAGGGGCTCACTTGTCCTCTTTAAAACTTCAAGTGCAGCATTGGCAGATGAATTATTTTGAGTCATTTCCGCTTTCTTCCGCGGTGGAATTTGGGGTGGCTCCAAATGTGTACTAGAAGTACTACAAGTGCTGGCATACTTATACTTCGTATTTCTTACAGTTGTGAGTCATCGTCTTCTCTTACTTCTTCTGATGTGCCCTTAAAAAATGGAAAAAATGTTGAGAATCTTTGTTTACTTTTTTCAGGTACTGCAAACTGAAGCACAATGGAAGCAAACTGCACGAGAATTTGAGTTTCGCTGGAATTTCCCTCGCTGCATAGGGGCTCTAGATGGAAAACATGTTCAAATTGTTGACCCTGATCATGCTGGAAGCACTTATTACAACTGTAAAGACTCTTTCAGCATTGTGTTAATGGCATTAGTGGATGCCGATTACCAATTTCTTTACGCAGATGTGGGAGTGCTAGGACGTATTTCGGACGGAGGTGTATTTAACCGAACAACTTTTAACAAAGCCCTTCAAGCAGGCGAGTTGCACATATCAGACCAGAACCTCTGCCTGGAAGAGAAGTGTCCACCCCCTACGTAATTGTGGCTGACGATACCTTTGCACTACAAGAACACATAATGAAACCCTTTACAGGTATCATAACAAAGGCAGCAAAGAAAGAGTATATAATTACAGACTCTGTACAGCCCGAAGAGTCATCGAAAATGCCTTTAGGATGTTGTCGTCTGTTTTTCGTGTTCTACGAAAATCTGTTCATCTTGATCCCCATAAAGCAACTGTTGTGGTTTTGTGCTGCATTTATCTTCACAACCTCCTATGAAGAAATCGAGAAGCTCGCCTAATTTATTCACCACCAGGTAGTTTCGATTCTGAAAAATCTATAAACAGGGACTGTAGAACCTGGGAGATGGAGAGACCATCCACCACTTACATCGCTATCAAGAATCAGCAGAAATGTTGTCGAAGACGCAAAGCAAGTGAGAAATGAGTTTGTAGCATATTTTATCACCGCTGAAGGACAAGTGGAGTGGCAACATTTGTTTAATTAGTGTCGAAGATAGTTCAGTGATTGTTCATCGAAAATACTTTTTTTCAGGCACTACAGCAAAGAACACATTCACATTCATCTGTGTTACGTAAATAAAAGTTTGTGATAAAACTCATGAGAAATAAATATGCTCTTACTTACGTCATACGTGGATAAACTCTTTCTTGGTGCGTTTATGCCCTTCATGAATAGCAGTGAATTGTAGGCATACCACTTAGATATGTAAACATCTTCTATGCCCGATCCTGATGGTTTTGTCGTTGATTTATTATATTCCTGTAGGAACTGAGATCTTAAATTATGGAGTTTGCTGTCCATCTCTTTCTCAGAAATGCCGAATAAACACACTAACTGATAATTTCGTTCCGTTTGACGTTGCCATTTTTTATAATCGGGGGATGATAGATCCCACAAAGAGCGCCTTTCACAAATTTTTTCAATTAGTTTTATTGTGTTGTTCTTCGTCCACTCAATCTTCGCAAACGAAAGCAAAATAGGACGAAATTACGGGTTATAACATTAACTGCTACGTAACGTACACAGCTGATCACGTGTACCCAAGATGCAACACCACGCGTCTGCCTGTGAACTGCGCATGTGCAGTAGAAATTATATCTGCGATTTGTGCCATGTTATCGCTCGGCACATGTGCCACAAAAGAGTATTTATCGGAATTGCAGGTACAAGTCGCAGGAAGTTGCGACCTGTGCCACACCTCATCAGCTACATGTGCCGGGCACGAATCTCCGTGACAAATCCCTCAGTGTGAACGTAGCTTAACTGTGCATTAATGCACTGGGCTGAAGCGCAAGTTTCGTCGTACGGAGAGAGGCGATGGGCGAAGTGAGGCACGTAATACCGTTGACGGTGACATATTTATTCTTGCTTACAAATAGTAACGGCGGCTTTTCAATAAGCCACCTGTATAGCAGATCTGTGTAGAATTCACAAGGTTGTGCTTAATTACGTGAATTACGAACATGAGCTGTACTTGGCAAAGGAATTCGGTATTACTGAGAAGAGGCATTGCCTGCAGGGGAGGAAGTGTTAAAACTAAGTTTTTGAAAACAGCCACAAGTCGCACTTTGTATTTTTTATTGAAAGTTTTCACACTTCAAATGAACGAGAGCATCATCAGAGTATACAGTTTAAAGCTGGCTGACAGCCGTAAAGATTGCTTTTAAATTTGGTTGACGTCTCCAAAGCCGGCCGCGGTGGTCTAGCGGTTCTAGGCGCGCAGTCCGGAACCGCGTGACTGCTACGGTCGCAGGTTCGAATCCTGCCTCGGGCATGGACGTGTGTGATGTCCTTAGGTTAGTTAGGTTTAATTAGTTCTAAGTTCTAGGGGACTGATGACCACAGATGTTAAGTCCCATAGTGCTCAGAGCCATTTGAACCGTCTCCAAAGATTACTCTGGCTATACTATAGTACTTACGTTTAAGGTACAATAGTAAATGATGACTTTGACAGCGCCAAAGATGAAATTTAATGTTCATTAAAGAAAAAATTTGGGTTTCTACTAGCCGTATTCCGAAACTTACGGTGTTTTTGGTCATAAAAAACATAAGCTCCTGAGAAAAGATTTTTACTGACAGTAGTATTTTACTACGTATCTGCTTTACTTTTCCACATAAAAACCGTTCACATCTACATATTTTCCGTTAACACTGCACCAGCTTCTTACATACCTCCGCATAGACATGTGCTGCCTAGAAAATGAAACAGTTGGTAATGTCAGTCTCGAGTTCATAGTCGTTTTTGAAGTCGTTGTCCACCCAACCACTTTTTCAAATGCAGGAACAGGAGATAGTCGGTTGATGCAAGGTCGAGACTATAAGGAGGGTGATCAAAACGTTCGCAGCCAAAATCTTGAATCTTCTCCTTGGTTTTGGCAACGGTATGAGGGCGTGCGTTGTTGCAGAGGACTACGCCAAGCTACTCATTTCCGCTGCGTAGATTTTGGATCGCACGTCTCAGTTTGGTTAGGATTTCATAGCATACGTCACATGTAACTGTTGACCCACGGTCCATGAATTCAATAATAAGGACGCCCTATTCGTCCACAAACAATCGGTAGCCATCATTTTTTGATTGGAAAACAGAGATTGTTTCAACTTTTCTTGTTTAAGTGAACTTGAATGGCACCACTGCACCGACTTTTCTTTTGATTCTACCTGATGTACGATGTGCATGTCTCGTCGCCCGTAACAATGAGGGAAAACAAATCATCTCCATCTTGTCTACAGCGCTCCAAAAAGTGTCATGCACTACGCATTCTTTGCTCATATTGCTGGTCACTGAGCACTTTTGGAACCCACCTCACATAGTTTTTGATGCGCAAGTTCTTCAGCGACAGTCCTGTAAATTAACGTTGGAGCAACATTTTGGAATTCATTAGCCATACCACTAATTGTCAATCGCTGATCACTTCGAAGTGTTTCGTTCGCTTAATTAACGATGTCATCGGTCCGAATACTGGGGCTGTCACTCCCCTGCTAGCCGTCAACATTTGTGCGGCCATTTTGAAATTCTCGTCAACATTTCCGAAGTTGTTTGTCACTCATTATTTCAGGCCCGTACACTAGACATAACTCAGGTGAATTTCAGTAGCTGAAGACTTCTTGCCCACCAAAAATCTAATCACACGGGCACTTCACCACAGTCGGGATGTACGATAGTCTCTGCCATTGCTATCTGTTCTCGTCGACAAACAAACAACACTTCAGTAGTTTCCTAAAAAGTCGGTAGACAGCGTTGCATGCATGAAACTTCAATCAGGCCTGCTATCAGTTATATATGGGTCACAGGATCTTTGTTTTAGAATAAGTCGTATGTCGAGAGAAAAGACGAATCGTACTACCACGCTTTGCTACATCGTCATCACATATTTGCACACAATTTTGCATGTTAGAAAACATGACTGCTGCAGCAATGAGACATCCCCGCGAGGCTCCACGGTCCAAAAGTCTCCCTTCAAACAGGCGTACACTCCGCAGAACACTGCATTTACTTTCCGCCGTGGAATGACAGACATAACTTGCTCCATGAGTGCGGTATGAAATGGAAAGGCTCCCAGCGAACATCTCTTAATGGACGACTCGCGCCCCAGAGGATTTTCAGCCTCGTTTTATCCTGTTCCGACTCGGGATCGCAGCTCTAGTTGAGTACCGCTCTAAATCAGCGCAATCCCGCGCTGGGACCGCATAAACTATGTCTCTGCGGCTTCATTACCGTAAGTAGCGATAAAACAGGCGTGTCCCGGTTGAGAGTGGTGCAAAGTCCGTCCGCAGGTGTATGTATCCCTTGCGCTTTGTAGCAGAACGAAGGTTACTGGCTAAAGATCCCCCACGCGCAACACAACTAGGAATTAATTAGCTCTTCTTTCCCCTTGTAAGCGCATATGTTTTTACTGTAAATTGCAGGCGCTATTAATTATGCTTACTCTCTTGATAAACGTAAAGTGCCCGAAATAATCTGTACACAACAAAGTACGTTTGATACTTAGGTACCAAATTATATCTTCTATCACGATAAAACTGAATTTAAGGCTATTACAATGTCGTTTGCACCATCTCAGTAGATTAGGTGGCTTTATTGAAGTCCTTACCCTCTCTGGGAATTCCTCCTTTTATCAGATGGATCATTCATATATGACGTCACCTAATTATGTCTTAAGGCACTGATGACCTCAGAACTAAGCACTAAGTAATCATGTTGCACATATTAATGTCTTCATGCGGTCATACTATTTACGCAACTAGTATTATAACGTGCAATTTCTTCAAGAACTGTTCGTGTGTGTAGAAATTCTACCTTTGGAATCTGAGACTAACGTTTGGGGTTTACTTTTTCTGGCGTGGGATGCCATATATAACGCAGATTCCTTTATTACCACATTCATCAGATTCTAATTTTTAAATGTTTATTTGTGTAACGTATTTTTATATATTTTGTTCAAGTGAAGTCATCTGACTGTTATGAAATGTTGCTAAAAGAATCTGCTACATACGAACTTATAATTCTAATCACTGAAATTCCCGTTTCTTTATCTTGAAAGACTTACTGTGTTACAATTGGATTATTCCGCTCTGTGTTACCTTCTGAAAGTAAAGTTGTATGCCATGAACGGTTGGGAGACACTGAAGGGCAGGTTCAGCCGCCTGATTGGATAGATTTTTCTCATCCTTCGCGCTCGCAGTAGGGGGATGGCGGTAATCCCTGAAAGAACCGTTTTTCATTTGCTCGGTTTATTTCCGTTTCCGGTTTAAACTGACTATTAAAACCGCTCCAAATAACCGATTTTCGGTTTTTTATTGCTATTACATACTAAGAAAAGGTTAAAAAACAAAAGATCGCTATGGGGTTGAGGCTGTGGCAGAAATCTGTCTCATCGTCTCTAGCACAGATTGTGTAGATCAAGGAGACGCGTGCGAGGGCGAAAGGTTCCAAGCTGATGATTTACCTGGATTATCACTTTCTGATGGCATCAGTTTTCTACCATGAAGTGTGTGTATGAAATCTCATGGGACTTAACTGCTAAGGCCATCAGTCCCTAAGCTAACACACTACTTAACCTAAATTATCCTAAGGACAATCACACACACCCATGCCCGAGGGGAGACTCGAACCTCCGCCTGGACCCAGCCGCACAGTCCATGACTGCAGCGTCCCAGACCGTTCGGCTAATCCCGGGCGGCTACCATGAAGTAACCACGAAATTAAAGGTACAGTAATTATCCTGAGTTTATGGTACATCGGTAGAATTATGGGTGCATCAATCAAATTTACTTTGTGTTCCAAGGGACATTGTTTCTTCCTTGTACAGTTTCCTAAGTTTGTTGTGTCTCCTCCCGTTTTTAATATCTTACAGCAAGTGGACAGTTGTACTTCATTGCTACTCCCCTTTGTAAAGCACTTAAAAATTAGGGACTGTGCCATTCTACAGTGCAACTGATGTCCGAGAACGACAGCAAGAATCTGCCCTATATTCCAGACGGGAGCGAGTCTTGCACACCACACACACCCACCCACCCACACACACACACACACACACACACACACACACACACACACACACACACACACACGCACAAGCACACGCACTTGTCGTCCATTTGGTCATGCCACATGGCAACACATGCACTATTGACTCTACAGTACTGTACCGAATCTAACGTAAAGTGTTTGCCTTGTTACTAAACTAGTGCTGACCGCCTTGCGCAATTTATATGGTAATCGAACATTTCAAAGCAATTTTACTGTTAAGCATTACTACTTTTGTAACAAAAGGTTTATTTAAAAATGAATACTTTTAACACTTCTACTTTGATAAATGCAAATGTCGTCATTTTGACGTGATTACTATTAAAAAAATGAAAAAAACCTGTTACAACCGAGGGCAAACAAATACTGAAAAATCCTGTGGTTCAGAACTAAAATATCGGTATAGATTATAATCGGTCGATTTTCGCCATCCCTACCACAGACAGCTTTCCGTACTAAAGTATGACACCTCCGTGCGTAGGTGCGTCGGTTAAGTGTAGGTGAAGGTAATGGGTGTGCGTGTGTAGTGTCATTTTAGTGTTGGAGCAAACGAGAGAAGGGAGAGAGTGAAAGCCTGTGAAGGTATGTAGCCTACTACCCTCTAAGTACTGGTGACGCCTGCCGATGGTTCTTTGACCCGTCGGGAAACCGATACATCCACCTCGGCAAGTCCACTGACTCTGTAATTTTATGATTATAGTGGTCTCAGCTTGAGTGCATCGATCATTTATTGAAGCTGTTTCTCATGTTAATGTTAAACGAAATAATATATCTACAATTGTGTGATAATTTTTTTGAGTTAGCACCTATTATTTTAGATTTGTTGTTTTTGGCAACAACTGTTATTATACACCCTCACCTTTAACAGTACCACATTTCTTCACTCTGTTCACCTAGTAGTAAACATAAAACTTTTTCGACAGTTTTCTTATTCAATAGTCACTCCTATCTTGTGCCATCAGCGTTCTGCGTAAAAACTGTCTCAACATTTCTACAGAACTCTCATACAATTTACCGTCGTCACTCTCCCAACTACCGTTCTCATCTCTCTTTTCTATTCTCCATACCTTTCTGTTGTCTTCTGACCCTACTGACACCAAACTTACGTCACATGTTCTGCTTTCCCACAGTTGCATCACGGAGTTCCATCTGATGCGCCGATGAGTACAATATTGTTCTCAACAATTTATTTTTCTTACAGGTGATATTCCTTATCAAACGTCTTTATAAAAGTGCGACCGAGTTCCGTGTTGATTTATTTAGCTTTCAGCGGTTTCAGTTATTCAGAAATTAATAAAAATTTGACGTGAGATCGAGGTTTCCGAACATACAGAGTGTAATACCCAAAGTACGCAAGCTCTGTCTCGGGCGTCGTGCAGGGTCTAATTAATACTAACAGTGTGTGTGGGACACGATCAGGACTTCTACGTATATATAAACACGAAGACGCAACTCTCCACCGTTTGCAAGAAAATCGAGTTTGAAAACTGTAGGCGTGCTTATACTCGTATTCTTCGTATGACGGCTGGTACTGAAGGGGTCGGCAGCCAAGCGAATAAGCGATTGATTTTATTAGCGCAAGGTCTCAGGACCGGTAAATTTTTCTTTTTATTTCCACGTAATTCTAGCAGCAGATTTAGGATGGTGCAAATTATCAGCATTCAAACATTCATTTATTACTTTCCTAGCCTTTATGCTGAAGAAAGGGAAAAAGCATTTTTCTACAGGAGATTGGAAGTAAAATAGGGCTGCATGAGAACTTTCAGTCAAATCAGTGTACTCATTTTATTTATATTACTGAATCTATTTTTGTTGTAATGACAATGTGTAACCTACGGACCATTGCACAAATCAGGATGATACTTATCGCAGAAATTTGGAAAACAGTAATTATTACGGCAAACAACACATGTACTGAACGCCGAATTTTTACACGTGTATTATTTTTTTGTCTTGTCTATTGCAAAACAAACTTAGTTTACATTCATAAAGCGTTCACTGTAGCCAAAAAATTTACAACGCATATCGAAGCATATCATCGGATTTTGATGTAGATAACTCCCAAAAAGTAGCACCGGCAGTGAGGTTCGATCCCGAGACGTCACCCTCATGAAAATAAAGGCTTACTCTCTCGGATGTAGACTCACTGCATAACAGTGACCATACAAAATGTATAAGCTCGATTTTCTCGAAAACGGATGAGAGTTGCGTATTTCTGCTTAGATACGTTGAAGACATAATCGTACGCTACACTCTCTGCCAATATTAATGAAGTCGGTGATGGAAAGTCAGAAAGTGCGGCAGATGGCGGATCAGTTTTAGCTATGATTTGCCTGGATGAGTTAGGACTAGCTTTGAAAAGAAGTCCGAAAAAAATCGTTGCACTATATAGCGCTTGAGACAGGTGTGTGACCAGCGTCTGCCCAAAGAACTGTGCTCAAACTGAAACTACGAACTGTCGTGTTTTCAGAAACACGACGTAGTACTGTCATAGGTGTATTGACGATGGGTGGTTTTATACTGTGCTATAGGGACTACGGTAGGTCGTTTCGTTATTTGTTAGTTCTCTGAAGAAAAGATGTAGTATATTGTCCCCCCGACGGAAGCCCGTCTTTCTCCGTGTTGTTCGTTTTAGTAGACCACTACCATCTCACGACAGCCTGCTTTATTTTTCTCTTAACAATAAAATGACAATGGGCTTCCTCTCCTAGAGGAGGAAGTCCGTAGCGACAGAGACGCGAAATTGCGGCGCACAGTGCTCAGGAAGACTAAAGGCGTGGACAGATACCCGACAATAAGTTCCGTCACCATTCAAAGCAGAATAACTTGGTGAATCATACATTAACCCAGAGATCTCACCGAATGTACGAGCCCAAAAACCTGGAGCCGGAAATACACAAACTATAAAATACCTTAAAGAGCACCATGAAATACCACGAAGGAAGCTATGGCCGTAAGGTACTAGATCAACAGCATCCATGTGGGACATCCAAGCAAATCGCCCATCTGTTAATCACACGAAGTCTTGAGGCAGGCAAGATTAAGTTGTTTGTTTTTTCTGCCAGTGTATATGGCAATGAATGTTACGTTATATATTCCAGAGCATGGTAAGCAACTTTGATGCCTTGTTAATTTCAAAATGGTACCAATTGTTTGTAGCTCTCACATTAAGGTTCACGTCGCTTTCACGATATATATTGATGGAAAGAAATCGCAACACCAAAAAACAATTAATGTAGAGTAATCAAATTTCGGGAATACATTTGTCTAGATAATATATTTAAGTGATTAACATTGCAAGACTGGAGGTTGATGTTATTGTGACAGAAACCAATGCAAATGTGAAATAGTGGTACATTAATATCCGGTGTAACCGACAGATTGGTGAATGCATGCTTGCAAACGTGCATGCATTATGTTGTACAGGTGCCGCATGTCAGTTTGTGAGATGGAGTTCCATGTCCGTTGCACTTGGTCGGTCAGTACAGTGCTGTTTGTGGACGACACTCGAGTTATCGTAGGTTGATGTCTCATATGCGCTCGATTGTAGACATATCTGGTTATCGATCAGGCCAAGGCAACATCTCGACATTCTGTAGACGTTGGGCTACAACAGCAGTAAGTGGGCGAGCGTTATCGCCTGGCGTGGTAGCCGCGTGGTCTTAGGCGCCTTGCCACGGTTCGCGAGGCTCCCCCTGTCGGAGGTTCGAGACCTCCTTCGGGCATGGGTGTGTGTGTTACCCTTAGCATAAGTTGGTTTAAGTTAGAATAAGTAGTGTGTAAGCCTAGGGACCGATGACCTCAGCAGTTAAGTTCCATAGGAACTTACCACAAATTTCCAATTTCCGAACGTTATCCTGTTGAAAAACACCCCAGGAATGCTGCTCATGAATGGCAGCACAACAGGTCGAATCACCAGATGGACATACAGATTTGCAGTAGTTGGAATAACCACGAGAGTGCTCCTGCTCTAATGCGTAATCGGACCCCAGACCATAACACCAGGTGCTGATGCAGTGTGTCTAGCAAGCAGACAGGTTGATTGCAGGCCCTCGACTGACAGCCTCCTAGCAACACACCGCATCACTCACACCTTAGCAGAACCAGCTTTCATCAGAAAACACAACACACCTTCACCCTGTCCTCCAACGACTTCGCGCTTGACACCACAGAGGCCGCAAATGGTGGTGATTTGGCGTCAGTGGAATGCACACAGTAGGATGTCTGGCTTGAAGCTGTCCTTCAAATAACCGATTTGTAACAGTTCGCTGTGTCACTGTGGTGCGAACCGCTGCTCAAATTGCTGCTTCAGATGCAGCGCAATGCACCAAGGACATACGCCTAAGGCGATGGTCTTTCATGTCGGTTACGCCACGTGGCCGTCGGGAGCCCAGCCATCTTGCGACTGTACATCCTCGTTACCACCGATGCCAACAATCATGCACACTGGCTAAGTTCCCGCCAGGTCTTGCTGCAGTATCGCTTAAGGAACATCCAGGTCCTCGTAACCCCATTACATAACTACGTTCAGGCTATGTGAGGTGTAGATAATGGCGTCTTTGTCGCCATAAAGACATTCTTTGCTAACATCAACTCGTCCAATCTCAAAGGTAACTAACCTCTACGACTGTCACTGTGTGTATTTAAAGCAAATGTAATTTGTATCTTCGTAGCGGCGCCACTGGCGCCACTCTTACGTGAATGACGCAAAATTTTAATAGATATCATGTTTCAGATGTACAAACACCCCTACCAATTTTCGTTTATGTCGCACAATTCCTTCTGGATGCTGCTACCTTCTTTTCCTGCCAGTGTATACGGAGATTAATTTACATAATTTATACCAGCGCATGGTAACTAACTTTGATACATTAAGTGTTATCTTCATAATAATACCAGTTGTTTGTGTTCTCTTTTTATTTCTTACATGTCCAACACGGAGTCCTGGCGTACGCGGATGGACCCCTTGGCGCGGTATGCAAATATTGAGGTGCCGGGGGGAGTTATCTCCGACCTGATAGACATAATACGCGAGAAAATGCATTCCGCTGAATTAAGAAGACCGATGATTATTATTAAAACTGGAAACAGAAAAAAATGAGGTTATCGTTAAGCAGTTACCTTTTAGCCACGTTTGCCTGCGTGTGAATGTCAAATAACCTAATATTTTTAAAACTTGATAGTGTGCTGTATATAGTCAATGTGAAATACAAGGGGCACTCAAATCAAAATTAGATTGAAAAAAATTTAAGTAAAGTGTTTATTATTCCAAAATTAACTAACATAACAGAAGTAAGGAGATGGGGGTGTTGAGAACTTTTGGTATCAAATAGATATCAAACTGATATGCAAAGTAATTAAATTGATCAATGAATTACAGCCCGCCCCCCCCTAACCGGTCATACTCGCACCCCCACCTACAGCTGACTTTATGTGTTTCCATCAGCCTGCATGTGAGTCGACACACCCTTCCCCATCCGTCCCTACAACTCCCCACCTACCCTATTGGCAGGAATTTCCAATTTTGGCGGGAATTTCAAATTTCGGTGGAATTTATTTGTCTCAGGACAGTGTTGTCGACCCGCCCCATTCCCACCCGGGAATAGGTGGGAAATTAAAAATGGGGTTGACTTATCTGGGTCACAAACCCTTGTCCTTCTCGACGGAAAACCTAAGTGCCCCCCACAACACATGGAAACTGCCTAGGTGCAGGAGAGGAAGGTTAGGTTAGTATACTTTATTTATTTTGGTTGGGAAACTAAACAAAAAATCTGTTCTAATTACGTAATTAGTGATAATGATTCGGCCTAATCACACAACTATATGCTTAGAGCTACACAAGGACTGCCTACAATTGCGGTACTGTTCGAAACTTGACAGCGGCATACAACTTGTGAATCCCGCTGAGAAAAAAATTCACAATACGACTTGAAACTAGTGGCAGACACACTGAAACTCTACCTCACACCAACAAGCTGTCAGGAAGAAGGCTGAAGAGTAAGGTACTATCTTCATTTTATCTGTTTTTTCTACGGTAAATCTATTCTACTGATGAGATGCATCTATTGGGCATAAAGGAGTTTAATAAGTGTATTACCAGTAAGCTTGCAGCTGAGGACTGACCCTATCGCTGTTTGACCACAGAGTTCACTACAGACGCCTGCTCGACAATCACCCTGCAGCTCAGATAATCGAAGCCAATACATGCTACCACAACTGATGGAAAGAGCGTCACTGTTCTAATTACAAATAGAAATTGTCATGTAAAAACCAGCACTCATAATGAACGGGTCATAATGCAAAACATGTTGCATTCGGAAAAAATCACCATAACAACACAACTACCGCAAGAACCGACGCCAGAGGATTGCAGAGGGGCAGTAATTGCAGATTTGTCCAGATGAACCTATCAATTTGGAGATAGCCTTACCCTCGCCCTCCCCCCTTCCACCCCTCGTCCCTCCTCACCGTAGTTGGGGATAGAGGGCTGTTATATCTTGCCGTTGGTGTACCGCAAAGAGATCCTTCTGTCTCCAATATGCAGAAATCAGTTACAGATAGAGAAAAAAGAACAGCAAGATGCTTCATGTAATCTGTTAAACATATTTCTCGGAAAGACTAGACCCCCCTCGAACAACAACGAAATTCTGGAGAACTCGCGTTTTCAAACGTCCGCTGCTTGGAAAACAGGAAACCCTTCACCTAAAGCGACCGCAGATCCTAGAGCAGCCACCAGAGCAAGCCACGAGGTTGCAGCCTCCTTGAGATGATGATCCTTCGACAGTTGAAAACGTAATTTAGCGGCACCATCTCCGCCCTTCATGCTGCCCCCTAGTTGGGCGCAGCTGCGTCGGTGATCTCACACACACTAGACTTTCCCCACACCACCCATTCTGCGATGGAGAATACTTTTATTTAACATCAACGAGTCCCTTATAATGAAGCATCTGTTAAGAAGGAAAACACAATCATGATGATAATAAATGCCTTCTTTGCACGAACATAGGCGCAGTCCATTTTCTTTTACATTTATGACCTAAATTGGTATAATTTTTACGTTCGACTGCGGGATATAATTCGCTTTTTATTATTTTATGACATCCAGTGATGTGCACCACGTCGATTACAAATGATGGGGCTATACACTCCCTAAACACGTCCACCCTGTTTGAAATTGGGGTAAAATGCTTCGGCTACTTTGTTGCAAAAATTACTGATCACCAAAGAATGTCATTATTTCGATACCGTCATCAGAGTAAAGAAAAAGCGAGAATTTACACTCCAAAGGAAAACATCTATATCAAGCAATGTCTTTCAGCTTGATGGAGAAATTACAGAACCTGAGAACATCTCTTGTGTTAAGTCAGTGTCTGTAAATAACCTGTCATGCATGTGTGTCTTACAAAACATTTAAGACACCTGAAATAGCATTACGGAATACCACACGCTCCTGGCACTCCCTGCAGGCTGCTCCGGAGTCTGCGGCCCCTTTCGATGGAGGGCTTCCTGTTTTCCAAGCAGCAGACGTTTGAAAAAGCGATCTGGAGAGTTCTCAAGAATTTCGTAGTTGTTCCAGGGGAAGTCTAGTCTTTCCGAGAAATAGGTTTAAGAAATTGCATGAAGCATCGTTTTGTTGTCATTTGTATATCTGTGACTGATTTGCGCAGATTGGAGACAGTTTATCTATGTCACCAGAAGGATCTCTTTGTGGCTCACCAATGACAAGGTAGAACAAACCTCTTTACCTACCTATGGTGAGGAGAGGGAGGGATGAGATGTGAAAGGGGGAGGGTAAGACTACGTCCAAGTTGAGTAGTTCGTGAGCGCCCAGCGAGTGGAGCACATCTGCAATTACTGCCCCTCTGCAATCTTCTGGGGTCAGTTTTTGCGGGAGTTTTGCCATTACAATTATTTTTTCCCAGTCCCCCGTACATGTGTTGCTTTATGACCGGTTGATTGTGTGTGCTGGTTTTTTAACGACACTTTCGACAAGTAATTAAAACAGTGATTCACTTTCCATCGGGTGTGGGAGCGTAAATTGCCTTCAATTATCTGAGATGCAGTGTGATTGTTGAACAGGCGCCAGTAACGAACACTGACAGCGATAGATATAGTTCTCATCTGTATGCTTACAGGTAATACACTTATTAAACTCCTCTCTGGCCAACGCCAGCATTTTATCAGTTGATTTCCCACAAAAAAAGACCGCGAAGATAGTGCCTTATTCTCCAGATTTTTACTTGCTACTTTGTAGGTGTAGGGTACGGTTTGAGTGCTTATGCCACTACTTTCGAGACGTCTTGCGAAAATTTTCCCCAAAATGATAACAATAGTTGTATGGAATTCTCAATGATTGAGCTGTATTGCGACTTTAGGCAGTTCTTGTGTAGCGCTATGCTTATAATTGTGTAATAGTGCCCAGTCTTTATAACTAATTACATAATTAGAACCGATCTTTACTTCAGTTTCCCAACCAAAACAAATAAATTATTTAATCTTTGCCTCCTACATCTGGGCAGTTTTCATGTCTTGAGGAGTGCACTTAGGCTTTCTGTAAAGAATGACCAAGGTTCGAGTCCTGGAAAGGGGACCGCCATTTTTAATTTCCCGCCAATTCCCTGGTGGGAGGTGGAGTGCGACGACAGCACAGACCTGAGACAAAGAAATTCCCGCCAAAATTCGAAATTCTCACCAAAATTCGAAAATTCTGTCAAAATTCGAAATTCCCACTAACAGTGTATATGAGGGAGAGTGGGGATGTGGAAGGGTATGGTGATCCATAGTCATTACAGCCCGTGAGGTAAACACATGATGGCATCTGGGGCTGGAGGTATGGGTAGGCATGGTCTGGACTAATTAATCGATCAATTTCATTAATTTGGTAATCAATTTGATATCAAAAGTTTCCCAGCTCCCCCATCAACCTACGACTCATAACTGTTAGTACATTTATCTCTCTGTGAGACAAGAGGGTCAATATCTTTATGGGAAAGTGTTTAGGATTGTTTATAGAAACGTGATTGTAGCCAGGCATTCACCTCTTCGTCCAAATCAAATCTACCGGCTGTAATGTCTATCTTCAGGCGTCCAAAATATGGGAAACGTATGAGAAGAGATCGAGACTGTACGAGGTGCATTCAAGTTCTAAGGCCTCCGATTTTTTTTTCTAATTAACTAGTCACCCGAAATCGATGAAACTGGCGTTACTTCTCGACGTAATCGCCCTGCAGACGTACACATTTTTCACAACGCTGACGCCATGATTCCATGGCAGCGGCGAAGGCTTCTTTAGGAGTCTGTTTTGACCACTGGAAAATCGCTGAGGCAATAGCAGCACAGCTGGTGAATGTGCAGCCACAGAGAGTGTCCTTCATTGTTGGAAAAAGCCAAAAGTCACTAGGAGCCAGGTCATGTGAGTAGGGAGCATGAGGAATCACTTCAAAGTTGTTATCACGAAGAAACTGTTGCGTAACGTTAGCTCGATGTGCGGGTGCGTTGTCTTGGTGAAACAGCACACACGCAGCCCTTCCCGGACGTTTTTGTTGCAGTGCAGGAAGGAATTTGTTCTTCAAAACATTTTCGTAGGATGCACCTGTTACCGTAGTGCCCTTTGGAACGCAATGGGTAAGGATTACGCCCTCGCTGTCCCAGAACATGGACACCATCATTTTTTCAGCACTGGCGGTTACCCGAAATTTTTTTGGTGGCGGTGAATCTGTGTGCTTCCATTGAGCTGACTGGCGCTTTGTTTCTGGATTGAAAAATGGCATCCACGTCTCATCCATTGTCACAACCGACGAAAAGAAAGTCCCATTCATGCTGTCGTTGCGTGTCGACATTGCTTGCCATATGCCACACGGGCAGCCATGTCGTCATCCGTCAGCATTCGTGGCACCCACCTGGATGACACTTTTCGCATTTTCAGGTCGTCATGCAGGATTGTGTGCACAGAACCCAAGGAAATGCCAACTCTAGAGGCGATCTGTTCAACAGTCATTCGGCGATCCCCCAAAACAATTCTCTCCACTTTCTTGATCATGTCGTCAGACCGGCTTGTGCAAGCCCGAGGTTGTTTCAGTTTGTTGTCACATGATGTTCTGCCTTCATTAAACTGTCGCACCCACGAACGCACTTTCGACACATCCATAACTCCATCACCACATGTCTCCTTCAACTGTCGATGAATTTCAATTGGTTTCACACCACGCAAATTTAGAAAACGAATGATTGCACGCTGTTCAAGTAAGGAAAACGTCGCCATTTTAAGTATTTAAAACAGTTCTCATTCTCGCCGCTGGCGCTAAAATTCCATCTGTCGTACGGTACTGCCATCTCTGGGACGTATTGACAATGAACACGGCCTCATTTTAAAACAATGCGCATGTTTCTATCTCTTTCCAATTCGCAGACGATGGTGTTAAGTATAGGAAAGCTCTAGCGCCATGAAGTTGTAGCGAAATGCAGGAACACACTTGCGAAGGATCGATGGTGGGTGCATGGAGCAGGTAGATGGCCCCAAAGAAAAATACACGTAACGTATAGCGCGTATACGGGTCAAGACATAACGGTTCGATTACAAATTGCTGCAGATAAATCACAGCAAACAGCAGCAACCGTAAAATGCCTAGGAATGACTATCCACAGCTACCTAAAGGATTAGCACATGTAACTATTTATAGGAAATGCAGATTCCATTCTGCGACGTACTGGAATAACTTTAATCCTTTCGGAGTTGAATTTTTTTCTGGAGGAAGGAAAATTTTTCTTTACGTTGTAATATTCCTAGTTGATTTTTTAATGATTTTAGATGCAGCATTTGTGTATAAATTATACCAAACACACTTTGTACACTTGGCTTCATTTTAAGGACTAAAATTACTGATTACGAAATATTATCCATCCTAATAAATAGTAACATAATCATTTAATAATTACCATGCAAAATAACAATAACAATATTCAGTTATACAGTGGAATACAGCGAACCAACCAGAATCGCGTATTTTGGTGGACTCTAGCTGCTGCGCACTGCTACACTCACTTGCTGATATTTTCATAGTCATACCCAACATTTGGCAGCACTAGCGAATGATGAAAAGGTTGAAAATTGCTGTCAGAAGCAGTTTACCTTGTAGTGAAATTGAAGTAGACAGTTTCTGTGAGTTAGTATGGGTAGAGGCTATACTTTACAACTGGAATAAGTTAATAATTGGATCCTATTACCACCTCCCCCCCTCCCTGACTCGGACGGTACAGTTGCTGAAAAGTTCAAAGAAAACTTGAGTTTTATTTCAAATAAGCACACCACTCATATAATTATAGTTGGTTTTGACTGCAATCTACCCTAGATATATCGCCAAAAATTCATATTTAAAACTATAGGTAGGCATAAAATGTCGTCCGAAACTATACTGAATGCTCTCTCCGAAACTCATTTTGAACCGTTAGCTTAGGAGCCCACTCGAAGTGTAAACGCTGACCAAAACATACTTGACAAATAATCCTGATAAAATTGGCAGCATCATGATCGATACAGGGATTAATGACCACAAGGTTGTTGTAGCGGGACTGAATACCGTAACATCCAAACCCACCAAAATTAAACGTAAAGTACATCTATTAAAAAAATAGGATAAAAATTAGCTTGACGCCTCTCTAAGAGACATTTGTTACGGCTTCCGATCTGACTATGTAAGCGTAGACCAGATGCCTTTCGAATTCATAGAAAAAGTATCGGCGGCGATTGAGAGCTATATACAAAATATATGGAGATGGTACTGCAGAAGCAACGTAAAAAACATGCCAAATTTAAAAGGCAACAAAAATAACAAGACTGGCGAAGATTTACATAAGCTCGAAATTTAGCGCGAACTTCAGTAACAGATGCTTTTAATACATTCCAAAACGGAACTCTGTATCGAAATCTGGCAGAAAACTCAGTGAGATTCTGGGCGTATGTAAACTACACCAACAGTAGGAGGTAATCAACACCTTCACTGTGCGACAGCAAAAAAATGGTTCAAATGGCTCTGAGCACTATGAGACTTAACTTCTCAGGTCATCAGTCCCCTAGAACTTAGAACCACTTAAACCTAACCTAAGTACATCACACACATCCATGCCCGAGGCAGGATTCGAACCTGCGACCGTAGTGGTCGTGCGGTTCCAGACTGAAGGGCCTAGACCGCTTGGCCACTCCGGCCGTCTGTGCGAGTGCAATGGTATGTCACTGAAGATAGTGCCACTAAAACAGTATTACTAAACTTGGTTTTCCGAGACTAATTCGCAGAAGAAGACGAAGTAAATATTTCAGAATTAAAATCTAGAACGACTGTCAACATGAGTAAGTCGATATCTCGATGTAGCGAAGCAGGTTAAGTTATTTAATGAAGGCAAAACCTCTGGTCCAGATTGTATTCCAATTAGGTTACTTTCAGAGTAAGCTGATACAATGTTTCCATGTTTAACAATCACACACAATCGCTCGCACCTCAAAACATCCGCACCTAAAAACTGCAACGTTGCACAAGTGACATCAACATCGAAGAAAGGAAATAGAAAAAATCCGCTAAATTACAGACCCGTATCTCTAACGTCAACTTGCAATAGGAATTCGGAACACATACTTCGTTCGAATATTATGAATTACCTCGAAGAAAACGATTTACTGACAAACATAACGGCTTCGGAAAATATAGTTCTTGTGAAACACAATTAGCTCTTTATTCTCACGGAGTAATGAGTGCTATCGACAGGTGGTGTCAAATTGACTCCATATTTTCAGATTTCGAAATTTGCAGAGGGCTCTTGACACCGTTCCTCACAAGCGACTTTTAATCAAGTTACGTGTCTATGAGTATCGTCTCTGTTGTACGACTACATTCGTGAATTGAGCAGCCCTCTTAGATTTTTTGCAGATGATGCTGTCATTTATCGTCTTGTAAAGACATAAGATAATCAAAACGAATTGAAAAATGATTTAGACAAGATATCTGTATGGTGCGAGAAGTGGAAATTGACTCTAAATAATGAAAAGTGTAAAATCATCCACATGATTACTAAAAGAAATCCACCAAATTTCGGTTACACGATAAATCTCACAAACCTTAAAGCTGTAAATTCAACTAACTGCTTAAGGATTACAATTACGAATAACTTAAACTGGATCGATAGCATAGAAAATCAAAAACTGCTATTTACTGGCAGAGCACTTAAAAAATGCAACAGGCCTCTTAAAGAGACTGCATAAGCACATCTGTTCACCCTCTTCTGGTATACTGCTGCGCGGTGTGGAATCCGCATCAGATGGGACTGACGGAGGACATCGAAAAAGTTTAAAGAACAGCAGCTCGTTTAGTATTATTGCGAAATAGGAGAGAGAACGCTACGGATATGATACAGGAATCGGGATGGCAATCATTAAAGAAAAGGCATTTTTCGTTGCAGCAGGATCTTCTGGTGAAATTTCAATTCCGTTGGCTCCCTCCTACAAATGATCATCATGATAAAATAAGACGAATTAGAGCTTGCATAGGAAGATTTAAGTACTCGTTTTCCCCGCGCGGCGTTCTACATTGGAACGATACAAAAAGCTTGACGGTGATTCGCTGAACCCTCTGCCAGGCACTTAACTGTGAATTGGATGTAGACAGCAATTGCTATACCCCATATGACTAACAGATCTCTCCACCACAAATACCGAGCGAGGTGGCTCTGTGATTAAGCCAAAGGACTCGCACTAGTGAGTAGACGGGTCCAAACGCCCATCTCGCCATCGGAGTTAGGTTTCCAAAGTTTTTCCTAAATTGCTTAAAATGAATGCCTGGATAATTCCTTTGAAAAGGACACCACCAATTTCCTTCCTCATCTTTGTTCCATCCAAGCTCGTGTTGAATACAAAATGGTTCAAATGGCTCTAAGTACTATGGGACTTAACATCTGAGGTCATCAGTCCCCTAGACGTAGCAACTACTTAAACCTAAATAACCTAAAGACATCACACACATCCATGCCCGAGGCAGGATTCGAACCTGCGACTGTAATAGCAGCATGGTTCCAGACTGAAGCGCCTGGAAGCGCTCGGCTACAGCGGCCGGCTGTTGATTACAGGATCGACGGACGTAAAGTAAACTCTTCACCTTTCTGGGAAATAAAGGCACCAGATGTCCTGAGCCTCGATCACGTTAGGTCGTTTGGATTCTGTAACAAGCTTCAAAGCCCCCTAACTAATGACTGACTGCTACCATTGGTATACAATGTGGGGAGACTTACGAGCGATGTGACAGAAGTTAGAGATCAGAGTATGTTTATATTCTCAATCCAATGTATGGGATAGGTAAGGAATAATAGTCCGAATCTTAAAATTTCTCGTGTGTTCTTCATAACAACCTGCAAACAGGACGGTCAAATTAGGTTTTTCTCTGTCTGTGAAAGTTTCCGCTCCGTGTTAATCGAATAAAGTTTTCAAGGATTTAGTGAAAAGACCATAGTGTGAGCGGGATGTTTCGAAAAAGCTACTATCTCTGCTCCTCATATGGTGAAAGTTCTTTCTGTCAAGAATGACCAGTACCATACATTAGAACATGTACCTACTCTATCTTGTTCTTCTTCACTATCCTCTTCATCATCTTCCTCTTCTACTTCTTCTTTTTCTATTAATACTACTACTACTATTACTTCATCTGTGACTTTTCCCACTAGAATTTAGTAGCTTTCTCCATCGAGTAGTGTCAGTTACACTAATCAAAAGCTGATAAACCCTTCTTGTCCACTGTACGATGAACATATAACCGACGTAGCCGTACTCATTTAGTTCTTCTGGGGACGCACGCCACACCTTCCTCGGCTGTTTCTTCCCGTATTTTTGATGTTTTGATCTTATCTTCACAAGTGACATGCTCCTCTCATAAGGTCATTTATTTGTAAATCGTCTTATTTCTGAACCACAGGTAACTGTATTCTAAATAATACTATGAAATAACTTATTTTGGTCTATTGAATAATACTATTGCTCGAATTAGTCTATGTAGGAACTTCGTCGCTCGGGTTTACCTGTCGCTACTTTCGCCTCAGTAACTTTGTCACAGACGCTGTCATTGGATGTAACAGAAAGTAAATATTTAAAATCTTCTCAGCTTTCCGTTATTTTCTTCTTTCATAATCAGTTCCGTTTCTTGTTTACCAGTGTACATCCACTCCGCCGTTTCGAAATCAGTTTTTAAACGCATTTTGTGTACTCCTCCTGGAGTTTATGCAGCATGTGCTCCATATCTTCTCTGCAGTCTGCGGAAATTATTTGGTCATCTACAAAAAGTAGTGAATGGATTCCATCCTGTCCAGCTAACACATTTTTGTACCATGACTCCAGCTCTAGTCTATGTGCTTGCATATTTTGAAAATAATGGGATAAACTGCAATTTTGTTTAAGGCCTTTTGTGGTTTTAAATCTTTCTGCTATTCTGTTTCCTGTCCCCACTCTTGCTTCTGTCATTTTCTACTTTCTCATAAATATATTAAGCCATTTATCCCGTACTGTAAGTCTCTTCATGGCAGCTGCAGTCTAAGGTCTTGGGATATTGTCGTATACTTTTTGCAGATCCACATAAGTATGGTTTATTTCCTTGTTACTAGCCGGCCGCTGTGACCGAGCGGTTCTAGGCGCTTCAGCCTAGAACCAAGTTGCTGCTACGGTCGTAGGTTCAAATCATGCCTCGGGTATGGATGTGTGTGGTGTCCTCAGGTTAGTCAGGTCTAAGTAGTTCTAAGTCTAGGGGACGGATGACCTCAGATGTTAAGTCGCATAATGCTTCGAGCCATTTGAACCATTTGAACCTTGTTACTAGCTCCGTTCTTTTCTACTGCTAATATAAGACAATAAATGTTATCCAAACTTCATCTACTAGCCCTTAAGACAGACACTTTGTTCCTCTGAGAAATGTTCTGTTCATTCTTCTTATTAAGTATACTAGAGAAAATATTTACCACAGAAGGTGTTTCACCAATTCCTGTGTAATTTGAAGAAGATTCTTATCCCTTTTCTTATAGACGTTGATAATAATAGCCACGTTTCACTATCTAGGTATATCCTCCCCTTGCTAAATGTCTGTTTGAAATTTGGGTTCCTGAGGTATTGTTTCAATTCTGCGAGTTCTTACAGTAGATATAATTACTTTGAAAGCATAAATGATTCTTCCTATTACCATACGGTGGTCACTCGAACATTGAAGTTGTCTGAATAATCTTACATTTCTCACTCTGAATTTTCTGTTCCTGTACGGTCTCATAAGTCAATAAAAGATCAAATATCTCGCTCTGGGTCATCCCAAGTGTACATGCATTTTTCGTCTGTTGAGATAAAGGACTTGCAACTACGTATTCATGTTCCCCATATATTTGTATTACTCTGCGTCCATTGATATTTACTTTTCCCTCTCCATAATGTCTTGCTATAGCTATGTCTTTGCAGCCAAAATATTTCTTCAAGTTTGTTAAAAAAGTTGTCCTTCTCGTTGCACAGTTAATTTTCGCGTTGTGCATATAACCCTACTATAGTAGTAGGTTAAGCATAGATTGTCAGGTGCAGCTGTAAGAACCGCTCATTTATACATTCTACTCCCGCCCACTTAGGTTTAATCAGATTAAGACGCCACTTTGCTGTAAGGAGTTTTGGTACTCCAAAAGTTGATATAGTACCTTATTATTTCTCTCCCCGCTCCAGTTTATTTGTTTCGCTGAGCAGAACCATACCCAGAGCCAACTCATCACTGTCATTTAATATTTTTCCAAATTAACCTTTAATATTCCATGGAACTATAGCAAAAGTCTGTTTCCGTAGCCGTAGACTTAAGAAAATCAATAACGTTGCCGTACGAGGCAAATTTCGTGCTACACTGAATAAAAGCCGCACTTGACCACGAATCTTATGGCGCCAGACACTGGTGAGAATGTCATTACTTCTTTTATTCTCAGAAAGAAATATCCATTTCTAAAAGTTAGAATACTGAACTTTATCATGGACTGACAAGCGATACCAAGATCTTCTAACCAGAAAACGTAGTAATCATTTACAATAGATTTCATAGAATAAGCGTCTGACATAGTTACTAATTGTATTTTTCAGTTGAACAGCTGACGAAATCAGTAACTCAGAGACATGTTGCGAATAAAGACACCGTATGAGCATCTGCCGTTAATAACCTCATCATCGACAGGTCATTAAACGCCGTTCTTTTTTTAACATACAAGCAAAGAATGTATTGCTTTTCAGGTTATTGCAAATTTCGGAAAAATAATGTTTGCATTCCTTCATACTACACGAGACAATTAGTATACTAACGGTGATGTCGTGCCACTTCAAGCTTCAGGCAAGTGAAGAAACGTTTAATCTTCAAAGCACGCAAACTAACTGAACAATATTTACTCAGCTCCCTTTTTTACGTTCGTACACGTTCTGTTCTACAAATGTTCATAGAGGCTAGTTACATGTCGCTTGTCGCCCCTTTTAAAAAGTGTTCTTGATTTTTCACTCCTGGTGCAAAGATAATTAACTTCTTGAGCTACAAAGTAAGTACCGCAAGATATTTACTAATATCAGCGTGTTGGTAACTGTCAACACCATCGTCTCAATAAGTTTCTTTCAGAAATATCGGAATTTTTGCTTGCTACTTAGCATGCAGCTCTCTTTGTAAGGAAGATGTATAAGCTTGCGATCCGGATGTAGGAATTCGTATCGCGAATTCCTTCTGCCAATACGTTTACCCGCACAGCATCTGATATCTCCCTCCTTCTGCGCTTGGGAGGTTGCCAGTTTGGCTACACCTCAAAACCCTTCCCTCCAGTTCGATTCTGCCTTACGTTGGGGTAAAACGACACTGTATTAGAATGATCCTTTCCTGTGATCGATTGAGAAGAGCCGGTAAAATAATGACGCTTCCTGTTTGTAAGCTGGTTTGCACCTCTGCTCACTAAAAAATCGCCAAATCTCTTATTGAATGCTGGCTGAAACTATGCTAGCTGATGTTGGGAGTAGCGCAACTAAAGATATCGACCGATGGCATTTGGAAATTTAAAATGCACATTGTGAGGTGATGCCGCTCTATGCTGTAAAATTAGTTAAAACTGTCAGATTTCTTTTCCAAATGACTGCAAGTTCAGTCATGAAGTAAGAGGAATAGACATTGAGAATTTGTAATAAAGTCACGCCAAGGAGGATCGGTGTTACGTCGCTATGTTGCCTCTCTTCCACTAAAGGGTGAAAAATGTAAATCATTTTATATTGGTAATTAGCATAAATATGTGAACTGGTATGGAAAATAAGTATTCAAAAGCATTTTCATTGAGATTTAGCTTAAGATGTTACAAATCATACGGAGGTGCAAAGCATGACGAAAGCCGGAAGGAAAAGTGAACAACGAGGTATCTCATAGATGCCCACGAAATAAGTAAAGGCCGTGCCTTCGTTTATTTGTACAGAGACAAATCCTTACAAAAAAATTTACATAAAAAGATGTTTTTTGAGAGGGGTATTACAATTTACATGTCGTCTGTCAATGTATAAAGTTGCCAGTATTTCTTCTACCGGTGATATATTATATGAAATACGCTTGACGTCATTCAAGTATGGGGGGAGAGGGGAATCTAGAGTAATATGAAACACTGAAGTAAAAACCTCAACAGCTAAGATCGTTAATTATAATTTTAAATTTGAAGACTGTTTTCGGCAAATCTATGTTGCCACCATCGGATCTTATGCCAGTATATCTCAGTACATCAGCATGTCAATAATAAAGCAAGATTTATATAAAAAATCACACCGCACCGACTCCACAAACACATGTCCACACAACATGCAATACTTATCGTCGCTACAAAGTGGGATGCTTCTCACCACTCTCTCCAGTCGTCATCATGGAGTTTTAAAATGGTCTGATGACGATCATATCACGATCGAGATCGGCGTTCTGCTACATAATTTTTTTTTAGCAACTTACATGTGATCCTAGAATGTTTTTGTTTTAAAATTTTTATTTTCATCTCTGTTTCCCAGGAACAATGTTCCAAAAGAGGAATTATATGAAGAACGTACGAGGTTTATTCGGAAAGTAAGGAACGATTGGTCGTGAAATGGAAACCACAGAGAAAATCCGATGAAGTTTTGCACAGGTGTGTTGGGCAGTGTCTCTAGTATGCCCGTCGATCGCGTTACGTCGTTCTTTTAGTTCTGAGCACACAGGGAACACATAAAGGTACCTAGAACAATAGTGCCTCCCTCAAAGTACGAGAGCCTGGTGAGAAATTTCGCCTGAAGCTATGCAGCCAACATTACATAACTGTCGTGCGTTTTCTTCTTCAAGGCAATTCTGAGCCGAATTCTGCAGGGGCAATTAAGATGCTCCTGCATCGTTTTCAATTGGAAATGTTTGATTACCCACAATGCAGCCCGTAATTGTCTCCTTCTGAGTTTCATCTTTGCTCACGTGAACCGCTGGCTATGAAGAGAACATTTTGGCACAGATAACGAGTTGTAGTAATTAGCGGAAAGCAGTGGCGGCTGCCTTCTATAACGAGGGTATTGGAAAGTTGGCACAACGCTACGACAAACGCCTAAGTCGGATCGGCGACTATGGAGATAAGTAGCTTGAAGTTGTAGCTAATTCTTGCAAATAAAACAGTTTTCATTTTCACTGTCGTTTCCATTTCGCGACCTATCGTTCCTTACTTTCCGAAGAGCCCTCGTATTGACCAGTCCAAATGAAAGAAAAGGGTTTAAACTGAAGTAGTGAGGTATATTTTGTCTACTGGAAAGTACTGCATAAGACAACAGAAAATCTGAGTTACAGTGATCTTTATGAAGTGAGAATATTCTGACTGACAATTGTAAAGTAATACTAAGTCATATTTGACTAAAAGATTGTAAGAATCAAGGGAGAATCTTCTTTAAATGACTTGGCATTACACAAACACAGACACATTATTGTGATTGCTGAATTCAGTGCTCTTTGTGTCACCTGGAAACAGAACTCTAATGAGCATGGAACTTCTGCGTGCCTGCAGATGCTTGTCAGCTACATAGCCCACCATGATGCAAATAGGAAAAAACATTTCCATCTCTCCGTACGTGATAAAGAATTCCTTACTAATATCTGTCTTTGAACTTAACAAAAACTTGTGATTTAATATGCTGATGTGGGAGCAAAATCTAAAAGTATTTTCATTTGGGGTTCTAGTGATATTTCGTGGTAGCCATGTTACTGTTAGGCTAGAAACGAAATACGAGCATCTTTGGTCGGCTCGCTCAGATGGCTGGAGTTCGACATCCAGATAATCTAGAGATCTCTGGCTGGGCTTTTTACTGGTCGGGTGTAGAGTATGTCTACAATCAGCACCCCCTGAAGACTCTTTCTTTAGGTGGTGCTGCTACAATACGTTGTACGCTTATTTCTGGAGATTTTGCTTAAATACTGCCCATTGATAGTATTAGAAGACTTCGCGTCCCTGGTCCATGGAAGCTAGTCAGTTATTGCGTCCAGGAGTAGAAGCCTTAAATAATATACCAAGACTTAACGTCTTACAATTACTTGTCGAAGACATAATTGATACAGAACGATTATGAGAGTCTACGTGAGCTGACTGGATGCAAATATTGCAGAATGACCCGATCAGGGTAACACCATCTGGTTACCGACGAGTTATTGCACATGTGTTATTAACGTGACCTAATGCGGACGCCTATCGTACACTGTGTAATAGAAACGCAGTGTCCATACCACCGCAACGATTAGAAAAGTCATGATGGCATTTGTAATGAATGTAATGAAAGTACACCAGAGTTTAAGGGCTGTGGTGTTGTACTATTGGTAAAAGGTCAACATTTTTCAGAATAGTACTGCAAGAACATGCAAATAGCCGGTACAAATACAGAAAGTGTAGGAAAGTTGCAGGAAAACTCCAAGGTTCTTCGCCAGGCAGCAAATCATATACGAACTAGTTTGGTAACCATGGTCATACATTCATAACTATAAGCTTATTTCACGAAAATGATTATGCTTTTAGACATAAAAAGTGAGATGTGTATGGTGCAAACAGACATAACAGTTTTCAATTTTGTAAATCGTACTACTAAGAATCGAACCTACTATTTGCACCCAAGTTAGGAACAAAAACACAGGAAACACAGGAAAATATCACAAGTTTGTGTAAAGAAAGATACGTTTCTTTTTATGTAAATGAACTTTCAAATGCATCCTTTATTTTCCGTCGTCTTAACTGCAGTTGTGTAGGTTTGTGAAATTCGTGCCAGTCTCTGGTCTCTACCACTTCTATTCTTAATCGTGCATTCCATCCTGAGATTTTTGTTGACGTTGTTGACCCACTATCGGCCGCTGTGGCCGAGCGGTTCTAGGCACTTCTGCCCGGAACCCCGCTGCTGCTACGGTCGCAGGTTCGAATCCTGCCTTTGGCATGGATGTGTGTGATGTCCTTAGGTAAGTTAGGTTTAAGTAGTAGTAAGTCTAGGGGACTGATGGCCTCAGATGTTAAGTCCCATAGTTCTTAGAGCCATCTGAATCATTTTGTTGACCCACGGAAAAGAAACTACAACATGCAGTGAACGGTAAACAGGAAAACTATTTGCACTTTGAAAACTTTTACAGAACCATTGTACAGAAACGTGTACGCTCTTCAATTGGTTTGATATTCTATATATTTCCGGCGTAAGTGCCAACGTCCATACCGATTGTCGCACGCCTGCGGGTTTCTAGGTTTACTAACTCGATATGGTGTTCCGGCCACAGCAAAAATCTAGTACGAACGAATGTGTGGCTTTGGAGTAACACTCTAGATTCATAACTCTCGTGCTTTCACATTCAGCAGAATAACAAGAAATTTTGATGTACTCACTAACACAAAGCGTATGCAGACACAAGTTTGCTCAGTAACCAAACAAGCCGATAAACAACGCAAAGAAAAGAAAAGAATATTGACAAAATTAAGGTCGCGGAATTCCGTGCTACAGAAAGGAGAAGGCATTTCACAGCGCTGCTCGCGGCAAGTGCATTAACCTTGTTGACGTCTGCCAAACGTTCAGCCGAACCTGTGATGTCTGCCGTGACTATCGCTTGTCGTCGCCGCAATACTACTCATATCAAAAAAAGTTTTGCATCTTCTCGGTTCCGAGAGCTCCGGAACCAGTAGAGAAAATAGAAAATAGGAAAAGAGATCAACATAAACATAATTCCTTTTCATTGCTCATGAAAACAACACATTGCACCACGATACAGCGAGACCTTCAGAGGTAAGGTCCAGATTGCTGTACCACCGATACCTCTAATACCCAGAAGCACGTCCTCTTGGATTGATGCATGCCTGTATTCGTCGTGGCATACTATCCACAGGTTCTTCAAGGCACTATTGGTCTAAATTGTCCCACTCCTCAACAGCAATTCGACGTAGATCACTCAGAGTGTTTGGTGCGTCACGTCGTCCATAAAGAGCCCTTTTCAATCTTTCCCAGGCATGTTCGATAGGGTGAATATCTGGAGAACATGCTGGCCACTCTAGTCGAGTGATGTCGATATCCTCAAGGAAGTCAATCACAAGACGTGCACGATGGGGGCGCCAATTGTCGTCAGGAAGACGAATGCCTCGCCAATACGCTGCCGCTACGGTTGCACTCTCGGCCGTAGGATGGCATTCAGGCATCGTACAGCCGTTATGACTCATCCCATGACCACCAGCCGCGTAAGTTGGCCCCACATAATCCCACCCCAAAACAGCAGGGAACCTCCACCTTGCTGCACTCGCTGGACAGTGTGTCTAAGGCGTTCAGCCTGACTGGGTTGCCTCCAAACACGTCACCGACTATTATCTGGTCGAAGGCATATGCGACACTCATCGGTGAAGAGAACGTGATGCAATTGCTGAGCGGTGTATTCCGCATGTCGTTGGGCCCTTCTGTACCGGGCTGCATGGTGTCGTGTTTGCAAAGATGGACCTCGCCATGGACGTCGGGAGTGAAGTTGTGCATCATGCAACCTATTGCGCACAGTTTGAGTCGAACACGACGTCTTGTGGCTGCACGAAAAGCATTATTCATTATGGTGGCTTTGCTGTCACGGTTCCTCCGAGCCACAATCGGTAGGTATCGGCCACCCACTGCAGTAACAGCCTTTGGGTGGCCTGAGCGAGGCATGTCATCGACAGTTCCTGTCTCTCTGTATCTCCTCCATGTCCGAACAACATCGCTTTGGTTCACTCGGAGACGCCTGGACACTTCCCTTGTTGAGAGCCCTTCCTGTCACAAAGTAATATTGCGGACGCTGAATCGTGTTATTGACCGTCTAGGCATCGTTGAACTACAGTCATTCCACTAGGAAGGAGGTGGAACTGATCGGTTGTCGGACCCCCTCCGTCTAATAGGTGGTGTTCGTCCATGGGTGTTTACATCTTTGGGCGGATTTAGTGACAGCTCTGAACAGTCAAAGGGACTGTCTCTGTGACACAATATCCACAGTCAACGTCTATATTCAGGAAATCTGGGAACCGGGGTGATGCAAAACGTTTTTTGATGTGCGTACCATAAATTCAAAAGTAACAGCTTGTTACGCTTTCACGACCAAACAGCTGAACCCATTTTGTTGAAATTTGGTGTAGAACAGCTTGAACGCTAAGGAAGAGCATAGGCTACTTTAGAATGTGTCTAGTATAAGATATTGATTGATTTCAAGGCTAAAACTAATCTCTGAAAAAGCCATTTACTCTACGACTTTTCAACGATACTACGATTCAACGAAACGAATACAAAACTTATACAAGCCTCAACATGTTTAATACATAGATCTACACTAATATCGGTCACACGCCTGTCGTATTTTAGCCGCTGAGCGTCACGCGTCTCTAATGGCTTCTGAGATGCCTAGGACCCACAACGATTCGAATTTTAAATGTTGTTTGACAAACAGAGACGTCATGCCTTAACATGTAGACCACGGAAGGCCTTTAGTCAGGTTGTGTCTGATTATGATGCGCGAGCTCAGCCGCGCATAGCAGCCAAAAATGTGAGGGCAGCTGACATTAACGCTCGTACAAATGTTACACATCTACGCTGTAACAAACTACAACCTACTTATTTTCTTTCTTTGTCAGTGTAAAGGTGTATAATTATTTTAGGTAGCCACATCTTATTTTCGTACCGTCACCATCCCTCATCTTAACAACACTAGTCTTAAGCTTCAACAGCAAGTGGTCTTTTGACTAGCGTTGCTGATCCTTGATCACGCCGTTCCGGCTACGATTCCAGCCAGCGTTGTATTTTCTCCTTTCGGGACTGAGTTTGTGTGTTGAGCTTATTATCATTTTATCACCACTGACTAGCAAGTGGCCGAAGTGGCGTCAAATAATAAGATCTGCGCCTGGTCTCCTGGTCAATAAAGCCATACATATATTTCATTTCATTTTGCTGATATGCAAGCACAGCCGCGGGGGTAACAGCTAGCTGAATGATAAGTCCCAAGTCCTCAAACCGAAGTTCAGAAGGTTCTAAGTGGCACACTTCTGTTCAGAATAGGAGTTCCCCGCAGTAGCTACGAAAGACTCTGGTAACGAGTTATTCATTCGTGCACCCTATCACACTGTTTTTTCATGTAATATTAATTCTTCAATTTCTTATTTATAAATTTTCTAATCTAAATTCCGTAAACTACGTACTGATTCCTTCCAAGACCGAATATCTTTGGTACGCACGTTCCCACGAAAAACGATAAATTTTTAGAAATAAAACACATAAAAGCTACGTTTATAGTAATTGCTGGTATAGGTCTAATATGACCGACTTCAGTGTAACTGCCTGCATTGTCAGACATATCCTTAGTCTTGGCAGAGGAATGTTCGTTACATCAGAGTTTTCTGATATGTAACTGATTTTCAGTCCTGATAAATTTGCTTTATCTCCTATCGAAACCAATGCTTCACGAAAAAAGGATTATTTATTCTTTTAATCATCAATAGGTGTAAAATACTACAGCTGACGAGGAGCTGGCAGTGGCAAGGTGCCAGGTTCCTTTAGAAAGAAAAGAAAAGATAAAAAGGCTATTTATAAAAATGGTATAAATATGTTTATCTAATTGTTTAACACATCTTTAATGAGTCTCATAAACTTCAGTAAATACCAGCGAAGGGATAACACAATTTAAGAACTGAAAAATTTCAGTTTAACTTGAAATAGCCAACTGATGAATTTAACCTCTTTACTAGGTCTCTTCCGACACTGGTTAAACAAGCACATATCAACTAAAACAGAGAGAAAAACATTTCCGATAGCAAGTATTGCATTTCAATAAGGCTAATATGAATGGAGATTTTGCTATTAGCTCAGAACAAAAAATGAGTAACTATCATAATAGCTATAAAACAAATGGGTAACGATAAAAAAATGTTTAATTCAAATATAATTGAACATAAATCGCCCAGCTGACTTCAACGACAAATAATGTATTTATTTAACCCTGCGTGGCGAAGCCAACGGAAACAACACTCCTACGTTACAAACTGGCCCCGCACCAAATAAACACAAATATTTGTAACGTCAACAGACAGAGAGTATTATCAATGTACATGGCTTGATTTCAAAGTCTACCAAAACATATAAAACTAAAATTAGACCTTAACGTCCACATCATTTCAACTAAGAACGAAAAATTGAACTTCCCGTCATGCTGAGTACACATAATAGGAACCAATCGTAATATCATAAACTATCAATAAAATAGAAGCGTAACACTAAGAAATTAGCGTGAAATGCAGACACATCTATTAGTATAACTAGCAGTAAACTCCTTTTAGTAACACTGGAGTTAGCTAAACCCAAAATGCACAGTGTAAGAACCCTAGTAGACAACTCCAGATAGCTTCACGTACAGTCTACACATCAAGACGCTCATCAATCAAGTCCATGTCGCTCAACCAATCCAAGCTGCCAGAGATTCCTGTAGATACCACACAGCAGACACAGTTCCAAGGCCGTCTTCCACCAGATCTGAGCGTTGTATTTCTCAGGAATATAAAACTAATAGATTGTCAGTGTAGACTTTCGTTCAGACTGCTGCTCGGTTCCGGCAGTTGCTTGCAGTACCCATGTTCCACGCAACAGCCAGGAGCTGCTGGGGTGGCCGTCCTCCCGTTATCTTTGGGGTACAATTGATCTCGGGCTGAACCGGGGCGGCGTTAAGTCAACGTGAGAGACCCCGTGTTTGCCCTCTGGCGGGATGCTAATCAGGCTGCTACTTTGTAACAGCCAAAGAGGCTAAATCACACTCTCGGTCACATATCGAAAGGGTGCATGACCAAGATGTGTTACGCCTACGACCAGCAAGAAGAGGACATACGAACGACTTTCACTGTTTGTAGCTGATGTCCACAGCTTGTTGTAAGGAGTTCATTGTGTCTGCACTGTAGCTAGCCTCTTTCATAGACAGCTACATACATCTGCACACGATTTTCTTACATCGAACATTTTAGTCACTGTAAAACGTATACACCTGATACATTTGGAAAGTAATTCTCGACAAATACATCGACAATAGTGAAATCAACTAATGCCTTTATGCTTGCCCCACTCGCTATTTCTTTGGGTCATCAGTCTGACCCTGGCGGGTTTGGTGCGGGCCACCACGAATTCCTCTTCTGAGCCAACCTCTTCATCTCACCAAAGCGGTTGCTGCCTATTTCCTCAGTTATTTGTTTGATATATTCCAATCTCTGTCTTCTCCTATAGTTTTTACCATATATAGCTCACACTATTACCATAGAAATTATTCCCTGACAATCTCTTACCATTCACTCTCTTCTTCCTGACATTGTTTTCCATATCTTCCTTTCTTCGCTTATCCTGCTGCGAACCACCTTATTCATTATTGTAACAGTTCACTTAATTTTCAACATTTTTTTTCTGTAGTACTACACTCTAAACGCTTCAATTTTCTCCTCTTCCGGTGTTCCAAAGTCCATGATTCTGTACCATACAATGCTGTGCTCCAAAAACACATTACCAGAAATATCGTCCTCAAATTAAGGCCAATGTTTTATACTGGTAGACTTCTCTTGGCAAGGAATGCCCTTTTTCCCAGTGCTAGTCTGCTTTCTCTGTCCTTCTTGCTTCGATTGTCGTTGGCTATTTTGTTTCCAAAGAAGCAGAGTTCCTTAACTTAATCTACTTCGTGATCACCTATTCTGATGTGAAACTTCTCGCTATGCTCTGTTCTGAGACTTCTGATTACTTTGCCTGCCGTGAACGGCAGGACAACATTAGGGGTATTCTAGCTTGGAACACTTTTCACACTTTCGCCTCTAGTCAGACTTGTGATAGAAGTTTATTATATGAAGGAAGATCAGAAAGTAACACACAATAACTTTATTGTTCGATAAAATTTTGGGAGCGCAGCCACATAAATTCAGCTTCTAATATTTCGGCTGAATACCGTCCAGCCATCTTCAGAGTGAGCCGAGATGACTAACTCTCCAGCATATGCTCCGTCCTTTTAAACTCGAGGACCGAACCACTGCATATGCGGCCAAAGACACAGAAGGCGCCAGAGACGTTGATAGGCGGCAAAGAGGTGTAACATATGCATGGAAATTAAATCTATGGCTGCGCAGTCGATCCACACGGCGATATCGATGTGTCACGGAGAGCTGCACCGTCACGACGTCTTTGTGTTTTAATTACAGAAATTACAAGATTCCATGATTTGTCCAAGCTGTCAGATTCTTAAGCACATAACGAGCACTAACTTCACGAAATTTCAACTTGTTATGAATAGTTTCGTATACTAAACCATAGAAAGTGTTGAACTGCTGCGATAAGGTTCGCAGTTGCACACGCCTGTTGTTCAAAATTGCTGCCTCAATGGCTACGCCATCCTGCGGAACTGCAGATGTTACCTGCTGCCAGAACGTGGCGAATCATTCAGGATCCCACGGTCCTCTTGGATAAAAGCACACCACTCGAAGCATTTCTATGGTCCATACAGACGTCCCCACACACGCCACACATATCCCTGTGCATTTCACTTGTCTTATGCTTTTGGGCCCACAAATGTCAAACTATACTTCGCTGCCGTTAACAAGTTGAAGACCAGTTTTATTTCGAGGTTCAAGCCTCTCTCGCTAGAGCTTCATATGAAAACAAAATACCCTCTGTATCGCAAATTTCAACCTATATCGTCGCGAAATTTCAACTTTCCAGGAGCAGTACCGGGGACAAAAAGTATTATTGTGCAATACTTTCCGATCCTCCCACGTACTTTTAAATGGGGGCAGTAACTTTTTAATTGTATTTACAAAATTATTCTGGAAAATTAAGCGCTTTCCAAACGTGAAAACAGTTTCCAAGGTAGAAGATGGTCATGAACCTTGGAACAAATATTTTATGGAACTTTAAAAGCATTGCATCCGAGAAAACCGTGACAGTACTGTAGTTAATCGCCTGTCTATTTCATTATTCCCTCACTCTGTAGCTAAGTGTGAGCACTCGGGCTCGATTCCCGTTACTTCCAAGGATTTTTCCTTGGTGGGAGGAGAGGTACTACATCTGCATCTACATCTGCATAGATACTTCGCAAGCCACCACACGGCGCGTGGCAGAGGGTGCCCTGTACCACTACTAGTCATTTTCGTTGCCATTCCACTCGCAAATACAGCGTCTGTCTATATGAGCCTTATTTCTTGTATCTTATCTTTGTGGTCTTCAGGCGCACTGCTTTGTTGGCGGCAGCAGAATCGTTGGCTGTTAGCTTCAAATGTTGAATTCTCTAAATTTTCTCAATAGTATTCCTCGAAAAGAACGTCACCTTCCATCCAAGGATTCCAATTTGAGATCCCGAAGCATTTCCGTAATAGTTACGTGTTGTTAGAACATATCGCTAACAAATCTAGCAGCCTGCCTCTGAGTTGCTTCGATGTCTTCCTTTAATCCGACATGGTACGGATTCCAAATACTCTAACAATACTGAAGAATAGGTCGCACCGGCGTCCTAAATGCTGTGTACTTCACAGGTGAACCAGTCTTTCCGAAAATCTCCCAATAAACCGAAGTCGATCAGTAGCCTTGCCTACCATGGTCCTCACACGCTCGTTACATTCCAAAATGCATTATAACGTTACGCCCAGGTAGCTAAACGACGTGACTGCGACAAGTAGAACATTACGAACGCTGCGTTTGTGTTTCCAACTCACCTGCTTTAGCTTACATTTTTATACATTTAGAGCTAGCTGCCTTCATCACACCAACTAGAGACTTGTCTAAGTCATCTTTATCCTCCTACAGTCACTCAACATCGACACGTTACAGTACACCATAGCATCGTCAGCGAACAACCACAGATTGTTGTCCACCCTATCCCCCAAATCATTTACGTGTATAGAGAACAACAATTGTCTCATCACATTTCCCTGGAGCATTCCTGACCATTGTCTGTGATAAAAATTCGCCTACGAGGACCACATACTGAGATCTTAACTTAAAAAGCATTCAACCCACTCACACATCTGTGAACCCATTTCATATACTCATACCTTCGTTAATAGCCTACAGTGGGGCACCCTGTGAAGTCCTTTCTGGAAATGTAGAATCGGCCTGTTGTCCTTCATCCTAGTTCGCAGTATATAATGTGAGAAAAGGACAAGCTGAGTTTCGCAAGAGTGATGCTTTCTAAAACCATGCTGCTTCTCGATCTCAGGAAGAATTATTATATTCGAACTGATAATACGTTGAAGGATTCTGCAGCAAATCGAAGTTAGGAATATTGATCGGTAATTTTTTTTTTTTTTAGTCAATTGGAACTTTGCTCTGGGTGAGAATTTCGCCACAAATGCTACATAAGTAAGGGACCAATGCCACTGAATAGGCTTTGTATAACCTAATTGGGATTCAATCCGGACATGGTGTCTTATTTGCTCTCAAATCTTTCAGTTGTATCTCTGTGCCAGGGATGCTTATTACAGTGTCATCCATACGGGAGTTTGTCGGATGGTCAAACGACGGTATGAGGTGCAGTCAACCACGGACGATGTGCGACATCAACAAAAACTTTTCTATGCTTAGACCATGTCAGCCCCATTATAGGAAAACGGGAACGGACAGGGCCTTGACATATCACGTCTGGGAGAAAATGCAGGAAATCAAGATTCAGCTGCACATAGGGTACTGACAAACGAACTGAGTTCAACGGTTACCTTGCCAAAATGATCGAACCGGATCTCTCCAGCAGGAACTAATCCCAGACCTTAGACGGTAGCAAGGCACCTGGAAAAAATCTACTATGTCTGTTAAACATTCCGAGGTACCACTAGGTTGCAATCCCTATGATGTTCCAGTGTCATCAGTAGGTAGTGACATGCTAGTTGATGAGGACACAGACCCAAACAGCCCAACATTTGGCGACCGGTCTGATCACATGAATACAACCGTGTTAGCATCTTCCGGGTCTCTTCTGGATCCGAGCACGCTTTGGTCGGAAGATACTGAACAGTAGTAAACTTGCAAGCTGTCTACAGTTCATGTCTCTCGAAAAGGTTCAGCGGTAAGGTTACAATGTTTAAAAGATTATCTTTATGCCGCTGACATAGATGTAGCCATGTTACAAGAGGTTGTAACAACTAAAGTAGCGGACATAACAGGTTATGAAGCCGTCATCAACACCAGAAATGGAGGAGGAACAGCGGTTTTATTATCGCATGTCGAGCTGAAGCTATTTTAGAGACTGGTTGGGGAATCAGTGTCTTCTTCATGACCTCATTTTAATTATCGTATATGCGCCATCTGGAACTAATGAAAGACGGCACAGAAGTAATTTTTATAGGAATGGGGTAGTTGAACTGTTAAAGAACGTTGGGGCCACCGCCATGCTTCCCGAAGGTTTTAACTGTGTGTTGCGCCGTGAAGACCAGGCGCCTAATTTTAGTACTTGTCAAGAGCTACATACATTAGTGACTGAATTAGAACTACAAGACACTTGGACTTACTTGAACCCCCACCATACCAGATACACTTACGTCAGTAGCACGTTAGCAAGCAGGTTAGATAGAATCAATGTTATTAAGGAAATCATGTGCAATATTCATGATTGTGAGATACTGCCTATAAACTTCTCCGATCATTATGAATGCCATATTTCATTCAGGTATATCCGAAAAGAAACCTTTCGTGACCATGGGGTATGGCAACTTAACGTCCCACTATTGCAGGATGCTGAACTTAAACACCAGATTAGACAGACTTGGCACAAATGCTTACGCTCCCAAACGAGGTATCGGGAGCCGATCATTTGGTGGACCGAATTGCAAAACCAGCACTCCGTATATGCATTATACAGTATGTGAAATCCAAGCATATTGGCGCAAACAAACGGCGGAATATTACTTATCCTGTTTGCGATGGCCTGTCGGCTAACATCATCAAACGAAACGCTTTAAGTCTAAAATAATCGCCGTAGCCCCATCGCCCTAGCCCCGCAGCGCCTGCACGGGGTGAGTACGCGAGTCGAGGCAAGGACGATCTTATGCAGGAACGTACGCCGTTATACTATTTAATAACGGAGACACGTAGAGGGAAACGGAGAATAATGCACTCGCTGGATAAAGATAACGGAGGAGTCGATACTACTCAGACCTCCATAAAGCAGTACGTGGAGAAGTATTACAGGGATCTCTACGCTGGAACGGACGGTGAAGAACTTTTAGCAAACGTTACGACGGGAATACGTGAGAAGCATAATGCCAAACTAATCGAAAACGTAAGTCAGGACGAAATAAAAACTATTACTAACGAAGCTTCAAGGAACAAGTCAGCTGGTCCCGATGGATCTCGGTCGAATTTTATGTACGCATGTGGAATATAATAGGGAACGAGCTCAGAGATATGTATAATGAGATATTAATTAACCAGGCGCTCCCTCCTATATTTACGGAGGGAATGATTGTACTCACTTCTAATAAAACCACGCAGCGAGAGGATTCACGATTTAAGACCACTCACCTACTCAACGCTGACTTTGAAATTCTCACTCGCATCCTGAATAGAAGGATGGAGCCACTCCTGCAATATGTCATATTTCCTTATCAAACGAGTGCAATAAAGGGAAGATGAATGCTACATACCTGATGCGAGTATAGGGACGTCATAAACCTCACTTGGATAACTGACAATAGTCTTTCCTTCTTATTTTTAGATTTTAATAAAGCCTTTGATATGATCAATCATGGCTTCTTATTCAGCACGGTATTCAGCATGGGTTTCAACGACCACTTCATAACTGTCGTACGTAAATGTTTCAGCGGTGTTTTTTCAAGGATTAAAATCAATAGACAACTGACTGAAACAATTCCAGTTCAACAATTAGTGCGTCAAAGATGTCCAATATTTATGACATTATATGCGATCGCTGTGGAGCCTTTGCTTTCGACAATGCACCAGAAATTGAGAGGACTACAGATCTTCGCCGGCCGCTGTGGCCGAGTGGTTCTAGGTGCTTCAGTCCGGAACCGCGCGACTATTACGGTCGCAGGTTCAAATCCTGCCTCGTGCATGGATGTGTGTGTTGTCCTTAGGTTAGTTAGGTTTAATTAGTTCTCAGTTGTAGGGGACTGATGACCACAGCTGTTAAGTCCCATAGTGCTCAGAGCCATTTGAACCATTTTTTTTAGTACATGTTTTATATTGATGAAAAACATTTTGAGCTGAACAAGAATAACAAATATAAGGAATGGTTTCGAAATTGTTTATCTATTTGCTTTAGGTGGGCTACAAAGAGGAGGGCTGTTTTATTGAGTAGAAGCAGAATACTTATTGTTTCTTTTCTGTTATTCCTGGAATCTTCTTTATGTTGGTTCTAAAATGAGATCTGTTCCAATTTGGCAAAACGCTTCGGGCTACGAATTTTGTTCCACTGTCAAAAAATGTATGGCTTCCTAACAGACATCATATGCATCCAGTCATAATAACTTAAATTGTGAAATGTTTCAGAACGAATGTTTGTTAAGGATTTTTCCATCACTTTTTGACTGTTATGAGTTATGTCCTACAAGGAATTCATGCCATTTAAAGTGGCGAACCGTTATATATATTACTTTAATTACTACTTAAGTTTTGTTCTACAATTTAAGGTATATGTGGGAACAAAAATGGGAATAATGGAGCAACTCAGTGTCAGGTATGGGGGAGGTATTGTGGCCAGCCATCGGATCTTCGACTCCTGCCCTCTCTGCCTCCGCCTGCCTGGTGCTAAAAGTCTTCTGAAAGACAATAAAAATAAAAAGTAACGTTATATCACAAAAAATATGAGTGGGTGACTGGAAAAGGGGCAGCATCGTGGCCAGGCTTCAGAATTCTTGACCCCTGCCCTCGTTGCCACCACCTGCCTGCAACTCACTTGCAAAAAATGGTGCATTAAAAAAGAAAAGAAATAAAAAGTTGCTGAGGTCTCCAACACACATCTGTATGGTGGTGCTCGACTCATAAGTATGCCGGTTAAAAAAAATTCTAGTCATTTGCGTGTACCATGTGGGTCGTGAGCGAGGTGACAATTCGAATTATGCAAAAACTTACTTTTTTAAAATCTGTATTTTTCATCACTCATCTATCAAGCCCTTTATCACTTATGCCTTAGCCCCACAGTTTTCGCAGGACTCCAGCTGTCTGCATTTAATGTGAATCATAAAATAGTGAAAACATGTTAAAAATGTCTGCGAGTCGTGTAACTGAGACGAGATGTTGGAACCAGCCCGGTTTTCACCTAGTGGGATGTGGAAAACCACATAAAAACAACATCGAGCACACCGGCCCACGTCGTTAATCCGCTGGGTGGATTAGATCCGGGGCCGGCGCACCTACCCGAGTCCAGGAATCAGCGCATTTTTTTTTTTCTTTTTTCTTTTTTTTATGAGAAATAATTGTTAAGAAAAGTTTAGAACGATTGCGCCTCTTACGCCTTAATTAGCATAGATCTTAGCCAACTAGGCTGTTTTTTTTTTTTTTGGACCTTTGCCTTCCGCGGGCATGTGCTCTACCAACTTTTTTTTTTTTTTTTATTTGCAATGGCAAGATGCGAACCACCGCCCCAATCAACAACTCAACAGGGGGCAGCGATGCTAGTTTTTTTTTTCTTTTTTTTTCTTATCGTAAGCGGTCGCCTTACCATTTGTTTTGTACTTTTTACTTTTTATATTTTTTTTTTATTTTTTTATTTTTTTTGTTTTATTTATTTATTTTTTTTTCCTCTGCCATCCTTTGTTTATATATAGATGGAAAAAGGCGTCTTTCAGTTACGACAAACAAAATTAGAATGTACATCCGTAGCAACAACAGAACAAGAGTTTCTTCTAAACTATGAAAGAGAATTTGAAACCAATAGCGTGGTGATAGATAATAAAGGAAGAAAAACGTAACCAAATCCCGCACGCCATTCCGTGTGCATGGCCCATCTGCGTACAGATTCCATCTTCTAAATTGGTACAACATTTCGCAGCGTTTGGAGCTCCATGACGGCGGTCATCCTCTGCCCGGTACTCCCCAACTGTGAGGGGGGTTATCGAAGACACTGCGTAAATAGTTGGCAAATAGTTGTCGGTATCGGGGTGTACACTCAAGTGTGCTATGACTGTCCTGGAGAAATTGCCAGTAATCAAGCACCATCTTCTCATCATCTCGAAAGAGGTAGTATATGGACATGCCTTTAAACCATGTGAGAGCATGAGTCTTCGCCGGTGGGAAATAAGTATCCTCTGGACAAAGGAGGAGCCGTGGCTCAATTGTGCGAGGCGCGATACGTAGGTAGCAGGCGAGGATCTTCTGCACTAGCAGCCATACCTCTAACGCCGATCCACATATTAAACGGTGGTCGTCAGTATCCACGAGGTGGCAATGTGGACAAAGGGGGGAATCCGCCATCCCAATAGCGTGCAGCCTTTGTCGTGTTACAACCTTCCCGTTCACCACCTGGCTCGTACCCGCGTGGGGAGGAACGACTTCTGGACCGCTCTCCACACTGCAGGCCATAGGGTCGTAGGGCTCTTCCTCTCAATCACATTGCGAGGGATTGACCTTAGCAGCAGTCTGTAAAAGTCTCTCGCCTTGGGAGGGCGAGTGTTGGGAAGGTCTGGGTGCACGTAACTATACTCAAGAATAAATGCCGAGAGGTGCGAGAGTGACGGTGTAATGTGCGCAACCGTGACAGGTGGCAGAAGAGACGCCGGCAGCAATTCCTCTAACAGACGACCCGTAAGGGAAGCATCTTTGTGGGTCCACAATTTCATCATTGTGCACAAGTATAATGCTGTAGCCCTCGCTCGTACATTTATAAGTCCCAGTCCGCCATCAAGCGGAGGGAGGGTGAGTGTTTCGTAGCGGACTTTGAATAGGTGTCCGGCGGTAAGGTAATATCCAAACGCTGCTTGCAGTCTGTGTGCCAACGCTGTCGGTATCGGTAGGACCTGGGCCATGTGGATCATCTTAGTTGCCACGTGAAGGTTGAGGTATTCCACACGCTGTAGGAGGTCCATCCGTCGAAGTAAGTTCCGGCGAACTTCTGTGCGTATTGCCTGCAGTATTCGTGCATAGTTCATGGCAGCTGTGCGGCGCACATCCTGTGTAAATGTTATGCCCAAGAAACGGATCTTGTTAACGAGTGGGAGTGGGGCTATAGCGTCCTCCTGTAGACCTCTCCCAATGGGCATCGCTGCCGACTTGGCCACATTCATGAGGCTGCCCGCTGCCAAACCATAGCGATTGATCCATTGTATCACTGAGCGTACCTCGTCACCAGATCGGACAAGTAATAGAAGGTCATCAGCATATATCCTGCAGTGAAAGGTGTGATCCCTCAATGACATGCCCGAGAGCCTGTTTTTCAACCCTCCAACAAGTGGTTCGAGTGCGATCGCGTAAAGGATCATGGAGAGAGGGCAGCCTTGGCGAACTGACCGTCGGATCGGAAAGGGACCCGCAATCCGTCCATTCACCAATACACGGGATGCAGCTCCACGGAAAAGGCGCTGAAAGATGTCGAGAAAGTCAGGCGGGAAGCCCATGCGGGCCATAACGGACAGAAGGAACTTGTGGTTGACTCTATCGAAGGCGTGGTCGAAATCAATGGAGATCAGAGCAGCTCGAAGGCGACAGGATGTGGCGATGGCTATTAAATCCCTGCATTCACTGGTTGCCGTTTGCATGTTGGTCACTCCGCCCTGTGTCGTTTGCTCCATTGAGAGGAGTAGGGGCAGAACCGTCTTCATGCGGCTGGCGAGTAGTCGGGCGAAGATTTTATAGTCCGAGTTGAGCATTGTAATGGGCCTGTAGTCCTCGACCGTCCGACCTCTGGAAGGCTTGTGTACCGGTATTAGGAGACCTTCCACGAATGCAGGTGGCACGTGAGAACCGGGGGTCATCAGTTCTTGGTACATGATGATCCATCGGGGCATCATGAGATCGCGGAAAGTACGATAAAACTCGAGCGGCAGTCCGTCTGGCCCGGGAGATTTGTTGAGTGCTCCCTTGTTAAGCGCGTCCACGATGTCGTCTCGTGTAATCCCACCTAACAGCGTCGCCGCTGCTGCATTGTCGAGGGTGTGCGACACGTGCTGCAGTATGTCGTGATCGTCCGCTCCCTCGTCCTCTGTATTCACCTCGTCGTAAAACCGGCGATAGTGATCTGCGAAGGCTTCTGTAACTGCCGCCTGAGTCATTACGACCCTACCACCTGGCAATACGAGGTCCGTGATCAGCTGCTGTCGGCGTCGGCGGCTGTCGAGCACGATGTGATGCATAGACGGGTTTTCTCCTTCCACTCGGTCTTGACGTCGCGATCGCACTACGACCCCCTCCAAACGTTTCCTCGTAAGAGACAATATTTTACCTTTAATTCGGCGGCTTTCCATTTGTCGATTTGGAGATGGTGGTTGGCTGTCGAGTTCGCGAAGCATCGTGTAATAAAAGTCCAATGTGTGACGATGCCAAGCTGCGATATCTTTTCCGAATTGTGTTAGCACACGCCGAAAAGCTGGTTTTGCACAGTCCACCCACCATGCTAGAGTCGATGGGTATCGGGGAAGACGACGTTCGCAATCCAGCCATGTGTTGGCGATAATCTGACGGCATTCCGGGGCTTGAAGATGTGCCACATTCAGCTTCCAGGGTCCTCGGCTGCGCCATACCCGCTGCTGTTGTAGAGTGAGTGTGCATATGAAAGCGCTATGATCGGAGAAGGCAAGCGGCCAACGTTCGGCGTCCAATACTCCCGGCGCTAAAGCTCGTGATACATAAATGCGGTCTAGGCGACTGGCGGAGTGACTAGTAAGGTATGTCGGCCCGGGACGTTCACCGTGCACCGTCTCCCACGTGTCGGTGAGAAGCAGATCTCGAACCAGGAGCCGAAGTTCTTGACAAGTCGAGAAATGTGGGACTTGGTCTTTGGGGTGGAGCACACAGTTAAAATCGCCCCCGAAGATATATCGCTCGAAGCGGCTGATAAAGAGGGGGGCGATATCCTCCGAATAGAAACGCGATCGTTCGCGGCGTTGGTCAGTTCCTGATGGAGCGTAAATGTTAATGATGCGCGTTCCCAGTGCTGTGATCGCCAACCCCCTTCCTGACGGAAGGTAAGTCACTTCTTCGATGGCAATTCCGTCGCGCACTAGTATTGCCGTACCGCTGCCATTCCGGTCCGCCGGTGACACATATGTCACATAACCGTAGAAAACGGGGAGGGCCGCTATATATACTTCTTGCAACAGGGCAATGTCAACATCGGAAGAACGAAGCATCTCACGCAGCAACTGGATCTTCACTGCCGTTCGTATCGTGTTGAGGTTAAGCGTGGCGATACGATAAGCTTGTTGCCGAACCGCAGGTGTTAAGTTATCCATTAAGACTGGAATGACCTATGACGCTTCTGACTGTAGTGACACCTTCGCATCACCCCAAACCTCACCGGCAGTCCTTGCTAGAGAGCCGGCGCCAATGGCGTGGGCCCTGTTGGCATAACTGGCATGGTTCCGTTGTCGTCGTGGTCATCCGCCCACGTCGGGGAACTGAAAGTAAGATCGGCCTCCCTAGCTTCCTCAGGACACGGCATGGGTGCTTGCATTCCAGAAGGTGGTGGGCAGCATCTGTCCTGCAGCTCGGTATCCGATTTTGCAACTGTAGATACATGTGGTTTGTCCTCAGTTTCGTTCGATGGTGTCACACTGCAGCAAATGGCGGCTGCCTCTGTGGTAGCGTCGTCATTGAAGGTGGAATCGTCATCCTCTGGAGGCTGTGTCGCATCCCGTTCGGAAGTTGCTCGACGCCTCCGCTTCCGTCGCTTCGGAGAGCGTTGCTTCCTGGTGTGTCCTTCTGTGTCAGACGATGGCAAAGAGTCACGACGATCCGGCACAAAGGCAGCCGTAGGCACAATAAGCGAGTCTACGGCCATGCTATCGTCATGTATGTTGTTATCAGTCGACGGGGGCGGCGGCATCGGAGTTGAATCCGTATCTTGTGGAACTGGTGTGTCATCATCGCCCTGTATTGGAGCATGGAGCCGCGACCCAACAGTGGATGTCGGCTGTCGTGGTGAAGTAGTAGCTGTCGTGAGGGCTGCTGCATAAGTCACAGGAAGCAGTGTCGGCTGCGATGGCGGGTCCACTTCAGCCGGCGGCAGTTGAGTGATGCGACGTTGCATACATTCTGATCTGAGGTGTCCCTCCTTCCCACAACCAGAGCAGGTCTTCGGTTGCCCATCGTAGATGACGATGGCACGGCAGCCACCGGTAGTCAGATATGAAGGTACATGTCTTTTAAGTTCTATTCGAACCTGGCGGACTCCGTTCAACACCGGATATGTCTGGAATTGCGTCCATTTTTCCGCAATATGATCATGGACCGTGCCGTAGGGGCGCAGCGCTGTCACGACGTCCTCCGCCGGTAGTTCGAAAGGAAGTTCGAAAATTCTGATCGTGCGAAGTCCCATGCCAGAATAATCGACGTGCACAGTCCCCACATTGCCATCAGCATGGCAGAAACGGAGGCCCTGTTTCGTGTCCCGAAGGATCCGTTCACATGTTGCGTCGTTGATGATCTTGACATATACGATACTACTCACAATGGACAAGTGAATGCCGAGAATGTCGGTCGCCGGGATTTTAACTTCTTCTCGTAGAAATCGTTCGACTTCGAGTGCTTTGGGCCGTGCAAATTCGTTGCGGAACGTAAATTTGAGCGTCGATTTTCTGTATTGGTGCGCCATAATGATCTATATGCTGAGTACGGCACGCGCGAAACGGCCGAGTACTATGTAAACAAAACACGAGCGCTCGCACCGCGGCAGGAACACAAACAGCGCGTCCTCACCGCAGCACAGCCAAAGGCCAACTGATGCATTAGCGCTCGCGGCTAACCTAGCGGTTTTCTTTCTTTTTTTTCATGACTGATAACGTTATATAATTTATAATACATTTGAGAGGTGATATAATGGAAAAAAGACGTGCATTTACATGAAGTTCATATGTTATTTGCCTATTTACTATTTGTAATTAAATTTGGATGTTGAGGGACAGGACTGGAAAGAACACAAGGAACCTAGATTAATAATAATGTGAATGACGTTCTTCAGTAATATAGTAAGTCACAATGTGCCAGATCACAAGAGTAATGCATAATTACTCGTCGGATGTGCTCTCGACATCACACGCTGCAATATGGTATTTGTCATACAGACATAGCAAAAATAAAGAAATTGAAACGACATCTGCTACATCGAATGAATAAAGTTTTCCCGTATTTACAGGGAATGTTCAGGGTTTCTAAGGGAAAGCACAACTCATTGACATTTTGAAAAATTTCTCTCTCTTCCGTCAGTAGAGATTAAAAATTAAGTTTGAGTGTGAGTCGAACCGCCGTCTCAGACACGTTAACCTTACGCAGCTCGAACTCTAACCACTATGACGAGTAGAGTGGTCAGTTTTGAGCCGGTGGAGACAGGGTGGGCAGGATCTGCAATCTGATGCCTGGCCACGATCCCTCCCCCTTTTGACCACCATGAACTCGAACGTTCGACGCCTACTCACTGATACATCAGTTACATAATAGAAGCGTAAAAGTTGTCTTGCTACTTCCACGGAATTGGGAGAGTAGTGCACCTTACTGTTTGCACATTATGTTTTTTTAAAGGCCTAGTACAAGTGTACAGAGTCTGAAGTAAATCTGTGATCCCAACGTCTGGCCTCCCCTTGTAATATAGATGTTTTACCCATTACAACACCCTATCATTGTAGCTAAGACAGCTGCACGGTCTACCCAAGTCAACTGCGTTGGATCAGGCTAGTCCTTGCAAGTGTGTTAGCCACGAAGCCAGGATGGTGTGGTAGAAAATATATCTGCCTAATAACCAGGAGACCCGGATTAAGATCCAGACCTTGACATAAATTTTAATTCATTACTTCAGCTACTATCATTATCGTAGAACAACCTCATGTCTAACAGCAACAAATACTGTAGAAAATTTTGGTTACTCGCACGAGCGAAAAAATGGCTGATATCTAAATAAGTGTCCAAGGAATAGAAAAGCAACTGAAATCACTCAACAGAGGAAAGTCCACTGGACCTGACGCGATACCAATTCGATTCTACACAGAGTACGCGAAAGAACTTTCCCCCTTTCTAGCAGCAATGTACCGCAGGTCTCTAGAGGAACGGAAGGTTTCAAATGATTGGAAAAGAGCACAGGTTGTTCCAGTTTTCAAGAAGGGCCGTCGAGCAGATGCGCAAAACTATAGGTCTATATCTCTGACATCGATCTGTTGTAGAAATTTAGAACATATTTTTTGCTCGCGTATCATGTCATTTCTGGAAACCCAGAATCTACTCTGTAGGAATCAACTTGGATTCCGGAAACAGCGATCGTGTGAGACCCCACTCGCTTTATTTGTTCATGAGACACAGAAAATATTAGATACAGGATCACAGGTAGGTGCCATTTTCCTTGACTTCCGGAAGGCGTTCGATACAGCTCCGCACTGTCGCCTGATAAACAAAGTAAGAGCCTACGGAAGATCAGACCCTCTGTGCGGCTGGATTGAAGAGTCTCAATGTAGAGACGTCTACAGACGTTAAAGTAACCTCTGGCGTGCCACAGGGGAGTGTTATGGGATCATTGCTTTCAGAATATATATAAATGAGCTAGTAGATAGCGTCGGAAGTTCCATGCGGCTTTTCGCGGATGATGCTGTAGTATACAGAGAAGTTGCAGCATTAGAAAACTGCAGCGAAATGCAGGAACATCTGCAGCGGATAGGCAAATGTAATGTATTGCGAATACATAGAAAGAAGGATCCTTTATTGTATGATTACATGATAGCGGAACAAACACTGGCAGCAGTTACTTCTGTAAAAAATCTGGGAATATGCGTGCGAAACGATTTTAAGTGGAATGATCATATAAAATTAATTGTTGGTAAGGCGGGTGCCAGGTTGAGATTCATTGGGAGAGTCCTTACAAAATGTAGTCCATCAAGGAGGTGGCTTACAAAACACTCGTTCGACCTATACTTGAGTATTGCTCATCAGTGTGGGATCCGTATCAGGTCGGGTTGACAGAGGAGACAGAGAAGATCCAAAGAAGAGCGGCGCGTTTCGTCACAGGGCTATTTGGTAAGCGTGATAGCGTTACGGAGATGTTTAGCAAACTCAAGTGGCAGACTCTGAAAGAGTCGCGGTGTAGCTTGATCGCCAGGTATCGAGAGGGTGCGTTTCTGGTTCAAAATGGTTCAAATGGCCCTGAGCACTATGGGACTTAACATCTGAGGTCATCAGTCCCCTAGAACTTAGAACTACTTAAACCTAACTAATCTACGGACATCACACACATCCATGCCCGAGGCAGGATTCGAACCTGCGACTGTAGCAGTCACGCGGTTCCGGACTGCAGCGCCTAGAACCGCGTGACCACAGCGGTCGGCTGCGTTTCTGGATAAGGTATCGAATATATTGCTTCCCCCTACTTATACCTCCCGAGGAGATCACGAATGTAAAATTAGAGAGATTCGAGCGCGCACGGAGGCTTTCCGGCAGTCGTTCTTCCCGCGAACCATACGCGACTGGAACAGGAAAGGGAGGTTATGACGGTGGCACCTAAAGTGCCCTGCGCCACACACCCCTTGGGTGGCTTGCGGAGTATAAATGTAGATGTAGATGTACTGTTTATGGCGGACTCTAGTACGCATTACGTCAAGTGATTCTAAAATCAGTCGGTAAATCGAGTAATGGCGAAAAACCAGCATTTGTTCCTAGGTAGACTGCCCTTAAGGTACAACGCTCTTTGCAGTGACCCAATTGAGCATCTCAAGAGTAGCAGCGAGGCTGCTCAGAGAAGTTCTGCGGAGGAGTGACAGCAGCTCTCGGCCTCAGTACTGGGACGGCGCCATCGTCGGAGGGAACCTCCATACGGGCGACGGCGCTGGAGGGACTGGCGCGGCACAAACAACCTGCGGCACTTGTTACAGCGGGGCCGCTGCCACTTTGTTAAGCTCCCCCATTTCCTGGCCAGTCGCGGCCCCGCAATTTATTTGTCACAGTTCACTCCGTGTTTTAGTGCGCCGCCGAGGAGGCGATGTCGCCGGGCCGGAGCAGCGGTCACGATAAAATAAAGCAGCGAGAAGCTGCGGCGGCAATCCCATGAAATATTCAGGCCGGCGTTAAGGGTGCGCTATCGGCCGTGATCATCCCCGGCAAGGCCCGCGCGCCGAATATCGGCAAAAATTACAATAATGCCGCGGCTGCTGAGCAGCGCAGCAGGCGGGACCAACCGCCAGAGGGCGGCGCAAGAAAAACAGCCGGCAGCCGTCTGCAGCGACTTCGCTCGCCGCAGAAACACTGTGCTGCGACCGTCTTTGTTTTGCCTTGTTCTGGGTTGCAGACAGTGCCTTCGGCGAGGAAAAACAAAGTCTTCTGTAGCAGCAGGAGCAGCAGGAACAGGACCACCAGTGACATGTATAGGAATCTCTAAGTGACTACAATATGTTCCACTTTAAAACTTTAAATAAATGACATCCATCCTGTGTCCCTTTTTCATAGCGTCGAATAATATGGCTCCGTCGACCTTCTTATTTCTCACATAAAGGGCACCAGAAACAACTGTATTAAAGGTGCTTGACTCAGGAAGTATAATCCGTAATTGATGCTATATTACGATGGTTGGTGAAAGTTGAAGTAATCACATCATAAAAGGGCCTTACTGTGGCAAAATAACATGACACACGTCTTTAAAGATGCTTGAGCACACTTTCAAGTCTGAAACGTAAGAAACATTTAACACACGTACATGGTACTACTGCAATGCCTCAATCAAAAACAAGTGAAATACTTGTAAAACAATAAAGTGATGGCCAAGATGGCAGGAATTCTTTTTATTCCATGATTACCAGTTTCGGCGAAACTGAAGCCGCCGTCATAGGATCTAGGGAAGACAGGAAACACTATTAAAGTGGGCTTGGATTCCACTTATATAACATGTATATATATATATATATATATAAATTTAGTTACATACCTTAGGACACATACAGGTTACAACATCGAGGAAAACAATGGTGATAATAATAATTGCCTCTAACACGCAGACCTTACAAGATTGTCGTAAGTAGCACACAGGAGTCCAAGAGAGACGACATTATTAATGTTACGTGTCTCCATCACATACAAGCGCAAGCTAGGTACTACCGCAACTCCGGCTCTTTTCTTACACTACAGGCAGCGTCGCGAGATGGCGCTAGCAGGAGAGGCGCCAATGAATGTCACAGCTCGCGTCATAACAGGCTCTGCATGTGTGGTAACACTACGTCATTAGGGCTTGTACATAATTCTAGAGATTACTGTATCACTTAATCATATACAAAACTTATGAAAGCAAATTTTAAGAACATTACAGGGTTATACAGTGAATACCCGTTCGATCATATGTAAAAATACCAATAAAACTCACCTTGCGTATGAGCGCAGATTTTTCGGTCATATCAAATGCACACCGGCCTGGTAACATATAAAACATACCGAAAAGAAATGCAAATTTTTTGGGACTGCCGACCTCTCCCACATGAGCACAATGTGCTCCCTACAAAGTGAAATACTGGTACTCCAGTTACTTAGTTACTTACACGTTCCATGGATCATTTTGTATGATATATGGCAATGAAATGAGTCTCTTTAGATTACATTGAAAATTAGTTTATACATACGGTTACATTCTGAACATTTCTAAACATTTTTTACATTACAAAAAAGAAAGAAACGTTAGTAACTCCTATCCACCACCTTTTACTCATTATGGTAAGAGAAATTCTTCCACAGAATAGACGGAGTTGTAAAGGACAATTTTTCTCAGTTTCTTTTCAAATTTTCTTTTGCTGTTTGTCACATCTTTTATATCACTGGGTAAGTGATCAAAAATTTTTGTTTCCAAATTGTGCAAACCTTTTTGTGACAAAGACTACCTCAATGAGGAGTAATTATTGTCATTTTTCCTTCTGCTATTGTAATTATGTATGTCACTGTTCCTTTTGAACTACAGTGGATTATTTATCACAAATATCATGAGGGAATAAATATACTGTGAAGCAGCAATCAGGACCCCCAAATCCTTAAATAGATATCTATACGATGATTGTGGGTGAGCAACACATATTATTCATATAGCGCATTTTTGTGCACTGAAGACTTCCTTTTAAGAGTTGAGTTAGTGCAGAACTTTATTCCACACGACATTACTGAATCAAATTATGCAAAATCTGTCAGCTGATGAATTGCTATTGCTATACCATAACCCTAAAGTTGGAGTCAGGTTGTGAAATGAAACTATCTTGTTAAAGCAATTATGGTATAAAGCAACAGAGCAGTGTTACCCTCTGAGAGGAATTTTGTTATGTTGACCGAGTTGTACCTAACGGGGTTAGCTTATCGGAAATGAAAGTCAGAATTACGTAAATATTTGAACAATAACAAATAATGTTTTACCTAGCTATACTCTTTAAAGAATAAGGAAAACGATCGCCAGTCTAATTAGGCAAGAGAAAGATTAACGTTCTCGTTTAAGAAAGTAGGCATGTGTAACTTTAACGGACAAACACAACCTATACTTGGCCACACGCGAGTGCAATGAACTCTGACACATACATATGTTTACGGTAAGATTGAAGCTAACAGCTAGAGCAGCACAAACTATTTGCAAAAATATAACAGATACCGAAACACACTATTACTTTCAGGTCTTGTTTAAACTGAATGGTCTTTATAACATTACTATTAACATTCACTGCAGAATCATTAATTGGACTTAGGTTCAGTATTATTGTTCAAACATTTTCCTAGCTCGCATGAAATTATAAATGTAGTTCACTGCAAAATTATGAACTGGTCACAGGTTAAGTATCTCTCAACTAAATACTATTCTGTTTAGAATGAAAGTTAAATGGAATTCGCTAACAGGTTACTTCTCACTGTCTTTTGAATAAATAAATTATTGTTTTCATAAATAGTGCTGAAGAATTACCTGTGGATTTTATTACACTATTAATATGCACTTTCAATACCCAAAAGAATCAAGTGCTTAGCAAGCATGAGTATATACCTTTCCATAAATGCAGTTCACGACTTTTACTACAGTGAGACACAATGTTGACAAATTTACAAGAAACTGACTCACCTTTTAAAATTTACTACAGGCAGCACTATGATCATTAACTAAGTAACACTTTATAAGCCTCAGTTTAAGAGCTTTTAATCTTTAAAAGAAACTGCAGATTGTCTTTTTACCACAATCTTCTACTTTCAAGTAAATGATTAAATAGGTGACTTTGAAACTGCACAAAACTTTAAATTAGACTGTTTCCATTCCTGGGAGTCTTTCACAAGACTACATCTACTACCTCCCACAATTTCATTAAATCCACAGTAAATCTGAACACCCCCTTCTTACCAAAGATCAAACAACATTATTTAATGTTCTGAGGCTTTCATTTTTTCCACAAACTAGGACACTCGGTAATCATAATTCAAATAGAGAGGAACCTGAAAGGTGTTGTGATAGGGAAAAAATCAAGGTAGGTACATAAATTCAATTATAAGTTACCTTATATTTGAGCACACTAACACATCCAATAAGCTGATCCTTCACTGTACATTATTATAGTATTCCGTTACAGTGATTGCGCAATGTAGTGGCAACTGCATGTTGGTAGGTAGATTTGCAGGCAGAATTGCTGGACTCTGTCCCTTCTTGGTGGCGATGATGGATACCAATTCCAGAATCGTTCCAGCTATTTATCCATCCATCTGAGGCATTGGACAGTGGCAGAAAAAGCCTCTCTCGGAACTAGCACAATATACAACTTTTACAGAACAGTGCACAGTTTGGTAGCTCGTCATCGACTGACTCTCAATTCCACCTTTTCTACCTAGGCCAACCACAATTTGCGCGCGTTACTAAGTTCCGTTCCCGAGGGGAACCACTACACCTTTTACGTACAAACTAACTAAGAAACCTAAGTGAAGGTCAGCAGTTTACATAACAGCAAACAAACATTTTAAATAAAACAGAACATTTGCACATATTAGTATTTCTACAAAAAATTATTCACACAGAAATTACAATTATATACGGTACGTTTTGTTCCTTCCAACGGTACAAAGAATTTAAATGACCGATATGCTACATTGCATAGAATCAAACCACGACATCAAAGTTTTAACAAAGAAAGGAGTATAGAATTTTATGTTATCGATTCAACCAAACAACATTTACAGAAGCTCAACGATGTAACATTAAATAAAACAAAAGGCAAAATAAATCAGTAGAGTATTTGAGCTAAGGAGTTACACTCTCATCGAGATTTGCAATGATTCTAAGCGCAACTGTGGATGAGCTAAGTTGTTTTTGGATTTCCAAAATGTACTTTTCCCAATTTAAATTCTCAACAATATGAACACCAAAGAATTTTGAAGTTTACACCCTATTTAGTATTTCCTTACCATATGTTACACTTATCATTGGTGTAGTACCCCTAGGTGTGTAGAATTGATTGTTTTGTGTCTTTTCCAAACTGAGGGCGAGACCATATGCAGGAAGCCAGTTAAAGGTTCTTTTAAGAACCACCTTTACCTTTTGTTCTTTTTCTGTATGTATCCTTAGATTAATTACAACACTAGTGCCATCTGCAAAAAGAACCAGTTGTGCTAGTTGCATGTTAGACAGAAGATCTTTTTCATACAAGCGCAACAATAGAAGAACTAAGACTGAGCCTTGGAGAACCACATAAGTGATTTATCCCCACACAGAATTTTACCACGGGCCGTATTGGGTGAATTATTATGTACAACTTTCTGCATTATTTTTGTTAGATATGATATTATCCGTTTGTTGGCTATACCATCAGCACAATAAAATTTCAATTTCTCTGTGAAAATACTGGTAATCACACAGTGTAATGCCTTAAATACGTCGTAGTAAATACACAGCGAGTGCTATTTTATTGTTTAATGCTTATAAGATCTGGTGGGTGTACATGTAAATGGCAGTTTCGATAGAGAAACCCTTGTGAAATCCAAACTGTCATTTGCTCAGGATATTATTGTTGCTGAGATACTGTTCTGGATACTTTTGGAAAATGATGTCAGCAGTGAAACAGGTCGCTATTTATTGATGTTTCTCTTATTATCTTTCTCAAAGAGAGCTTTAACAACTGCATATTCCTGTCTCTCTGGAAAAATGCCTTGACTTATTGATGCATTACCTATTTTGTATAAGATTGGGTTTTTTATACGGGAAAAAAATCTTTAGTACTCTATTAGGGGTCCCATCAAAACCACATGAGACTATTTTTGAGAATACGAACTATTTTCTTAATTTCAGAAGGAGAAGTTGGCAATACATTCATATGATTGAATTTTATGAGAGCTGCTTTTTCAACATACTGCTGTGATTTTTTTCTTGTGCTGATGTTTTCCACCATACTGTGGAAAGGATTATTAAATGCATTTGATATCTGTGACTCATCATTTACAGTTCTTTAATTTATTTCAGTAGTGCAGTTATCGTTTTCTGTGGCTTGATGTTCTGTCTCTCATTTGACCACAAACCATACAGCCTCAAGTCTGTTGTCAGAATTATTGATTTCTGACATTATGTATATGTTCCTTGATTTTTAATGATATTTATTAGTCATTTTGAGTAGTTTTTGTGGAACTATTGCAAGATGCCTACTTTTTCTCGACAAAATATACATTTTTCTTCTCCTTTCGCAAGATATTTTAGTCCCTCTAGTGATCCATAGCTTTTTATATGGCTGTTAAAAATCCTGTATAACTAGCTTATGCGAAAAGCTATTTTCTAACAGTGATACGAACATATCATGGAATTGATTAAATTTATGTTAGCATATGGCTCATTATAAATTATATCCAAGGTCATCTCCTGTGAACTATTTCCTCTGAGGAGGACCCCTACTGTAAGGCACTATGTTACTTATCTTAACTAACCATCTACCAAGATTTGGTCCTGAAAAATTCTTCCTTTGAACTTCACCAGAGAAAACATCTATTAGGGTCTTACTGTTCTTATCTGCACATGTTTTTAAGTTAATTACTGAGATGAAATTGTAGGATCGAGATAAAGTTTCCAGATCACTTTTGTTATCAAAATGCTTTACAAAAACTACATTAAATGCTGCTGTTTGACAACAGCACAGTGGTCAATTCAGATTCCTCATAAACAGTTCAAAATTTCCCAGTGGGAATCTATATACAGATACAATCTATATATATAGATACAATTACAAGTGGACTATATTTCAGTATAAGTCACCAGCACATACTTCTGTTTGCTGATTACTCAGTTTTTTTTAACTTGTGTTCTCTATTAATATACGTAACAACTCCTCCTTTTCGCATACTAGTTATGTGTGAGTAAGTCACTATAGTATAATCTTTTATGTGGAACTTTTTTAACACTGTGGTTATCGGGTGCTCAGACAGGCACGAGGTGTTTATCTTTTTAGAACTCTAAATTTTCCAAACAGATAAGCTCTACTACCTTATTACTCAACCCTCTAATATCTTAATGAAATAAGCTAAGCTTACTTCTCTGTCCATTCTTAAGCATTTATTTTCAGTTCCTTGAAAACAGGGTCTCTGAATCCTGAAAAAATCCTAGAAAGGGTTCTCTGACAACATTACCCAGTGATGCTAGCCCCTGCACATTATCTGAAAGAAGCTCAGCCAACCTGTTTCCCTCTTCTGTTCAGATGTAGACTGTTTCTAGTATATCACCATCTCCCAATTGTACAATGGACACTGCACTCTTATGAGATTTCGTATCAGTCAGCAGCAATCTACTCCACTCAATATTCCCACAGCTCCAAGAAGTGTTAACCCAGGCTGGTCATGGCGCTGACCTCCAAGAAATTCAAATTTGTGTGTCTAGTTGCCTTCCCAGGCTGTTACCTGCTACACCTACTATAACAACCTGATCCTCTTTGCCAAAACGTTTGGGGAGACAGATTGTACATAGACACACAGAAGTAAACTTGATACTACGAGTGTTTGTGGATACTCACACCACACATACTTAATGTTAAACCTTATGAAAAACTGTTTAACACATAGGCCAACATACTTTGTGTCAAAATAATTTTAACGAGTAATAAGATAAACAGACCTTTTGTGAGTGTGTTTGGGGCTTGTGGACGCTCAGTGGCGAGGTTATCGGCGCCCTTACACTTATTACATCAAACGAATGTGGATAAAGTCGCTAAACTTGTTGCGACTAGTAAGGAGGAAAGCTGTAAAATGACACTCATTTGCTCATTCCCACCACCCTCGTCTTGGAACAAATTCACTCAGATTGTGCAGCCAACACTCAAACAAAGTGACAAATATGAAAGACGATGATTTATGTACATTGTAAAGCATCTTGCGTATACACAAACAATATTCAGACTACAATGAAAACATCATTAAACTTATTAACAGGAAAAATGATCAGGAAAATGGTACATTATTTACTAACGTATGTGAACGCAAACCATACCATGACAATCTTATAGCCTCCTGCACAAAACTGTGAGCAGGAAGCCCATTAAGTGCCAATGTAGGTGGGCACATCAGCAGCATGTGCTACCCAAGTATCTAGCCACATTGTGTGTGTTTGTGTATAAGGTGTATTTGTGTATGAGGTACTGAAAATCTAATAGTAAACTTGCAGCCTTCTTTATGACTGTGTGAACTGGATGTCCAGTAAGTACCAACATTAATGATGACATCAGTTGTTTGTGCCTACAGCGGGTCGAGCTGTAGCTAAAGACAATTCCATAAAATACCAGAACCGGCCATAACTACATTATTCACATGAAACACACCTTACTGAGGCAAAACTACGAGTAACATGGAAGTGTAAAGGTATCGAGGGGGGAAAGGGGGTGCAGGAGGCTACGGTAGCAATAAAACTGTAAATATTACAAAAATGCTTCAAATGGTTCTGAGCACTATGCGACTTAACTTCTGAGGTCATCAGTCCCCTAGAACTTAGAACTACTTAAACCTAACTGACCTAAGGACGCACACACATCCATGCCCGAGGCAGGATTCGAACCTGCGATCGGAGCAGTCGCTTGGCTCCAGACTGTAGCGCCTAGAACCGCCAGGCCACTCCGGCCGGCTGTAAATATTACAAAAGTGTGGATTGTTTTATGTATATTCTCATTGCTACAATGTTAAAGGCATCAAATATGCCTTTCCAACACCGATGCAAATATTTGTATTATCACACATTTTCCATAACTAATGAACTAACGCAGACCCACTTGCACTGAACACAACTTAAAGATGCTTCATACAATAAAGTATTAAAAGATGCTTCATACAATAAGGTATTACCTAAGTAACATATTTACAAATCAGTGGACTGAAATATACTTCTTATGTTCTTTTATTGTTATAAATTAACTCATGTTATAATAGGCTACAAGTTGGGAAAGGAGGGAAGAGGAGGGGGATTAAGGTAAATGTAAATTGCCAACTATATATTTTAATCCACAGACACACCCTTACAGGCCTGTAGTATACTTCTGAACGCATCCATAAATTATTCAGATAATTATTGGTCAGTCTCCTCATTAAGTAGTCTATTGAGGTGTGTAATCAAATTAACAAAAATCTCCACCTCTTCCAGCAAGTTCATAATGGTACCTTTATCCGATTTGTGTAGTAATTCCATCTGACTGGAGATGTTCCCCAAGGTGTTATTATGTGTTTTCAAGTGTGTGCCTGAAACAGATGTACTGCTGGGTATATGTGTCCTTTATATCTTACTCTTAATTTCTTACTTGTCTCACAGATATAGATTTTGTCACACTGTAAATAAATAATTGTATATACACCACATTGATCCTAAGTAGACCCCTGCTCAATAGTAAGTTGTATGCTTCCCCAGACTGTAGCCAGTCTGAAATGATAGGTTACTTTTGATAAACATATATTTAATCTTATCAGAAACTCTCCCACAATATGGCAGATTAGCATACTTGGGTTTTGATCTATCATCTATCTTTTTCAAAATAATTTCATATTCATCAGCTTTCTCCTCAGTTTTCAATCCTTTTACTCTGTTATTTATTCACTGTTGGAGGTATTATTCGTTTCTACCAGCAAAATATCTCAACAAATGAAGTTCCTTTTCAGTACTCTCATCTGACGTGGGTAGCCTAATCATCCTGTCTAAAATGAAGTGCAAAAGGTATGCTTCTATATTACTGGGTGACAGGGGTCACTATTAATAATTGTATCAGTAGATTTTGGTTGCCTGTAAATACTGAAACGACACTTACCGTCAAATTTTTTACAGTTAGGTCCAGGAAATTAATCCCCGCCCCCCCTCCCCCCCACAATCTTGAAATTAAAAACTAAATTTCTTAAAAAAGTGCATACAGTTGAATAACTAATGTAATTTGTGTAATTAGCGACACCATCTACTAAAATGATAATACATTACTTTCATAATAAATTAGTTTTTAACAATCTCAGAATTACTACCTAATGTTTCATGTCCAGTGTTGTCGAAAATAATACTGACAACGGTGCCCACAAAGCAACATCCCACAGCAAGGCCAGCAGGGTGTGTGTAAATCTCTCCATTAAGGGCAGTTATGAGACAAAACTAGTGTCAAGAGTTCACTTAGTACAGTAATCTGAGAGATGTTGTTTCTCGTTGGACGTTTTTTCAGCTAACTCAATGGAATCATCAGCTGGTACATTTTCAGACACATTTGCCTGACATAAAAGAATCCAAGCTAGTACTATCTGAGACATGGATACCTTTCAGATGTCCAACTAACTCACTGGTGTCTGGTGTTTCTGAATATACATTTTTCTTGAGAAACATAATAATTATTACTGATAATGTAGTTAAGATTTTGGCAAAGTAAGTAGCCTCAGCTGTTAATGTAGTTAATAGTCAGGCTGAGTGGTGTGGCATCCACGTTTGGGCACTAAGTTTAGGTGATTTTGGATTCATCACAAGTGCACTCTTGTTTTCAGCTTCATTAAGTAGAGGTTGTGTGTTGTCTATTTTTTTCTTCCAAAACACTTTGGAAAGAATCTGTTGGTCACACTCTAGTCTTATAATATTTATGACTAAAAAGAACAAGCTTTTTATTGATGTAATCATGGATACACAGAACGACCAAGCAATGGCCTTTATCGGCTTTTCCTTCAAATAACTTTTTCTTAACACTTCTTATAATATACATTTGTTTCTCTTAGCCTCTTGTACATGCTGTTCCACATACTTAGTTTCCTTACTGGACATGTTATTTTTCTGTGCCAGTGAATTTTCAGCCCGATGAAATACAACTTTTCTACTAGCTACCAGTCTTTTAATATTTTGTTTATTAAATGAGGGACAAACACATATTTCATAACGTATACAATGGAGAAAACGCTATTGTCAATTTCACTACACTCTCATAAAACTGAACCTCTAATGAGGTATTATTCGTAAATGAGCCCTGACACAAAATGAAATTGTCTTTTTTCGTGTTGTATATTTCACTAATGGATTATCTTTCCAGATTACTGTAACTGTCAACTTTTGGTTCATCAGCTGAAGAAGCATTCCTTTTAGCTTCTTGCATAATAACAAGTGGGACATTTCCCACTTACCCTTCACGTTAAGCTCTTCTTTGAACTATTTCTTTTCATAACACTCCGTTATGGAGATATTATTCCTTACCTTTATTTTGTCTTGGGTGAAACATCGAAACAAAATAACCGAAAACGTCAGATAATTGCGAAAAATTTTTACAGGGGCACAATCACACGATATACATGTCTTTCGACAAGCGTGATAACGTGGTCAAGTTAAAATGTAAGAAACATTTAACGTAAGTATTTAATACTATAGCAGTGGCTCAATCAAAAACAGGTGCAATACCGGTAGTACAAGTATGATCAAAGAGGTCACAAAGCTGAGCCAAGGACCATACAGCCAAAGACAATACAATACGAAATAAGATGCAATGTAATGTCGTAACTTCAGAAGAATTAATAGTGCAAAGTAACTATAATGGACACAAGGATTCTATATAAATACAAAGAGTACCTTTGTCAGCGCAGAACACAAGGAATCACTCACCTACAACGCAAAAAACGGGGATCCGTACACAAGCACAACAACTGACATCGTAGGTCCGACTGCATAGCATAATATTACCCACTTGAAACTAAATTACATTCCAAATGTGTGACGAGTCCAATGAGCAGAATCAAAGTTCCATATCAAACTGCAATGTGACTTTGCATATCGGTCGCCGTGGTCGTGCATAGCTCTCTCTTTCTTGTGCTAAGCTAAGTCTGTACAGTAAATATAAGCAAAGATTTCATTGCCTTGTGGACGTGATCATTGTATTCATCATAGCTATTTTTCCCTATTTACACTTCTTGAGTTACTACGTTATGTTGCATATTACTTTGTTCTTGAATTGTCTTTGCTGTGCGCCCTTTGGCTTACGCTTCTGAGCTCTTGGACCATACTAGTTTACTAAACTGCCAATGTTTCACTAGATAACTATGTTACACTAAAGAGCCAAAGAAACTGGTACAGCTGCCTAATATCGTGCACCCAGCGAGCACGAAGTGCCGCAACACGACGTGCCATGGACTCGACTAATATCTGAAGTAGTATTGGAGGACACCATTAATCCTATAGGACTGTCCATACATCCGCAAGAGTACGAGGGGTGGATCTCTTCTGAAGAGCACGTTGCAAGGCATCCCAGATGTTCTCAATAACATTCATGTCTGGGGAGTTTGGTGGCCAGCGGAAGTGCTTAATCTCAGAAGACTGTCCTTGGAGACATTCTGTAGCAATTCTGGGCGCGTGGGATGTCCCGTTGTTCTGCTGAAATTGCCTAAATCCGTCGGAATGCACAATGGACATCAATGGATGCAGGCGATCAGACAGGATGCTTACGTACGTGTCACCTGTCAGAGTCGTATCTAGATGTATCAGGGGTCCCATATCGCTCCAACTGCACACGCCCCACCACAGTCACCTGCTGAAATGTAGGGTCCATGGATTCGTGAGGTCGTCTCCACATACGTACACGACCATTCGCTCGATACAATTTGAACGAGACTCGTCCGACCAGGCAACATGTTTACAGTCATCAACAGTTTAGTGTCGGTGTTGACTGTCCCAGGAGAGGTGTAAGGTTTTGTGCCGTGCTGTCATCAAGGGTACACGAGTGGGCCTTCAGCTCCGAAAGCCCACATCGGTGATATGATTCGCTCGCTGACACTTTTTGATGGCCCAGCATTGAAATCTGCTGCAATTTGTGGAAGGATTGCACTTCTGTCACTTTGCACGATTCTTTTCAGTCGTCGTTAGACCCTTTCTTGCAGTATGTTTTTCCAGCCGCACCGATATCTGAGATTTGGTGCTTTACCGGGAAATCCCCGCTTCATCGCTACCTCGGAGACGCTGTGTCCACGACTATAACAACACGTTCAAACTCACTTAAATCTTGACAACCTGCCATTGTAGCAGCAGTAACCGATCTAACAACTATGCCAGACACTTGGCTGTCCTATATAGGCGTTGCCGACCGCAGTGCCGTATTCTGCCCGTTGTCATATCTCTGTATTAGAATACGCATGCCTATACAGGTTTCTCTGGGGCTTCAGTGTAAATATTTCGTGTGTTTTGACTTGACCACATTATCAAGCATGCCTAAAGGCATGTATGTTGTTTGCCACTGTAAAAATTTTTTCGTAAGTATCTGAAGTTTGCGATTGGGTTATTCCCGCGGAAACTGTAGTTTGTTTCGTTGTTCATGGCTTTCTGTTCTGTTTTCGTCGTATATATAGGGCTGTGAATATGGTCTGTGACATAAACCAGTTCTGATTAAATAATTTTGTGAGACAGCACTGAGTCATCATATATTTTCCGAGTATCGATGCTGTAAATAGAAGCCTCAAAGAGAATGTTTGACCTTTGTGTTTGGCGGTTCACCGATTTTCAAACCGACACACATTCCGTTGCAGAATGATAATTCATTATGGAATTTGTCTCTTGTTTGGATATACGTGACAGAAGTTCCTGCACCAATTGAAATCCCGCATCACAGAAACGCAGCAGGCAACCTGAAGATTCAAAACAAAACGACGGATCGTGTGGTAGTTCGTTGTCTGCATATAAAGGCGAATGACACTGCAACAATCTATGAGAATTTGGTGGAAGTGTATGGCGGCAATGCACCATCACATGGTTCTGTGTTTAGGTGACGGCGACACTTCCGGTGTGGTCAAACAATACGGAATCACGAAGAACGAAATGCCAGACATCTCTTCGAGATCAATCGTGAATCTTAAGAGAAGTCCTTGGCGTTCGAAATCAGACGTATCGCAGTCGTGGTGACAGAAGTACTGTGACTGTCCTGGCCATGTACTGTACTTGACACAACTACAGAGTGACAGAACGGAATCAAAGTTGCGATATTTTTTCCTCGGTACAGGAGAGGCAGTTCTAACGCTTAAGAAGTGTATCAACGTAAAACACACAAGCACAATAATGCTCACATTGTCGCAGACTGCTAAACAAACTACTTTACTTTTCCCAGATTGTTAGTCCATTCGAAGAGCGCTGGCTTATAGGGTACCATCTAGGAAGTAGACACTTGTAGGCCACTGCATAGCTCTCGGTGACATCGTAAACAACTGGTAGCCATATCGAAGACAACTTTCTGTGGTTGGGCTCTGCGGTCCGCTAAACACCCAACGGCAGAATACCGTAATGCCATAGTTCATTCCACGTGACTGGCCTTGGCGGCCAAATTGGCACACTCAGGAAGAGTTTGAGGCATCCGCGACTCTTATATAAGCTATGTTGTGGTTAGGTTTCTTACGTCTGCAGTGCAGGCAATCCTGCAGACGTAACAATGACGCAGGATGTCGCAGCGCCCCTTCGATACAGAAAGAGGAAACATTGAAATCAGTCATGAATTAGTTTTCTACATCTTGCAAGACATTTTGAGCAACACAGAAGTAGCCAAACTGAGGTAGCAGCAGAAATGTTACATCTGTGCCTGATCTATTTAAAGGATGCCTTCAGGCACCGTCTGTCAAAACTACTGTTGGGTGGATTTGGTTCAGTACGTAAATGATGTAGTAAATGATAGGATAACTGTCAGTACTTGTAGCATTGCTAGGGAAAGAAACATAAATGAATCTGTAAGAGAGAAACTGGGAGCCGATGACCTCTCTTTGTTTTTTTTTTTGTTCGTTTGGTCAGTTTTTGCACATCATTAGGACCACACATCATTCAGTGTCAGTCTATTGTGTATCTTATGTCCTTAAAGAATATTAACTGCATTTCGTAACTGACAAAAATTAGCTTTTATGTAACCAAAGAAATTACACTTGATGTAAGTACAGTTTACGCAAATACCCCCCCCCCCCCTCCCGCACACACACACTCACACACACACACACACACACACACACACACACACACACACACACACAGTTTTGTACTCGATAGAACGGTCTTCATCATGATCACAGGATCACAGGCAAGTGTTGCCTGTTTTCATTAATAAATGCTAACGTTGTTTATAAATAATAGGAACACGTTTTGTGTAAGTTCGACGAAGTATTTAAGTAATGTTCGACGTATTTTTGTTTTGCCGTTGTTTTTGTATCACCATTTTGTTGAGAAAATTCCATTTTCTAGCACTGTGTGATAAATTTGTATTGCGTGCTTTGTTTTTCCTGTAACATCCCTCTGTTTTACGTTACAAGTCAACAATTTTCGAATTAAACCTGAATTAAACATTGACAGTTACAATTTTGCTGTAAATACGGTTTATACTGTTTACTTTTAAGTGACAGGAAAATAATTCTGTACAACAGAAATGTCCCTTAGATTACCCGGCCTTTTACACTGTACATCCTCACTCAGTTTCTATACGGTTCACCGTTTCCGATTTTTCGGGGTTTCTATTAAGATTCTGATCGCATACGTGAAAAACGTGATCGCTATGAGATAACGACCGACAGGTATGCAACGCACCTAACATACAATACGGGAGCGACCTTAACTGACCGAAGCTACTAGTAAAACTACGATAGTCTACTCCCACTTATGATAGTGTACGGCATCCTGCGCTAGTCTTACATCTCTACAGAGGAGCAAAGCAAGCAGGGGAAACATAACGTGCATTGACCACCGCCGAGGAAGGCAAAGACTCAGCCATCATCGGGGAAGGTGATATTGTTTCTTGAGACTGCCGCAGTGTGTTGCTAACAGTTTTTCACAGTGAAATGCTACCAAAACCTCTTGACTGTGGAAGGCTGTCATGACAAAGCTGTAGAAGGAAGTAGTCCTCTTTCCTCAGAAGTAGAAGAAAGCAATGCGTGGTAGGCATATCCAAAATGACAACGACGTTATTTCCAAAGTGGAATTTTTCCTGAACAGCCAAAATACAGCCCGAATTTTTTCGTGCTGATAACTGAACCGTTGCTACAACACCTCGTATTTTATGAAAATGCGTGTGCTGGAAACGTTGCTAATGAAGACCGTACATGTGATCATGTCTAGAGACTTCTATTGAAGTGAAGTGAGGTCTCAGACTCATAATTTGAATTATCCTTTGTTAGGTTAGCAGCAACATTTTAAGCAGAAAACCTAGAAGTAAGATCAATTAAGAACGCTTTATAGGCATTGTTTAGCATGAATATCAAACTAAGGTTAGGGCAGTTCCGAGACATTTAAACTATTTATCCGGTGGCTGCGCGGCATGTTGGCAGCACGAGAAGTTTGAATGCGGGTTCGCTAGCAGCGGTTAGCAGGGCGGAAGCTGAATCTGGAAGCTGCAAGCTGGAAACTTCGAGAGTTCTGGTGGCTTTTGCACCTGCTTGGAACTACCCCACGCGGAAGTCCTCCAACGTCGTACGAAACTTCTAGCGCACGTTGAAGCGATCTCATCTACGAGTGGGATAACTTCTTGACCATGATATACAGAATTTAGATAAAATGCATATTTTAATGCTAGATTCCAATTGGGTTCCTTAGTTCTACCCTGTGACCAGGACAATGGGTAAGGAAGAGAGAAAAATCTTACAGTATAATCCTACTGATTGCCTGCAGCTATCTTTAAATGAAAAGCACAATAATATACTATAAATACATGGAGAGCTGCATCAAACTAGTCTCAGGACTGAAGACCACAACGACAACAACAACATACATTTTAGGCTGCCAGTGTCAGTTTCATTCTAATCGTGCTGGGTGTACTGCCAAGTCATCGTACAAGATATTTCGTCAGTGCGGTGCAGAAAACACGGGAGAACCTGAACCAATCAGCACTTGCTTAACAGGAAGGGGTAGCTACAGTTCGATTGGGGCAACACAGCAGATCGGCCCTAGAAGAATACTATGGCAGTTGTGGAAAACGTATCAAGTTGCGTGAATGGCCATGCGACAGCCCTGGATGGACACACGGAAAATGCGGCAGGCAACCAAAAACTTGCTGCAGCCTCTCATCAGCAGAGCGGCTACAGATCCCCGAAGTGCTCGCGGCAATCAGTCCCGAAACAATGGGCCGCCATAGATTGCAGCCCTCGGGCCTTACACTGCGCGACCGTCAAAATAGAATGCTTCTGGCGAAGCCGGTGTCATATTTTTGAGACTACCAACAGGGAAATATCCCATAAATTTGTCATCGATTCGTAGTTTTGTAACAATTACCAGGAAGCTTTATAAACCATATGCCTCTTTTCTCTCAACTACTGTCAACCAATGTATTTCAGGAACAATAAAAACACTAAAAATTGATGTCAGTGTCTATAGAATGGCTCACTTTGAGCAAAATAAGTCAATTGCAAGAGAGGTGACAATGACACATTATTTTCCTAGCCACGGTCATTTCCGAATATAATGTTACATCATCTCTTAAGTCGAGGAAAAGCATAACTTGTAGAACATATCGCAAAATATGCAACTGGAAATTCCCAATTTATTGATGCAACCCGTCTCTAAATCTAACATATGGTTCGATTGTTACGTGAGTCTTAATGGAGCAGAGCATCAGAATACGGTGAGCTGAGCGGCAGACATACACTCCTGGAAAAAAGAAAAATTAGAACAACTGGAGAGACGGCGTCGATTTTAATCTGATGATGGCATCTGTCTCCTGGGGAATAGCAGATGTACTGATAATGGTTTCAACTTTGTCCGCCAACAGATAGCGTAGTGGCGTAGGTACCAGAGCGTCATCTGTGTCTATCCCTTAATAGGTAATGTTCCCAACCAGAAGCCCAGTGTGGTGCAGACGTGTGAAGCACAGCTATGCCACAGAGATGCGCTTGTACTGTACTTCCTACAGCCAACTGGGCGAGTTTGAAAAAGGTCAAATTGTGGCCTTCCGAGTGGCAGCATGGTCCTTTCGGAGAATTGTCACACAAGTTGGACGTGCTGCGTTGGTTGTGCAACGATGCTGGTATTAGTGGTCATGTGAACATTCTCACACCCGTAGACGAGCTTATGGACGTCGATGCAACACTGACCATCCACCAGGGTTGTTGTATTGTAAGAGCAGCTGCGGAAGATTGTACGAATGCCACAGCACAGGTAAGATGGCTTGTGGACATAGACCTGTCAACAGTAACATTTTCAAGCTTGTTATTTTCAGTGAGACCTTGGGCACGCACACATATAGCCCACAGCATCTAAGAGCACAGCTCGACAGGTGGCAGAAGAGGATCATTTGGAGAATGGAATGACGCGCCGTGGTCTTCAGCGATGAAAGCAGATTCTGCCTGCATCCAAGTGATGGTTGTTTGCGTGTACGACGTAGACAAGGTGAACGCTGCCTCGTACAGTACATTCACCTAAGACACACTGGCCCACCCCAGGCCTTTCTATCTGCGGTGCGGTAAGCTAAAATCGTTGGTGTTTCTGGTGGGGACGCTAACTAGCGCTCATTACGTGCAGAATGTTGTTACATGTATGTGATATCTTGTTCCAACAGAATAGTGCTCGCCCACACACTGCCCGTGAAACTCAAAGTGGTCTGCAAGATGTGCAGCAACTTCCCTGATGAGCACGATCTCCGTACTTGTCTCCAATCGAGCACGTTTGGGATATGATGGGACGAGAAGTGACTCATAATACCTGGTACCTCAGAACCATTTGTGCTGTTGATCTGTAAACGTACTAATTTCATGCTCTCCATGCGCACAGTTGCAACAATAAATCCTGAGAGTATTGGAAACATCTAAATGGGTTTACTAATTTTTTTTCGGCCCCATATTTGGTCATTGTCAGGCATGGCGATGACGCTTGCTGTAGACGCGAGATCACTAAGAGGACGGAATTCGTGACTTAGGGAAATGAGCAACAGGCGTCTCAAATGATCTAGAGGCTTAACGTAGAAATACTTCCGTCGAAAGGGAAAAGTAGGGGAGAGACATCCGTTGGCCAGAGAAGAATTGTCCCTGCAGGGCGACAGAAAAGAAATAGTTCGTCAGAAAAAAATATGGATTGGATGTAAAAGATCCATCCTAAAATTCTCACAAGAATTACTCTGAGCGAGAATAAGCGAGAGTCACTGTTGATGTTAATAAAAGGAATACGGTGACAGATATTACGAAAAGCAAAGTATTTGACGCTACAGGGGGCAAAAGGATTACAAACAGGAGTAGCTTTCGTACCTGAGGGCAATTCTTCCTCAGACATGCTATTGCTTTACTGTTACTCCATCTGATATTGTCAAGTAAAACCATGTGTAGTTGCAACGGAAGTGATTTTGAATGCTGCATAGAAGTTTCATTTTGAATGGTGGCAATAACTACAGATGTGAAATTTCATAGGAAGTGACTTTGATCAGTGGACAAAAGTTTTATTTTTAATGGTCGCAGTAACTACAGGTTTAGAAGTTGTTAGAGCGGATGAACAAAGCTTACGTCGTACTACTGCGCCATATCTCACAACAGCGCTTGTAAGTGGGGATACACTCCACTGTTTTATTGTGCATGTTACGATTTCTGCAACGGATAATCGCCGACCGCACCATGGCCGCGACTGAGTGGGTGAACACTATGGTCGTGGAAAACGTTCTTGTAAATATTAGTTGTATCTTACATATCCTGGCGTTTCGTCTATAAAGTCCCACGAGTCAGTGTATTTTGTACAGGCGTCACTGGAGAGGTGTGCAAACACTCGCCTGTGGAATTACGTCCAACTGGTGTCATTAGATCTTAAATATTCCGTAGGGAAGACGATGATTCGAAATTAGCGGCTTCGTGAAAGCTCTGTTAATTCTGGTCTGATGCACTCTAATTTGAATGATACTGATGAAAGCCAACTTAAGTGGAGGTCACAGGGCGTGGTTGTGGGTTACTCATTTTGTTGAAATCCCTGGTCCTATCATTTCATACAGAGATTTTGCACGTACCACCAACTGGAGCGTAAGGTCAGAGCTTGGCAAGTAAGGTGAAAGTAAATACAGAATACTCTGCCGTGACGTGTTCCCATGTCACGTCAGGCACCGTCAGACCACGTCAGATATGAAGCGGTGTTCACATTGGCCTGATGTATAGCAACATGAAACAACTAATTCGTGTGGGTTGTATTTCCCGACAATTTGTTTTGAACCTGCAACCATGAATGTACGCCGTTTTTCTGATCTGCTAGAAGAAGAAGAAGAAGAAGAAGAAGAAATACCTACTCTGTGTATTGCATCCATTTGTTCGTCTAGAGAATAGGTGCAACCTATCTATATGGGGCGAGACAAATTCGAGGAGCTCCAAAATTTATTGCCTCCACTGATAGAAGATGAAGAACGGTTTCAGTGGCATTACAGAATGACGAAAACTGAATTCTACCATCTCCTGAGAGCTTGGTTGGTCCGATAATAGAGAAACGCTCCACTCAACTCAGGAAAAGCATTCCGGTTGAGATAGGACTTGCAGTTTGCTTGAGGTGAGTGCTAACACGATATTGTATCATATATCTGGGAGGCAAAAAATTATCACAGTGACATTTTGGAATTTTTAATGATTTTTTTTCACAAAGTGCGTTTTGTTATACATCAGAAAAGTAATTACAAATTAGTAAAGTTTTATCGCTCTTTCTCTTGCCATTTGTACTGTATCTCCTGAGGTGGATATGAGTTTGAAGTGTAGAAGTCCCACGTATCGATAATTATTGTATGAATAACTGGCGATCTATACCAAAGAGTAAACAAATACATTACGTTGCAATGTATACATATTCCACGGACATTCGAGTTTCTGTGACTGAACTTGCTGTTCTTTTGACTTCTTCTGTTCTTGGACTCGAAGAGGAAAGAACGATTGTCTGAGGTTCATCTTGCTGTAACAGTCTATATAAGCTGTAAGCGAAACTAAAATATAGTTGTTTATGACTTACAATTTGTGTACGGTACGTTTGTGAACCTAAACTTTTCTTGTCCTAAGTAGACGTGGACTTAATGGAACACTGACCATTGTTAGGTGCCATACTAGAAAAAAATTAGTTATTTTCTTTCAGCTTATCTTCGAGACGTGCCGCGGATTAGGACACTAAATTTTCTTTCAGATTCCACGACCTATGCGGCCGTTACGAATTATTTAATATATTTCACTTTCACATTTTCTCAAGGTTGCGAGACAACATCCCAGGCACAAAGGCCTGCCACAGGATTCTAGTTCTAGTGTAAGATTTCATCTGCAGAAGACTATGCTTGTTATCTTATACTGGTGTTCGGGACGAAACCACGACATGGACTTTCGGGTTTTATTACTTCACATTCAACTGTCATACGAAAAAAAGGCCATGAGTTTTAACTATAGTTTTGATATATGTAGAGCAATATCTGTGATGATTCAAGACAGAGACAATTAATTATTTATAACCCCGTAAGCACCCTGAGTACTGAGCTAGTTTGCTGATTGCTGATCCGCGTCAGGCTAAATTACATTACACTGTTCTTAGTACTACTAGAGTTATTTCTCTTTTGTTTTGACTTTATTAAAATCTCTCAAATCATATATAAATTATATTAAATTAGATTACACAAGTGTAGGAGAACGTCGAGCCGTGGAGCAGTCCTAGCTGTGTTCAGATTTCTGAGGAGATAGTGGTGAGGAGGATTGATGGCATGATGATGGATTTCGGTTAAGAGTATTGTGGTAACCATGGTTCACCTAAAATGAGCCCCCACGTGCAGCTTGCAGCGTTGCCCCCAAAACAATGTTGCTCACTTCCCTGTTCACTCTGACTGGCTCATCGGGACGCAAATTTTTCACATTTTTTCCTAGGCGCAAGTCGCCGAAGTGGCGTCAAATCGAAAGACTTGCACCCGCCGAACGGTCTGCTCGACGGGAGGCCCTAGTTACACGACATTTACATTTGCCATGCTGAGGAAAAAAAATCGCATTAATCGTCCACGCTGTTACTTGACGCAGCGGGTGCACTTTCAAGAAGTACTTGGGAAAGCATGCCTTGGTTGTCTTACGTAATTGTAACCATTTCCTGAACGGATGACAATAAACGTTTTTCCCAACATAAGGCCTTACGGTTTCACTGAAGGTTGAGTAAAAGTTGTTGGAGAATCTGATACATTAGCAGTGGGATTGCACTTTGCAATAGGTCGTTTCTTGGTAGGTTGCACTGGGAATTTTCTGACGAGATCACTTGTGAGTCTGTTTCATCAATCGGACATAAGCCAATCTCTTCCCGTGTTCCATCATAAGAGGAAAGGCCGCTGGACCTGATGGGATACCAGTTCGATTTTACACAGAGTACGCGAAGGAACTTGCCCCCCTTCTTGCAGCGGTGTACCGTAGGTCTCTAGAAGAGCATAGCGTTCCAAAGGATTGGAAAAGGGCACAGGTCATCCCCGTTTTCAAGAAGGGACGTCGAACAGATGTGCAGAACTATAGACCTATATCTCTAACGTCGATCAGTTGTAGAATTTTGGAACACGTATTATGTTCGAGTATAATGACTTTTCTGGAGACTAGAAATCTACTCTGTAGAAATTAGAAGGGGTTTCGAAAAAGGCGGTCGTGTGAAACCCAGCTCACGTTATTCGTCCACGAGACTCAGAGGGCCATAGACACGGGTTCCCAGGTAGATGCCGTGTTTCTTGACTTCCGCAAGGCGTTCGATACAGTTCCCCACAGTCGCTTAATGAACAAAGTAAGAGCATATGGACTATCAGACCAATTGTGTGATTGGATTGAGGAGTTCCTAGATAACAGAACGCAGCATGTCATTCTCAATGGAGAGAAGTCTTCAGAAGTAAGAGTGATTTCAGGTGTGCCGCAGGGGAGTGTCGTAGGACCGTTGCTATTCACAATATACATAAATGACCTTGTGGATGACATCGGAAGTTCACTGAGGCTTTTTGCGGATGATGCTTTGGTATATCGAGAGGTTGTAACAATGGAAAATTGTACTGAAATGGAAGAGGATCTGCAGCGAATTGACGCTTGGTGCAGGGAATGGCAATTGAATCTCAATGTAGACAAGTGTAATGTGCTGCGAATACATAGAAAGATAGATCCCTTATCATTTAGCTACAAAATAGCAGGTTAGCAACTGGAAGCAGTTAATTCCATAAATTATCTGGGAGTACGCATTAGGAGTGACTTAAAATGGAATGATCATATAAAGTTGATCATTGGCATAACAGATGCCAGACTGAGATTCGTTGGAAGAATCCTAAAAAATGCAATCCGAAAACAAAGGAAGTAGGTTACAGTACGCTTGTTCGCCCACTGCTTGAATACTGCTCAGCATTGTGGGATCCGTACCAGATAGGGTTGATAGAAGAGATAGAGAAGATCCAACGGAGAGCAGCGCGCTTCGTTACAGGATCATTTAGTAATAGCGAAAGCGTTAAGGAGATGATAGATAAATTCCAGTGGAAGACTCTGCAGGAGAGACGCTCAGTAGCTCGGTATGAGCTTTTGTTGATGTTTCGAGAACATACCTTCACCGAAGAGTCAAGCAGTATATTGCTCCCTTCTACGTATATCTCGCGAAGAGACCATGAGGATAAAATCAGAGAGATTAGAGCCCACACAGAGGCATACCGACAATCCTTCTTTCCACGAACAATACGAGACTGGAATAGAAGAGAGAAGCGATAGAGGTACTCAAGGTATCCACCGTCACGTGGCCTGCGGAGTATGGATGTGGATGTAGATTTCCCCATTTCATCGAGTTTCTCATGTTGCAACAGTTGGATTCGAAAAAGCCAGTTCATCTCCAAATTTCCATTTGCTCAAACTCTTTGCTGCCTGCCTGACCTGATTTTGTGGCTATACGGTGTTTAGCCTGGATGTACCCATTCCGTAGTTTATTCCAATTGTCTTTATATTCATTACCTAGAACAGCGAAATTAGTTTGGAATTCGAGGTTAGTCTTTATTTATCTATTAATTATTCATTTATTCTCCTTTGGCGCCCAAAGACAATAAAAGGTCACCTAGTTCGTTATGAATAGGAAGGTAGGGCAGAGGGTGTGTTACTGTGAACAGTTCAGTGACCGGGTTGTTCTAATCAGAATCGACAGCAGACCAACACCGACAACGATAGTTCAGGTATACATGCCGACGTCGCAAGCTGAAGATGAACAGACAGAGAAAGTGTATGAGGATGTTGAAAGGGTAATGCAGTATGTAAAGAGGGACGAAAATCTAATAGTCATGGGCGACTGGAATGCAGTTGTAGGGGAAGGAGTAGAAGAAAAGGCTACAGGAGAATATGGGCTTGGGACAAGGAATGAAAGAGGAAAAAGACTAATTGAGTTCCGTAACAAGTTTCAGCTAGTAATAGCGAATACCCTGTTCAAGAATCACAAGAGGAGGAGGTATACTTGGAAAAGGCCGGGGGATACGGGAAGATTTCAATTAGATTACATCATGGTCATACAGAGATTCCGAAATCAGATACTGGACTGTAAGGCGCACCCAGGAGCAGATATAGACTCAGATCACAATATAGTAGTGATGAAGTTCAAGACATTAGTCAGGAAGAATCAATACGCAAAGAAGTGGGATACGGAATTACTAAGGAATGACGAAATACGTTTGAAGTTCTTTAACGCTATAGATACAGCAATAAGGAATAGCGCAGTAGGCAGTACAGTTGAAGAGGAATGGACATCTCTAAAAAGGGCCATCACAGAAGTTGGGAAGGAAAACATAGGTACAAAGAAGGTAGCTACGAAGAAACCATGGGTAACAGAAGATATACTTCAGTTGATTGATGAAAGGAGGAAGTACAAACATGTTCCGGGAAAATCAGGAATACAGAAATACAAGTCGCTGAGGAATGAAATAAATAGGAAGTGCAGGGAAGCTAAGACGAAATGGCTGCAGGAAAAATGTGAAGACGTCGAAAAAGATATGATTGTCGGAAGGACAGACTCAGCATACAGGAAAGTCAAAACAACCTTTGGTGACATTAAAAGCAACGGTGGTAACATTAAGAGTGCAACGGGAATTCCACTGTTAAATGCAGAGGAGAGAGCAGATAGGTGGAAAGAATACATTGAAAGCCTCTATGAGGGTGAAGATTTGTCTGGTGTGATAGAAGAAGAAACAGGAGTCGATTTAGAAGAGATAGGGGATCCAGTATTAGAATCGGAATTTAAAAGAGCTTTGGAGGACTTACGGTCAAATAAGGCAGAAGGGATAGATAACATTCCATCAGAATTTCTAAAATCATTGGGGGAAGTGGCAACAAAACGACTATTCACGTTGGTATGTAGAATATATGAGTCTGGCGATATACCATCTGACTTTCGGAAAAGCATCATCCACACAATTCCGAAGACGGCAAGAGCTGACAAGTGCGAGAATTATCGCACAATCAGCTTAACAGCTCATGCATCGAAGCTGCTTACAAGAATAATATACAGAAGAATGGAAAAGAAAATTGAAAATGCGCTAGGTGACGATCAGTTTGCCTTTAGGAAAAGTAAAGGGACGAGAGAGGCAATTCTGACGTTACGGCTAATAATGGAAGCAAGGCTAAAGAAAAATCAAGACACTTTCATAGGATTTGTCGACCTGGAAAAAGCGTTCGACAATATAAAATGGTGCAAGCTGTTCGAGATTCTGAAAAAAGTAGGGGTAAGCTATAGGGAGAGACGGGTCATATACAATATGTACAACAACGAAGAGGGAATAATAAGAGTGGACGATCAAGAACGAAGTGCTCGTATTAAGAAGGGTGTAAGACAAGGCTGTAGCCTTTCGCCTCTACTCTTCAATCTGTACATCGAGGAAGCAATGATGGAAATAAAAGAAAGGTTCAGGAGTGGAATTAAAATACAAGGTGAAATGATATCAATGATACGATTCGCTGATGACATTGCTATCCTGAGTGAAAGTGAAGAAGAATTAAATGATCTGCTGAACGGAATGAACAGTCTAAAGAGTACACAGTATGGTTTGAGAGTAAATCGGAGAAAGACGAATGTAATGAGAAGTAGTAGAAATGAGAACAGCGAGAAACTTAACATCAGGATTGATGGTCACGAAGTCAATGAAATTAAGGAATTCTGCTACCTAGGCAGTAAAATAACCAATGACGGACGGAGCAAGGAGGACATCAAAAGCAGACTCGCTATGGCAAAAAAGGCATTTCTGGCCAAGAGAAGTCTACTTAAATCAAATACCGGCCTTAATTTGAGGAAGAAATTTCAGAGGATGCACGTCTGGAGTACAGAATTGTATGGTAGTGAAACATGGACTGTGGGAAGACCGGAACAGAAGAGAATCGAAGCATTTGAAATGTGGTGCTATAGACGAATGTTGAAAATTAGGTGGACTGATAAGGTAAGGAATGAGGAGGTTCTACGCAGAATCGGAGAGGAAAGGAGTATGCGGAAAACACTGATAAGGAGAAGGAACAGGATGATAGGACATCTGCTAAGATATGAGGGAATGACTTCCATGGTACTAGAGGGAGCTGTAGAGGGCAAAAACTGTAGAGGAAGACAGAGATTGGAATACATCAAGCAAATAATTGAGGACGTAGGATGCAAGTGCTACTCTGAGATGAAGAGGTTAGCACAGGAAAGGAATTCGTGGCGGGCCGCATCAAACCAGTCAGTAGACTGATGACCAAAAAAAAAGTTGCCAAAGGATAACGTAAAGAGTAATACGTCAATAACTGGGCTTTTTTTTTCACTGTGCACAGGTACTTGGCAACTGGAAATTCTTACAGAACATTGAGCTTTTCTTTTCGGATTGGATTTTCAACTATTGGAGAAATAGTTGAAGAGTGTTGCGAGGTAATTTGGAAAACTCTACAACCGATTTACATGCCGGAACTAAACAAATGGAAACTGATCGCCAAGGATTATGACGAGAAGTAGAACTATCCACGCTGCATAGGAGCTTTGGACGGCAAGCAAGTTCAAATCCGATGTCCAGCTGGTGCTGGTTCATTCTACTACAACTACAAATATTCATATTCCATTGTTTTATTGGATTTGGTAGATGCAAATTACTAAATCACGCTTGTTGATGTTGGAGCTTATGGCAAAAGTAGCGATGGAGAAACTTCTGAATGATTTGAGATGGAGAAAAGATTTGAAAGCAACAAATAATCCGTTACACAAGACAAAGAGCTAATACCAGCAACGGAGAAGTTTCCATATGTAATTGTTGCAGATGAAACCTTCCCTCTTAAAACCTGGCATTAGTTATAAAGATATTACAGCACTAAGTAAGCATTCTGGTTTTAATTTTGGCGCTTGCGCGTTATGTTCTCGCTCTCGATCGGCTAAACACATTGTTTTATAATGAATAATTTGACACTACCGCTCCTGAAAATTCTCTGTAAGGTCTAAATTTGCCAGTTGTGCAAGATACAATGAAGTGAATACATTCAAAATATCCTTTAACAAATAGACGGCTGTAGTATTGACGGGGCACATCGAAAAATGCCAAACAAGAGCAGATCGTTTTCTGTCATAGTGAAAAAGTGGAGTAGTGTCACGGATAGGCTACGCAAACTAGGATGGCAATCACTATAAGAGGATCTTTTCACGATAATTCAATTACCATCTTTCTCCTCCGAATGCGAAAATACTTTTTTGGCGCCCACCTCCACAGGGAGAAAGGATCCATGTAATAAAATAAGAGAAATCAGAGCTCGTATGGAGAGAATTAAGTACTCCTTTCTCCAGCGTGCTGTTCTAGATTGGAACGATATGGAAATAGCTTGAAGGTGGTTAGATGAACCTTCTGGCAGGCACTTAATTGCGAGCTGAAAAGCATTTATGTATATGCAGATGGTACTTCACAAGAACAAAATGATAGGCATTTTTAAAAGTTTGTACAGTTCAAGAGACGATGACATTTCGGCAGTAATGGCAGAAAATGTGATTGAAAACTTTAGAGTTATAAAGGAAAGAAAATCTTCTGAAACAGGCAGTGTTTCAGGGGTAATGATTAAAGCTGGCAGCTATGTAATAGTAAGGGAATATATCAATCTGTTTACAAAATGATTGTGCATTGACACAAACACATATATAACATTTAGAAAACAATCTACAGACTTTCCGCCTTCCTCTCCACAGAGCATAAGATACTGATCCGAATTATCATTAGCTGCATGTAAAAACATTTTGTTTTAAAACTGGTTTTCAGAAGCATTATTTGAAACTTTCACAGTTGTGAGTTATACTAACAACAGAAAACTGAGTATGAATTTCGTTTTGTCTGGGTTTCATATCTTTTGGAAAAGGCTGTTCTGTTTCAATTTAATCCATACCGATAGTCTTCGAGAAACAGAGCATTAATGTTGTATAAGATTATAATATACTGAAGTACACACATTAACCGCTATAACTTTCATCGGAACAGTAAGAAATTCGCTACTGAAAGAAGAGTCTGAGAGGGGATGTCTTATCACTGAAGCACTCCTTTGCAGAACTACAGGAATTTTTTTAGATACTTGAAGTGAAGTATCATATTGTTTGCCTATCTACTATTAAGTTTGAACAGTTTGCTTTATTGTACAAAAACGCATGCCACGCATTCATTAGAATACCTGACGTTATAGTAATAATTTTATTATTACCGCTTTCATCAGCGTATCAGCATTCTTTATTCCGGCATCTATAAATTTAATGTTAATTACGTAGTGTAAATGCTGTAAAACAAATGCTTATTGTTGTAGTGATATGTTAGAATGTCCATTTAACTGTTGGAGTAGTGCTTATATAAAACTTGTGTGGGGGTAGATAAGACAGGCAGTTGGTCAAGTGGCACGACGAGGAACCAATGAAACTCTAGGCGGCAATAAAACCGCATGTGTTGACTGTGCGTAGCGTAAACTCCGTTTGGCAGTTGTGAGAAGTTAAACATATTCGAGATGCATGACTTCCCTTGAAAAATAGTTTTTTGAAGGATACATATCTAATAGAATGTCCCGCTATTTGCGCTTCGTGGTTGTTTAAAGTGTGCAGCATTGTTGGAAATGTAATGCGTAGGAACTTTGAATAGGATGGTTCTTTCGACACCTAAACGTTTACCGTGTTTTTATGGACTTCTAATACGGACCGAGTGAAGCCTCAGCAGACTTGGAAATATTTCAGAAAACCATATGTGAAACATCCTGGCAGACTAAAACTTTGTGATGGACTAAGGCATAAACTCGTAACCTTTGCCTTTCGTAGGCAAGTACACTACCGATTGAGCTACCCAGTCAAAACCCACGGCCTGTCCTCAGAGCTTTACTTCTGCCAGTACCTCGTCTCCTAACTTCCAAACTTAACAGAAGTTTTTCTGCGAAATTTGCAGGACTAGCACTCCTGGAACAAAGGATATTGCGGAGACATGGCTTAGTAGCAGCATGGTGGATGTTCCAAAAACGAAATTTTCACACTGCAGCGGAATGTGCGCTGATATTAAACTTCCTGGGAGATTAAAGCTGTGTGCCAGGCTGAGACACGAACTCGGGACCTCTGCTTTTCGCGAGGAAGGGCTCTACGGACGTTCGTTTGTTTTTTTGTTTTTATCTCTTGTTGTACGTTATTGGTCGTATTTGTTCGAGGCGGACGTCCCATGACTCGTGTTCAACTTCGTCGTTGATCCATTGATCCATTCACTCAGTTTTTTTTCATTACAGATGGTAGCTCTGACCGAACACGCTGAGCCACCGTGCTGGCCCGACAGGGCTCCGCAAGCACGACTCACGCACGATCCGTCCTCACAGCTTTACTTCCGTCAGTATTCCGCCTCCTGCCTTCTACGTGGTTTATCAACGCTGACTGCAGTCAAAAATGGTTAGTTGAAAATTTGATCTTCAACCTTTTCACGTTCCCAGATACAAATCTGAACGCACACTGAGACTTCATTTATATATTTTTATAATGTTATTTCTACTTCACCATACTTCTTCTGTATGATTATGTGGATCTTTAGGTAGCCGTTCCCTATGTCTAGATTTATCGTTCAAACTATAGCGCAACACCCTATAACGAACTGCTACCTGTCCCTCTTTGGTGCAAGGCTGTAGGTCTGTAGGCAAGAGAAGAACGAGAACGAGAGGAAACTGTGCTGCAGAATGTCCAGCGTTGGTAAACTTCCTGGCGGAGTGAACTGTTGTCCGATGGAGACCGGAACGGCCACGTTGATTCGAGATCCTGACCTCTGAGGAAGCTCCAGTATCAATATTCCTTCACGGACTCGAGTAGAGATACATGGATGCAGGTGACGTAAAGAGTGAAGGCTGCCGATGTGATGCACAAAACCGGATCAACTTGGGGCAGAGATCGCCCGTTCATTATCCAACTGAACGTTTAGTTACTCTACATACAGCTACACTACTAGAGCAATTATATGAAAAGACTCATCGCCTGAAGTTTTTCCTCATTGTGGGATGACTCGCACTATTTCTCCTGCAGTAAAAAAAAAACTTCACATAAACGTTAACTCGTTACTTATGAAAGAAATTGAAGGAGGAGTGCTTCAGAGGGCTGGAGTGAGCATTTCTCTCTTATAAGGAACGGTCGATGACCGCCTTTCCTTCATCCCCCCCCCCCCACCCCATTGCGGTGATGTACTCAACATTAATTGCTTCTATATTTTCAGTTACGCGAAAATAGAAATAAAAGCTGCATGGTCCGAAGTTTCACGTGGAGTGTCATTGTATGTAGGTACATTGTTCAAAGTAAGTCAAATTATATTCATTTGCATATATTCACTAACGACCGCAGTGCCAATGCGAATGGCCATTGGAAGGTCATCGTCACGCGGAATTTCAGCGCATTGTTTGTATAACATGTTATATCGTTGTGGCGTTTTGTCTTCAGCGTCGAAACTTCATTACCAGATCAATTAACGTTATGCATATCCCGGGGCTCATTACTGTTTGCGTTTTTACCCTTATGCACACTCTAAAGTCATGGACAATATTCTCTCTTAAAGTATTCACAGTTCGATCTAAAATTCTAGCTCAACACAATGACATACTACTTAATTTTTTGTGTGCGAATGCTTTGTTACTCGTTACACAACTTGGGTCGATTAGCCCGAAATATTGTACAACGTTTGCATGTGTAACGTGTCGCATGACTAAACATTTCTGTTTTTCATGCAAACTAGCGTGCACAATACGTGAGCAGCATAAGTTTCGGTTCGTACAATGTGCCCCAAATTTTTATCATAAAAATGATATAGATGGTAGAGGATTCTAAACTAAGTACTTTGGGATAAGTAACTAATGGTCGAAACTGAATATTTAACTTTTCATTGACATAAACGACTTACATGCTACAAAATCGACTTAAGTTCATAGCAACTGTTCAGAATGACGTCACGAATCTCAGTAGATCCATTAGAATGGCCCATCAAATTTTGGCGACGTCTTTTCAAAAACCTCCGTTGCCTGTTATTGCCAGCTGCGATCCTAAAGCTCCTCTTCAGATTCTTCTGGGGTAACGAATAGTCCATTGGAGCTCTAACAGATCACTGTGCTGGCCATGGCACAGAATTTCGACTTCTAAGCAACGATGCAGCTATGTGTTTTAACTTAGTGTGGCAAACCGGGTCTCGAAACTGGGACCTTTCTCTTCCGCAGGTTAGTGCTTTACAGACAGAGCCTACTCAAGCTCGACTCACGACCCTCGGTCACAGCTTCAGTTCATTCCAGAAACATCCCCTACGCTGTGGCTAAGCAGTTTCTCCATAATATCCTTTCTTCCAGATGTCCTAATCCCAGAAGGTTTACGGGAGAACTGCAGGAGAATTCAGTAGGTAGGAAAGGGCCCTGGCGAAAGTAAGGCTATGACGACGGGTCGTGGATCTTGTTTGGGTAGCTCACTTGCTGCAGCACTTGCCTGAGATACGTAAGGCTCGAGGTCCGGGTCTTGTCCCGGCACACAGTTTCAATTTGTCTGAAACTTTTTAAGTCAGTTAACACTGCCTTGCAGAGTTAAAAATTCATTGGGTTAAGTGTTCCTCTTGTGCTCACGGTGTGGAATGGTGCACTGTTATGGTGAAACTGAAGGCCCCTCCTTTCCACTAGATACCAGCTAATGTGAGCAACCAGCAAGTAGTTAAGGCCGGTTGAACGAAGGACTGACCCTCAATGATAGTAGCTCAATCACGTCATTTTATGGGTAGGTCGGACAGTCTTACATGCATGCTCTACAGCTGGGAGGATTCATACGTGTCCCTCTCGAGACAGACAGGTTTCAGAACTAAATTAATTATGGTAGCCAACACGAAATATTATGAGTAAAAGTATGAGCTATCTTATATTTATTTTCATGTACACAGTATTGGATGGTAAAATCCAATAATGGTGAGCTTACTTTGTTTCGGAGAGCGAATTCAATTGAAGCGCTGTATTCACACAGAAAATACTAAATACACTACCGGCCATTAAAATTGCTACACCACGAAGTTGACATGCTACAGACGCGAAATTTAAACGACAGCGAGAAGATGCTGTGATATGCAAATGATTAGCTTCTCAGAGCATTCACACAAGGCTGGCGCCAGTGTGGACACACGTACAACGTGCTCACATGAGAAAAGTTTCCAACCGATTTCTCATACACAAACAGTAGTTGACCGGTGTTGCCTGGTGAGACGTTGTTGTGATGTCTCGTGTAAAGAGGAGAAATGCGTAGCATCACGTTTCCGACTTTGTTAAGGGTCGGATTATAGCCTATCGCGATTGCGGTTTATCGTATCGCGACATTGCTGCTCGCGTTGGTCGAGATCCAATGACTGTTAGCAGAATATGGAATCGGTGGGTTCAGGAGGGTAATACCGAACGCCGTGCTGGATCCCAAAGGCTTCGTATCACTAGCAGTCGAAATGACAGGCATCTTATCCCCATGGCCGTAACGGATCGTGCAGCCACGTCTCGATCCCTGAGTTAACAGATGGGGACGTTTGCAAGACAGCAACCATCTGCACGAACAGTTCGACGACGTTTGCAGTAGCATGGACTATCAGCTGGGAGACCATGGCTGCGGTTACCCTTGACGCTGCATCACAGAAAGGAACGCCTGCGATGGTGTACTCAACGACGAACCTGGGTGCACGAATGGAAAAACGTCGATTTTTCGGATGAATCCAGGCTCTGTTTACAGCATCATGACGGTCGCATCCGTGTTTGGCGACATCGCGGTGAACGCACATTGGAAGCGTGTATTCGTCAACGCCGTACTGGCGTATCACCCGGCGTGATGGCATGGGGTGCCATTGGTTACACGACTCGGTCACCTGTTGTTCGCATTGACGGCATTTTGAACAGTGGACGTTACGTTTCAGATGTGTTACGACCCGTGGCTCTACCCTTCATTCGATCCCTGCGAAACCCTACATTTCAGCAGGATAACGCATGATCGCATGTTGCAGGTCCTGTACATGCCTTTCTAGATACAGAAAATGTTCGACTGCTGCCCTGACCAGCACATTCTCCAGATCTCTCAGCAATTGAAAACGTGTGGTCAATAGTGGCCGAGCAACTGGCTCGTCACAATACGCCAGTCACTACTCTTGATGAACTGTGGTATCGTGTTGAAGCTGCATGGGCAGCTGTACCTGTACACGCCATCCAAGCTCTGTTTGACTCAATGCCCAGGCGTATCAAAGCCGTTATTACGGCCAGAGGTGGTTTTTCTGGGTACTGATTTCTCAGGATCTTGCACTCAAATTGCGTGAAAATGTAATCAAATGTCAGTTCTAGTATAATATATTTGTCCAATGAATACCCGCTTATCATCTGCATTTCTTCTTGGTGTAGCAATTTTAATGGACACTACAGTATTACCTAGCGGGGTGGCGCAGTGGTTAGACACTGGACTCGCATTCGGGAGGACGACGGTTCACTCCCGCGTCCGGCCATCCTGATTTAGGTTTTCCGTGATTTCCCTAAATCACTCCAGGCAAATGCCGGGATGGTTCCTCTGAAAGGGCACGGCCAACTTCCTTCCCAATCCTTCCCTAATCCGATGAGACCGATGACCACGCTGTCTGGTCTCCTTCCCCAAACCAACCAACGAACCAACTACAGTATTTAATATTGCTTGTACGTGTGTAATTCCCTTAAACTAAATTTTATTTTAATAGCATACAAATACAAAATCCCACAGCGTATTAGTTTCACTAAACGGTCGATTCAATAATTAACGGCGCAGCGTCTCGCAGCACTGTCTAGCTGATAACCATTTAAACCACGTCAGAGTCTATTTTGAAAATCTGTACAAATATTTCTGTCCCTATAGTTGCTAAAAATTGTCACTCATTAAATATTATCAGCGAACGACAAGTATTCTAACAAGCGAAGTAGCGTAGCATGGGAAGGCTGAAACAATAATACGAATGATTTTAGAAGGCGTAGGACTGCCTGTTCTGCCACCTATCAAGGTCATTCATATATCAAACTCTTTATTTATGTACATTCGTCCTGTGAATACTAACGAATGGAATGACTGTGGAAACACAAACTGCTGAAGTAAAAGTCGCACTTAACAGACAGTTATGACCAATAAATTCATAACAGCCATAAATGAAGTGTTATTTGGAAAAAAAGCTAAACATTCATTTGAAACAATATATGTTACTGAGATGCGCATTATGTTTTTGTAGCACTCCAAGAATTATTCATTTTATTATGAATTCAGTCGCGGACCACAAATGTTTATTAATCAGCTTATTAATTTTGATCAACGATGACCTTCTCAGAGTAGAAGATGGTGGTGAACATTGCCTCAGGTCAACTGGAGTCATATTTCCGGAAACAAAAGTTGCTATCGTACGTCCTTCCGTTGTTGTTCATCGCTTTGCAAATGTGTAGTTCCAATTAAGTGATTAAAACGCAGCGGGATATAACGGTATGCGCTCTTGACAATGGCAGTATTTGGACATGCTACAATATTTTCGGCGTAACTACACTGCCCCCAACCCCCTCGAACGATCGACCTTGCCGAAGTTGGGGAGGCTAGCGTGCCTCAGCGATACAGATAGCCGCACTGTACGTGCAACCACAACGGAGGGGTACCTGTTGAGAGACCAGACAAACGTGTGGTTCCCGAAGAGGAGCAGCAGCCTTTTCAGTAGCTGCAGGGGCACCTGCCTGAATTACAGACTAATTTGGCCTTGTAACATCAACCAAAACAGCCTTGCTGTGCTGGGACTGCGAACGGTCGAAAGCAAGGGGAAAATTATAGCTGTAATTTTCCCCGAGGGCATGCAACTCTACTGTATGGTTAAACGATGATGGCGTCCTCTTGGATAAATATTCCGGAGGTAAAGTAGTCCTCCATCCGGATCTGCAGGAGGGGACTGTTCTAGAGGATGTCATCATCAGGAGAAACAAAACTGGCATTCTGCGGATCGGAGCGTGGGATGTTATATCCCTCAATGGGGCAAGTATGTTGGAAAATTTGAAAAGGGAAATGGACTGGTTCATGTTACATATAGTGGGAATTAGTGAAATTTGATGGCAGGAACAACAGGACTTCTGGCCACGTGAATACAGCTCTATAAACACGAAGTCAAATAAGTGTAATACAGTAGCGGGTTTAATAATGAATAACAAATTGCAATACGGATGAGCTACTATGAACAGCATAGTGAACGCCTTATCGTAGCCAAGATAGACACGAAACCCACGCCTACCACAGCAGTATAAGTTTATATGCCAACTAGCACCACAGATGATGAAGAGATTGAAAAAATGTATGATGAGGTAAAAGAAATTATTCAAACACTTAAAGTAGACGAAAAATTAATTGTGAACGGGGACTGAATCGGACAGTAGGAAAAGGAAGAAAAGGAAAAGTAGTAGGTGAATATGGACTGGGGGAAAGGAATGAAAGAGAAAGCCATCTGGTAGAATTTTGCACAGAACATAATTTAATCGTCGTTAAGACAGCTTAAGAATCATAAAAGAAGGTTGTACACGTGGAAGAGATCTGGAGACTCTGGAAGGTTTCCAGTTGATTATATAATGGTTAGACAGAGCTTTAGGAATCAAATTTTAACTTATAAGACATTTCCAAGGTCAGGTGTGGACCAAAATTTATTGGTTCTGAACTGTAGACTGAATCTGAATAAATTGCAAAAAAGAGAAAATGCTGCCTAGATAAGTTGGAAGGACAAGAGGTTGTTGAGAGCTTCAGAGGGAGCATTATGCAACGGTTGACGAGAACAGGAGAAAGGAATACAGTAGAGGATGAATGGGTAGCATTAAGAGATGAAATTGAAAAGGCAGCAGAGGATCAAATTGGTGGAGAGACAACGCCTAGTAGAAATACTTCGATAACACTAGAGATATTGAATTTAACTAAAGAAAAGAAAACAATTTAAAACATTAGCAAATGTAGCAGGCGAAAGGAAACGCAAATGTTTAAGAAATGAAATTGACAGTAAGTGCAAAATGACTAAGCAGGAACAGTTAGAGAATAAGTGCAGGGATTTAGGAGCATATATCACTAGAGGGAGGCTAGATACCACCTTACAGGAAAATTAAAGAGGCCTTTGGCGAAAAGAGTAGCAGCTGCATGAATGTCAAGGGCTCAGATGGAAAACCAGCAACAATCAGAGAAGGGAAAGCAGAAAGGTAGAAGGCGTATACAGAGGGTCTATATAAGGGCGATGTACTTGAGGGCAATATTATGGAATTGGAAGAGGACGTAGCTGGAAATGAGATGGGAGATATGATACACAGAGCTATGTAAGATTTGAGTCGAAACAAGGCCCTGGGGGCAGACGATATTCCGTTAGAACTATTGATAGCCTTGGGAGAGCCTGGCATGTCAGAACTCCTCCAATGGTTGCAAGATGTATGAGGCAGGCGAAATACCATCAGACTTCAAGAAGAATGTAACTATTCCAGTTCCAAAGAAAACAGTTCCTGACAGCTGTGAAAATTACCAAATTATGAGTTTAATAAGTCATTGCTGAAAATACTTTACAGAAGAATGCTAAAACTGATAGAAGCAGACCTCGCGGAAGATCAGTTTGGATTCCGAAGAAACATAGGAACATGCGAAGTAACACTGACCCTACGACTTATCTTAGAAGATAGGTTATACCTACGTTTATAGCATTTGTAGATTTACAGAAACATTTCACAATGTTGACTGGAATACTCTCCTTGGAATTCTGAAGGTATCAGGGGTAAAATACAAGGAGCGAAAGGCTGTTCCGTTAGAAGTGCTGATAGCCTGGCTACTGAGAGCCAGACAGCAGAAACCAGACAGCAGTCATAAGAGTCGCGAGGCATGAAAAAGAAGCAGTGGTTGAGAAGGAAGGGAGACAGTGTCGAGGCCCGTCCCTGATGTTATTAAATCTTTATATTGAACAAGCTGTAAAGGGAACCAAAGAATACTTTGGAATAGGAATTAAAAGTTAAGGGATAAGATAATAAAAATTTTGAGGTTTGCCGATGACATTGTAATCCTGTCAAAGAACCCAAAGCACTTTGAAGAGAAGTTGAACGGAATGGAAGTGTCCTGAAAGGAGAATATAGGATGAATAGCAACAAAAGCAAAACCAGGATAATGGAATGTTGTCGAATTAAATCAGGTGATGGTGAGGGAATTAGATTAGGAAACAAGACACTTAAAGTAGAAGATGAGTTTTGCTATTTGCGCAGCAAAACAGCTTGTGATGGTCGAAGTAGAAAGGATATAAAATGTAGACTGGCAATGGCAAGAAAAGAATTCCGAAGAAGAGAAATTTGTTAACATCAAATACAGTTTTATGTGTCAGGATGTCTTTTATAAAGGTATCTGTCTGGAGCGAAGCTACGTATGGAAGTGACACATGGACGGTAAACTGTTTATCCAAAAAGAGAATAGAAGCTTTCGAAAAGTGGTGCTACAGAAGAATGTTGAAGATTAGATAGGTAGATCAGGTAACTAATGAAGAAGTACTGAATAGAACTGTGAAGACAAAACATTTGTGGCGTAACTTGACTAAAAGAAGGGATTGGTTGATAGGACACATTCTGAGCGTCAATGTATCACCAGTTTAGTACTGAAGGGAAATGTGAGGGGAAAAATTGCAGGGGAAGACCAAGAGATGAGTACAGTAAGCAGATTCAGAAGGATGTAGTGGCAGAAGTTATTCGGAGATGAAGAGGCCAGCACAGGATACAGTCGCATAGAGAGCTGCAACGAAACAGTCTTCCAACTGAAGACCCCAACAACAACAACTTCACGGCAGCAGTTCAACATAAACTATCACTTTATGCAGATCTTTGCGACGAGTTGTACCGTATTAGATATACATAGTATGGAATTTCTAGTGAAGTTGCAACCAGGGAAGAGTTCTCTGGAAGCATTTGCCGTGTCAGGCAGATTACAAACAACTTTTTTTTAATTTGATTCTAGATAGATGCTTTGAAGAAAACATAACGTCAAAGCCTGGTGTTCGTATCTGTACCTGTGAGTCACTGAAACATCTGTTATTAAATATGTGTAATTTCTCTTCTTTCAAACATGTTCGAAAGAACAGACACCACACAGTTTGGTTTCGGTGACCATATAGATACATGATGTAAGAAAAATACAGGTGCCAGCGTCGAGCCCAGCCCAGATTCAAATTCCCAACTTGACGCTCACTGCTTCCGTGGTGGCCACCTGTTCATCATCCTCACTGCTCGTAACATTTACCGTGATTCCTGCAAGACGTCGGACTGATGATGCATTCACAATGAAGATGTATCACGAAATACCATCAAAGCATGCCCGAAAGAAGACACCACACATATAATAGTAATATTTATACGTCTTGGCGGCATTTCATGTTATATCTTTATTGTGGAAGCACCCTGGGCCCGATCTCTTGCAGTAACCACGCCAAATGCTGTGAGCAGTGAGAAATGAGGATGAAGAACGGTTTGGGGCGGGGGGAGGGGGGGGGCGGCTACAGAAGTGCAATTTTGAGATGGATGCGAAGCGTACTCAGATTGCCAAATCAGTTACGGCAGCCCCTCGAGTAAGGTGGAAAATCTGGGTTCCAGTTCCTCTCCGACAAAAATTTTCGCGTGTCTTCATTTAATTATTCCAACGTCTTGATATGGCTGTCGCAGGTATTTCTCTTTCATCACTGTAATAGATCGAATAAAGTCTACGAGTTCATAATACGTTTTACGGTATTGTACACACATTGTTTTGTCTTGCATGATATGACTATATTATTCACTGATTACAATTAGACAGCAAGTAAGACTCTTCACCAATATGCAGAATCAGCCCAGCGTATCACCATTGTGTACAAGTGCTGCTTCGCTTCACAGAATATTGACAAGTCATGGACGTGCATAAAAGTTTTTGAATATTTCAACACCAAGGTAACAACGTGTCTCTTATACCAAGAGCATGTACTTGAGAATCAACAGACGATTAGGATACAAAACAACACGTCATCTTTGACTTTCAGACTTTAGTAGGGTGTGGACAAGAGCTGTTATCAGAAGCTCTAAATGTTGCAAATTATGAAAGTGAGATGATGTGTGTATCATAAAGTAGTTCATCCCTCAGAGACCTTGGATCTCGCACTCAGGTTGTGGCTTTCGGAACTCACTCTGCTCTGGCCACGTCAAGAAACAGATAACTGTTTATTACTACTTTTTTTAGTCATCAGTCTATTACCTGTTTTTATGCACATGCTCTATCGTGCACCAACAATTTTCTCTCTACTTAACTAGTGCACCCTTCGTCCTGAGTAATCAGTGTTGCGTATTCTACGCTTATTTCCGCCTATTGCTCCTTCCACCGTCTAAACTATTCCTGGATGCCGTAAGGTCCTTCCATGGATTCCATCGTCAATTCTTTTTAGTATTTCATTTCGCATCTCATTTGACCACAAGAAATTTAACATTTGGTCATGGTACCAAATTTCAAATCTTCCCAGTTTCGATTTATGGGAGAGAGTGGCGAGTTCGCTGAAAACTGTAAGCTCGCAAACGCTTGAAGACTCACACCAACTATGACACGAAAGCGTACTTAGAGAGTTTAAGGAGTCCAGAAATATGATGTCACCTCCCTCGTATAGACAACGGAGGGACCTACGATATAGGGCTAGTCTGTCTATGGCACGAACGGAGGCATATGAACGTTGTTCGATTGCTTCATACACTAATGAAACGGGAAACAGCCACGAAATTCGGTATAATGTAAAATATCCTGTCCCATCACTTCATTAATGTAACCGTAAACCTGTTATTCTCGTTGCTGCTGATATTCATAATCCTTCGCCTTCAGCCGTATACAGTGTAAGAATGCCGTACATTATTTCAAGGTGCTATGAGTGAGCGAGAAGGGTTATGGTCGCATCCTAACCTTGGCATTGCTTTCGGATAACACAATATCCAGAATATGCTTTTCTTGAGCCCAACAGAAACTGCACAGAATCTTTTCTTTTCTTTCCCACCACATGGTAACTACTTATCATACTGAAATTTACAAGTCAGATACAACGTGCAGGTCTGTAATTTGAATCGCCGGCCGGGTTGGCCGAGCGGTTCTAGGCGCTACAGTCTGGAACCGCGCGACCGCTACGGTCACAGGTTCGAATCCTGCCTCGGGCATGGATGTGTGTGATGTCATTAGGTTAGTTAGGTTTAAGTAGTTCTAAGTTCTCGGGGACTGATGACCTCAGAAGTTAAGTCCAATAGTGCTCAGAGCCATTTGTAATTTGAATCACTTAAGTGCTATCATGCTCCAAATTTGTGGTACACACTTCATTTCATTTCCGGTACCCACATTCGTTCTGTAATCTTTACGCACGTCCCATGCAGTAAATGGTAAATGACAAGTGAAAATTTGTGTCGGACTGGGACTCGAATCCAAATAAATTTTGCATATACAACATGCGGTATGAATAAAGGCATCAGAGAAACAAAATCCGGGCTTAGCCCTGAAATAAGAAAAGTAATATAAGATCCACAACCAGTGATTTTGAGAGTATGTTTACAAAACCCTATTGCGGTCGCGAAGACTACGTAAAGTTATGCAGTCTGTATGTAAGATCGAAATAATACAAAGATTTTCGGAAATGTTTCAACTTTATAGGGTCTGTGATGAGGAGGTTATGAGATAAATAAAATATGGAAAGCGTAGAGAGTTGTAATAGTAAATATGGGAAAGATGATAGATCCATGAGAAAGAAATGAAGTACTCATTGTGAGCCACTAAAATGAATGCATGTTTCGTAGAATGTAATGGTGCTTAGAGACACAAACAAATATAACATGTCTTCTTTCCACAGTGATCCCACGATGAAATGCACTTACGCAGCTTGAAGATATGTACCTTGCGCCGTGGACTAAGTAGTGGTTTGCAAAGAAATAATGTAGGTACACGAGAAGAATCGTTAGAAACGAAGTGAAACTCGGGAGATTTATATCCAAATACAAGTTCTTACACATCGAATAACAGTGACTAGTCTCTGTCGAATTTTCTTAGAAACTGGGCAAGGTAGCCTTACTGTGTACATAGCGCCACACAGTGTGACTGCAATTTCGCTCTCGCGCCACAACGCTGTTCCTTGCTCGCTATGCTGGTTGTTAATGAACAGAGATGACTTGTCTGACAGAGAGTGAAGGGCCCTTTGTGAGATGCTTTCTTTCCTTGAAACAGAAAGGCAAATGAAGCTGCGAGCAGCGCTACATTAAAGTGTAATGCGGGCAGCGTTCCTGGTAAGGCGGACCTTCTCCCGACCTCGTTCCATACACCCTACCTTGTCCAGAGCCCCGTGTCAAACGAGCGTCCGGTGACCGCTAGTTGACTGAACTAAGAAGACTATAATGGTCCAATAAAGACTATAACTCACCAATAAAATACTGTGGGTTGAGCGAGGGCACACAGTGTGGGATTAGGCGTAGTAAGTATAACATAAAGGTAGCTCCCTAAGGAAAAAATGATTTAAACTGCAGTGAACTACTTAGTTAAACTTACACAAATAAACTTTCTTTCTTTGTGACTCAACGCCTTTCTCTGTCTCTCTTCCCTCCACTTTTATTTCATCCCGCCTCAACCCATATGGCCGGAGGATGGGCTGTCAGTGGTAACATATTCCGCTCTTCAGCCAAGAGCATTCTTAAAAATATAACAAACATGAGATAAAAACGTGAGGACAGTTTTTAGTTTCTAAATCAAAACGACTGACAGGTAAAAGATTGAAAATACAACAATTTAAAAATGCATTACCACCCAGTGACATCTTTCTATGATAAAGCACTGAAGCACTGCACTTTCATTTAAAAAATGGTTCAAATGGCTCTGATCACTATGGGACTTAACATCTGTGGTCATCAGTCACCTATAACTTAGAACTACTTAAACCTAACCAACCTAAGGACATCACACACATCCATGCCCGAGGCAGGATTCGAACCTGCGATGTAGCAGTCGCGCGGTTCCGGACTGAGCGCCTAGAACCACGAGACCACCGCGGCCGGCTGTCGACCATTCAATGAAACATCATCGATATGGGCTTTCGGCGGCAAAGGTCAACTCTTGTACCCTTGATGACTGCACGCACAAATCACCTGGGCCTGTCAACACCGACAATGGACAGTTGAAGACTGGAAACATTTTGCCTGGTCGGATGAGCCTCGTTTCAAATTGTATCGAGCAGATGGACGTGTACGGGTGTGAAGACAACCTCATGAATCCATGAACCCTCCATGTCAGCAGGGGTCTGTCCGGGTTGTTGGAGGCCCGGTAGTGGTGTGGAGCGTGTGCAGTTGGTGTGATATGGAACCCCTGATATGTCTAGATATGACTCTGACAGGTGACACGTGCATAAGCATCCTGTCTGATCACCGGCATCCATTCATATCCATTGTACAGTCCGACGGACTTCGGTTATTCCAGCAGGACAATGCGACACCCAACATGTCCAGAGCGGCTGCAGGAACACTTTTCTGAGTTTCAATACTTCCGCTGGCCACTAAACTCGCCAGACATGAACATTATTGAGGATATCTGGGAGGCCTTGCAACGTGCTGTTCAGAAAAGATCTTCACCCCGTCGTACTCTTACGGATTTATGAACAGCTCTGCGGGATTCATGGTGTCAATTCCCTCCAGTACTACTTCAGACATTAGTCGAGTCCATGCCAAGTCGTGCTGGAGGCACTTCTGCGTGCTCGCGTCGGCCCTAAACGGTTTTAGGCAGGTGTACCAGTTTCTTTGGCTCTTCGGATTAGTTGGTACGAGAGATAAATATCTGGGCGGATCTCATTTTCTGAGGAACGGAGCTGGTTGATGTTGCGTCAGGATAGGATATGGAGAGTGTGTAGTTGCAGCGATGGTGGAGTGTGTTGGTACAGGTGCGGCGACATATTACGTTTGGTGATCGCAGGGGAGACAGTGGAGTTATTAGAAGCTAGTTTGCTGCTAGTACAAGACCTGCATAGGTGTTCCATGTGTGTAAGGAGGAGTGGGAAATTCATTCATAGTATACATAGTATAAATTCGAGTCCCCCACGACGTTTTTATGGTCTGTATGTTATAAATAATCTCAGGAACTAGGGATTTTGAAGCGGTTTTTAATAATACAAAGAATGAATCAAAAGGGAGATTTGCGTACATATGTGATATATGCATTGTTATCTGTTCCATATATCATCAGTGTTTGGTGTGACATCTCGTGGCAACGATGGAAGTTACCCGCTGGTCAGCTGCGGAGGAGGCGGTAGCTGGCGCGAAAAGCAGTAAGGTAAGAACTGACGCAACGTCAGAGAGCAGGGAAACTTGACTAGAATCTGTAGATACTAAGAAGTGTCCGCTGCATTTTCCCGTCTGTGTGTGAATGCTAATATCAGGATCTAACGTGGTGATTCTGATATAGTTCTCACGAATGTAACACTGATTCACGAAGAAGTTTTGTCTGTATCGCTATACGTTGTAAACAAGATTTCTGACAACAGATATTTAGTACTCTCGGGTCTAAGCAGGGGCGGGTCACTAGTTAAAATGTAAAACATGCCATTCGTAGTCGATATTGTAGTTTTCATACTTTTGACAAGTGGTAGGATTGCTTCGTCCAGGAACATTTTCAGGTGCAAAGAACTAGGTTCACACAGTAGCGTAGGACAACACAGCATCTGTTAAGCTGCGTCAGACATAGGTGGATGCCCACGTGAATATTCCCCAGAGTATAATAGAGCCGCCGCCAGCTTGTCTCCGTCTCGAAGTTCGGGTGTCACGGAGCTGTTACCGGAAGACGACAGATTCGCGTCCTCTCGTCGGCATGATGAAAAAGGTATCTGGATACATCAGACCTTGGCACACACTGGCACTGCGCCAACGTTCAGTGTCGATGGTCACGTGCCCATTTCAGTCGTAATTGCGGATATCGTGGTGTTAACATTGGCGCATACATGGGTCGCCGGCTGCGGAGGCCCGTCGTTGGGAGTGTTCAGTACACTTTGTGTTCAGACACACTTGTGCTCTGCCCAGCATTAAAGTCTAACGTTAATTCCGCCACAGTTCACCACCTGTCTGTATTACTAGTCTGCCCAACCTACCACGTCCGATATCTGTACTGAAGGGTAACCGTCCAACTCCACTACGTCTCGATGTAGTTTAACCTTGGTTTAGCCATATGCTGACGACATTCACCACAGCATTTCTCGAATACGCGACAAGTAGTGCAGTTTCCGAGATGTCCGTGCAGAGCCTCCGAGCCTTCACAATCTGCCCTCGGTGTAACTCAGACGGATCGCGCGCCTTCCCCAATCTACACACGGACAGAACGCTCACTGAATCTACATGCATCGTGCGTGTGTCTGACTAGCAGTCATTTCTCGTCGTGTGACGCTGCTATCGTCTGGACGGGTTTACATCTGTAGTACGTCGGTGGTCGTAATGTTCTGGCTGATAAGTATACATATGTAATAGCTCAGTATTGTAATAAAATAATGAGGGTGCAAATCCAGTAAAAAAAAGTCATCATTAGTGAAATGATTCACGAGAGTCATTATTACTCATGAAAACATTGTCCACATATATTTACATAACTATCTGGAGCTCCTGGGTTCACTCAGGGAATTGATATGAGATTGCGTGGTATTCGGAACAAAAGTATAAACTTTAAGGAATTAGAGGTTAAAAACGTTAATGAAAACTAATTCTAACTATTTACGGTACTTGTTGAAGTATAAGAGCTAAAACATTTTTATGAAAACATATTATAACTAGTTACAATACTTCTTTGTAATCAACATTTATCATTTTGTTATCGTAGGTATACATGAAAAAAAATTTCAAATTTCCTATATTTTCGTAATTTTTGAGTCTTTAATCCATTCATCTCGTTGTTCTTCGGTTTCTCTGCTTCTCACCGTGCTCATTCTCGTTCGTTTGGAACCTAAACGTACTTCGCGCTCTTCGTCTGTTTCGTTTTCTCACTTTTCTGTTTGTTTTCGCCGTTTTGCTTCAGAACTGGCAAGATCTCCTCTTTTTCGTTTGGGCATTGACTAAAATATAAATCAAATCAACTGTTTATTAACAAATACACTAAGTACACGTTACACACTTTTCACACTTTATTGTCGATTGGTATTCAATCATTCTATCACTTTGACTACTCACGCTTCACTGTTTGTTTCTATTCACACACTGCACTACTTTTCCCGTTCCTCCCTTTATCACTGGTAAGAAATTGATGTTCGAACCCATGACTGGTCTTGCTTTATATACCCCTACCAATGGGTAGGGCAAATTCTAGAACATATCAGAAAGGCTTCGAATGGTCCACAATGTTCCAGAACATTTCATAACATTCGGGAGTGTTCTGGAATGTTCCACAATGATCTGAGATGTTCTGGGCCATTCCCGAACGTTCTGGAATCATCCCGAAAGTTCCAGACTATTCCCGAACATTCCAGAACATCCCGGATCATTTTGGTACACTCCGGAATGTTCTGGAATGCCCTCGAATACTTTCAAATGTTCTGTAATGTTCTATAAATCTCTAGAGAGCAAAACTTCCCAGACATCATATCTTCAAAAGCACGTCCTTTAGGTAAAAACGGGAACCTTCTTCAAGGATGGAGGATAGAGGGCTACCAAACCACGTAATTCCCTTGATCGTGCCGAGACTCGCTTCTGAGTTTTAGGAGCACGCACATTATGCACTTAATTTTATAATATGTATTGATTAGGCAGCCACATGACTACTGAAATTCACGTCAGTATACCACTATATTGCATCCCACACATAAATCAGATGGCAGCTACACTCTAACATGAAGATGGACAGAGTTGCAAATGACATAATATAAAGTATTCTGAATACGCCGCTTATCTTACGGTGAAGCATAGATAATATTCACAGATATTGAAGTTAAAAATTATCGGAAGAATACCTGCCTGACTGAAAAAAGTGAATCACCCTGACATGGAGGAAGAAACGTAGTGAAACTTCACGAGTTGAGAAAGTGTGTGTTGTTGTTTCAGTGATTACAAAATCGAGTAAAATTTACAAAGGACTTGTCAGTGTAGGCCTACTTATCAGTATGACGTTGCATTCTCTCTGTCATGGGTGCATGCACTGATTCGGTTGGGAAGGATGTCATAAAGCCGTTTATTTTCACCTGAGGCAAGCTGACTCATGACATACCTCTGTAACTGCTTGATATCCTCGATGCTGGCACTAGGATGGAGTTAACGACAGAGCTAGTCCCACACATGTTCTACTGGGGACTCTGCCTCGACACGACGAATTCAGTGCATAGAGGCACGTGGCGTGTGTGGACGAGCATTTCCCTGCTGGAAAAGAGCACTAACAAACTGTCGCACGAGAGGGACTTAACATCTGAGATCATCAGTCTCCTAGACTTAGAACTACTTAAACCTAAGTAGCCTAAGGACATCACACACATTCAAGCCCGAGACAGGATTATAACCTGCGACCGTAGCAGCAGCCCGGTTAAGGACTGAAACGCCTAGAATCGCTCGGCCACTGCGGCTGGTAGAGCTTCATCGACAGGAGGAGGTGGCAGAAGCAGTAATATTAGGAAAAGTAGAATCGCTACCAATTCAGTTGTAGTACATTGTAATGAAATGAGATCGACCAGTGCTACTAGAAGAGATTTTATCTAAGAGTATATTAGATATATGATATCAGTGGACGTGACTGCCGGATATGATTAACTCATGCCCTGTGACAGCTTTCATAAATGAAAGAATTTATGACCAGTTGAAACAAATTACACGGTGACCAATTTTTTGTATGCAGAAGAAATACGAGTATTAGGTGTCTGTGGAAACCAAGAGAAACTACACACATCAAAAAGCGTTTTCCATCTTCCCGGTTCCCAGAACGTCTGAAGATAGACATTGTCTGCGGATACTGTATCACAGACACAATCACTTTGACTGTTCAGCGATGTCACTAAACACAACCATAGACATAAAAAACCATGCAAGAGCAGCGCCATATTAGACGGACAGCCGATCAGTTCCAGTCTTCCACCAGGTACGAGATACACGGCTCGAGTTGTCTGCAGTTCAACCATGCCTAGACGATTAATGCCATGGTTCCATCGCGTCCCCGATGTTACTTTGGCCAGGAAGGGCTCTCAACAAGGGAAGTGTCCATGCATCTCGGAGTGAACCAAAGCGTCGGATATGGAAGAGATACAGAGAGACAGGAACTGTCGATGGCATGCCTCGCTGAGGCCGCCCAAGGGCGGCAGTGGTTGACCGCTACCTACGAATTATGACTCGGAGGGACCCTGACAGCAACGACACCACGTTGAATAATGCTTTTCGTGCAGCCACAGTACGTCGTGTTACGACTCAAACTGTGCGCAATTGGCTGCATGATGCGCAACTTCACTCCCGACGTCCATGGCGAAGTCCATCTTTGCAAACACGACACCATGCAGCGCGATACAGATGGGCCCAACAACATGCTGAATCGACCGTTCATGATTGGCATCACGCTCTCTTCACCGATGAGTGTCGCATATGCCTTCAACAAGACAATCGTCGGAGACGTGTTTAGAGGCAACCCGGTCAGGCTGAACGCCATAGATACACTGTCCAGCGAGTGCAGCAAGGTGGTTCCCTGATGTTTTGGGGTAGCATTATGTGAGGCCGACGTAAGCCGCTGGAGGTCATGAGAGGCGCCATAACGGTTGTACGATACGTGAATGCCATCCTCCGACTGATAGTGCAACCATATCGGCAACATATTGGCGAGGAATTCGTCTTCATGGACGACAATTCGCGCCCACATCGTGCACATCTTGTGAATGACTTCCTTCAGCATAACGACATCGCTCGACGAGAATGGCAAGAATGTTCTCCAGACATGAACCCAATCGAACATGCCTAGGATAGATTGAAAAGGGCTGTTTATGGACGCAGTGATCCACTGAACACTCTGAGGGATCTACACCGAATAGCCGTTGAGAAGTGGGACAATCTGGACCTACAGCGCTTTGATGAACTTGTGGATAGTATGCCACGACGAATACAGACATGCATCAATGCAAGAGGACATTCTACTGGATATTAGAGGTACTGGTGTGTACAGCAATCTGGACCACCACCTCTGAAGGTCTCGCTGTATGGTGGTACAACATTCAATGAGTGGTTTTCATGAGCGATAAAAAGAGCGGAAATGAAGTTAATGTTGAACTCGATTTCATTTTCTTTACAGGTTCCGGAACTCTCGCAACTGAGGTGATGTAAAACTTCTTTTGATGTGTGTAGTTACGGTAAAAGTACTGTTAACTATTTCCTTGGGGAAGTTGAAGTTGAAAGATAAACGTATTATTGGGGAGGAGGGAAAACTATGTTTTTGCCTGTACTTTCTTAAAACCCTCTGGCAACGCTCGTATTTCTGCTTTACGCAGCTCTCGTGATTTTTGTGGATTTTTCTTGTTTCTATACTGATCGACAACCAGGCGGAGACAGACACCTGACATCGGCGTTATTAAAAGAAGTAGTCATTGCAACTATCCCTGAATGGAAATGGCGCAACGGATAATTGGGGGAGGGGTACTTGAGGGCGCTGCCTAGAGAACAGAGCGTGTCCTTTTTTGCACGTCACTAAGCAAGGGGCTGAAGGGCTCACATGCTGATGGGTGAGTCCCTGCATTCTATATTTTTCTTTTTATTTTATAACTCTTCTCCTTCTACAAATGAATTCTCTTTAGCCTGACTTCATTGTGATTTCAGGGTATGCTAAAGATTGATGATCATTCATAAGCTATTTATTTTTGCATTTTAAACATAATTATTCCTCTTTACAGCAGTTACAGTAATCATCCCACTTTACAGAGATTATAGTTTTACAACGTATAGCTTGGCTATCTTGTATGCTAATCTGCATGCACATTCTACATCTACATTTATACTCCGCAAGCCACCCAACGGTGTGTGGCGGAGGGCACTTTACATGCCACTGTCATTACCTCCCTTTCCTGTTCCAGTCGCGTATGGTTCGCGGGAAGAACGACTGTCTGAAAGCCTCCGTGCGCGCTCTAATCTCTCTAATTTTACATTCGTGATCTCCTCGGGAGGTATAAGTAGGGGGAAGCAATATATTCGATACCTCATCCAGAAACGCACCCTCTCGAAACCTGGTGAGCAAGCTACACCGCGATACAGAGCGCCTCTCTTGCAGAGTCTGCCACTTGAGTTTATTAAACATCTCCGTAACGCTATCACGGTTACCAAATAACCCTGTGATAAAACGCGCCGCTCTTCTTTGGATCTTCTCTATCTCCTCCGTCAGACCGATCTGGTACGGATCCCACACTGATTAGCAATACTCAAGTATAGGTCGAACGAGTGTTTTGTAAGCCACCTCCTTTGTTGATGGACTACATTTTCTAAGCACTCTCCCAAGGAATCTCAACCTGGTACCCGCCTTACCAACAGTTAATTTTATATGATCATTCCACTTCAAATCGTTCCGCACGCATACTCCCAGATATTTTACAGAAGTAACTGCTACCAGTGTTTGTTCCGCTATCATATAATCATACAATAAAGGATCCTTCTTTCTATGTATTTGCAATACATTACATCTGTCTATGTTAAGGGTCAGTTGCCACTCCCTGCACCAAGTGCCTATCCGCTGCAGATTTTCCTGCATTTCGCTACAATTTTCTAATGCTGCAACTTCTCTGTATACTACAGCTTTGCTTTACGGACAAGACGGAACTGCGTTTGGCCGAAATGTGTACCACCATATTCTACCATTACCTTATATAGAATATCCACTATGAGAGAGAAGGATAAAGGACAGGTTGGGGACCAGACACATTAACACAAGGGGTCGAAGGAGTTTAGCGGAGCGATGTCGATTTTGTCGCTATTTGAAACTCGTGTCCTCCGGCAACGAACGATCGACGACGTGGAATTACTGTTCATCCAACTACAAAGGGAGTGGAAACAACTATCAATTTAACTATGCCGTGAGGCGGCGAATTTCGATGTGACCGTTGAAAGTTATAATTTGGCTACCCAACAATCAACCACGTTCACTACTACTGGCATGGGGCTTACCACGTGTTCTAAGACGCCCTTCGCACAAAGAAGCATTTTTACGGTTCAATTTTTCGACCAAAATAAATCACTAGCGTTTGAATATACTTCGTTGCACTCGATTTGCGCGATAGAATTTATGCATTGAGACTATTGATAAGACATTGTAGCTTACGACACCACGTGGCTTTGTACAAAGGATGGGAGTCTACTCTGTTTCCATAAAAAGTTTCCGAAATAAAGCAATCATTGCGTACATTCGTTTCCCTACATAATCTGAAGCTGGAAATATAAAAGAATCAGTTGAAATATTCAAATACCTTTCTTCCTGTGAACACCGAGACAGACACACTGAGGTCACGTCTGCTCACTTACCCGTCTTCTGTAGAACTCCTAGAATATGGCGGGCACCCGGAGGTCTTCCTGAGTCCCGGTGGAGGGGATGGCCGAGCCACTTGGCCGTGACCAACCTCTCCACCCCAAATCTTATGATACGTCTTTGACTTCGACCTGCCTGTGCTGTATCTCTGATCCCCTACAAAGGAGTAAGGATGGCACTACTGCACTACTAAACTACTTCTGCTGTCTCCCATCTAGTATTTGGCCACGCTTTTTGGAAAGATGGGAGGAGGATTAGGAATGTTCACGTGCATGAATCGCATTCAAGTACAAGTCATACATGATACACGACATACATAAATATGTATAATGAGGCCTAACACATTCTCCATCCGTCCTCATGGGATTTCGCTGCACCCGTGTCCGGCCGCGTCGTGCAATAAATTAGTGGCGGAGCCGCTTCAGTTTGTAATCGCGGAGCGATCGATCTACGAAACCTGCTGCTTATGAAGCGGTAACTGCTGTACCGTTTCAAAGTTTACACATAATTTTTTAATAATACCGAATTTAAATATTTCTGTATTTTTAGGAATGAACTGGTTAGGGAGAAACGAAATTATACTTGATTTCGAACGCAGAAAGAAAAAATTTCCCGAGTTTCAACCGACACAAGAAATTAATTTCATCCGGGTTGAAGATGTGGAAAGGATAGTGAGTAACTTAGATGAAGTGTGGGCAAATTGCAATATCTGTGATGCATCACTCAGTAAAAAGCGTAACAGTAAAATAGAAATAAATCGCAATGAGGGCACACCTTGTATCTGTGATAAAATAAATGAAGGCTAGGCACTTAATCAGCAAGAGGAGGATCTACTGACCATGGCAGTGAAGTACAAGAAAGTATTTTCAGACTAACCCAGGATAATTAAGTGGTGCAAGTAGAAATTAAAAATTAAGCAATTACAACAATTCTTTAAGAAACTGTACATGATACATTTAACTTTTAAGGAGGCCACTACTTGTGAAATTAATACAACGACTGATCAAGGCATAATGAGGAGATCCACGAGTGTCTACAATAATCCCTTACTGGTGGTGAGAGAACCCTCTAAGAACATTAGTTTGGTCTTGGTTGCACAAACCTTAAAGCAGTACATTGAGATGAAATGAGATCGACCAGTGCCAATAGTGGATATTTTTTATACATTAGAGAATATTAGATATACGATATCAATGGACCTGACTGCCGGATATTGGCAGGTCGTTTTCTACCCTAACTCATGCCCTGTGACAGCTTTCATATTTGTGGGAAGGTCATATCATTTCAGAGTACTGCCTTTTGGGTTAAACGTATCAGTCAATATCTTTATGCAAACGTTGCATCATGCTGTAGGATGTGAACTAGTCCAGAAAATAATATTATACGTAGATTCTATTCTCATGGTGACAAAATCTTGTTACGAACATGGTAAGTTGTTGCAAGAAGTGTTACTAAGATTTCTTGACAATGGAATGACTATCAAATTAAGTAAGCCTGTATCTGAGGCCAAGGAATTTGAAGTACTTGGGAAATACAGTCAACAGTAGGGATGTCAAGGAAAATCGACATGCCTGCAGCAGCCAGTAACAGAGACAAGCTGATGTGGCCTGTGTTTGCGTCAAAAGTCCAGGAGAGCACAACAGCACGTCGAGGGAGGCCCAGGCCTGAGGTGGTTCTGGGACGTTCTCCTGTACCGTGACTTGGGCCCATTCTGTGTGGTTGCCTGTTCTGCATCTTCATGATGAGTATGTTGTCAACTCTACCGCCTTTCAGGACGATAAACCCCTAGAAAAATTATTTGGAACAGGAGGTGAAACGTAGTAATCAGTATTCCCACAGTATAGGAGCTAATCTTCAATGAGTTGCTTCATCTGGATGCGACATACTTGAAGGAACATGTGAACTCTGATCCTCGCCAAACAGAAGCTATTATCAAGACTGGAGGTGCTGTGATGCGGCATTAGCATGTTTGGTGGGGGTCTAACTGTTTGTCGGTAGTGTTTACTTTAGTAGTTTTTAAACATTATTCGTCTGCAGTTTGGGTAGAAGATGTAGGTTTCTTGCTATAAAAGGGGGGGGAAACGATATGTGCATATTAATAATTCAATAACACATTTTGTTAAATAAAACTGAAATTGTGTTAAAATGCATGAGACACAGTGGGATTTATATTTCACCTGCGAAGCTAGATTTTATGTTCTTGTGTAGCCTCACTAGATGCTTAACAGATATCCGATAGTTCTTGAACTTCTTGGTTTACTTAATCTCATTAAATGAAATGAACGTAGTGCATTGTTGGCCAGGAGACCCCATCTGCAGTATTTGCTTATATACTTTTCATAAGCTGCTTATGGATCAGACAGATCCCCAAGATGGGTTCTGGGCTCTTGAAAAAGGAGCACTGTCCGGAAGCTGGGTTGAGTACTGCGGCAACACGATACCGCGGGCGTTGGGCCTGTCTGCCCAGCTGCACGAATCGCACGCGCCGCTGGAGAATTCCGCACACGTCGTCGGTGGCTTGGAGCCGGCCAGTTGCGCCCCGTGTAAGCCACGTATAAATCCCGCCAAGACGGCCGCGGCGGTTAAACTTTTATCGCGAGGACGGCGGCGCGCGAGTTATGTGTCCCACTAAATCTGGCGTCCGCACATTTGCGTCGCCCCCATTCTAAAAAATAAATAGTACTGCACACGCATGCCTGCACAATATCTTCCTAAAAGCAAATCTGTTTATTGTTGCGCAATAGAGTAACAAAAGTAAATTGCATGAGTAGAGGCAAGGATACACGTACGTGATGTAATTTCATTTAAAAAAACTGCCTGTCTTTTAACAAAGAAGTCCTCATGCACAATTTTTGTAACCCTTGTGAGAGATACTTTGCACTAAAAATAAATATATATGAAATGTTTAGGTCTTCTGGCTTATTATGAACTGATAGTGCTCTTTTAAATTTTAACTGTAACAAAGGTCGCTGCTTGAAGTGATTTTTCTTCTTGTCACCCACAGACACGTTGGTGACAATCTTACCGGCACGAACTGAAGCGAGACTCACAACTGAACACCACTGAATGTCAGTCAATGTACCAGTTACGTCTGGCTTTACACCAGGCAAGTGGTCGTTGTCTTCCATGTAGTTTCAGCAGTAAACTTGTAAGTTTTCTTTTTAATTTATCTGTTGTTGTTGTTGTGATCTTCAGTCCACAGACTGGTCTGATGCAGCTCTCCATGCTACTCTATCCTGTGCAAGTTTCTTCATCTCCCAGTACCTACTGCAACTTACATCCTTCTGAATCTGTTTAGTGTATTCATCTCTTGGTCTCCCTCTACGATTTTTACCCTCCGCACTGCCCTCCAATACGAGATTGGTGATCCCTTGATGCCTCAGAACATGTCCTACCAACCGATCCCTTCTTCTAGTCAAGTTGTGCCACAAATTTCTCTTCTCCCCAATTCTATTCAGTACTTCCTCATTAGTTACGTGATCTACCCATCTAATCTTCAGCATCCTTTTGTAGCACCACATTTCGAAAGGTTCTATTCTCTTCTTATCTAAACTATTTATCGTTCACGTTTCACTTCCATACATGGCTACACTCCATACAAATACTTTCAGAAAAGATTTCCTGACACTTAAATCTAGACTCGATGTTGACAAATTTCTCTTCTTCAGAAACGCTTTCCTTGCCATTGCCAGTCTACATTTTATATCATCTCTACTTCGACCATCATTAGTTATTTTGCTCCGCAAATAGCAAAACTCATTTACTACTTTAAGCGTCTCGTTTCCTAATCTAATTCCCTCAGCGTCACCCGATTTAATTCGACTACATTCCATTATCCTCTTTTGCTTTTGTTGATGTTCATCTTATATCCTCCTTTCAAGACACTCTCCATTCCGTTCAGCTACTCTTCCAGATTCTTTGCTGTCTCTGACAGAATTACAATGTCATCGGCGAACCTCAAAGTTTTAATTTCTTCTCCATGGATTTTAATTCCTACTTAGAATTTTTTTCTTTTGTTTCCTTTACTGCTTGCTCAATATGCAGATTGAATAACATCGGGGATAGGCTACAACCCTGTCTCATTCCCTTCCCAACCACTGCTTCCCTTTCATGCCCCTCGACTCATATAACTGCCATCTGGTTTCTGTAAAAATTGTAAATGGCCTTTCTCACCCTGTGTTTTACCCCTGTCACCTTCAGAACCCCTGCCACCTTCAGAATTTGAAAGAGAGTATTCAGTCAGCATTGTCAAAAGCTTTCTCTAAGCCTACAAATGCTAGAAATGTAGGATTGCCTTTCCTTTATCTATTTTCTAAGATAATTTGTAATTTATCTACATGTCAAATACTAAATATTCCTTTTTCAAAAATATTCTCCTTGTGTTACGTGTGCCTTTGATATCGTACTTGACCGCCGAGAAAAACTGACTCTTGGTTGGCCCTGTGTTGCGGATGTGAACAGTGTCGTGGAACAAAGAGCTTAAATCTTAATGAAATTCTGAATTTGAAATAATGAAAATAAATATAATTAAAACCCAAAATGAACTAATTGTGTATTCAATGCAAATTATTTAACTGAAACATAGAGCTTAGAGCCATTTGAACCATTTGATTAAGCTCTTTTTCTTCTAACAACTCTTCCCTTCTTTACCTTTCTTGGCCCACGGTTTGTAGACCAAGCAATTTGGGCACCTATTTCTGTATGCACATCCTACAGCCTAGCCTTTGTCTAAGGACTTTCTTCGCTCTCCACCGTTACTATCAGAGCTGTTTCCACCGTACGTATATCCCGCGACATCTTGATGTCTTGAGTACAGTCTTTGACAATTATTTGCCCGTTAATTGCCCTGGTAACCTTTATTGTTATTATTACTATTGTTTTTGTTTTACGACACCCTCTTGGTCTCGTAATATTATGTTTTCTGTCCCCTTCTCTTTTACCAATGCTTTCCCATTTTGGTTAGTAAAATAACTTCTATTGTGTCGCGCCCATTCTTCTTTTACTTTTCTGAGAATATCTAATTCGCACAGATATTGTAAAATCTCCTCTGTTCTAACACAGTCATTACCTATCATTTTGTCGCTAACATAGGTGGACAGTTGGCTAATTATTGCTTTTATTAATTCCATTTTATTTAAAGGTTCATCCAACAATTGCGCTCTGCCTAAATGTCACTCGAAATGTTGTTTGAAACCAGCCCATTGCCTCTTTTTAGGGCTGGGCATCTTGAGTTACAATGACAACCGTGCTGCTCAGCAGCTAGCGAATACTTGACTTTAAAATTTTTGCAAAATTCTTCCCAGTACCTAAGTTCATTAGGACGCAATGTTCCCCAGTTTGTGGCCTCCTCTTCTAAGTGTGCTATTGCCCATTCGATCTTCCTTTCATTGCTCCACGAATTTGGCACCGTACCTTCAAATCGTCTCAAGAAAATTGTGGGGTGTAACACATTCCTTGGTTCGAAGTATGAGAACATCTTAAAGTGTTCACTTTGGAATTACTGTGACGTAGCCCGCTGCCACTATTGGTGTTACTACCTTCAGATAACTTTGGTGACACAGCAAGAGTATCCTCGTTACTAGGAACATGTAATAATCCCTATGCATTAGTTTCTGGTAACTTAATAATATTTCTCTCTCCCTCTCTCTCTGTGAAGAAAGAAATAGATTGTTAATCTTATCTCATACTTTTTATAACTCTAATCTCTCGCTATCACGTTGCAGTTACCCTATAATGCCCAACGGCATTCCCCATAGTCTCAAAAACTTTTATTTCGCCAAAACATCATATTATTGCCCCTTATAACTATTTCATGTGCAATTTCAACTCTTTTATCATTTTGCACCCCAAAATTTTAGTGTGACATATTTGTCACACCAGGCAGTAGACATTATAAAGTATTGGATGTCAGGGCTTATTAAGATTTTATTTTAATTTCAGTTACAGGTTCTACTTGCAAAGTCTCTTTTTTATGGAACATTCTGTGTTGAAAAATGAATATATTAACATCAGTTTATTTTTAAATGCATTTATTTATAGTTAATACATACAGAATGAAGTAAGTGACCGATTATTCTCATACTGCAGCAAGTAACCATGTATATCTCCTTTCCGCACAGTCAGATTGTTACATGTTATAAGACGGCAGCTGGTTCACTAAGGAATACATAATGCAAAATTATTAATTCCTGTTTACAATTACATAGAAAAAAGCAGCTGAAATCAGTAGCCAACTCAGTTCTTGCGTTTTTGTGTGTGAAAACTTCTGAAAAAATTTCTATCTTTCTTTTAAAAAATGGGTCAGTTTTTAACATCACACATTTGATACCGTCTCGACAAATATCTTGCATCGACGTCTTGTTTCTTTCAATGTAGGCCAATGATTGTATTTGTCCTTTTGGCAAGCTACAAATGGCGAAACTGTTTGGCAGTCTTCTTCATCTATTTTGACATGTCATCTTTACTTGGGCGTCCATGCTTTGGATTTGTCTTCACATGACAATACTAGTCCACCAGCATTTCGTACTTGGAATTTTCTCAGTAGAATGTGTCTTCCTTGAAGAAACTTGCAGTCCTAACGCTATTTGAGATAATTATTGACTACCGCAACTGGAACTGTGTGCTAGAAGTATAAATACCAGCGCCTTGATTTTATGTGGTATTTGTACAGTGATGATTGCATGTCCATCAGATCAGTGCCACACATACAGGTGTTACAATCTGGGATAACAGCCGGTCTCGGGACTTCCACATATTCGCTCTGTGATTGTCCCATCCGTTTGCCTTATCCTGGGACTCAACGCCAGTGAAAGGAGACAGCTGAGTAACCGTTTTTTGTCGTACCATCTCACTATAACGAATAGCCATGTATGGTCTACTAGGCCTTCTATTGTTCCTCGTTTTGCAGCCTTCATGTGTTTTCGTTTGGCACGTCACAATCTGTCAACGTATTTGCTCTTACTGTTCCAATGCAATAGATACCTTTATTCAACAGATACTGATACACTGAAAAGCCAAAGAAACTGGTACAAGTGCCTAATATCGTGTAGGGCTCCCGCGAGCAAGCAAAAGTGCTGGAGAGAATTCACACCATGAATCCTGCAGGTCTGTCCATAAACCTGTAAGAGTATGGGATGGGGATCTCTTCTAAAAAACACGTTGCAAGGCGTCCCAGATATGCTCAGTGTTCATGTCTTGGGGATTTGGTGGCCAGCGAAAGCGTTTAAACTCGGAATAGTGTTCCTGAAGCCACTGTGTAGCAATTCTGGATGTGTGTGGTGTCGCATTGTCCTGCTGGAATTGCCCGAGTCCTTCGCAATACACAATTGATATGAATGGGTGCAGATGATGAGACAAGATTCCTATATACAGATGACACATCTGTTAGACTCGTATCTAGACGAATTAGGGGTCACACATCACTCCAGCTGCACACGCCCCACACCATTACAAAGCCTCCACCAGGTTGAACAGTCCCATGCTGACATGCATGTTCCATGGATTCATGATGTTGTCTCCATACTCCTACACGTCCGTCCTCTAGAAGCAACATGAAACGAGACTCGTTCGATCAGGCAACATGATTCCAGTCATCAACAGTCCAGTGTCAGTGTTGACGGGCTCAAGAGAGCAGTAAAGCTCTGTGTCACGCAGTCATCAAGGGTACAAGAGTGGGTCAAATGGTTCAAATGGCTCTGAGCACTATGGGACTCAACTGCTGAGGTCATTAGTCCCCTAGAACTTAGAACTAATTAAACCTAACTAACATAAGGACATCACAAACATCCATGCCCGAGGCAGGATTCGAACCTGCGACCGTAGCGGTCTTGCGGCTCCAGACTGCAGCGCCTTTAACCGCACGGCCACTTCGGCCGGCCAAGAGTGGGTCTTCGGCTCCGAAAGCCATTGTTGATGATTTTTCGTTGAATGGTTCGCACGCTGACACCTGTTGATCGCCCAGCATTGAAATCTGAAGCAGTTTGCGGAAGGGTTGCACTTCAATCACGTTGAACGATTTTCTTCACTCGTCACTGGTCCCGTTCTTGCAAGATCTTTTTCCGGCCGCAGCAATGTCGGAGGTTTGATGTTTTACCGCATTCCTGATATTCACAGTACACTCGTGAAATGATCGCACGGGAAAAACCGCACTTCATCGCTACCTCGGAAATGCTGTGTCCCATCGCTCGTGCGCCGACTATAACACCACGTTTAAACTCACTTAAATCTAGATAACCCGCCGTTGTAGCAACGGTAACCGATCTAACAACTGCCCAAATACTTGTTGTCTTACATAGGCGTCGCCGACAGCAGCGTCATATTCTGCCTGTTTACAATCCCTGTATTTGAATACGCATGCCCACACCAGCTTCTTTGGCGCTTCAGTGTATCTAGAAATTGTGGTTTTCTGGCAATGTGTCATTTAGTTTTACGACTATTTCATATGTGAGACCTTTCCCTGGCTTATCTCTTCCTTTTTACATTTTTCCTACAGTGCCCTTGTAAATTTCAAAGTCATGTAAGCAGCCACAAGTTCCTGCCCTCACCCACATTTTGAATCGCCATCTGACAGGTTTGTTTTGCATAAATTGTTTCAACGTGCTTCTGCCTTGAAAAGCAATCATTACTTCATCGACACTGTGGTTTTCTTCTGGAACTTCTTTCGAACATTTTTTTTTCTGAATTCATCCAGCCATGGTCGAAATTCTCCAGAGCTTATCATTATTTTTAGTTTCATCAGTTGATAATAAACATTTTCGACAATTTTTCAGATCTATGCGTGCTGTAACATTACAAACCAGTGGGTGAGCCATGTGGGTCTCCCAGTAGCAGTGAATGCCTCGCATTTGAGCAAGTCCCATTCTCAGATATGAGAACATAATTCCAGTTACGACTTGCTTATGTTCCGTGTTGTTTCGGTATTTTGTATGCTGCACTGATTTGATTGGTCTACCAAGTTGTGAAATATAGGTTCCTTCGTCAAGTTGACACAGGAACGGGAACAAATGGCTCTATGACTGAAGCAAAATCTCCCTTCTTCCACTGTAATCGATCAAACTTTTCTACAATATTGTCGTCCTGCTGTGTGGATTCTTCAGCTAAACTACCATCAGCATCATTTTCAGCAGAAAAAATAATATAAGGGATTACTAGTCCATGTTCTGACGAGTCTCTTCTCGTAACTGCTACTGTTTCATCAAAGACATCATCAGCATCATCTGAGTACAAATCTTCTACGTCACTGACATCAGGCTCGTCGCGAACAAAAAGTAAATGTTCAGTGGAAAGCTAAAAGAGCGATAAACAGTCATTATCTCTTATCTCGAATACCACTGTTACACGAAATGAAATAATCAGTGATTCATCCATAACTGTACTTCACGTTGGCTAATGTAACACATTTGTAACGTGCATTTTCAACCCCTGTTACAGCATGATATAGAATAGTCATTCCATTCCCAAACAATATTTACTATTTGCGGCATGGAAACATAAAATTAAAAAACTCCGTCTGAACAGGCCTTGAAAGGCCCAACGATACGGACCAGCCGCTGTGTTGTCCTCAGCCCGAAGGAGTCACTGGATGCGGAGACGGAGGGGCATGTGGTCAGCACACAGCTCTCCCGGCCATATGTCAGTTTACGAGACCGGAGCCCCTACTTCTCAATCAAGTAGCTCCTCAGTTTGCCTCACCCCGCTTGCCAACAGCGCTCGGCAGACCGGATGGTCACCCATCGAAGTGCTAGCCCAGCCCGACAGCGCTTATCTTCGGTGATCTGAGAGGTACCGGTGTTACCACTGAGGCAAGGCCGTTTGCAACATAAAATAATACATCAAAATATTCCAACAAACAGCAGTAATACGAAGACAATGAATGTAACAGTATTACCCGGCGTGACACGGCTGTTCACAGGAGCGGTTGGATGACGAAACTATCGCTCTTCGCTTTTTATAAACCACTGACTCGTATTAAAACCACTAGAGATCGCTAGGGAGGCGTTAACAGAGGCCCACAGCAGGCATTAAGCAGAAAGGAACCACATTGTAGTCTCTGCAGCACTTCAAACCCGTTATGGTATACATGCCACGCAGGGCACTAAACGGTAAAATTGTCTAATTGTTCCTTAAATGCAACAACGAGCGTTTCATTCTCGTTTCTTAAGTTATTTACTGATTACTGTACATGATTTACTATTTAGGTCATTTTGTTTTAGACTTCATTTCTAACTTATTTAGCACAATCATATAGTTCTTGTTGAGAGGTAGCCTTAAAACTACGAAGTTCTTATACTAATTACCCTGTTTGGGCTTTCACTGCGTCCTTTTCTTCCCTGGATTCCCTAACATATTTCCCTAACCGTATACTATCAGCACCAGTTTCTGCTCCCAAATCCTTTATCGCAGTCGTTAGTTTTGTATTATCCTTTGGTAACGGTTCTTGTAGCTCTTCTTTCAATACTCTGATACTTGTTTGCCAAATTTTGGCTCACCTTGTTTTTGAGCTCCACCTCGTTAGCATCTAACAACTCTTTCTTCTTAATGTTACTTTCATCACTGACTTATACTACCGTTCGCTTCTGTGATTTCCCTTTCCACCTCCAAATGGAAGAAGAGTACAGTAAGCTGAAGTAAGCTTATGTATCCTCGTACACTTGAATTGGCTATCTTCCTCAATGCTTTCTCCGCTCTGAGTGCTTAATGGTGTTGCTGTAGTTCTTAGCTCACAGAAGGTACTTTGAGGCCTGTGGTACCCGTTTTTAAGGTAACTGATTAATTTCGTTGCTGTATTTCGGTTATCTACGTTATGTAAGAAATGACATCTACCAAACGTCTCATGACGATTTCTGTAAAAGAATCTGTAGTATGACTAGATCCAAATACACGTTTGTCGTACAGTACCGATCACCCAGTTGTCGTTCAGTATCGGCCAGAAGTAATTTCATCTTTTAAATTATATTTTCTTCTTCTTACTTCTTTTCGGATTGAAATGGCGGGAAGTAAGAAAAGTAAGAGGAAAATAGAAGGAAGAGTGTATGAAAATTGCTGTGAGCAAGATAATGTCTAAAAAATGACCGTCAGGGTGGCCGCTGAACAGTTATCAACAAACAGAAACGAAAAAGAGCGTCACCGAAGAGAAGAGATTAAAAGCAGCAAAAATAAAGACTGGAAGAGAGGTAAAGAAATCTGAATTCAGGTCATGCGTTCCGAAATAAAATAAACGTGCGAAGGGTGGCCAGGAAGCCAATTACAAAGCTGCGAAGAAAACTGGAATATACTGGAAATAATGGCTCAGTAGAACAGACCAAAAGTACATTATGTGTTTGGGGTCATTTGAAGACGACTGTGTGCAGTGTGCCTAGTGTAGAGGCTAGACGCATCTTCGACGTGTAGATCAGGAGAATATTTCGTATTCCTTCTGCAGTCTCTGTAAAACAGTGAAATAAACATTCGTAAACTGAGCTGAAATAGTAACAATAAGTTCCCAAGCTTATATGTTCAATTAATAATCATAAGTATCAGTGCAAACGATACTATCATAGAAAAGACAATGGCTGATACTGCAAGACACTTTCTACAAGCCTTGTAATTGTAACTCTTTTACTTTCGATGTAATTAAGTACCATGAATAAAAAATAATTTAACTGTGCTATTCACAGAACATGTCTCCAGGTAGGAGAATAGGATATTGAAACGCGTATGTATTCAGTACCAGCGATGGCGAGGCATGACAGAATCTCTGACCAGAGAGTTGTTTATCGTTGCTAGTCTGCGCTTGACCGCGCGAGAGTTCAGTTGCGAGTAGGATGTTGTGTGTAGCGAGTCGCGAGAGGAAGTAGTTAGCCGACTGTAGTAGCGAGTGGACGGTAGTACTGAGCGGGCGTCGGCATGGATCGGCGGCGTGCGCCCTTTACATCTCTGGTCAAGGTTCGGGACGAGGTATATTGTTAAATAAGGTAATGAAGCAGCATTGCGCACATCTGATAATGTAATGTATCTTAATTGTAATTAATTTGTTCAAGAAATGCCCCAATAATAATTTTGTTTTCAAAGCAATCGTTTTTAAGAAAAGAATCATTCCAATTGAAGCAATATTTGCTATGCTTTTCCTCCCAGAATCAATTTACCATGGTTTATTTATTTCACAGGGCCTAAGGTCAGCGCTGCTGCCCTATTATTGTGGGTTTAATGATTAATGTTCATTTCTCAATTTTTGTGTCGAGTTTACATTGGGCCATTATTTTTCAATATTTTTGTTGCGAAGGTACAGTCGCTTTTATTTCAATTTAACGATGTTTTGTGGGAGCTCCACAACATTTAGGTCATTATTATTCAGTGATCTTGTGGGGAACTAACTTTTGGTACGTTTTCATTATCATTGAGTTTTCTTTTATTTTTTGCTGGGAAGTCACACTTGGGGCCTATTCACATTAACATTTGTATTGTCTTGTAAAAATTTGCTGGGAGGTTACGTTTAGCACGATTCCCATTAACATTTAATTATTGCAATTTCAAAAAATTTTCCGGGGACGTTACAATATTCATATTCCGATGAACCACCACAGTTACACAGTAAAGTTAAGAAACTTGATCCTGCTGATACTGCACGAACCTCCCCCACATACAACAGCTTTTTTCTGTGTTAGCCCTGATATACTCTGTGTTGAGTCCAAAATTAAGTACATAAAATTACTGTGTGACCCTTTCTATTTTTAGACTGTTCGCAGAAATTTGCACCCATCGAAAACCACCAATGCGAATCACATACATTTCCACTAAACTCAGCGGATCTATCTTTGCTATTAATATTTGGTCACGTCGCTGTGAGGCGACACGTCGAAGCCCCGCGACGGTTGCAAGTTGTAGCTATTCTCGGACAGGCTTCCTCACATCTCGGCGGATCAGCAACGCCCCGTAAGCACACCTGCTCTGCAGTTGACCCCGTGGTGCTGCAGATTTTGCTACCCCTGTTGTTTCTCCCGCCCATACTGTTGTTACCTAACACTGCTATCACTGTTCGACGAAGGAAAACTTTTTGTCAGGTTCCCAGATAAAACTAACTGTATTCGATGAGTTGTACTTTCTCGAACACGAAATACTACTAAAACTATCTAGTTTTTTTTCTTATTTTGGTAGTATATGCGATTTCTTGTAACTGTATAAATATACTATACATAAATAATATTCAATATACTGTTCGTTTTTTTGTATGCAACATTTCTGTCTGGCTCTATACCTGTACATGTAACTTTGGTATATGTATTACAAACTTTCCCGTATATATCTCTGCACACACACGCGCGCACACACGCGCGCACACACACGCACACACACACACACACACACACACACACACACACACATATATATATATATATATATATATATATATATATATATATATATACAGACGCCCTATGGATTCCAGACCAACAACGTCCTTCCTAGTTGCCATGACCAACTATATCCTCACACATAATTACATCTCCTTTGAGGGCATTACCTACAAACAAATCCAGTGTATGGCTGTGGCTACCTTCATGGCACATTCCTATTCCAGTCTATTCATGGACCATTTAGAGAAATCATTCCTAAAAACCCAGAATCCTAAACCCCTCACCTGGTTCAGATTCATTGATGACATCTTTGCTATTTGGATAGAAGGTGAAGACATCCTATCCTCATTCCTCCAAAACCTCAACTTCTCCCCCATTTGCTTCACCTGGTCCTACTCAACCTAACAAGCCACCTTCCTAAATGTTGACATAAACATCAGAGATGGTTACATCAGTATCTTCGTCCATATCAAACCTACTAACCACCAGCAATACCTCCACTTCTACAGTTGCCACCCATTCCACACCAAGAACTCCCTTCCATACAGCATAGCCACCCGTGGTCGTCGCATTTGCAGTGACGAGCAGTCCCTCTCAAAATATACCGAGGGTCTCACTGAAGCCTTCACTCACCGCAATTATCCTCCCAACCTTGTACAAAAACAAATCTCCCGTGCCTTATCTTTCCAGTCTCCCGCCACCTCAAAAGTCTCACAGTCTGGCCACAGAGGAGCATTCCCCTCGTAACTCAGTACCATCCGGGACTGGAGCAACTGAATTACATTCACCGCCAGGGTTTCGATTACCGATCGTCAGTCCCCGAAATAAGAAATGTCCCGCCCACTATCCTTCCCACCCCACCTACAGCGGCATTCCGCCGTCCACCGAACTTACACAATATTCTTGTCCATCCTTACACAACCCCTGCTCTCAATCCCTTACCTCATGGCTCATACCCCTGTAAGAGACCTAGATGCAAGACCTGTCCCATACATCCTCCTACCACCACCTACTGATTTCGGTCACTAACATCACCTATCCCATCAAAGGCTGTGCTACCCGTGAAACCAGTCATGTGACTTACAAGCTAAGCTGCAAACACCGCGCTGCATTCTATGCAGGAATGACAACCAACAAGCTTTCTGTCCGCATGAATGACCACTGACAAACTGTGGCCAAGAAACAAGTGGACCACTCGGTTGCTGAACATACTGTCAAACATGATATCCCTCATCTCAATGACTGCTTCACAGCCTGTGCCATATGGATCCTTCCCACCAACACCAACTTTTCTGAATTGTGCAAGTGGGAACTTTCCCTGCAATTTGTCCTACATTCCTCTAACCCTCCGGGCCTCAACCTTCGTTAGTCACTGTTCTCACCCATCCAGCCCCCTCCCTGTTCTCATTACAGCACTACACAGCTATCATTTCACCACCACACTCAGTCTTTTAATTTCTTTTTCTTTTTATTTCTCTCCTTTGCGCTACTTACACCCCCTCCCCTCCCCACCTTTTCTCCTGCCATCCGTCTAAACTGCAGCACTTCACTGTCCGCCACATCCTCCATACTATCCCTCCCCTCTCCCTGCCCCAGCCTCATCCTTACCCCCATCCAGTCGCCACTCCCATCATGCAGTGGTGCTGCTGCTTGCAGTGTGTGCAAGCTGAGTTTGCGTGAGTGTGCGTGTGGGCATGTGTGTATGTGTGCCTATTGCTGACCGATGGCCGAAAGCTATAATTGTGTGGATGTTTTTCTTATGCCTATCGCGACTCAGCATCTCCACTATATTGTGAATAGCAACTTTCCTTCTCTAATATATTCTCAAAATTTCCTCATTTTAGATTTTCGTTTGTAGGTAGATTCTAAAGTCTTCTTGTTCATTGTCCAGCAGTAGTCTGCTAACATAATAGGATTCCATTCTCCCTGATAATGCTTCTCCATCGTAGCGATCTGCTGATGGAACCTCTCCACATGCTCATCACTAGCAGCAGCGAGAGACTCTGGAAAGAACATTAAATGGGAGTGTAAGTAGTACAACTCAAGAGTGGTGTGACACCCTGTGTTTCGTAAGCACGTCACAATTTTCTGCTTTCTTATTTCCAAGGCAATTGGTAGTCATGTCCTTAAAATAGTGCCATGCTGTCTCTTTACGTCCAGCAGTTCAATGAAATGATCGCTCTTCATAACTGCCGTAGTTTGTGGGCTGATGAACACACCTTCCTTGAGCTTAGCATATGTCATGTGAGGAAACATTTCTTGAAGGCACTCATAGGCTGAAATCTCCCTATTCCTATTCTTTACGAAAATCTTCTTAAGATCGAGTTTCATGTGGACTGGAGATGGTAGAATCTGTTCCCTAGTGACAAGAGGATTACACTGTACATTCTTCTTCCGTGATTCTAGGTTACTTCGCTTTGACCAGCCGTTCACAATGTAATGTTTGTCAGTTCTACTGCTGTTTCAATGGCAAATAATACACGAGAACTTGGTATATCCCAAATGCATACCTAGGAGGAGCGCTACACCCTTCAGATGAGCACAGATGTTCCATTTATAGGTAGGGTATTGTAGCCATTATAGAATATGCTGCAATGAGTTGTATGTCTCTTTCAGCTGTGCAGCATGCTCAACATGAATGAAACTTTTCTCATTCCATTTATGGAGAAGCATATATTTCAGGCTCACCTTTGAGGCATCTAAGACAAGCCTCCATTCCTGTAGGTTGTGCTCAGTTCCAGGTACTGCCAGTACCCTATCAATATTATTGCAGGAAGAGACTGTTCCATCCACAGACAAAAGGTCTCCAATGCCATGTGCAGCTGTCGATATGAGAATCTAATGCCAGTAGGAATTCCTCGAGTTCTTCCTGTGCAGTACGATGAATCTCTTACTCAGTAAATCTTCATCTTGTATCTCAGGTTCATCAGGAGATGAAAAATGTACTTCTTCGTCGAGAGTCCCATGTAGAGCGGGTTGAGGCACAGGCAGCCCTGGGCTATTGGGAATGGGTCTAAGTGCTGGTGGTAAGTTTGGATACACAATCCTCTTTTTCTTTGCCGTTGCCATGCCGTTTATTGACTGTATTGGTTAAAAATATCAGTCGTTAATATGGTTCTCGCCAAACTATGGGTACTGAAAATCGCATAAATGTTTGCATCCCATTCAGCCACTACCTTAGATGCACAGTACAGTTATTACAGCAGAAATAAGGAGTCCATCTTTTCTCCTGGTCACGCACCTTGTATCCAAAGTACAGTTGCTTCCAAAGTACAGTTGACTACAGGTATGAGCCTCCGCTTTGTGCAGTAAATACATATTTCTTGAAAACTGAATGTACGCGATTAAACTTCTCTTGTAAATAAAACGGCTTGCAAATTTCATTAGTCCTCTACGCCAAGGTCCCCATGACATTATATTATTTGTCTTTCTTAATGATTAGATTCCTTGTAGGGGCTTGGATCAGTGTGTGCGGCTCGAAGTCCCGTCCGCTCGGTTGGTTACGGACTCGTCCAAAAAGTTAAGTTGCCCATTACTCTGCTGTTCTGTCGTAAACTAAATTTTTGTGCTGACACTATTGAGATGTGGGAAGGAGACGTCCAACCCATTTTCACCTTGTATACATAATCGAAAGATATCATTCACAAAACAGTACTACTTAACTAGTCTTCTATTGGCTGTCTGCACCAGCTGTTGATCGAAAATCTCCATTAGGAAACTGGCAGTAGCTGGAGTACCCCACCCCCTCAATTTGCTCATAAAACTTCAAAATAGGTTGTAGTTCAAAATGGCTCTGAGCACTATGGGACTTAACAGCTGTGGTCATCAGTCCCCTAGAACTTAGAACTACTTAAACCTTACTAACCTAAGGACATCACAAACATCCATGCCCGAGGCAGGATTCGAACCTGCGACCGTAGCAGTCGCGCGGTTCCGGACTGCGCGCCTAGGTTGTAGTGAGACTGTATCTAAATAAAGCTATTATACCGGTTGAATACAAAATGTATGCAAGCATATTTCATTTAACTGCACATTAACACAGTGACAAGTTATTCATGCTCACTAAATTATTAGAGTCCACTGAAACGTAATCTCATCCGCCGCTGCCCAGCCGCACAGCTCCTGGTCCTGCTCAGCAAGTCCGACCACTTAAGGAAGTCACTGTTTAAAGAACCACTGACCAGCAGGATGCGCTGACAGAAGACCCTGCACAACTACCAGTTCCCCTTACATACTTTCCGTGATTTCACACGCTACTGAATATCGCGTATATACTGAAATAATGGCCACCACACAAATTTAAAGCATATTCCACCGACACATATGACATTACAGGACAGGGAAACCTATTGTCGTTCTTTTGAGTAATCTCATTAAAATATCAGTATAATATTAAACGTGTTACTAACAAAGTTTGTGTAGCTGCCTATATACAGATTTTCAACGAGGAAAAACTTAACGTAAAACTGTAACTACATGCCAAAAAGTATCTTGTGGTTACTTACCAAGTAATAAAATTAGGTGACGCCTTTACATTATGAGTAGATGTGGAAGCAGTAAAGGAAACAAAAGAATAGTTCGGAGTAGGTATTAAAATCCATGGAGAAGAAATAAAAACTTTGAGGTTCGCCGATGACATTGTAATTCCGTCAGAGACAGCAAAGAACTTGGAAGAGCAGTTGAACGGAATGGACAGTGTCTTGAAAGGAGGCTATAAGATGAACACCAACAAAAGCAAAACGAGGATAATGGAAAGTAGTCGCATTAAGTCGGGTGATGCTCAGGAAATTAGATTAGGAAATGAGACACTTAAAGTAGTATAGGAGTTTTGCTATTTGGGGAGCAAAATAACTGATGATGGTCGAAGTAGAGAGGATATAATATGTAGACTGGCAATGGCAAGGAAAGCGTTTCTGAAGAAGAGACATTTGTTAACATCGAGTATTGATTTAAGTGTCAGGAAGTCGTTTCTGAAAGTATTTGTATGGAGTGTAGCCATGTATGGAACTTAAACATGGACGATAAATAGTTTAGACAAGAAAAGAATAGAAGCTTTCGAAATGTGGTGCTACAGACGAATGCTGAAGATTAGATGGGGAGGGCAGCGTGGAGGGTAAAAATCGTAGAGGGAGACCAAGAGATGAATACACTAAGCAGATTCAGAAGGACGTAGGCTGCAGTAGGTACTGGGAGATGAAGAAGCTTGCACAGGATAGAGTAGCATGGAGAGATGCATCAAATCAATCTCAGGACTGAAGACCACAACAACAACAACATATTGCCATATCAGCTCTTAATAAACGCCATTGTAGCTGATGCCTGATTTGCCTGATTTGAAAAGTAGCGTGTTGTGGTGTTTTCTGATATCGTCAGTTTTCATACTCTGTATCAAATGATCAGCTCACTCCAGTTGTTTATTAGTTATTAATTTCGTAATCTATCACTATTACAAACAATAGTACCTTTCATAGTAATCATTCTAGAGTCCCACGTGAATTTGCAATAAGTTCGTTTCACTGGCACAATTTTTCTGGCGTGCTTGATTTTTATAAGGGAATTTCGTTGAAAATATATAATGTTCATCTTCTCATTTCGCCAATCTTAGCTGCCATTGTATCATTCTAATCCTTTTCAGTCAGAGTGTACGCTCCGGTTGCCGGAGAAAGCAGCTTCCTGTTGCTCAGTTATCAGCTCTGCCTGAATTCTTGCATGCCTCGGTGGATCTGCTTTCGTCGTCTGCCATGTCAGCTGGCTGTCAAGCTGCGGTGCATCAAACATTCACCACCGCCATTCGCACCGCCATCCGGCTCGTGGTAACGTCACATAGCCTTTACACAGAGTTTGCATTACATACGACGTATTCTGTCTGTCGCTCTGAGAATATTGAACATGCTTGTTTGGATTTTGCGTACCAAAATGCCCATGGTGGATTATTTCTTAATTAAACATCCACGCAACGAAGTTAGGGTTTACTGAATCTTAACGAATTGGATCGGTATGAGCGAGCGAACTTGAAGGCGGAAGAATAGTACCAGAAAGTCCTTAAGTGCTCCTGAAGTCACCAGTGCATTTATATAGGGGTAGGTACAGGCTTTGTGAGTATAATTAAAATAGACATACCCACCCATACAAACACACGAAACATACAGCACGCACACACACACACACTCACACTTGGAAAATTGTACTGAATATATATATAATTCTATGTGGGTGGGTGGGGGGGGGGGGGAGCTTGTATGGGTGGGGTGATCGCATATGATACACACATTAGAAATATAATTTTATTATGCTCATAGTTTTCTCACGGTCATTATTACATATGATGGAATGAAAGATTCCTCTAGAGTTTCCAATGGAAGCTATCCAACACTTCCTCAACCTTCGTCGTTGATGTAGTACCTTGATGGATACGCATCAGTGTTAGTTCATTTAAACGATCTTCTGTCGACCCGTTAAGGAGATATTTCTTCAGACGGCGTAAGGTTGAGAAAAATCTCTCTGCAGTGTTGGTTGTTACAGTAAATGTGTACAACAACTGACACAAGATTCTAATATTTGGCTGCGTCGTTGCTCTTTTATAGGCTTGTACTGCAGATTTTTCTATACTTGCGTCCATATGTTGCCAAATTTTGTAGCACTCTCTTCAAAGCTAGAAAACAAGGGAGATCGTCTTTGTGTGATTCGGCACTTTCCAAAACATGTTCTGTACGTTTATCACTACAGGTTTGCTTAAGATTTTTTTTTTAGATCTGCGTCGCTTTGTAGCTGAGTTGTAGGGAGTCTGAATGAAATTTCATTCAGCAAATTACTGAGAACACGTATGAACACTGACAGACGGTAATACTTTCCTACAGACTGGGTGTGAAAACTGGGTCTATTGGTCTTTTCAAATCATAGCTGTACGTTACTATGTACCACTTGTAAACATGTCCCAAAGTTCTCTATCGATTAGTTATAGTGTCTATTTAATTATATATTCAGCTACGTAGCTTTTACCAGCGGCCTCATTCGCGTATCAGCAATATTGTTATGATGAATAAGAAGCACAGCTCGCGATGTGCACTGTCCCCTCCGCTGCCCCATCACACGAAGTCACGTGTTAGCAGTCTATGTGGCTGTCTATGGCATCACAGTATCAACATGAATGCATCGATTTCGGCTCAAATCTTTTATTTATTTGAGGGCGTGTGTAATCAGAATTGTCGTGACATGTGTTTGGTGAAAGTTTGTTCAGCCGTTGAAAGTAATGTGCTAAATAAAGTAAAGAGTTTGCGGCAGCAACATGCTGGCTGACCTATTTTTGGTATGTATTTTAACGTCATACTACAAAATAAATCTCAAAAATCTCTACAATAAATTCCGCGAGAGTACGCTTATGTTTTATGGTTCACCCACAATCCCCATTTTCATGATGTCTTTAGAATTTGCTGCACCAGGAGCTTTCAAAAGACAAGAATTATTATAGGTGAACCGTAAAAGCTAAGCATATGTTCTTGTAGCAACATGCTGCCTGACCTATTTTTGGTACGTATTTTAACGTCATACTACAAAATAGATCTCAAAAATCTCTACAATAAATTCCATGAGAGTACGCTTATGTTTTATGGTTCACCCACAATCCCCATTTTCATGATGTCTTTATAATTTGCTGCATCAGGAGCTATCAAAAGACAAGAATTATTATAGGTGAACCGTAAAAGCTAAGCATATGCTCTTGTAGACTTTTGATATGTACAGTCCTGTACTTTCCAATTTCATAAAGCTCTTACCGCCTGCAAAACATATTGTAAAAGAGTTCATTGCCAACAAATATTGCCTTGATTAACTATTATCAACTACTATCACCTCTGCCTACTGATTTAATATTTTTAAGTAGTTTTTGTTCTTTATCATGTTTCTAGCTCTCTCCATACCAAACTTCATCAAATTCGAATCAGTGGTATTTTCACATTTATAATATTATCACCTAATGGATTACTCACTGTGCCTTTCAAAAAGTAATGAAGTGCTATATCACGATTGAAATACGAAGGTCCCTGATAAAAACGCGTAATGTGACACAAGGTACTATTTTCTAGCAAGAGACACGGGTTCCCAGGTAGATGCCGTGTTTCTTGTCTTCCGCAAGGCGTTTGATACAGTTCTCCACAGTCGTTTAATGAACAAAGTAAGATCATATGGACTATCAGACCAATTGTGTTATTGGATTGAAGAATTCCTAGATAACAGAACGCAGCATGTCATTCTCAATGGAGAGAAGTCTTCCGAATTAAGAGTGATTTCAGCTGTCCCGGAGGGGAGTGTAGGACCGTTGCTATTCACAATATATATAAATAACCTTGTGGATAACATCGGAAGTTCACTGAGGCTTTTTGCGGATGATGCTGTAGTATATCGAGAGATTGTAACAATGGAATATTGTACTGAAATGCAGGAGGATCTGCAGCGAATTGACGCATGGTGCAGAGAATGGCAATTGAATCTCAATGTAGAAAAGTGTAATGAGCTGCGAATACATAGAAAGAAAGATCCTTTATCATTTAGCTACAATATAGCAGGTCAGCAACTGGAAGCAGTTAACTCCATAAATTATCTGGGAGTAGGCATTAGGAGTGATTTCAAATGGAATGAACATATAAAATTAATCTTCGATGAAGCAGATGCCAGACTGAGATTCATTGGAAGAATCCTAAGGAAATTAGTCCGAAAACAAAGGAAATAGGTTACAGTACACTCGTTCGCCCACTGCTTGAATACTGCTCACCGGTGTGGGATCCGTACCAGATAGGGTTAATAGAAGAGATAGAGACGATCCAGCAGAGAGCAGCGCGCTTAGTTACAGGATCATTCAGTAATCGCGAAAGCGTTACGGTGATAAACTCCAGTGGGAGACTTTGCAAGAGAGACGCTCAGTATCTCGGTACGGGCTTTTGTTGAAGTTTCGAGAATATACCTTCACCGAGGAGTCAAGCAGTATATTGCTCCCTCCTACGTACAGTCCGCCCCGGTAGCTGAGTGGTCAGCGTGACAGACTGTCAATCCTAAGGGCCCGGGTTCGATTCCCGGCTGGGTCGGAAATTTTCTCCGCTCAGGGACTGGGTGTTGTGTTGTCCTAATCATCATCATTTCATCCCCATCGACAAGCAGGTCGCCGAAGTGGCGTCAAATCGAAAGACCTGCACCAGGCGAACGGTCTACCCGACGGGAGGCCCTAGCCACACGACATTTCCATTTCCTACGTACATATCGCGAAGAGACCACGAGGATAAAATCAGGGAGGTTAGAGCCCACACACAGGCATACCTACGACCTTTCTTTGCACGAACAATACGAGACTGGAATAGAAGGTGTAAGTAGGCTGTTTATGTTTTCTTATTGGCAACGTTACATAGCGCTCTGTGTGAGAATCACTGGCTGTGCTGTGTGCAGTGTGTGGCTGGTTTGCATTGTTGTCTGCCATTGTAGTGTTGAGCAGCGGCAGCTGGATGTGAACAGCGCGTAGCGTTGCGTAGTTGGAGGTGAGCCGCCAGCAGTGGTGGATGTGGGGAGAGAGATGGCGGAGTTTTGTAATTTGTCATGAACTGCTACATATATTATGACTATTAAGGTAAATACATTGTTTGTTCTCTATTAATATCTTTCATTTGCTAACTATCCCTATCAGTAGTTAGTGCCTTCAGTAGTTTGAATCTTTTATTTAGCTGGAAGTAGTGGCGCTTGCTGTATTGCAGTAGTTCGAGTAATGAAGATTTTGTGAGGTAAGTGATTTCTGAAAGGTATAGTTTAATGTTAGTCAGGGCCATTCTTTTGTAGGGATTTTTGAAACTCAGATTGCGTTGCGCTAAAAATATTGTATGTCAGTTTAAGCACAGCCTTGTATAATTGTTCAAAGGGGACGTTTCATATGTCGACCCTTAGCCGAGGATACCTCACTGGAATCTTCTGATTTTTTTCTTGTAGTTTGTGTAATTAGTGTAGCTTTTGTTTATTGCTAGCGCGTATTTATAGAAAGAGTTTCCATTGTAGTTGTAGTTTTTCATTGTTGCACAGTAAAACAGTTGTGGCATGCATGTAGATTTGCACCAAGTATTTCGCAGCTGCGCTTGCAATTAAGTAGACATTATTTCCATTGCTATGTTATTTTATTTTGCTCTTCAAATTGTGCTTTTCTGTGTTATCGTGTGAAATATTGTGACAATAATGGCGTGTGAAAAACGTAATACTAGGCTTCAAAGTAAACTGAGAAATGACAGTGAAAACGAAAGCAGTGTGTTAGCGTCGCCGAGTAATGAATTAACTGATGTTCAAAGTAGTAATTTGGTAATTGTGCATAGGAAAATGGGGCGGTCTGCAAACAATGGCGTACACAGTGAAACAATTAGTGAACAGGGAAGCATTATCGATCGATCGGTCGGCAACAGCTCGCCTCAGGAATCCGAAATGACAGGAAACAATCTCGCAAATACTGTAGATTCAGGTTTTGGGTCCTCACCGTTTTCTCAAATAAGTCAAGACACATTTTCTGTTTGTCAAAATGTGAATGTTGCCGGTGCAAATGCACTGCCGAAAAGCATAGAGGAACAGATTCCAGACAGTAATACATTATTATTGCAATTAATGCAACAAATGAAACAAAATCAGAGACAAACACAGCTACAGTTAGACACAATGGAACAAAATCTTCAAAAGTTAGACATAATGGAACATAATCTTCAAAAGTTAGACAAAATGGAGCAAAATCAGAGACAAACACAGCAAAAGCTTCAAATGTTAGACACAGTGGAACAAAATCTTAAAAAGTTAGACACCACGCTTGAACACACACGTGAAGATTTAACTACTGAGTTACATAACATCGAATCGAAATGTCAAAAAGTCTGTAATGACGTAAAAACACAAATTTGTGAGCATTTCCAACCTATTTTTTCGTGTCATGAAAATGCATTACAGAATCACGACGCAGCCATAAAAGAACTGCAAACTGTTGTTCATGAAAATCACGACACCTTGCAAGCTAAAATTGACTCAGTTGCATCTACCAATTCGGTTACGCAACTTGCAAAAACTCAAGAAAACTTAAAGGACACAGTAGATTCGATTTCAACACAAATGGACACTCTGAAACTTGGTTCAGAAAAACACACTGAGGAAATGTGTTCACTATCGGAGAAAGTAGCCAAAGTTTCGGATCAGGTCACTAATTTATCTACGAAGGTAGATGATAATCTGAATGACACAGAAGAGTGCAAACAAATTAGGAAATTCAAACAAAATCAGAATCAAATTAATACGCAACACCAAAGAGAAATCCGGGAAGTACAAGATCAGCTGACACAGGTAATACAAGAATTACGTATTTCAGAGGACACTCGTGCCCCAATACGGGAAGAGGGACATAGAAATACGGAACAGCCACAAAATAATAACACAGCGCATTTCGGAAATTATGAAAGAAATTGGCAAGGTGCACCGAATTTTGAAATGGAACCGCCGAAACGACGTAACAATGACCGATATGCGACTCGCCGACATGATGACTTTGACTATAAGCTGTTCATTACTACACGTAAATTCAAAACATTTAAGAATTCTGGCAACGACATTCATCCACAAGCGTGGCTCCATCAATTCTCTCATTGTTTTCCTCCCAACTGGTCATTAGAGCACAGATTAGAATTTATGTGTGGCTACTTAGAGAATGAACCAGCTGTAAGAATGCGATCGGTCATTCACGATTGCAACAGTGAAGGAGAGTTTTACCATGCCTTCCTCTCAGCATATTGGTCTCAAGCTACACAAGACTGAGTAAAACATAGCATCATGATGATGAAACACTTTGAACAATCTGAATTTTCCAGTCTTGTCAAATATTTTGAAGACATGTTGCATAAGAATCAATATCTTTCAAACCCATACAGCCCTTCAGAACTCATCCTTATTTGCTTAATCAAATTACCTGAACATTTACAACATATTATTTTGGCAGGACGTTGCAAAGACGACATTGAAGCTTTTCAGGGACTCTTACAAGAATTAGAAATTGACACAGACAGTCGCTGGATGCGAAAACAGGAAAACAATCACTACAGGTCACATCCGTCACAATTCCGTGATGACAGAAACAATAACTGGACACGACAGGTCTATTCTTACAACGCAAATCGTGACCAAAATAGACACCACCCGTACGACAACCGTTGGCAGAGTAGTAATAATTACAGGGAAAGATCACCTCTCCGCGGTAATGACTATCACAGAGACAATCAGAGAAACAGACAATATGGGAACCAAAATAATTATTATCAAGGGAGACAGAATAACTTTAGACGCAACGGTCCAGCGCGCAGTTACGACTCAGGGAGAAATTCTCCACCACGTGACCGACAAGAAAGAAACTATGGAATCTACCGACATGACGACAGACGATATGATCGTAACGACAGACCTGAATTGCATCAGAACTGGCGGGATTTAAACAGGGCAGGGCCCTCTCGTCACGGTGAATTTGTAGAAGTTAGGTCTCCAAATCCCAATAACGACGCGCGCCAACAAAGAGACAATAGGCAATGACTCACACCGCTGGCATCCACAAAACATACTTATGAAACTGACGACGCAGCTGCCGTAGCTAGTAATTACGTAAAAATGGAAGACATTAGGGACATCTTACTCCAGGAACACGACATAAAACATAACAACATTGCATATCCTGTGATTCATATTACAGTAAATGACGTAAAATTTACGGCAGTACTTGACTCTGGCAGTCCCATTTCAGTAATTAGTGAAACAGCTTTTAGCAAGTGCAACAAATCGAACGATTGCCCCACACTTCCGTTATGTAAGATTAAATTACAAGGTGCTATCTTTGGAAAAAGTGTAGATGTACGCCAACAAACCAATTTAGAATTCCTTTGCCAAAGCCACAGCTTCTCTATGAACTTTCATATTGTTCCATTATTGTCGACGGAAATTATATTGGGAGTAGACTTTTTGAATGAATACAAAGCAATCTTAAACTTTCACGATGCGGAAATAAGTTTAGAGAAGGAAGGTAAGTCAATAGCTTTGAAATTTGAAGATTGGCTCTCAAACCATGACGAGGAAATTAATCGGCTTTACCTTCTGTTAGACAACAGCTCGGAATTTTCTACGGAACTAGACACTAATAATCACTCTGCAAGTACTGACAGGGATGATATCGACGGCATATTTGAAATTAATGAGTTAATTCAGAATAAAATTCAAACAATTGAGAATTGTAATGACACTGATAGGCAGGACCTTTTTGAGATTTTACAAGCACATTCCACAGTTTTTACTCACAAAACAGGAACAATCAAGGGATTTCAATACCAATTTCGTGTTTGTGAGCATACTAAGTTTTGTGTTAGACCATACATAATTCCGGCGCATTATAGGGACCGTGTTAGAACAGAAATACAATCTATGCTTAATGAGGGCATTATTGAGCCTGCAGTAAGCTCATACAACAATCCATTACATGTTGTTGAAAAGAAAAATGGATCGATCAGACTTGTCTTAGATTCGAGACAAATCAATACTATCATCATTCCTGAAACAGACAGGCCGCAAACGTTGGAAGAACTTCTTCAAAATTTTAATGGTGTAAAAGTGTTGTCTTCTATTGATCTCAGATCCAGCTTTTATCAGATCGAACTTCATCCAGAATGTAGAAAATACACAGCTTTCCTTTGTTTCGGCGTTTGTTATCTGTTTCGGAAACTTCCTTTTGATTTGAACATTTCTTCGGCAGCATTCATTCGCGGGCTAAATTCCATATTACCTGAGTTCTTATAACGTCACATCACCTTATATGTGGACGATATTCTAATAGCAGAAGCTTCATGGGAACAACATAATCGCATCCTCAACAGTTTGTTACGTATTTTTGCAGAATCTGGAATTACAGTTAACTTGGGAAAGTCTGAATTCGGTAGGTCAAAGGTGAGGTTTTTGGGACATATTATTTCTTCTGAAGGCATTCAGCCGGATCCTGAAAAGTTAGAAGCAATCAGAGCCATTCCAGTTCCATCCACAAAAAAACAAGTCCGCAGTTTTCTAGGTCTCGTAAATTTTTACCGTCTTTTTCTGAATATGCAAATTCTTGTTACACCAAAACTTTGTTCTCTCACTGGAAAAAATACTATTTGGAACTGGGATGAACAAGCACAGTTGGAATTCAATTCTTTGAAAGAATCGCTACTTAACGCGCCAATACTAGCTCATCCAGATCTGTCACAAGATATCTGCCTTAGCACGGATTCTTCTGAAGTCGGTCTTGGTGCCCACTTATTTCAAGAAGCCACAGAAAATGACACTACTGTTCAGAAAACCATTGCTTTTGCTAGCCGAGTGCTAACAAAATCCGAAAAAAATTATTCCGTTACTGAATTAGAAGCTTTGGGCATTTAACAAATTTCGTTTCTTTCTTTCTGGTAAGCACGTAAAAGTATACAGTGATCATCGTGCATTACAATTTCTTATGTCTTCAAAATTAAATCATGACAGGTTAAAACGTTGGGCATTGTTTCTGCAAGAATTCCACTTCACAATAGTCTACATTCCCGGGAAGGAGAACATTGTTGCGGACGCACTGTCACGCGCACCGGTTGGGCTTGAGAAAAGTAACACAGAAGGCAACCTCGAGAAAAATTTCAGTATTCTTTACATTCAGAAAGTCGCCTTTGAAAACTTCATCACCACATCTTTAAAGGACATTGCTGATGAACAAGATAAAGATCCGATTTGGAAAGACATCAAAACCAAATGGCATGAAAAGACACACACACAGATTCGGCATTATTATCTGGTTAGAAACAACATACTGTTCAAACGCTGCACTGTTGATGACAAGCTATGGGTACTTTGCATTCCTGACGATTTTGTTAATAAGCTCATTTGGTACATTCATTTCAGCTACACACATTTTGGTCCACGAAAATGTTATCATATTCTTCGAACGACTTGTTATTTTAACAATATGGAAAAGAGAATTCGAAGAGTCCTGTCTATTTGTAAACATTGTCAAAAGGCTAAACCATCTACTATCTCACATCATGCTCCGTTGTTTCCTATCATTCCTTCTAAATTAAAAGAATTTGCTGCAGTTGATCTATTGGGACCCCTTGTCAGAACATCGAATGGATTTTCGTACGTTCTAGTCACTGTTGAACTTACTTCAAAATTTGTTTCTTTCACTCCGTTACGTAAAGCCACTGGGCGACCTGTATCCAACGCCTTTGTTAAAAATTTCTTACGTGAAGTTGGCCACGTTGCTAAAGTCATTTCAGATAACGGACCGCAATTTAGATCTGCTGTTTGGTCACGCATGCTTCGGAATCATAAAATCAAACCTGTTTTTATTTCATTGTACTCACCACATTGCAACCCGTCTGAAAGGATTATGAAAGAAATCAATAAGCTTTGCAGACTTTATTGTCACAGAAAGCATCAGCATTGGGACAGATATTTACACTTATTTCAAAATGTGCTGAATGAAATGCCTCATGATTCCACTGCTTTACCACCTATTCTTGTACTGAAGAATGAAGAACCACTGAACAGAATCAGAGAGCTTGTACCTTTCCCGAATACACGTAAACTTCGACACAAAGACATAATTGATTTGGCTCTTAAAAATATAAAATCTGCAGCAGACAAAATGAGAAAACTACACGGTAAAGCAAATGCAAAGAAACTGTATATTGGTCAGAAAGTTATCATTAAAGCTCATTCATTGTCACATAAGAAGAAACACTTGAGTCACAAATTCTTTCTAGTTTACAATGGACCTTACATAATCCGGCGTATACCACATGATAATTGCGTTGAAGTTGAAACTCTGTGTACTAGGAAGAGTAAAGGTTTACACCACATTTCACATGTAAAACCGTTTATTGAAAGATAATCTGCTTTTTAACTTTGTCTTTGCCGTACAACTTTTCACTTTACATTACTAGTATGCTTTGTCAGACTTAGAATCTGTTAATATGCAACAATGTTTGAAGTTAAATATCCAGTCAAGAACCAAGAGAACTTATTTAAACAGAAATTACGAATGCATTGTTATAGTGAACTGACGAAACAGCGTTATTGTGTGTGTACATTCTTGCTTGTTAGTGGCACAATTACGTAACAACCATAAGGCTCACATACTTAAAACATATACTGGTACTGCTAATGAGGTTTTAATGCAACATTTTGGTTTACTTGAAAATACGTTCTGGATTTAAAGTACTTTCTGTGAGATACCAGATAACACAGTGGTTAGTTTATGTGACAGCTACATAACTATATCACGACGCTACTAATGTGTGACACAATTTACCTCGTTGCTTTTGCGGTGTATCTGTTTTATATCTGCACAGTTTTTCTGAATTCTTCTGGAAAGTAAAACATGTTTTAGTAGTAACTTATGTGGTACAGCATCAATGAGACAGCCTTTTTCGTGGCACAACAATACGTTACTGTACAGTAATTTCTTCATCATGCCAATAAACATAATAACTACGATATCTATTCGCAAAGCATTTCACTTTCGTTTATGATGAGGTAAGTACATTGACTTCAGCAGAACTTTGCTTACAGAGGACGATAACTACGACACTTCCACAGAATTATCTTACAGCAAGACGCACATTTAGCGCTACAGGACACGCATTTGAGTGATCAATTTTGTACTTAAACCATTTATTTTTCAAGATTTTTGAATTACAAAGAAAGTTTTCCGTGATACATTTCATTCCATTGCTGTAATCTGTAACACTTGAGGATATAATTACATTTATCTTCAGGGGGGGTACACGCTTACTTTGTGTACCATGTGTTTGGCAAGCACAAGGAGCCCTAGCTAATATGATATTTGCTTATACAACTTTACACATCGGTACCATATTTCCCTAACACGCAAATTACACAGCTATCTGATTATTTAACAGAGAAACAAACAATTCTTTACTACATCAGTGACAGATGTTTACGTAATTACACAGTTGGGTAACTTCACACTTACGAAATTGTATTTTGTCTGTACTTTATGAACTGTTCATATTTTTTCAGACCCATTGTGATATTATGAGAGCTTTGAATGATATATTTGGTATGGGATCACGATTTTTAAAGTACGTTTGAGGCAGATGACACTTTTGACATGAGCAGAGAATTTTTTTTAATTATTGGAGGAAGCTACGACGATTTTGAGAGTTGACTGAGGTGTTATGATGTTATTATTACGATGACTGTGTGTATTATGCTGTTGCGGTATCTTTATGATCAATAAGCTGATGCTATATGAGTTATTTGATTATGCTACGTATCTTTTATGATGAAATATTGTAGAAGTGTCGACGAGTAAGGTAAGGAACAATGAGTAGTGGTTAGGGACTCTGATTTGTGGAAAAGGATGATGGAAACCAAGAATCGTACTTTAAGAGTTATGAAATGTGTGTAAATGTGTGAATGTATCACAATGCCGGCGAAAATTTTTTGGACACTATTATATTCATAAGATTTTGTATCTACACATTTGCAACGCAAATTCTCGACCTCTGAAATTTTTTATATGAGACTGCCACTGTAGCGGAAACTGCTGTCGTAAATATTTCCGTAAGAAAATTAAGTGACCACCTGCACGTAATGCGTCGTGGGCACCCAGCTGTGTCCGACGCCTGGAGAAAAAGCCATTAGCGCGTGCCTTTTCAGAGCACAGGAAGAAAAAAAAAGGGGGGGCCATTATCCTCGCTATCTACATTCCTTTGTAGAAAGCACCGCAAATACGACACGCTCATTACTTGGAAAGTTACTTACATCTGCACACCTGATTATGACAAGCGTTTTTCTCGAGAATTGAGAGAATTTTTACTGCCTTATGAAATGCCATATGGTTAATGAATGATGTTTCATGTCGTCCTTTGTACATATTTGCTCATTTTCTTTAATATCTAGTTTCTAGCTGCACTGCAGCATTGGTTAAAATAAAATTTAATATATGTACTAATATAGTTATTTTATGCCTACAGATCCAGTCAATAAGAAATTTATGATCTACTTCCAAGAAAATGAGGGCACATAAATAGACATTTCCCTTCACAGGAATTGCATAAATAATTTCTTTACGATTTGGTAACTTATCTGCTAGTGTAAGTTCTCGTGATGCATCACTCTAGTGTTAAGATGTGACATAGGTATTATACATGGCCATTTTTAGTGTAATATTTTTTTCTGCTTGAGCTATGTCATGTTTAGATATCTGCTGTTTGCCAGGCATAGTGTTACTGAAATTGACTTTGTATTATTCTGTTAAGCCAGTTTTACTAATGATTTATTTTTATTGTTTGCTGCACATTGCCTTATATTAGTTGTAATATTGCAATTGCTTTGCTAATTTCTATAATGCTGCTTGCTTCGCAAATCTGTATTTTTTTCATTGCTGTTTGCGTTAATTGTTTTGTGCTGCTGCATTGCCTCGTCCCTTAGTTTAGCATCTGAGTTCAGTAGATTTGAGTTAGCTTAAGAGGGATAGACTATATAAGAAACTGACTATGGAGAATAGGTAAAGAATGCGTTGCGAAGTTATATGAAAAAGATTTGGGCTAAAATCAGTATTGTACACTGAGAAATAATTATATTGAAAGAAATATGAATAGAATACAGAAAGCAGGTATAGATAGGACTTTTTGGGAATAATGATGAATGAAGGGAGATCTCCAAGAAGTAAAGAAAGTTTTGTTTGCAAAATACTGCAGTACAACAAACCCTGTCCTTTCCTTTTGTATTATTCCGCTATATGTTTGTGTACCCTTGTGTATTTGTGTTCATCCTGTCTTTATGTGTTTATCTGATACGATTTAGGTTGTAGAATTTTTCTAATACTCAGCTACATTCACTAAGATGAGGAATACTGTTATCCTCAAATACAATTTGCATTAATAATATGTTATTTACTTTGTAAAGATGTTTAGACATTATTTATTCTGTTTTGTTTTAATGCTCATGTGTGAAGTTGATGTTTCAATAATTATTCTGATCTTTTATGTATGTACTCATGTCATAATTCCCGTAACACTGATGTATATGTTATTTCGATTCTTTTTTAAAGCCCATATTACTACAAATGTTATCTGTACTATTATGTTCTTTAATGATGTATTTTGTACCTTTGTAATTGTATTTTCATGTTGTAAATTTATAATTCTATAGACACCAGTTACATTTCACTGCACACGTTTCTGTTGGTCATAGTACATGGACAATATGTGAGAAGTAGGGACTGATAGTGTTTGCACGTGTGTTAATGATTCAGCAAGGGACTGGATAACAGCATTGCTGGTTCTAAGGACAATTCCAGAAACTTTGTGAGTGCACAAGTGGTGGTTTATGGAGTTGCTATCTTGTCCGCAAGACTCTTCGATGGTGATTGTGCACCTGCACATTTGCAACAGATGGCTGCTGGCCGTCTCTACAAGGACTACAGTGGGTCTGCACCTTTGATGACCCACCAATACCATTATTTCTACAAGGACTGCAGTGGGTCTGCACTTCTGATGGCCCACCAATACCACAATCTCTACCAGGACTACAGTGGGTCTACTCTGTGATGACCTGCCTACCAATATTATTCAAAACTTCGAATGACTCTGCTGTGGGTTTGCTCTGTTGTGACCCATTACTTGTCTGCATGTCGAGAGTCAGCACTGTCTTTCCGTTGGAAGGACAACACTACTTCTTCAAGACAGCATGGAAATCCACTACTTCTGTGTGCATTTTCTTTTACTGCTCAGACTTTGAGAAAAACACTGCTATTTTACTGTGATGAATCAGGACTATCTTTATGGACTGTGAGAAAATTTTAGCTTTTGACCAACATTGTATCAATAAGTGTGTGCATTTGATATCTTTGTTATTGTAATTATGAAAAATTTTATCAAATCATTCTTGGCCACTGCCCAAAACAATTTGTAAAATTTTTTGTGGGGAGCATGGGGGCTATGTAAGTAGGCTGTTTATGTTTTCTTATTGGCAACGTTACATAGCGCTCTGTGTGAGAATCACTGGCTGTGCTGTGTGCAGTCTGTGGCTGGTTTGCATTGTTGTCTGCCATTGTAGTGTTGAGCAGCGGCAGCTGGATGTGAACAGCGCGTAGCGTTGCGTAGTTGGAGGTGAGCCGCCAGCAGTGGTGGATGTGGGGAGAGAGATGGCGGAGTTTTGTAATTTGTCATGAACTGCTACATATATTATGACTATTAAGGTAAATACATTGTTTGTTCTCTATTAATATCTTTCATTTGCTAACTATCCCTATCAGTAGTTAGTGCCTTCCGTAGTTTGAATCTTTTATTTAGCTGGCAGTAGTGGCGCTTGCTGTATTGCAGTAGTTCGAGTAATGAAGATTTTGTGAGGTAAGTGATTTCTGAAAGGTATAGTTTAGTGTTAGTCAGGGCCATTCTTTTGTAGGGATTTTTGAAAGTCAGATTGCGTTGCGCTAAAAATATTGTATGTCAGTTTAAGCACAGTCTTGTATAATTGTTCAAAGGGGATGTTTCAAAGGGAGAACCGTCAGGTGGCTCACCGAGTATGGATGTGGATGTAGATGTAGAAGAGAACGTTCGCTAAATGCCTAGGCGCGTAGAACAACAAATGTACTGGTACTGTAAGAAGCCTTACGATAATGGAAAATCGAAACGTGTTGCTTCAAATGAAGCTGTTTATGGCAGTAGTCGTGGCAGTACTACTTCTTATTAACTAGGAAAAGAATTCGAAGAGATCAAGTATTTAGCGAGAATATCTGGATGTGTGACTCTAAAAGCATCCCTAGAAATTTACAAATTTTTCACAAAGTAAAAGATTTAAATTTACTTCCAAAGCGAGTAAAACTTGTACAATAGCTCATTTATCTGCTACATAATCACGAAACTATAAACGTCATATTTTATTGTAATTTTATCGTAAATTCTGTCAAAAAAAGGAACAAGTAGTTATAACACAACAAGTTACACTTACATTACGTTAATTCCAGACTTTATACATTTTTTAAGCTCACAGTTACTTGCGACTCATAATTCAAAGTTGTGATTCAATCTCCTTGCCCCTCCCACCCCATCCCCCTCCCCCGAAACTGCCCTTGCAACTTGCATCGGTGTCCGGACAGTTGCCACGCCGGACATTTGTCACGATTTTACCTGCTCCGAAGGGTCGGGTCCCTTGTCTCCCCTCCCCCCCCCCCCTCCTCTTCCTCCTCCCCCTTCCCACCCGCCCGCCCAGTTTGCTTTCGCCCGGCCAGTGTGACCGAGCTGTTCTAGGCGCTTCAGTCTGGAATCGCGCGACCGCTACGGTCGCAGGTTTGAATCCTGCCTCGGCCATTGTTGTGTGTGATGTCCTTAGGTCAATTAGGTTTAAGTAGTTCTAAGTTCTAGGGGACTGATGACCTCAGATGTTAAGTCCCATATTGCGCAGAGCCATTAGTTTGCTTTCGAAGTTCCTAATTTGACCATCAGTACGGAAGTTATTACAACGAACAAGGGCAGGCCTCCTGCTCATTGCAAAGGTTACGCGTATCTTAAACAGAGGAAATCTAAAGAAGGTGTTTTTACATGGATGTGCTTCCGCCGAAAAGTGGATCATTGCAAGGGAAAGCTGCTTTCGAGGAACGGAGAAGTGTGGAACGTATTAGAACATCTCTGTGGACCACCTGACGATGCGGCTCTGAAAGTGAGAAAGCAAGTGGAAAGGGCGAAGAGAAGGTCCCGAGAAGAAACTACACAGTTATTGGAGATATACGCGGATGAAATGGGAAATTTACATAATAAAGTTTATTACTTTCTTACAGTGATGCCTAATTCAGAATCTATGAAGAGCACCATGCGTCGTCGATGGAGGCAAGAGCGGGGGAACCAACAAGAGCCAAGAACTCTTATGAAATTGATCTTCATGAAGATCTATTAAAATGCGAGATGGCAGTAGTTTTCTTCTGGGAGACGATATATTAGAGGTGAGAATAATGATTTTTAGTGGAAGCAAAGGAAAACAAAGTTTAAAAACATGTCCCCATTTTTTTATGGATGGAACATTTAAGAGATGCACCAAGCAGTTTGCACAAATCTACACCATACACATAGACTTAGGAGGCCCGATTAAAGAAACAAACATTCTTCCTACTGTATTTTCACTGCTCCCTAATAAGATGAAAGACACATATGTTCGTCTGTTTCGTTTGATACGCCGGCCGCGGTGGTCTCGCGGTTCTAGGCGCGCAGTCTGGAACCGTGCGACTGCTACGGTCGCAGGTTCGAATCCTGCCTCGGGCATGGATGTGTGTGATGTCCTTAGGTTAGTTAGGTTTAAGTAGTTCTAAGTTCTAGGGGACTGATAACCACAGCAGTTGAGTCCCATAGTACTCAGAGCCATTTGAACCATTTTTTCGTTTGATAAAAAAGGCAGTCTCTGAGCGGTGTCCTAAACAAGTAAAGGTGGACTTTGAGGCAGCGGCGATATCGGCCATTCGTCAAGTTTTTCCCACAACTGAAATAATGGATTCTATTTCCATATGAAGAAGAGTTTATGGAGAAGAATTCGAATTCTTGGTCTAACTAAGGAGTACTGCTAGAACGAGCATTTAAGACTTCACGTCAGCATGTGTGCAGCGCTGGCAGTTGTAAAACTGGTGCACGTAAGCAATGGATGGAATGAGATTCATGCAGAAGCTCCTGATAACGGAAGGGTCTCTCAATTTTTTGAACACTTTGTGGATAACTGGCTAGAGAATGAGGATATCGCAATAGAAATGTGGGACTGTTACGGAAAAAGGCATCGAACGACGAATGCTGTTGAAGGGTGGCACAACAAAATAAATAGTATTATTGGAAACCCTCACCCTAGAATCAACCATCTGGTGGAGTGCTTGAAAAAGGAAGTAGAGCTAACAAATTGCATGCACATGAAATTGGAAATGAATCTTGAAGGTAAGAAGAGGAAGAAGAAGTACGTGAAGCTGGACGACAGGATAGAGAGAATCGTAAAGAATTATGAAGAGACGGGCAACATTAGGCTTTGCTTGAAAGCCATAGCCCATATTCAGAAACTGGACTAAAATACGTTAAAAATAATGTCTTAAAAATTATGAAGACCACTGAGTTTGCCCGCATCTCGTGGTCGTGCGGTAGCGTTCTCGCTTCCCACGCCCGGGTTCCCGGGTTCGATTCCCGGCGGGGTCAGGGATTTTCTCTGCCCTGTGATGGCTGGGTGTTGTGTGCTGTCCTTAGGTTAGTTAGGTTTAATTAGTTCTAAGTTCTAGGCGACTGATGACCTCAGCAGTTGAGTCGCATAGTGCTCAGAGCCATTTGAACCATTTGAACCACTGAGTCCTCGCAGATTACTGAGATAAAATATCAAATCACTGAGGCTCTGAGCACTATGGGACTTAACATCTATGGTCATCAGTCCCCTAGAACTTAGAACTACTTAAACCTAACTAACCTAAGGACAGCACACAACACCCAGCCATCACGAGGCAGAGAAAATCCCTGACCCCGCCGGGAATCGAACCCGGGAACCCGGGCGTGGGAAGCGAGAACGCTAACGCACGACCACGAGATGCGGGCTCAAATCACTGAAGCAGCATTATCGGAGCTAATATTAAGTTGTAATTGTAAATAGAATGTATATTAGTTCAGCGTGTTTAGGCTCATTTTACACACGCAAGAATGGTAAATGGTCATTTATCATTTTGACGGTCCGAAGCCCGTGCAAAGTGTGATGCGAATCAGTCCTTAATGTAATAATTAAAAAGTGTTTCAAGCCTCACAAAAGTATGCTTATTGTTGTCACGTTAAGATAACTTTTCTCTACCTTCCAATATTATGACCATACTGTAAATAATTGTGAGTTCTGAGTTGCTGAAGCTTCAGAATCGCAGCTATCACCTAAAATATCATGGTTTGTTAAACTGATAGTATACGCTTTATAAGAAAATGGGAACTGAACCTTTGAATTGCACCTAAAAGTAAAATCCCAAAACTGATCTGATGCTAAGGTTGACAATTTTGGCACCTCAAATATTTTTTATTTAAGTTTAGCTGCAAACATTTACAGTAGATGTAAATCTACTTAAGTACATTTAGATATAGTCCTTTTAAAATTAAAATTTCTTACTAAATTGTTGATTATCTTTAAACAGGTCAGTAAAAGCAAGGAGCTTACTACTGAAAATTAATTGTTACTAAAGAACACCAGAATCAAATGTATTAGACCTACTTTTCTTATACATTAGAGACTTTTTGAAAAGATATTTGATGATTTCCTCTGTCTCTGACAGTGTATTTCAGTTGCTTTGCAAAACCAGAGATATCTACTTATAAATTATGTTTGCAGCTGTTCTCATTTCGAATTCTGGAATGTTTACTTCGTCTTCTTTGGTGAAGGTATTTCGAAAAATGCATTTACTAACTCCACTTTAGTGGCACTGTCATCAGTAACATTACCGTTGCTGTCGCGCAGCAAAGGTACTTTCCGCTGGTTTACTTAACATGGGACCAGTATCTCTTTAGATTACCCGCCACATTTCTAGAGCGAGTTTCGTTGTGGAAACTATTAAATGCATCTCGCATTGAAATCAGCACCAAATTTCGAGCCTCACTAAAACTTCACCAATCTTGGAGGCTTTTTCGTTCGTTTAAATTATACGTCCTACCCCCATGAACCATGGACCTTGCCGTTGGTGGGGAGGCTTGCGTGAATCAGCGATACAGATGGCCGTACCGTAGGTGCAACCACAACGGAGGGGTATCTGTTGAGAGGCCGGACAAACGTGTGGTTCCTGAAGAGGGGCAGCAGCCTTTTTAGTAGTTTCAGGGGCAATAGTCTGGATGATTGACTGATCTGGCCTTGCAACACTAACCAAAACGGCCTCGCTGTGCTGGTACTGCGAACGGCTGAAACCAAGGGGAAACTGCAGCCGTAATTTTTCCCGAGGGCATGCAGCTTTACTGTATGATTAAATGATGATGGCGTCCTCTTGGGTAAAATATTCCGGAGGTAAAATAGTCCCCCTTTCGGATCTCCGGGCGGGGACTACTCAAGAGGACGTCGTTATCAGGAGAAAGAAAAATGGCGTTCTACGGATCGGAGCGTGGAATGTCAGATCCCTTAATCAGGCAGGTCGGTTAGAAATTTTAAAAAGGGAAATGGATAAGTTAAAGTTAGATATAGTGGGAATTAGTGAAGTTCGGTGGCAGGAGGAACAAGACTTTTGGTCAGGTAAATACAGGGTTGTAAATACAAAATCAAATAGGGGTAATTCAGGAGTAGGTTTAATAATGAATAAAAAAATAGGAGTGCGGGTAAGCTACTACCAACAGCATAGTGAACGCATTATTGTGGCCAAGATAGACACGAAGCTCATGCCTACTACAGTAGTACAAGTTTTTATGCCAACGAGCTCTGCAGATGATGAAGAAATTGATGAAATGTATGATGAGATAAAAAAAATTATTCAGGTAGTGAAGGGAGACGAAAATTTAATAGTCATGGGTGACTGGAATTCGAGAGTAGGAAAAGGAAGAGAAGGAAACATAGTGGGTGAATATGGATTGTGGGAGAGAAATGAAGGAGGAAGCCGTCTGGTAGAATTTTGCACAGAGCATAACTTAGTCATAGCTAACACTTGGTTCAAGGATCATAAAAGAAGGTTGTATGCATGGAAGAATCCTGGAGATACTAGCAGGTATCAGATAGATTATATAATGGTAAGACAGAGATTTAGGAACCAGGTTTTAAATTGTAAGACATTTCCAGGGGCAGATGTGGACTCTGACCACAATCTATTGGTTATGAACTGTAGATTAAAACTGAAGAAACTGCGAAAAGGTGGGAGTTTAAGGAGATGGGACCTGGATAAACTGACTAAACCAGAGGTTGTACAGAGTTTCAGGGAGAGCATAAGGGAACAATTGACAGGAATGGGGGAAAGAAATACAGTAGAAGAAGAATGGGTAGCTCTGAGGGATGAAGTAGTGAATGTAGCAGAGGATCAAGTAGGTAAAAAGACGAGGGCTAGTAGAAATCCTTGGGTAACAGAAGAAATATTGAATTTAATTGATGAAAGGAGAAAATATAAAAACGCATTAAATGAAGCAGGCAAAAGTGAGTATAAACGTCTCAAAAATGAGATCGACAGGAAGTGCAAAATGGCTAAGCAGGGATGGCTAGAGGACAAATGTAAGGATGTAGAGGCTTATCTCACTAGGGGTAAGATAGATACTGCCTACAGGAAAATTAAAGAGACATTTGGAGAAAAGAGAACCACTTGCATGAATATCAAGAGCTCAGATGGAAACCCAGTTCTAAGCAAAGAAGGGAAAGCAGAAAGGTGGAAGGAGTATATAGAGGGTCTATACAGGGGCAGTGTACTTGAGGACAATATTATGGAAATGGAAGAGGATGTAGATGAAGATGAAATGGGAGCTACGATACTGCGTGAAGAGTTTGACAGAGCACTGAAAGACCTGAGTCGAAACAAGGCCCCGCGAGTAGACAACATTCCATTAGAATTACTGATGGCCTTGAGAGAGCCAGTCCTGACAAAACTCTACCATCTGGTGAGCAAGATGTATGAGACAGGCGAAATACCCTCACATTTCAAGAAGAATATAATAATTGCAATCCCAAAGAAAGCAGGTGTTGACAGATGTGATAATTACCAAACTATCATTTTAATAACTCACAGCTGCAAAATACTAACACGAATTCTTTACAGACGAATGGAAAAAATAGTAGACGCCGACCTCGGCGAAGATCAGTTTGGATTCCGAAGAAATGTTGGAACACCTGAGGCAATACTGACCCTACGACTTATCTTAGAAAATAGATTAACAATAGGCAAACCTACATTTCTAGCATTTGTAAACTTAGAGAAAGCTTTTGACAATGTTGACTGGAATACTCTCTTTCAAATTCTAAAGGTGGCAGGGGTAAAATACAGGAAGCGAAAGGCTATTTACAATTTGTACAGAAAGCAGATGGCAGTTATAAGAATCGAGGGACATGAAAGGGAAGCAGTGGTTGGGAAGGGAGTAAGACAGGGTTGTAGCCTCTCCCCGATGTTGTTCAATCTGTATATTGAGCAAGCAGTAAAGGAAACAAAAGAAAAATTCGGAGTAGGTATTAAAGTCCATGGAGAAGAAATAAAAACGTTGATGTTCGCCGATAACATTGTAATTCTGTCAGAGACAGCAAAGGACTTGGAAGAGCAGTTGAAAGGAATGGACAGTGTCTTGAAAGGAGGATATAAGATGAACATCAACAAAAGCAAAACGAGGGTAATGGAATGTAGTCGAATTAAGTCGGTTGATGCTGAGGGAATTAGATTAGGAAATGAGTAGTAAAGAAGTTTTGCTATTTGGGGAGCAAAATAACTAATGATGGTCGAAATAGAGAGGATATAAAATGTAGACTGGCAATGGCAAGGAAAGCGTTTCTGAAGAAGAGACATTTGTTAACATCGAGTATAGATTTAAGTGACAGGAAGTCGTTTCTGAACGTATTTGCATGGAGTGTAGCCATGTATGGAAGTGAAACATGGACGATAAATAGTTTAGACAAGAAGAGAATAGAAGCTTTCGAAATATGGTGCTACAGAAGAATGCTGAAGATTAGATGGGTAGATCACATAACTAATGCGGAGGTATTGGGGAGAAGAGGAGTTTGTGGCACAACTTGACAAGAGGAAGGGACCGGTTGGTAGGACATGTTCTGAGGCATCAAGGGATCACAAATTTAGCAATGGAGGTCAGCGTGGAGGATAAAAATCGTAGAGGGAGACCAAGAGATGAATACATTAAGCAAATTCAGAAGGATGTAGGTTGCAGTAAGTACTGGGAGATGAAGAAGCTTGTACAAGATAGAGTAGCACGGAGAGCTGCATCAAACCAGTCTCAGGACTGAAGACAACAACAACAACAAATTATACGTGCCTTTTGCGGTGCTCCTGCAACAGCTTTCTGTCGTGTTTTGTGTACCAAATACATTGAGTGCTGTTTGATACTATTTCTTTGAACTTAAGCCACATATGGTATTCATTTACATAGTTTGAAGTATTGGAGACTATCTCTTAGAAAGATGTCACCCGAATTTTTAGCTGCTTTTATAAATAGATATATTTCACGTTTAGTTTTGGTGAATTTCTTTGTTACGGAAGTGTGCCTCGCTACGACTGCGTGTTCACTAATCCCTATATCCGTCGTGATGCTCAGGATTATTTGTGGCTAAGAGGTCAAGTGTTTTTTCGTAACCATTTACAATTTGAATAGCCTCGTCAACTAATTGTTAAAATTAATTTTTAAAAAAGCATTTAGAACAATTACGGAAGTTGTTTTCTATTTACAATAGGGTATATGAAAATATATTTTTGTCAACATCGGAAGGTAGATTGAAGTAACTGCCAACTATAATTGTATGAGTAGGGTACCTATTTATGATGAGACTCAAGTTTTCTTTGAACTGTTCAGCAACTGTTTCATCTGAGACAGGGGGTCGGTAAAAGGAGCCAGCTGTTAATTTATTCCGGTTGTCGAATATAACCTCTGCCCATACTAAGTCACAGGAACTATCTGCTTCAAAGTCGATTGTGAGCTTACATTATTTTTCCGTAAGTTGTCCTTCTTGTTTCTGTTGTAGTGCAGGTAATTACAATAACGGCTTTTCTCTCCAGAACCTAAGATGCTTTCTCTGTGACCCTGTAAATACCAGAGCTAAACAATGTAGAACAACAACGTACGTTACAAGCGTAGCATTCTGTATTACTTCATTTCCTTTTTTGTAACATTTTAAAATTGTAAGTCGACTTTAGATGACACCTCAATCATAGATGTTCTTATCTCTATTTAGTGAACGTGTTTTCAGTTATGTTTCGAACATTGCCCCGCTACACTTTATTAACTAATGTTTTTAGAGAGTAAATTAATATGGAGTATGTCGTTCTTCTTTTCAAACATTCACATACCTATTTATTCTTTCCCTATTGTCTTTTGGGTATGCAGTTGTAGTAATTAAAGTAGGCACAAATGCAGTGGTCAAAAAGAAATGATTAGCGTACATTTGCATTCTCGTTACATCGTTTCTTTCTTGTTGCTCCCATGCAGATGGACCGTTTCTATCGCAATCAGTAAGCGTGAAAGGAAGCTACCGTTCAGACAGAGGAATCTATATTTATACTTGGCAGAACTAATTACATACTGACATAATCGTCGGGATTGCTTTCGTTTCCCAAAAGTTATAAATATTTCGATTTCGGGAAAGAAGCTCTGTATTTGGGCAAGGTGTCGAAGAAGAAGGTCCCTTACATACTGGTTGAGTAAGATGTGGAGACGGCGGTTTGAAAGCGGAGAGAGGTAGTACGGGGAAGGGCGTCCCTTACCTGAGGGATCGCTACCTGGCGAAGGGGCAAGTGTGGCAAATATCCGGTGTGGAAAATGTCCGGCGTGGCAAATGTCCGGCATTCCTTTTATCTATAGTTCATCCAGAAATCCGAATGCCAGTCCAGTAGTGAACTGTCACGTTTAAGCAGCGAGTCTCGATAGTTTAAATTCGGCGAACGACCTGTCACTGGAGCTACCGGCCTCTAGGCAGTAGAACCAGTCTCTGCCCTCAGTTCCCAAGCCCCGCAACCCCTCTCTCACGATAACGTCGGTATCTTTTGTGGCGGAATGTTTCTCCGGATGATATACATGAGGGAATGTATGGCATAAACTCTGTACCCGACATGTTTCTTCTCATGTGTCACTTTACCGCGTGTTGGGTTACGTGGCATATATCTAGACAATTATTTATTGATCATTTGAGCGCAATCCAGGAGTTGCGTTTCATGTTCAGAGCGTTGCGGCTTCTGACTCGATATATGTTTTGAAGGTTTGTGCAGCTATCGGTCCGTATGTTTAGGGTCACCATATATGTTGTGGCGCAAGCTCCCGTCGTTCCTTGTAAGTAGGACGTATAGAAAGGGTATCTGTGAATCAGTTTCTACCTCCATACATTGATTTAAAAGTATATGTATATATGCAGATTGAGGTGACAAATGATCATTTGTACCAAGGACCTGGTACAATTGTTTTTCATTCATCGCTTCAGTCTGCATATATACATCATAGGTGTTTGATACTTGAAAAGGTCTGTGGAACCATATGGTTTCATATGATTAATATTACATGGTTTGAAATGAGTCCTGCAGCCGCTTACCCTACAAGAAAATCGCAGTGCTCTTGTTTGTTGTTGGAGATCATCGTCATAGTACTCGTATTTATGAAGTTCTTTGTCAGTGTGGCAAAGCTTACATAGGTCACACAATTCGCACAGCACATGAAAGGTGCGTTGAACATGAGCGCCAGACTCACCTTTCGCAGTCCATTAAGTCAGCCATAGCTGAGCATTGTATTTCCACATTACACTCCATGGATTATTCTGCGGACTTCAAAACAGGACGATTTTGTGACGGCCGCCAATGCGTATTTCTCTTTGTGCCAATTTTTGCTATAAATCCAACACCATGAATACCTGCCTCGGAAGTTCTAAAGTTCTAGACCATACTGGTAGTGACCACCTCCCAGTCGTTCAACACCATCTCCTCAGCCCTTCGCCCACTTCCTGCCCCCAACCTGCTGCACCCCCCCCCCCGCCTCCCCCGAAGTTCGTCTTACCTTTCAACATCCCACTGACATCACCCACGCCTCGTCTTTTCTCCTGAAGACCATCACTGAGGCCGTGGACTCCCATGTTCCTAACACAATTATCTGCTCTCACCACCCTACTCTTCCTCCACAAGCTGTCCTTCTTCTCTGCGAATCCCGAAGGCTCTACCACTCCTTCCTCTGCACCCGTGACCATGATACACTCCTCTACCATCGGCAATTACAACGACCCATACGCAACCCATTAACAGCAAAGAAGCTCCAGGCCTCGCACCAGACATGTGCGTGACTCAATGCCATCATTCCTGTCATATCCTCCAAGTACTGGTCTACCTTCCACTGCCTTACTTGTAGCCATCTCGCGCTGCACAACCCTCTTCTCCACGACGACCACCCCTTTCCTGACAACTTCAGTAAGGATTATTATTTTGCTTCCCTCCTCTCTGAAGTCTTCTCCATTCCTGATGATACCCACTTTGATTACTCCCTCTTCCCCACAGTCCATGAATACATCAGTACCTCTGTCCTGCCACTCAACCACAGTTTCCAGTACTTGGATCAGTTACTCCCACAGATTTAAACACTCCCATTACACCACTGCAAGGAATCCCCCCATCCCTTCCGGCTTTTACCCTAACCTGTGGAAGACTTCCCACATCTTGTTCTTCTTTAAACCTGACAAAGCCGCATCTAACACCTCTTGCTATTGTGCCATTTGCCTCACCTCCATGTTCAGTAAGGTCTTCGAGTCCATCCTCACCCGACGTATTCATCAGCACCTAAACTAGCACCATCTCCTTATCCTTACCCAGTGTAGCCTCCAACTCTCCTTCTCTGCCACCGACCAGCTCCTTAAATTTATCAGTCTTCTAGCCCTCCAAATTAACTCTCGTCATTCCCCTATCTTTGTTTCCCTCGACCTCCAAGACCCCTATGACCATGCATGGAATCCCACAGTCCTTGTTAAATTCCAGGCCTATTCCCTCCCTATCAAATTCTTTTGTCTTCTTGCTTACTTTCTTTCCAATCATCCTTCCTATGTCACTATCCACAATACAAACTCCTATACATATTGTCCCACTGCAGGCAGCGCTAGGGCTCCATCCTCTTCCCTCCTCCTCTATCTCCTTTTTACTGCTGATATGCCCGAACCTCACCTGCCTGTTCACGTCCTCCAGTTTGCTTGTGATGCAGACTTCATGGCCCTCTATCCTACCCTCCAACAGTGCCAAGGATCCTTCAAACTTGCCTCAACCAGTTCAGCGATTGGTGCAACCCATGATTCCTTCACATCAACTCTTCCAAGAGCCAGGCAATCATTACAGGTTGTACCACCCATTTCTTCTGGGTCCACGATTCTTACCTTACCATTTATAATCATCCTATCCAAGTCAGTCCTACCCTGAAATATCTCGGCCTCACCATCGATCGTCATCTCACCTGGACCCCCCCCCCCCCCCCCAACTCCTTATAATTCAACACAAGCCCCACAACAGATTCCACCTCCTGAAACTCCTGTCTAGCTGAACATGGGTACTACATCCTCCATGGGTACTACATCCTCCCAGCACCCTTCACATCTACAAATCCTTGCTCTGTCCCATCCTTTTCTATGGCAGCATCACTTGGATTTCTGCCCCATTCGGATTCTATAACGCTCTCCAAATCCTCAAACGCCCTGCACTCTGCCTCACTTTTCGTATTTGCCTCCTGTGCCCCACACAGATCCTGTATGACCTCATCCCTTTTCACATCTTCTCCTCGACCGCATCCAAAACCTGCTTCTCATCTGCGGACTCAATCCCCCTCACCCCTTCTACCCCACGCCCATTGCCACGCTTTTACGATTGTGATCCATTCTGTCTCCATCTCCATTCTCCACCTCCTTTACCAATGCAACTCCCAGCCCATACCCCTCCCAAAAGTTGAGCTGCGCCCGGATATCCACCCCTCCTACAACCCTAATCCCACCTTTCCCCCCTTCCCCTCATGGCTCCCTCTCCACTCCTTTTCCCTTCCCCTGAACGGTTTTTCCTCTCTCCTACACCCCTTACCTCCCCAGCAAACCGCTTTCACGTCTCTGTGCTCCCTCCTGGCTTGCTTTCCCTTTCCCATCCTGCCCGTCTCCTGCACCTATGAGCGCCACCTGACCTCACTATCTCATCCCTGACTTTCCAGCACCCCCTCCCCTGCTGCACCCTCCTCTCCCTTCTTTTCCCCCCTTTCAGGCTTCCCCTCCCTCGGCAGATCCCTTCCAACAGTTTTGATCTTCGTCATGTATGCTCCATCTAGTGCAGTGTTTTTTGAGTTCTGTCGTTCTGCTGTGGACTTTTAATACTCTGGCCAATTTTTGTCTTTTGTTTGAGGCTCCGATGTATTTTATGAACTTCGCACATCTCCCATTGTATTTTTATCTGTATGTGGACCTTTTTCAACTGTATCATTCAAAGAACATCTCCCTGTCGTCATATTTTAACCCCATTGTCTCTCCCCATATTATGTTCTTATGTTCACTTTTTATCACCTTTGTGTAAGTTTCACCTCATCTTTTCTGTAACTGTAATGTCTCGCGGTTGAAGAGCGGCGGATTGTGTCACTGACTGCCGTCATCTGCCCCATAGGGGCAAGGGAACGAACTAATAATCAAGAAAGAAAAAAACTAGCAGTCTCCCGTGGTGGACACCTGAAGATGGCTGAATCGTTGCCAGCTGAGAAATTGTGGCTGCAATCCTGAAACCTTATAGAATATCATTGTATCATATGGTGAATATTCTACAGCTGGCACCGTTTCCTTGCTTCCCATATTCCACTTACTCTATCAACGTCAGTATCCTTATACTGTAACCCTATTGCATCCATTGCATTCTGCACATCTGAACTCTAGCTCCTCCTACGTCGCCCACGTTGTCTTCTTTCCAGTGGGGTCTATCTGCACACTTTCTCTTTTCGTCGGCTATCTACATCTACATCTACATCCATACTCCAGAAGCCACACGACGGCGCGTGGCGGAGGGTACCCTCAGTAACTCTATCGGTCCTCCCTTCTGTTCCAGTCTCGTATTGTTCGTGGAAAGAAGGATTGTTGGTATGCTTCTGTGTGGGCTCTAATCTCTCTGACTTTATTCTCATGGTCTCTTCGCGAGATATACGTAGGAGGGACCAATATACTTCTTGACTCTTCGGTGAAGGTATGTTCTCGAAACTTTAACAAAAGCCCGTATCTAGCTACTGAGCGTCTCTCCTGCACAGTCTTCCACTGGAGTTTATCTATCATCTCCGTAACGCTTTCGCGATTAATAAATGATCCTGTAACGAAGCGCGCTGCTCTCCGTTGGATCTTCTCTATCTCTTCTATCAACCCTATCTGGTACGGATCCCACACTGCTGAGCAGTATTCAAGCAGTGGGCGAACAAGCGTACTGTAACCTACTTCCTTTGTTTTCGGATTGCATTTCCTTAGGATTCTTCCAATGAATCTCAGTCTGGCATCTGCTTTACCGACGATCAATTTTATATGATCATTCCATTTTAAATCACTCCTAATGCGTACTCCCAGATAATTTATGGAATTAACTGCTTCCAGTTGCTGACCTGCTATTTTGTAGCTAAATTATAAGGGATCTATCTTTCTATGATTCGCAGCACATTACACTTGCCTACATTGAGATTCAATTGCCGCTCCCTGCACCATGCGTCAATTCGCTGCAGATCCTCCTGCATTTCAGTACAATTTTCCATTGTTACAACCTCTCGATACACCACAGCATCATCCGCAAAAAGCCTCAGTGAACTTCCGATGTCATCCACAAGGTCATTTATGTATATTGTGAATAGCAACGGTCCTACGACACTCTCCTGCGGCACACCAGAAATCACTCTTACTTCTGAAGACTTTTCTCCATTGAGAATGATATGCTGCGTTCTGTTATCTAGGAACTCTTAAATCCAATCACACAATTGGTCTGATAGTCCATATGCTCTTACTTTGTTCATTAAACGACTGTGGGCAACTGTATCGAACGCCTTGCGGAAGTCAAGAAACACGGCATTTACCTGGGAACCCGTGTCTATGGCCCTCTGAGTCTCGTGGACGAATAGCGCGAGCTGGGTTTCACACGACCGTCTTTTTCGAAACCCATGCTGATTCCTACAGAGTAGATTTCTAGTCCTCAGAAAAGTCATACTCGAACATAATACGTGTTCCAAAACTCTACAAGTGTTCGATGTTAGAGATATAGGACTATAGTTCTGCACATCTGTTCGACGTCCCTTCTTGAAAACGGGGATGACCTGTGCCCTTTTCCAATCCTTCGGAACGCTACGCTCTTCTAGAGACCTACGGTACACCGCTGCAAGAAGGGGGGCAAGTTCCTTCGCGTACTCTGTGTAAATTCGAATTGGTATCCCATCAGGTCCAGCGGCCTTTCCTCTTTTGAGCGATTTTAATTGTTTCTCCATCCCTCTGTCGTCTGTTTCGATATCTACCATTTTGTCATCTGTACGACTATCTAGAGAAGGAACTACAGTGCAGACTTCCTCTGTGAAACAGCTCTGGAAAAAGACATTTAGTATTTCTGCCTTTAGTCTGTCATTCTCTGTTTCAGTACCATTTTGGTCACAGAGTGTCTGGACATTTTGTTTTGATCCACCTACCGCTTTAACATAAGATCAAAATTTCTTAGGATTTTCTGCCAAGTCAGTACACAGAACTTTACTTTCGATTTCACTGAACGCCTCTCGCATAGCCCTCCTCACACTACATTTCGCTTGGCGTAATTTTTGTTTGTATGCAAGGCTTTGGCTATGTTTATGTTTGCTGTGAAGTTCCCTTTGCTTCCGCAGCAGTTTTCTAACTCGGTTGTTGTACCACGGTGGCTCTTTTCCATGTCTTACGATCTTGCTTGTCACATACTCATCTAACGCATATTGTACGATGGTTTTGAACATTGTCCACTGATCCTCAACACTATCTGTACCTGAGACAAAACTTTTGTTTTGAGCCGTCAGGTACTCTGTAATCTGCTTTTTGTCGCTTTTGCTAAACAGAAAAATCTTCCTACCTTTTTTAATATTTCTATTTACGGCTGAAATCATCGATGCCGTAACCGCTTTATGATCGCTGATTCCCTGTTCTGCGTTAACTGTTTCAAATAGTTCGTGTCTGTTTGTCACTAGAAGGTCTAATATGTTATCGCCACGAGTCGGTTCTCTGTTTAACTGCTCAAGGTAGTTTTCAGATAAAGCACTTAAAAAAATTTCACTCGATTCTTTGTCACTGCCACCCGTTATGAACGTTTGAGTCTCCCAGTCTATATCCAGAAAATTAAAATCTCCACCCAGAACTATAAGTTGGTGGGGAAATCTACTCGAAATATTTTCCAAATTATCCTACAGGTGCTCAGCCACAACAGCTGCTGAGCCAGGGGGCCTATAGAGACATCCAATTACCGTGTCTGAGCCTGCTTTAACCGTGACCTTCACCCAAATCATTTCACATTTCGGATCTCCGTCAATTTCCTTCGATACTATTGCACTTCATATAGCTATAAACACGCCTCCCCCTTCACTGTCCAGCCTGTCTCTGCGGTATACATTCCAATCTGAGTTTAGGATTTCATTACTGTTTACGTCTGGTTTCAGCCAACTTTCTGTCCCTAGTACTATATGGGCGTTGTGACCGTTTATTAATGAGAGCAGTTCTGGGATCTTTCTATAGACGCTCCTGCAGTTTACTATTAGCACATTAATATTGTTGTTTCCTGTTGCATTTTGCCTACTCCTACCTTGCCGCGTCTCAGGAGGCGTCTTGTCGGGCCTAGGGAGGGAATTCTCTAACCTAAAAAACCCCCATGTGCACTCCTCACGTACTCCGCTACCCTTGTTGCCGCTTCCGGCGTGTAGTGCACGCCTGTCCTATTCAGGGGGACCCTACATGTCTCCACCCGATAGCGGAGGTCGAGAAATTTGCACCCCAGATCTCCGCAGAATCGTCTGAGCCTCTGGTTTAAGCCTTCCACTCGGCTCCAAACCAGAGGAGCGCGATCGGTTCTACATCTACATTGATACTCCGCAAGCCACCCAACGGTGTGTGGCGGATGTGAACGATACTACAAATAGTTAGCTCTGACTCCACCCCGCGAGCGAGGCTTTCCGCCTTCACCAATTCCGCCAACCGCCTGTACGAAATGAAGATGACCTCTGAACCCAGACGGCAGGAGTCATTGGTGCCGACATGAGCAACAATTTGCAGTCGGGTGCACCCAATGCTCTCTATCGCCGCCGGCAGGGCCTCCTCCACATCTCGAATGAGACCCCCGGCAAGCAGACAGAGTGAACACTCGCCTTCTTCCCCGACCTTTCCGCTATTTCCCTAAGGGGCTCCATCACCCGCCTAACGTTGGAGCTCCCAATAACTAACCCCTCGCCCCGTGTGCCTGCTCGGACCTTGCTGAAGGAGCAGCCATATGACCACTCACAGGCAGAGCGGGCGATGCTACACGGCCAGCCTCCACATTTACCCTCCGCCTCGTGCGCGAACGCCGCTGATCCCAAAACTCCCCTTGGGGAGAGGGTGCCCCAACCGCGCCCGGTACCCGCGAAGATGTCTCGACAGCAGGGACAGTGGGTGAAGCATGTAACACCTGGGGTTTTTCCATGCGACGCACCAGACTCCCCTCTGCCGCTACACTCCGAGGCAGCAGCCTGAAGACGGCTGACCGCGGCCATCAACACGTTCAGCAGTTCGCGAGCAGTGGCCAGCTCCTCCTGCGTCCGTACACAGCAGTCACCCTTTCTAGATATCCATACCATTTTAGACGTTTAGTCTCTATCGTCGTTCTGTCGACATCCATTGCTCCCCTTTCTTTGGTATTTGGTAGAACGATTCAGCTTGGACGTGCCACAATTTCATTAAAAAGTCCATTTCTAGCGGAAACAACTTGTTTCTCTGTCGCTTGTTGACTTCCCAACTCCATACACAGCTATATTTTCAAATACTGACAGGTAGATCACCCGTTTCGTCGTTTTTGATATTTTGCTATTTTAAATGACCGAGTCCAAACGATGTGGGGCCCTCTTACCCTGCGTATTTTATTACTTATTTTATCTTCACATTTCCCGTTTGCTGATACCACAATCCCCAGATACTTAAAAGATTTACATACCCTGATCGCCTATGACATTGCTGGCCGGTGTGGCCGTGCGGTTCTAAGCGCTTCAGTTTGGAACCGCGTGACCGCTACGGTCGCAAGTTCGTATCCTGCCTCGGGCATGGATGTGTGTGATGTCCTTAGGTTAGTTAGGTTTAAGTAGTTCTAAGTTCTAGGGGACTTATGACCTCAATAGTTAAGTCCCATAGTGCTCAGAGCCATTTGAACCATTTTGAAGCATATGACATTGTTTGCAACCTTCAGATGTCTGTTCCCTGTGCAGCTAATTTTTTGTTTCGATTTTTATATTTGTCTTTAAACTTCGGAAACACGTACTCAACATCAGCCCGATCTCCACCTACGACTACCTGGTCGTCAGTGAAGGGAAGTGGGTTGATCTGACAGATACCATTTCGGTAATCGTTACTTCTACTGCAGCGCAACGACAGCTAACTTCGCCTACCAAATTTTTTATGAGTAACTGATAGAACGGGGAGTTTGAACAGCGATAGTTCCAGAGAGGTTTTTGTCGTAGCTTCGGCGAGTTCATGAGGCCGCGCGCTGTACAGCGACGATGATATCGCGGAAAGAATGGCGGGAGCTGCGCGAGACACGGCGGTCGATAGCGATTACTGCTTAATTTCGGCGCCATTAGTGCTCGCGATGGGACCACAATGCGAATCACGATTCGCGGCACACTCGTGGATGGAGTTGTCTCCCATAACAGCGCCGCAGCGGCCTCGGCAGCCCCTCTCCGTTCCGCAGCCGCTCTGCGCCGCTGGCTCGCGCGCCGCCTCGAGGATGACCCCGGTGCTTCTACTGCGTACGTTTCTGTATGTAGGGTACCAAGATGGAACGTATTGTCTGGTGCAGTAACAATTCAGCCAAATAATTTTCATTTCAAAGCTCGTGTGTCTATCGTATCTTCTTTTTCCCACGATAGCTACAAAAAAATGCTGGAATAACACAGGTTACTTACTTCTGACACTCCACTCGTTTTCGCGTTCCTCAGACATCATCAACAACACCCTGTGACTGCGTTAACGTCACTAGAATAAAATTTTGGGGTTAGGAGTGGACCCTTATAACTGCACACATTAATATCAGATATATGGGAAACAGAAACTATGCCAGATAATTGGAAAATTGGAATAATAGTCCCCATTTATAAGAAAGGGGACAGAACAGCATGTGAAAACTATAGAGGTGTAACACTCCTAAGTACAGCTTATAAGATCTTCACAAGTATATTAAACGAAAGGATACGGAAGTGTGCAGAAGGCATACTAGGGGAATATCAGTGTGGCTTTCGACCGGGCAAAGGAACAACTGATCAAATATTTGTGATAAGGCAAATGATGGAAAAATTCTATGAATATGATATAGATCAGCATTTCTTATTCATCGATTTCAAACAAGCCTTTGACAGCATAAATCGGCAAGAACTATACAGAATACTGAAAGAAGTTGGTATATGTGCTAAATTAATAAGACTCATCAGAATGACAATGACAGAGACGAGAGCAAAAGTAAAGGTCCTTAGCAGAACAAGTGAAAGCTTTGACCTTAATAAAGGTGTGAAGCAAGGGGATAGTCTCTCCACTGTCCTATTCAACATTGCCCTGCATAGTGCAGTAAATAAAATCAACAAAAGAGGCACCATATTTATGAAAACTAGCCAGATATGTGCATACACTGATGACATTGCTATAGTAGGAAGAAATACCAATACACTCCTAGAAACATACCGGGCAATGGAAACAGAAGCCTTAAAAACTGGCCTCATAGTAAATGTAAACAAAACAAAATATATGGTAATGTCACAATCTGAGGCCAGAAGAACCCCTAAAAACCTAAACATCAATGGGAAATGCTTCAATGGAGTGTCCTCTTTTGACTACTTTGGAGCCCTAATAACAAATGATAACAGTATTGGAAAGGCTATAAGGGAAAGAATACAAGCAGGAAACAGAGCTTACTTTGCAAATATGCAGCTTTTCAAAAGTAGCCTTGTTACAAGAAAAACTAAATTGCTAATATTTAATTCCCTAGTCCGCCCAGTTATCACATACGGCTCAGAGGTATGGACGTTGACAGAACATGATAAAAATGCTCTAAGAAGCATTGAGCGGAAAATACTACGCAAAATCTATGGGCCAATAAGGGAGGAAGAAGGCTGGAGAATACGCTACAATGCTGAATTACAGGAGTTAATACAAGGCAGGGACATACACTCCTGGAAATGGAAAAAAGAACACATTGACACCGGTGTGTCAGACCCACCATACTTGCTCCGGACACTGCGAGAGGGCTGTACAAGCAATGATCACACGCACGGCACAGCGGACACACCAGGAACCGCGGTGTTGGCCGTCGAATGGCGCTAGCTGCGCAGCATTTGTGCACCGCCGCCGTCAGTGTCAGCCAGTTTGCCGTGGCATACGGAGCTCCACCGCAGTCTTTAACACTGGTAGCATGCCGCGACAGCGTGGACGTGAACCGTATGTGCAGTTGACGGACTTTGAGCGAGGGCGTATAGTGGGCATGCGGGAGGTCGGGTGGACGTACCGCCGAATTGCTCAACACGTGGGGCGTGAGGTCTCCACAGTACATCGATGTTGTCGCCAGTGGTCGGCGGAAGGTGCACGTGCCCGTCGACCTGGGACCGGACCGCAGCGACGCACGGATGCACGCCAAGACCGTAGGATCCTACGCAGTGCCGTAGGGGACCGCACCGCCACTTCCCAGCAAATTAGGGACACTGTTGCTCCTGGGGTATCGGCGAGGACCATTCGCAACCGTCTCCATGAAGCTGGGCTACGGTCCCGCACACCGTTAGGCCGTCTTCTGCTCACGCCCCAACATCGTGCAGCCCGCCTCCAGGGGTGTCGCGACAGGCGTGAATGGAGGGACGAATGGAGACGTGTCGTCTTCAGCGATGAGAGTCGCCTCTGCCTTGGTGCCAATGATGGTCGTATGCGTGTTTGGCGCCGTGCAGGTGAGCGCCACAATCAGGACTGCATACGACCGAGGCACACAGGGCCAACACCCGGCATCATGGTGTGGGGAGCGATCTCCTACACTGGCCGTACACCACTGGTGATCGTCGAGGGGACACTGAATAGTGCACGGTACATCCAAACCGCCATCGAACCCATCGTTCTACCATTCCTAGACCGGCAAGGGAACTTGTTGTTCCAACAGGACAATGCACGTCCGCATGTATCCCGTGCCACCCAACGTGCTCTAGAAGGTGTAAGTCAACTACCCTGGCCAGCAATATCTCCGGATCTGTCCCCCATTGAGCATGTTTGGGACTGGATGAAGCGTCGTCTCACGCGGTCTGCACGTCCAGCACGAACGCTGGTCCAACTGAGGCGCCAGGTGGAAATGGCATGGCAAGCCGTTCCACAGGACTACATCCATCATCTCTACGATCGTCTCCATGGGAGAATAGCAGCCTGCATTGCTGCGAAAGGTGGATATACACTGTACTAGTGCCGACATTGTGCATGCTCTGTTGCCTGTGTCTATGTGCCTATGGTTCTGTCAGTGTGATCATGTGATGTATCTGACCCCAGGAATGTGTCAATAAAGTTTCCCCTTCCTGGGACAATGAATTCACGGTGTTCTTATTTCAATTTCCAGGAGTGTAGTAAAATTTGTTAAATCACAGCGAATACGATGGCTAGGACACTTGGAGAGAATGGCAGAGGATAGAATTCCAAAGAAAATGATGAAAGGTATGATCCATTCAGTTAGGCGAAAAGGGAGACCTAGAAGAAGATGGATCGATGAGGTAATAATGGATATCAGCAATATGGGAATCCGGGGGTGGAAAAGAGCAGCAAATAACCGAGAAGTGTGGAGGAAGATTGTTGAAGAAGCCAAGGCTCACCAAGGGCTGTAGAGCTACTGAAGAAGAAGAGTGGACCCTTATTCTATGACAGAGTACATAGATGTTTAACCGTAAATTTGGTTTAATTTCTCTATTATTGTGAAAGAAGCACACCAGTTTACACAGATTGTGACATGGCAATTTCAGGACAGTTGTCAGTATAACACATTACGGACTTATTAGCAGAAATAACACTAAAGACTACAATATCAAATTTAAATAGAAGGTTCTTTACCAGATTTTTCTTACTTCTAGAAAGTGAAGTTAGCCGATAGTACGACAAATCATCCGATTCCAGTTCTAAGTTCGGTACTATTTAGGATGACAATCAAGTCTACGGAGGATGGTTAGTTTTTGTGGTAAGACGAGCGCCAGCAGCTGTGGCCGAGCGGCTCTAGGCGCTTCAGTCCGGAACCGCGCTGCTGCGGTCGCAGGTTTGAATCCTGCCTTGGGCATGGATGTGTGTGATGTCCTTAGTTTAGTTAAGTTTAAGTAGTTTTAAGTCTAGGGGACTGATGACCTCATATGTTAAATCCCATAGTGCTTAGAGCCATTTGAACCATTTTAACAAGATGAACAAAAGATTACTCAAAGTTGCTCGAGTTCGCAGTGAACAAAAGCTGGTGATCCAACAATTTTATGCCTCTGCGAGCGGCATTTTACCTTTAGCTGCGATATGCCGTCACCTGCATGGCTGCTCTCGCCCTCTGAAAATCCTATAAAAAGCTAATCCAAAATTTTTACTGATTTTATCAGCTGAAACTGTCCTACGTTTCTTGTTAGGCGAAAAAGGATGCACTCGTCCCTAGTCTGAAAAATATGGCGATATGCACATGCGGAGATGGAGCAGTGTGTATGGTTCAACGCCCTCTCAGTTCTCGCAAGAACTATTAACCACGTGGCTGTTTCGTTTCTCAACTATCAGAGCTCAACGACTCTTCAGCTAATTTCTAGCTGAATGTCAGCCAAAATGAACGCAGTGTTCACACAAAATTCTCTCTTTGCGTCGTAGAGGGAGTGATGCACTCTGTTCTACACTTGACGCTGGTTCAGAGGAGGTTCCCCGAAATTTTCGGTATTGTGTCTTTCACAGCAAACTGTCCCCACATATGTCCTTTCGCGCTTCACGTGACGGCTTTTCCAGAGCAATGGCAGCGTTCCTTTCGTCTTCTGCAAACTACCCCTGCCAATCGCGAAGGGCCTATCTTTAAACCGCGTCGCATAAACGCCCCTTTTTCTCCTTCCGAATTTATTTCAACCAATCGGATATGACGCCTAAAAGTTACACTTGTACATCTTGAGCATACCACAGGCCTTTCACATGATCAACTGCGTCGCCAGTCTGTTTGTATCCATCTGAAAATCGTCCAACACAGTTTTCTAATTTCTCCGTTGCAAGAAGCGCAGGACCGCTACCTGCTCCATTCACTGTGTCACCCTGCACGTTCGTTGTCTGTCTTGCTCTGGGTCACCAACCCCTCTTAGAATCCTTCCATCGTATGTGGCCCGTAACGGCTCAACTCGCATCTGCCCCCAAACTAAAACGTTTCTTCCAGCAGCTTTTTTCACCTTTTGCTCATTGACATGCAGGATTTGGGGTCGGTGTGTTAATACCATCGAATCGAGTGTCACCCCTTTGCATTACAAACTGTACATTTTGATAAGCAAATCTGTTCACTGTCGCCGAAGTATGTCCGGCGACATATCCATCTACTTGTTACGATGTATAAAATCTCGTGTAAGGTGCGAAATTAACATTCACTCAAGCTGCCACCTTACATACTTTAATTCGTATTGACAATGGAATGTTTGACAAAACAGTTTAAAAGTTTAAAAGGTATTATATTTGTCACTGACTGTATACAGTTTTCATTTTCACAATTACAATTTCGGATTAAGGCCATAATCCAGTGGTGTACTGCAGCCACTAAAAAACAACATACAGGGTGTCCCAAGAAACACCGACAAGCCCTAGGGTTAGGTTTATTACACCAGAACAAGAAAAGACGTCTAGTAAACGTGGGCTCTAACATACAATCTCTCCTACTACAAAGACTTTGCTTTCCATATTTTGGGAGGAGTTACTATGGACCAAACTGAGAAAAAAATGTCGCTAAATGTGGGGTCTAAAACGCATACTTTAAGATCTATGAGAACTTATTCATATTTGCTAGTGTGAAACACATCTCTCATACTGAACAAGTGCTTGTAGCGCTCAAAGTATGCATTTTAGAACACGTGTTTACTAGACATCTTTTTCTTGCTTTTCGGTGTTTTTTTGGGACATCCAGCAGAATGGTACAAGCCGTTTATACTGTTGTAGTACGTTACAGATTGGTGGAAGTAACACTTCACCCACACTGTGTTTCAGCACATTTCTAACGTCAAAATCCTCCGACATATACACGTGTCATCGTCATATGTGAGCCTTATAAATGCTAGAATACAGCCACATAAATCGAGCGCAAGGCTACATACGTAAGGAACATGACATAAATTAGATAAAATATTACAAATGTTAACATCCTTAACTCGAATTTCAATGAATCACTCTCTTTTACACTGTTCACATATTCTCGTATCAAAGACAATACATATCAGTAAGAACAATTGTGACTATAGCACCATGGTATCACTGTACATTTTTTGATGGACTACAGCTTTGCGTGTAGTAATCCAAGGGACGGGATACGAATTTTATTTGTAGCAGAGTGCCCTAAGTTTTATACTCACTATAAAAAGAAATGTCACTATGGATTTGAATGATGCAAATACGAGTTGTAGATGATGTTGCTAATGCACACTAGTGCGATGGAGCATACTCGATTGTAGGTTTGAATCCTGGTCGAGACGGAATTACTGGGTGTTTCTGTAAAAACTATTTACCTCCACAGCTGTGCATAACATTTTTAATTGGATGGATAGGCCTCTGCTCATAACACCAGGATGCAGGAGAATATTTCTTCGGTTGACGGGAACTTTAGGTAATGTATCAGTGGTGGCGTTGCAGATAGTTTCGTTAATGTATCCTCCCGATCTTTAAATGAGAAGTCAAAGGGACTGAAGAATACCCACAAAGTACAGTCCCTCCAAAGTCGGTGCTCTATACTCCAGACGTATTGTTCATAGAGGAACTCAACACGTATGTCACGGCATAAGTATTGCACAAATGTGTATTAGATGGGAACAGCAGCCTCTCTGCCCTCCTGAGTCATCCTCCATATCTACCAGATCTTAATATGGAAAGCTGCGCACGGTAGCCGCGTGGGGAAGCGCCTTGTCACGGTCCGTGTGGCTCTCCCCTTCGGAGGTCTGAGTTCTCTCTCGGGCATGGGTGTCTGTGTTGTCCTCAGCGTAAGTTAGTTTATGTTAGATTAAGTAGTGTGTAAGCTGAGGGACCGATGACCTCAGCAGTTTGGTCTCATAAGACTTTACCACAAATTTACAAAATTTAATCTGAAAAATTCGCCAATATTAGTCAGCGCTCCAAGACAGATACAGCATTTGATCAAAAGCATCCAGACACCTATGTGTATTGCAGAATTGACAACTAGATATCACTGAAAACGCCAGCATAAATGTGGCAGGAGGGGGGGGGGGCAGTGGAGGAGCGGGGGGAGGGGTGGAGCGGGCCAGCTTGTGCTGTCAGTAGAGAACCAATGGAGAGCACAGTGGCTTCAATCATTGTAGTAGCTATTGGATTCAGATGAGTAAGAAATCCAATGAGGGCGTTTCAGACATCCTAAACTAGAATGTTGGTGCTGTGATTGTGAAGTTGAAACCCAAAGAAACAATCACACTATACCAAGAACGGGTGGACTTCTTGTACTGAAGAACTTGAACCGTCGAGCTTTACGGAGGGTGGTTGCAAAAACCCGCATGAAAACAGAGAAAGGAGTCATCGGTGACTCCCAAAGTGATACAGGAGTCCAACTACCACAGTGATTGTGCGCAGGGTGCTAGAAGGTTACCGGTAGGTTCGAACGACACGTAAGTATTAAGGAGATTCTTCACGAACTTAAATGTTTATTCCTGGAGGGAACGCGACGTTCTTTTTGAGTAAGACTACTGAGAGAATTTGGAGAACCGGCATATGAAACTGACTGCCGAATGATTCTACTGCCGCCAATATACTTTGCGCATAACGACCATGAAGACAAGATACGAGAAAGTAGGTATCATACGGACGCACACAGACAGCCGTTTTTCCCTCGCTCTATTTGCGAGTGGAACAGTAAAGGAAATTACTAGTATTCGTACAAGAGACCCTCCCCCATGTGCCGTATGGTGGCTTGCGGAATATCTGTGTAGAGGTAGATGTAGAAAAGGAGCGGGGTACAATCACGGATCAGCTCCTTAAAAACCAAACATTTATACGGTCAGGCGACGCTTGAGGTGATGTAAAGAACGAGGCCACTGGACAGTGGATGACTGGAAAGGAGTGATATCGAGTGATGAATGACGCTTTACGCTGTGTCAGTCCCGGCTTGGGCGAATGCCCGTAAAACGTTACATATCGCCTTCTGTAGGGCCAACAGTGTAGTATGGAGGAGGTCGTGTTCCTCGTGGTTACGTTGGTTCCCCTTATTTCGCTTTAGAAAACGCTAAATGCAGAAGAATATAAACATTGTACGACATTGTGTACTGCTTACAGTAAAGAGGCGGTTGGGAAAGGATGATTGTTTGTATCAGTACGACAGTGTACCCTATCACAAAGCAGAATCTTACCCACTCCCTTCACCTCTCCTGTTCATCTGAAGAAGATGGGCAACATCTTTCCTGAAATGGACTGGTCTGGCTGGAGTCCTGACCTGAGGCCAATAGGACAAATGGAACACATTGGAAATGTGCGTCAACTCGACTCCACATCCCAGCTTCCAACATAATTACCTTCCCTGGTTGCTGCTCTCGCGGAAGATTGGCCAGCCATTCCTCCGCAAATATTCACCTACCACACTGACAGCGTCCCTAGCAGATATCAAACTGTCGTAAAGGCGAAGTGTAGAGACACTCATTATTAACGTTCACTAATTTTTATTGGCTACTTTTGATGTGATACTGTAATTTTCGGCAATCCTTATGGGTATTCGAATATGAAGACTCCCATTCAGCTTCATATGGCTCTTCAGCGGCTGAAGGTGTGATGATTCTTCCGCAACGAAACGTCGAAGAAATCGCACACAGTGATGTAATCGGTGCGCCCGAAAACACTAAAGGGGAACCAATCATGCGAACCAATCACGGTATAAAGCAATAAATGTTAATGAAAAATACCTTCAGTAGATACCTAGGTTTCTTTGAGGGACAAAAGTTAAGTGTGCACATAGATGAAGCAAGAAGGAGAATTGGAACGTTGTGAACAAAGTAAGTAGTGTAGCCACACTATTGCAAACTACCTAGGTGCACAGTATGAGCGTGTCATTAACGATCCTAACAGTTATAACGGGATAGTATGGCAGTATTGAGGTTTACAGACTACTGCTCATAACACCAACGCAGGTAGATAACAGCTTGCAATAGGGATTAACTGTCCGGCTGACGACGCCATTTAATACTGTGTCAGCACACACACAATACTCAAAATATGTGAGTAGTAGGGCAAAGTAGGCATTGCCCCACTGTACTTTGGTACCATATTCATTCAAGATGGCAATTCCAAGATGGCGGCCATATATGCGGCAATTTTGCACTGACAACATGGCAGGAAATTCAAATTTTGGTGAGAAAATATGTCAGTTGGGTTGCCTCCTATAACCTCACTGCACCCACTCTTCTCCTGTTTCATGTCCCTACATAGAGCATGTCTTGTTGCTCTCGGACGTCATGTGACTTCCTGTGAATGGTGTATTCTGATTGGTTCTCACTGAATTTGCCCACCAAATTTCTGCTGTTGGTGTGGGAGCATTGTCCACGAATTCCTGCAGATCGGCAAATTACTAAAATTTCAGCAGCAAATTATTTTGTACAGATCGAAAAACATACAGCAGTCATATGACACTGACAGTTAAACCATTCAAGAGTGGTCTACAGGTCACGAAATACGGAAACTGTCGCCAGACACACTTCCCCAATTACACTGCTATCGAGGAAAGCTTGAATTTTTCGGCGTGAAACCGATCTCCATCCAGGTTTCATCGCCACAAACGTTTGCACTACAATATCCAGTAAACACTGTTCGTATCCTGCACCATACAAAATCATCACCTCTGCATCCTGCATATAGCTATCGCCCAACAGCCACTTGTACATCTACTGTAAAGACAGATAAATCCCAAAAACCATAAGCTCAGGCACCGTATGTAGTCACAGCACTAGATATTTACCACAAAGTCGGTTGGTCATCCACCGCAGCCACTTTCTAAATTTAGTGAGAATCATGATTGTATTTCAAGCTCACACTCCCGGCGTCGTGCACCTGCGCTTGGGTCGGTTAAAAATTAGATGGTCGACTGTATTCTGTGTCGCGATATTTGTGTGGAAGTCACTTCATTCGGTACCAATTCCATACCTCAATTTATAAAGTTTGTTTTGTTTTTAAAATGGATATCGTTACCGATACTTGTGTGCACATGTAGAACCAGTACCATTTCTTATGCAGGGTGACAGTAACATAGTCGTTGCAGTCGTGGCTCGTAAGCTGATTACGTCTCTCTTACTAAGACACTCTGGTACCATTCACAGGAAAAACGAATCAGGTATGTCCATTTATCACGGATTTTCGCTCAATAGTATTTCATGTCACCATCATTCAGTTATTGGCGAAGTATTATACTTAGTGGGGGATGTGTGATGGATTCGCTGAGATCAGCAGGCTTTTAAAGTATGTCTTGGGGTGCAAAGTTCCTGTGATCATTTTTCCGATATGTGCAGGGAAAGTGTCTATGTCCTGTTGTAAGGGAGGTATGGATCTGGCGTGGGAGGATGCGATTTCAGCGCAACTGCAGCCGTAAAGGGGATTAAAGATTTTACGTGGAAAATTATGTCGTCATAAGAAGAATATAGATACTGATATTTCCAGTGCCATAGCCATCGGGAGGAGGTATTCTCGGTACGTTGTTCACTGTCGGATGACGCCAAACTGGGACTGCAGTCGTAGTATTTAGTTTGAATTACAGTGATAAATAGGTGTCTGCTTTCCTAGGACGATTTTGCATGGCGTGCGGGAGCTTAATAAAGCAGGGTACAAGAATGCAAGTGACTTAACCGCGTCGCTCGCTGGGTGGGTGGATAGTGAACTAATGCCGAGTATGTGTTGGGCAGCCTCGTTGATTGCGTGTGTTGCGAGTATTCTCCATGAAATTTGAGAAGATTCAATAAGGTGTGTGTCTGCACTGGACAATTATTCCCTACCAAGTAAACTGATTGATTGACTGCTTGTAACGCAATTCTACACATTTCCCATCTTTATTTGGTTGAGAGAACATCGATTATGAAGTGTTTGTTCGCACCTAGATGTGAAAAACAGATGTAAGAGATATCTGCTGGTTCTCTATACATGAGAAGCACATAAAATTATATGTATTAACACCTGAGTTGACTCTGTGAAGTACAGGGATGATTCGAAATGTGTTACATCAGTGTTTTCGGTATTCGTTAAAAAATACAAGTGGAACTACCAGTCGCCTCATAAGCTCCGGGAAAAAGCCAAAGGAACTGTTATTTGCATCGCTTAGCAATGATAATAGCAGTGCTTGTGCGTTGTGAAATCTTTGGGTAGGGAGTTGTTGCGCGGAGCGTGAGGAGAGAGAGGGAGACGGGTTCCAGTGCTTGTAGTGTGCAGAAGTGTGGTGTTGACCACTCTCGCAGTAGAGAGTACCACATCGGCGGCATCATGTACGCGTGCCGGCCAGATGACTAGTAGCAGGAGTACGGACAGTAGACGGACGGAAGGAGCTGTATTAATTAGGATTGCCCGTTCCTGTAATTAGCTGTGGCTCCACAAGATACTACAATCTTCAACAACAGCAGCAGTTCCAGCAATACAGTTTCGTCGTCGGCCCCGAGTTTCGTACAAGCACTGAAGTAAGACTGTTCATTGGTAGAAAGTACTAATGGCTAACACAGTAGCACAATTGAATGTGATTTGACTGATAAAATTTATTTAAATAATAATCAGCTAAGTTCAGGGCGATTGTGTCCGCGTTGCCCCCAGACATTGTTACCTAGCAGCATACTTGTTCTCTTTTTTTTTTTTTTTTCCTTATATGCTGAGTGTCATAAGAAACAAATTGAATAGTTACACACAGTTTATTAATGAATAATTTCACTTTTAAGAATTTTAACCTCAATGTACTTTCAATCAACTGTTGTACAGAAGAGGTTTCAGAATATGACTAAAATAAAGCAAGTTCATTTTTCAAGTTTGAGAATTAATCACTGGAAAAAACCCAAATCTAAAGAAATGCACAAATTAAGAGTGCAGAAGTTTTATTTGTTTTACACATAGCTTGGAGCACATGGCTGTTTGGTTTGGTACGCTTTCTAGTATTTAATTCTGTTCAAGTCAGTAAAAAATGGTTCAAATGGCTCTGAGCACTATGGGACTTAACTGCTGTAGTCATCAGTCCCCTAGAACTTAGAACTACTTAAACCCAACTAACCTAAGGACATCACACACATCCATGCCCGAGACAGGATTCGAACCTGCGACCGGAGCGGTCGCGCGGTTCCAGACTGTAGCGCCTAGAACCACTCGGCCAGTCCTGCCGGCTCAAGTCAGTAAAAAAAAGGCTCAGTTGTTCAGACAATAATATGAAATCCATTTTGCAAAGTAAGTAACGGCAAAGTAAAAAGTACTTGCTAGTCTTTAAATTTCTTTGATGACGTTATGTTGAGGTCACTGAAAGTCACTGTTCACGTAAAGAAGTTCGGTACTAACGTACAGTTTAATCACGTATTTTCAAATCATTACTCGATTGCCTTTTTCAAAATTTAATGCCAAATATAACGTAAGAGTTACTTCTCAGTTTTCTTTATCATTACATACTCACTTAAAATTAGTGTAAATAACATGACAACGGTAAATTGGAAGTAAATTGCCCTAGTAGGCTGGCGACCATTAATTATTTTCTTTTCGTTCAAAACATTTGTGGTGATATAGCCTGGTTGGAGGTCCGTTTCACGTCGAAAAAAAAAGATGGTTCAAATGGCTCTGAGCACTAAGGGACTTAACTTCTGATACCATCAGTCCCCTAGAACTTAGAGCTACTTAAACCTAACTAACCTAAGGACATCACACATATCCATGCCCGAGGCAGGATTCGAACCTGCGACCGTAGCGGTCATGTGGTTCCAGACTGTAGCGCCTAAAACCGCTCGGCCACTCCGGCCGGCTCACGTCGAAAACTTCAAGCTTTCCTCAACTGTATAATCGAGGAACTGTTTTTGACGATAGTATCCTTATTTCATGATCTGTAGACCACTCTTGAAGGTTTTGATTGTCAATGTCATACGACTGCTGTATGCTTTTCGATCTGTACAAAATAGTTTGCCACTGAAATTCTAGTAATCTGTCCATCTATAGAATGTGGCGGACAGTGCTCCCACACCGGAAGCAGCAAATTGTTGGGAAAATTCAGCGAGAACCCGTCAGAATACTCCATTCACATTAAGTTCCATTATGTCCGAGAGTCACAAGATATCCTTTATGTGGGGATTGGAGAGTCCGCCGACTGGCTCGAACAAGACAGAGGCATGGTATCTACGAAAAGTTCCATGAAGTCTGGGGGTTACATGGTATCTTCTTTGTTCGAGTGTTCAGCGATTTACCTCCTCTGGTTTGGAGAGGTGGGATGCCATTCCCCACCCACCATTGTGGCTTTAGAGCATCTCCTGAATAGTATTTCTAGGGCATCAAAGATTCACCGAAACTTTCAGCCTTTTCTTCGTCTGTAGAACAGTTCTTCGAATTTTATTCATGTTTCTTTTTCACGATCTTTTATGGTATAAGAAATACGTCATGAACCTTTGGGTATGCAATTGTTCTGTTGATCTCGTCTGTGCTTAGACACCAGTGTGCTTCGAAAAGTGAAGAAAATAAAGATTAAGAGGCTTTACAACCCTGACTCGAGAAGCAAATATAAATTAAGCCCAATCAGAGTTTCAGAAAAGTAATGAACACCACAGCAGCTGTAGGACTCAGAAACTTTTCTCACTCTGGCGGTACCTTCAAACAAGCAGAAAGCGGTGGGTGTCCTATTTAGAGTTACAGACACATTAATTTCGACTTCCAAATATCGACGTTTTGGCATGTAAAATCGGATAGTGCAGCTGATATCGATTTTGGGATTGGAAATTTAATCCACAATTGACGAATCATCTCTCCTTTGCATAGCTTAGAAACTAAATATTCATGTAATTTCAGAGTATCGCGATGGTAGCAGTTTCAGCTACAGTCCTCACTGTGCTTTGTGTGCAAGAGTGTTTCGAGTAGTAGTTTCATGGTATATAAACAGTTTATGAAGTGAATTCCTTAATTAATATTTTCTGAGGCACATCTTCTGGAGCAGCAGCATTTGAAGAGTTTTGTGACATATTCAAGATATGTATGTCACAATATTCTGCACTTTGCTTAAACACCAGGTTTAATAACTCCTGAAGCAGTTCACATTCAACATCAAGGGGTATGGATGTGTCACAAAGGATGCAAGTGCACCAGAGATGAGGAGGAAAGCTGTGGGTATTTCCAGCAAGACAGGAATTGCTAGCATGGTGCTACAGTTGCTGCTGGCCAGTGGCTGGTGTGAAGCAGCCCAGCGCATGACTTCTTCTAGCGTCCACGACTCTGGTGCACAGAGTGTGCACTAGAAAGTTTTTCATATATGTTTATTATGTGTCAGTGGAATTGCATGGTTCCTTTGGCTGTTGGAATAAAGAAAAAGTACCACAATTGCTCAACATTATTTAAATTGTTTAAACACCAATGTCTATTTCGAGGTTTATTGCGATTTCGGAAATAAAGAAACAAGATTCTTAAATAAACTGTTTAAATAATGTCTTGTTGATGCTATATTAGCCCACTGTCCAGGTCCTCCCAGCAGCTCAACACAGTGCCAATTTACCGCCATTTTTTCGCGTGGCCTCCATCTTGGATTACATTGTGGAAGTAGAGGGGGAGGGGAGAGGCAAGGACCAACAGCATCCTCTGGTGGTGGTAATGTGAAGAGGGGGAGGGCCAACAGTACCCTCTGGTGGTAGTGTTGTGAACTAGGTCAGTTGGTCTCCGGACCTCAAGGTGAACAGTCTGGATGAAGCTACCGTCTAGTGCTTGAGCAATGGCAACTCAAATTGTTCAAATAAACAATATGCTGCACAGACTGAGTCCTTTTCCTACTATTTTCCAGATGGGCCAGGCAGGCGATGGGAAGTGTCAAGAGGGTGGTGGTATGGGTGGGGTTAGGTTAGTGGAGGTAGCCCAATTGACCTATTTTCCAGCCAAAATTTGAATTTCCTGTCGAGACATCAGTGCGACGTTGCGGCATCTATGGCCGCCATCTGGGATCCGCCATGCTGAATAAATTTGGTAACAATACAGAGTGAGCGACGCCCACTTTACCCTACTACCTACGTGCATTCGATCTAAATAAAGGAAACATAGTGGCCTTCTGTTTCGTGAAGAGAGAGGAAAACAATAATATTCCGAAACTATAGAAATATGGGCCACATTCAGATACTCTCCGTGTGACAAAAACGATGGTAGGTTGACCAGACAGTGAGCGCCCCATGCAGCTTCCCCCATAACGTAGAGCAAAGAATGGGAATGAGGCAGATGATCTGTACTGAGGATCCACACACTTCTTGTGTGTTCATTGCGCCGACTATTGGCACATAACTGGAAGAAGACAAACCTCCCCATGTGAGTGACTATAATTAAGAATGCACGTGAGAAAACATGATATGAAAATCCCCACTGTGCGTAGATGTGATTGTCGGTGGCGAGCACTAACTCAAGCACCATCTAAGACTCACGGAGATATTAAACTGTGAGACAACTTTTTTTGTGTCAGCATTCTTCTAAGAGTAGCATTTGCTACCTAGGTCCATAATTATGTGCTGAATGTATTGCAATCTCTATCTCCCTCTACTGTTGTTACCCTCAACAGCTCCCTCGATTACCACAGAAGTTATTTACTGATGTCTTAACAAGTGTCTCATCACCCTGTCCTTTCTTCTTTTCAGCGTTTACCATATATTCTTTTTCTCACCTATTATGTGGAGAACCTCCTCACTTTTTACCTTATAAGGCCACCTAATTTTCAACATTCTTCTGCAGCACCATAACTGAAATGCTTCGATTCTCTTTTGTTTCGGTTCTCTCACAGTCCATGTTTCACCATCATACAGTGCTCTGCTCCAAACGTACATTCTTCACATTAAGGCCTATGTTTGATACTTGTAGACATCTCTTGGACAGGAATGTCCTTTTTGCAAGAGCTACTATGCTTCTTATGTGTTTCTTCCTCTATCTGTCCTGGGTTATCTTGCTGCCTAACTTGCAGTATTCCTTAACTTCATCTACTTCATGATCAGCAAACCTAATACTACGTTTCTCCTGTTCTCATTTCTACTACTTCTCGTTACTTTCGTCTTTCTTCGATGTACTCTCCCTCTACTTTTCTGTACGTTGAGTCACTCTTTTGGGAAGTTATTTCTTTTCCGATTTCCTCACTTTCTTCATATAGCCATTTCGTCTTAGCTTCCCTAAGATTTCTGTTTATTTCATTCCTAAGCGAGTTGTATTTCTGTGTTCCTGAATATCTCTGAATATTTTTGTACTTCGTTCTTTTGGTAAACAACTGAAGTATATCTTCCGTTATCAGATAGTTTCTTCGCAGTTATCAACTCCCACTGATCTACTCATTATCACAGTATCTACAGCCTCTGAGAAGTTCAAAAGCGTCTATTCATTTCTCAGTACTTGCGTATCTTATTTATTTGCGCATTTATTCTTCCTGACTAGTCTCTTAAATTTCAGCCTACTTTTGTCATTACTAAGTTGTGTTCTGAGTCTAGATTTGCGTGTGGGTATTACTTGCACTTCATTATCTGATTTCGGAATCTCTGCCAGACCATGATGTAGTCTAACTCCCGGCCTTTTCAAGTATACCTCATTCTCTTGTGATTCATGAACAGATTTTTCGAGATTACCATTCAGATTTTCTAGCTAGCCCACCGCTTTCATACTTCCAACATTCCACTCCCCGAATTGTAAAACTTTATGCCTTCGTTAGTTATTCTTTCTTTTTCTCATGGTCACCTTTTCCTTGTCAGATGCCTTGCTGAGATCCCAGTGAGGGACTAGACCGGAAATTTTTACCAGTGGAAAGACCATCATGAAACATTTAAATTATGGGTCATATGCCCTGTGGATACACGTTGTGTTGCTTCAGTGCAGTGGTTTCCATTGCCTTCTGCAGCTTCATACCGTTGATCATCACCGATTCTTCCCGCTTTTAGGGACAGTTTCCCACCCTAAAGTCAGGTGATTGCCGTGCATTTGTGACCGCACCTCAGCCCTCTTTGACAATTTCATTCTTATGTCGGAAGTCTTCAGCCGCCATTGCTGATAATTTTTATTCTACATCTACATCTGCATTTATACTCCGCAAGCCACCCAACGGTGTGTGGCGGAGGGCACTTTACGTGCCACTGTCATTACCTCCCTTTTCTGTTCCAGTCGCTGATGGTTCGCGGGATGAACGACTGTCTGAAAGCCTCCGTGAGCGCTCGAATCTCTCTAATTTTACATTCGTGATCTCCTCGGAAGGTATAATTAGGGGGAAGCAATATATTCGATACCTCATCCAGAAACGCACCCTCTCGAAACCTGGCGAGCACGCTACACCGCGATGGAGAGCGCCTCTCTTGCAGAGTCTGCCACTTGAGTTTGCTAAGCATCTCCGTAACGCTATCACGGTTACCAAATAACCCTTTGACGAAACGCGCCACTCTTCTTTGGATCTTCTCTGTCTCCTCCGTCAACCCGATCTGGTACGGATCCCACACTGATGAGCAATACTCAAGTATAGGTCGAACGAGTGTTTTGTAAGCCACCTCCTTTGTTGATGGACTTCATTTTCTAAGCACTCTCCCAATGAATCTCAACCTGGTACCTGCCTTACCAACAATTAATTTTGTGTGATCATTCCACTTCAAATCGTTCCGCACGCATACTCCCAGATATTTTACAGAAGTAACTGCTACCAGTGTTTGTTCCGCTATCATATAATCATACAATATAGGATCCTTCTTTCTATGTATTCGCAATACATTACATTTGTCTATGTTAAGGGTCAGTTGCCACTCCCTGCACCAAGTGCCTATCCGCTGCAGATCTCCCTGCATTTCGCTACAATTTTCTAATGCTGCAACTTCTCTGTATACTATAGCATCATCCGCGAAAAGCCGCATGGAACTTCCGACACTATCTACTAGGTCATTTATATATACTGTGAAAAGCAATGGACCCATAACACTCCCCTGTGGCACGCCAGAGGTTACTTTGACGTCTGTAGACGTCTCTCCATTGATAACAATATGCTGTGTTCTGTTTGCTAAAAACTCTTCAATCCAGCCACACAGCTGGTCTGATATTCCGTAGGCTCTTACTTTGTTTATCAGGCGACAGTGCGGAACTGTATCGAACGCCTTCCGGAAGTCAAGGAAAATGGCATCTACCTGGGAGCCTGTATCTAATATTTTCTGGGTCTCATGAACAAATAAAGCGAGTTGGGTCTTACACGATCGCTGTTTCCGGAATCCATGTTGATTCCTACGGAGTAGATTCTGGGTTTCCAAAAACGACATGATACTCGAGCAAAAAACATGTTCTAATATTCTACAACACATCGACGTCAGAGATATAGGTCTATAGTTTTGCGCATCTGCTCGACGACTCTTCTTGAAGACTGGGACTACCTGTGCTCTTTTCCAATCATTTGGAACCTTCCGTTCCTCTAGAGACTTGCGGTACACGGCTGTTAGAAGGGGGGCAAGTTCTTTCACGTACTCTGTGTACAATCGAATTGGTATCCCGTCAGGTCCAGTGGACTTTCCTCTGTTGAGTGATTCCAGTTGCTTTTCTATTCCTTGGACACTTATTTCGATGTCAGCCATTTTTTCGTTTGTGCGAGGATGTAGAGAAGGAACTGCAGTGCGGTCTTCCTCTGTGAAACAGTTTTGGAAAAAGGTGTTTAGTATTTCAGCTTTACGCGTGTCATCCTCTGTTTCAATGCCATCATCATCCCAGAGTGTCTGGATATGCTGTTTCGAGCCACTTACTGATTTAACGTAAGACCAGAACTTCCTAGGATTTTCTGTCCAGTCAGTACATAGAATTTTACTTTCGAATTCACTGAACGCTTCACGCATAGCCCTCCTTACGCTAACTTTGACATCGTTTAGCTTCTGTTTGTCTGAGAGGTTTTGGCTGCGTTTAAACTTGGAGTGAAACTCTCTTTGCTTTCGCAGTAGTTTCCTAACTTAGTTGTTGAACCACGGTGGGTTTTTCCCGTCCCTCACAGTTTTACTCGGCACGCACCTGTCTAAAACGCATTTTATAATTGCCTTAAATTTTTTCCATAAACACTCAACATTGGCAGTGTCGGAACAGAAATTTTCGTTTTGATCTGTTAGGTAGTCTGAAATCTGCCTTCTAATACTCTTGCTAAACAGATAAACCTTCCTCCCTTTTTTTATATTCCTATTAACTTCCATATTCAGGAATGCTGCAACGGCCTTATGATCACTGATTCCCTGTTCTGTACATACAGAGTCGAAAAGTTCGGGTCTGTTTGTTATCAGTAGGTCCAAGATGTTATCTCCACGAGTCGGTTCTCTGTTTAATTGCTCGAGGTAATTTTCGGATAGTGCACTCAGTATGTCACTCGATGCTCTGTCCCTACCAACCGTCCTAAACATCTGAGTGTCCCAGTCTATATCTGGTAAATTGAAATCTCCACCTAAGACTATAACATGCTGAGAAAATTTATGTGAAATGTATTCCAAATTTTCTCTCAGTTGTTCCGCCACTATTGCTGCTGAGTCGGGACGTCGCTAAAAGGAGCCAATTATTAACCTAGCTTGGTTTTTGAGTGTAACCTCCACCCATAATAATTCACAAGAACTATCCACTTCTACTTCACTACAGGATAAACTACTACTAACAGCGACAAACACGCCACCACCGGTTGCATGCAATCTATCCCTTCTAAACACCGTCTGTGGCTTTGTAAAAATTTCGGCGGAATTTATCTCTGGCTTCAGCCAGCTTTCTATACCTATAACGATTTCAGCTTCGGTGCTTTCTACCAGCGCTTGAAGTTCCGGTACTTTAGCAATGCAGCTTCGACAGTTTACAATTACAATACCGATTGCTGCTTGGTCCCCGCATGTCCTGACTTTGCCCCGCACCCTTTGAGGCTGTTGCCCTTTCTGTACTTGCCCGAGGCCATCTAACCTAAAAAACCGCCCAGTCTACGCCACACAACCCCTGCTACCCGTGTAGCCGCTTGCTGCGTGTAGTGGACTCCTGACCTATCCAGCGGAACCCGAAACCCCACCACCCTATGGCGCAAGTCGAGAAATCTGCAGCCCACACGGTCGCAGAACCGTCTCAGCCTCTGATTCAGACTCTCCACTCGGCTCTGTACCAAATGTCCGCAGTCAGTCCTGTCGACGATGCTGCAGATGGTGAGCTCTGCTTTCATCCCGCTAGCGAGACTGGCAGTCTTCACCAAATCAGATAGCCGCCGGAAGCCAGAGAGGATTCCCTCCGATCCATAGCGGCACATATCATTGGTGCCGAGATGAGCGACCACCTGCAGATGGGTGCACCCTGTACCCTTCATGGCATCCGGAAGGACCCTTTCCACATCTGGAATGACTCCCCCGGGTATGCACACGGAGTGCACATTGGTTTTCTTCCCCTCTCTTGCTGCAGTAACGAGTTCCGAACCAATGACTCAGGACGTTTTGATTACTAGTCGGTAGCCAGTGATGGTGTCCCTGGACCAATGGTACTGGGGGTGACACCATACATGGTAGTTAATAGATAAAATCGCCAGTTATGGAGGTTTATGTAGCGGAACAAATCGTCCGCTAGACTGAGGGAGCACGTGCCGGAAAAATGGGAGGAACCAAGGACCCCGAGCTGTGCATCTACAACAGAGATCAGGCCCGGATCTGGGGGTGAGGGGAGGGAAACCGGGGTATTTGCCCCGGTCGGTAGTCTTATGGTCGCCAAATTCATATTCTTGAAGGAAAAAAACCTTGCTTCAAAAAAGCGCACAGCATCCAGCGCACGTTGCTCTATCGATTATTCATATGATTTTGAAACGCATCTCTGCTGGTTTTTGAACATTTCTGAACACATTCTAAGTTGATTTCTGAATGAATCATAAGGTCATGTTTGAATGCGTACACAGTGTAGGTGATGTCTCTGCCAGGATAATACCCATCATTTCCAGAAATAAAAATCTTTCCCGCAGACAAAAGCAGGTGGAGCTGTACGAGCTATGTCGAATAAACCCGAGTGGGTGAATGCCAATCGCTATTTGTTTATGTGGTTGATCGGGTGTGGCAATGATCAGCGTTGTTGTAATTATTAGCGAAATCCACATACCCAGACTAGTAGAGTGGAAATAAATAACTAACAGGGATAATAAGTAAGAAAAATTACACATTATCTTCTCGATGCATTCAAGAAAATGAAATATTGACAGAAAATTTTTGTCAGAGCGCTGCACTACTAAGCGCCAGTTGTGCAGTCCCCAGTTATCAACTGCATGAGTTCTATTCTCTGAATATCGCGGAAAACGCGTTGTACGAACATGTTATAACGTCTAACCGGAGAATAAACGTTGGATAACTGAACCAGTGATTCTGGCAGGTTTAACAAAGTTAACCGGAGAATAAGTTTTGACAATGGTAAGAATAGTTAGAGAATTAGTAATGACAAGATTGTTCATTAGAATGAGAAATGAAAACAAACGGGGACATCACACAGTTTATAATGGAGGATATGACGATTCCAAACAAAAATTTCGTACTACTACTTTTCAGTCTCACGCTTGAGGATCTGCAGAATATGAATGAAATGTGAAACTATTTCCTTATATAAAAATATAGGCGTAATTGGAATTTGATATCCGTACTTCGTGAATCATTTTCTGCCGCGTTATTTACGTAATTAAGTTAGAAAAAAACACTCTCGCTCATTTGTCGTGTATTACAAATGCTGTAGTATTAGAAAGGCCTATTTCGTTTTATCTAGCAGACAGAGATAAAATAGACGTTATGAAATCGTGAAACCACACCAGTCTTGAGCACTGTTTGTGTTAACAGCTTTTTCAGTACTAGACAGCGACATTTCCGTTTTTCATGTAGCAAAACGTTTGACCAACTTTGATGAGATTGTAGATTCTTTCGCAGAAAGGGAAGCACGCCGTTTAAAGCTGCTGCAAGAGTAGAGAGGAAAGACTGCTGGGAGCTAAGGATTGAAGAAATGTGTACTGTCTTGCTTGTCCCTTGTATTTACTGGTTTTATGTTTTTCTATACTTAATTTAACCTCACACTAAAGAGAAAGTTATTAGTTAATAGACAATAAATAGTACAACTCTTCTGAAGAGTTCTTATTCTCCTGACCACAAATAATCCCACCCTGTATTTATTATGAGTTTTTTTAAAGAGGTGTCGGATGTCAAACCGGCGACTGGGAGCAGGAGAGGCACCACAGGATCTCTTAATTTCCACTGCCCTGAATACAGGTCTGAGAGCTTTCACAACAAAATATACATGTCTGATTTACACTGAGCGAAATACAGTGACTTTCTATAGAAGTATGATGTGTGGAGAGGTGTGGCAATGCACTTTCGCAGACTTAAACGAAATAACATGTCTTGCATTTCCTCGAACATATACTGTTTTATATATCAAACTCTGCGGAAAAACGTGCACTACAAAATGAACATATTTGTGAAAAATTCATCTTTTTTTTTAAAGTTTGAAGTCCTATCTCAAACGCTCGGGAGGAAGGGGGAGAGGGGGGGGGGGGCACTATCAATTTTTTTCCCCGTTCTGAAATATCAATCAAGTTTTTCCCCCCGTTCAGAAATATCGTAAGTCCGGGCCTGATGGAATACTGCCACAAAGCAGGGAAGTCGACTCCTGCAACCAGGGGTCCAGGAGCCAACGGAATCGGTCGGTTCCACGCCATCAGAAGCGCCCAATAAACCGGCAGTTCTGGTGTCGTTTTCCGTCTAGTGTTGCCCTGTTTGATTTGGGAGAAAGCCTGGACAGAAATTTCTATAAAGATGAAGAAATCGAGTGACAGCATTTCAGTTACTTGCCTTGGTTACTATGGGCTAATATATGGATTAATTCAGAAATGCGCTCAAAAGTTTTATACAGTTAACTTGAGATTATTGCGCGCTCACACTCGCAAGGATATCGCTCCGCATGACGAAATGGAAGCGTAAATCTCGATCACGTTTCGTTAAATTTAAGCTGATTGTAGCAGCTACCAGTTTATCTGTTCGATGCATTGTGTTGTATATTAAAACTTTTCACCCTTTCCTGAGCTGTAAATGAGATACTGTCTTGCTGGAAGTAGTGTATTGTGAGACTGTCTTGCGCTGTTGATAATACATGCTGGCTTGTCAAGCCGTCATGTTGCTTGATATATGAGGTTTGGAACTTAAATACTGGCAACTATTTGTTCACAATCGATATAAAAGAGTCACACGCTTTCACCTGTTATTGTCCTTCAAAGTAGAACCTACAGCGCAAGCTGTGGCTGTTCCGTTCGGTCGATGGGACTGGGAAGTACTGTACCATAAAGTTATGAAGCGCCACTTGTACAACTTCCTCTACAGTCTTTGTTTACCTACTGTTAATATTTAGCACTGCTGGTAGTTCACTGTTTCATCATGCCAGAACGAAAGTTCAAATCTCACAGTAGTATAAAAGATGTTTAATTTTTTTAATCACTGGCAGAGTAGAAAACGTATAACATACGAGTCTATCGTGCGAGTCAAACTTTCGTCTTGGACATGGTGGAACGTCTAATATTGAGGATCACGTTAAGACGAAGAACGTCGCATGAGTATGCAAATAAAAATGAATTTCTTGATAAAAAACAAAGAACTTAAAAATTCGGAATCCAGTGAAGCAGAATAATTGCAAAAAATTATTTGGGACCAACTGCTGCGTGATGCAAAGGTAAACGTCTGTGTTCATTAAATTTTGTCAATCCCATTTGTGTCCCCTTTTTTCCTTAACTGTCCCAGTTTCTTCTAAAGTTTTCAAAAAGTACCGTTTTTTACCAAAAACGAAATGGATACCCAATTCCACAGTCCACGTAGTGGCCCATCAACCCGAAAGTCTTCGACTATTAGCCTACTCTATTGACCACCCGCTGACTGATTAATTATTCGAAACATGATGTGCAGAATCTGCAGCACTTTCGCCTTTTGTTCAGTCTAACAATGAACACCCAAATTTAGTTAGTATTTTCGGTAGATGTCGTCTGGATATTCTGCAGAATCACAATCAGTAGATTTGGTAATTTACTAAATTTAGTTCACATCACATGACTACACTTTTATTTATAGTCGCGGAGCTGTCATTTGTACTCAGGTGATTCATGTGATAACGTTCCCGATGTAGTTGTGACTGTACGACAGAATTTACAAACTTTGAACTCTAACTAGTAGTTCTAGATAGGCGCATGGGACATTCCATTTAGAAAATTGTTAGGCAATTCAACTTTCCCGGATTTACAGTGTCAATGGTAGGTCAGGAATACCGAATTTCAGTCAGTAACTCTCATCACGGGCAACGCAGTGACCGACGACCTTCACTTAACGACGGAGAGCAGAGGCATTTGCTAGAAGTTGTCAGAGCTAACAGACAAGCAACACTGTGTGAAATAACCACAGAAAGCAATATGGGACGGGCCACGAACTTATCCGTTAGAACAGTGAAGAGAAATGTGACGATGATGGGCTATGACAGCAGACGGCTGACGCGAGACCCTCTGCCAACAGCACGACATCACCTGCAGCGCCTCTTCTGGGCTCGTGACCACGTCGGTTGAACCCTAGACGACTGAAAACCCATGACTTGGTCAGATAAGACTCGATTTCCACCAGTAAGAGCTGGTGGTAGGGTTCGAGCATGGCGCAGACCCCACGAAACCATGTCCCAAGTTGTCATTGATTGTAAGTGGTTACGTTAGGCTACTTGGAGATCTTTTGGCGCCATTAGTGGACTTTATGTTCCCAAACATGTAACTGCGCCACAATTACGATTTGTTTGAAGAAGATTCAAGACGATTTGAGCGGATGATTTGACCATCCAGACCAACCGACATGATTCCCATCGAAAGTTTGTGGGACATAATCGAATAGTCAGTTCGTGCACAAATTACTGCACCGGTAACTCTTTCGCAATTTTGGACGGTTATACAGCAAGCATAGATCAATATTTCTGCAGGGGACTTTCAACGACTTGTTGAGTCCATGCCATGTCGAGTTGCTCCAATACAGCGGTCAAAAGGAGGTCCGACACGATATTAGGAGGCATCTCATGGCTTTCGTCACCTGAGCGTATTGTTCACATACAACTAAATACGAGTACTCCGAATAGTCTCAGCTGGAGATATTTTTTAGCAATATTTATCCCTAAAACGGATAGAAACTACAACAGATGTGCGGTCGTATCGAATTTTATTTTATCGATTCTTAATTCAAGAAGGGCAATGTAATGCAAAGCGGTACTCATGATTGAGATTCGTTACTTAGTATGATGGTATTGGAGGTGTCATGCCCTTCCCTACGATACCTTCTTGCGTTATCAGGCTACTGACTGTTTTGAAATGGCCCGCTACAAATTCCTGTCCTGTGCCAACCTCTTCATCTCAAAGTAGCACTTGCAACATACGTCCTCAATAATTTGCTCGATGTATTCCAATTTCTGCCATCCTCTACAGCTTTTGCCATGTACAGCTCCCTCTAGTACCATGGAAGTCATTCCCCCGATGTCTTAACAGATGTCCCATCATGCTATCCCTTCTTCTTGTCGGTGTTTTCCACGTAGTCCTTTACTCTCCGATTCTGCGTAAAACCTCCTCATTCCTTACCTTAACAGTCCACCTAATTTTCAACATTCGTCTGTAGCACCACATCTCAAATGCTTCTATTCTCTTCTGTTCCGGTTTCCCCACAGTTCATGTTTCACTACCATACAATGCTGTGCTCCAAACGGATATTCTCAGAAATTTCTTCCTCCAGTTAAGGCCTACGTTTGACACTAGTAGACTTCTCTTGTCAGGAATTCCCTTTGTGCCAGTGCTAGTCTGATTTTGGTATTCCCCTTGCTAGGTCCGTCATTGGTTATTTTGCTACCTAGGTAGCAGAATACCTTAACTTCATCTACTTCGTGACCATCAATCGTGATGTTAGGTTTCCCGCTGTTCTTATTTCTGCTACTTCCCATTACTTTCGTCTTTCTTCGATTTGCAGTTCATATTCTGTACTCATTAGACTGTTCATTCCGTTCAGCAGATCACGTAATTCTTCTTCATTTGCAATCAGGACAGCAATGTCATCAGCTAATCGTATCATTGATGTCCTTTCACCTTGAATTTTAATTACACTCCTGAACCTTTCTTTTGTTTTTATCAGTGCTTCCTCGATGTACAGATTGAAAGGTATGGTGAAAGACTACATCCTCGTCTTACACACTTTTTAATCCGAGTACTTCGTTCTTCGTGGTCCACTTATTATTCAATCTTGGTTCTTGTACATATTGTATATTACCAGTCTCACCCTATAACATACCCCTATTTTTCTCAGAATTTCGGACATCTTGTACCATTTTACGTTGTCGAACAATTCCTTTGAAAGTGTCTTGATTTTTCTTTAGTCTTTCTTCCATTATCAACCGCAACGTCAGCATTACCTCTCTCGTGTCTTTACCTTTCCTAAAGCCAAACTAATCGTCATCTAACATATCTTCAATATTCTTTTCCATTCGTCTGTATGTTATTCTTGTCAGCGACTTGGATACATGAGCTGTTAAGCTGACTGCCGGCCAGGTTGGCCGAGCGGTTCCAGGCGCTACAGAATGGACGATCTGGACGATCTCGACTGGCGCTTGATTCTGGGTGACTGACTGCAACTGAAGCTGCGGAGCTGCTGGGACCGCCTTATATCCCCATTGTGATGGGATGCTGCGTTCCTATTGCCTACTACCAATGTACGATGCCTCTGGTGGTCTAATTGTGAAATAGACGAGTTGTTTGGTCCTCTGGATCGGACGCAGACGTCTCTTGCGGGGTGGAAAACTGTCTGTGAATTTAAAAAATGACTGGCAGTTATAACAGCAACAAAGGTCCGCTTGACTTACAGAATGAATCTTGGTACCATTCTGCTGCACAGCCATTATCTGCTGAACAATATTCCTCTTCCTCTTCAGGCACTCATCCAATATAACTGCTTTCCATTCTACATGTAGGAGGCTATGGGTGCAGTCTTCGGCTGTATGCCTACAGGTAACATGGCTGTTAATCTCCTCCCGGTCAGACACCAATCTCTCTTCGATAGAACACATTCAGGCGGCCGGTGTGGCCGAGTGGTTCTAGGTGCTTCAGTCTGGAACTGCACGACCGCTACGGTCGCAGGTTCGAATCCTGCCTCGGGCATGGATGTGTGTAATGTCCTTAGGTTAGTTAGGTTTAAGTAGTTCTAAGTTCCAGAGTACTGATGACCTCAGAAGTTATTTACGGTGATTGTGCGATAATGCTCGCGTCCTTCAGCTATTGCAGTCTTCAGAATAGTGTGGATGATATTTTCCCGAAAGTCAGATGGTATGTCACCAGACTCATACATTCTACACACCAACGTGAATAGTCATTTCGTTGCCACTTCCCCAAATGACTTTAGAAATTTGAGGAAAGTTATCTATCACTTCTGCCTACTGTATCTATGGCCTTTTAAATGCCTGTCGTGTCCTGACACAGGATAGAGGGAAGGCAGGGGGCTCAAAGTCAGTTTGCAGTTTCCGAGCGGTGAGGAGCAAATGCAGAAAGACAAATTCCCAGTGAAGGCAGGATGACGACTTGAATCAGCGCCAAACACAGTCACAGGCCACCTGCAAGTGATACAGGTTCTGGGACTCGACAGAATGCTTGCAGCGGAGACTCATGGAATTCAGAGGTCTGCTTAACACTATATATTTGAAGCCGGGCTAACTACTACACTGAATGCTAATTCTAAGCATTGGAAATAACAAAGGAGGTGACTAGTTGCACAACAGAGGTCAGTGCCCGAAGCCACTGGGGCGGATGTTAGCGGAAGGAACGACCACTAGCAGCACGTTAAGTGCAAACTTGAGAGCAGTACTCCAAGGAAGTCCAGAATGAGATTTTCACTCTGCAGCGGAGTGTGCGCTGATATGAAACTTCCTGGCAGATTAAAACTGTGTGCCCGACCGAGACTCGAACTCGGGACCTTTGCCTTTCGCGGGCAAGTGCTCTACCATCTGAGCTACCGAAGCACGACTCACACCCGGTCCTCACAGCTTTACTTCTGCCAGTATCTCGTCTCCTACGTTACAAACTTTACAGAAGCTCTCCTGCGAACCATACAGAACTAGCACTCCTGAAAGAAAGGATATTGCGGAGACATGGCTTAGCCACAGCCTGGGGGATGTTTCCAGAATGAGATTTTCACTCTGCAGCGGAGTGTGCGCTGATATGAAACTTCCTCGCAGATTAAGGTACGAGGTACTGGCAGAAGTAAAGCTGTGAGTACCGGGCGTGAGTCGTGCTTCGGTAGCTCAGATGGTAGAGCACTTGCCCTCGAAAGGCAAAGGTCCCGAGTTCGAGTCTCGGTCGGGCACACAGTTTTAATCTGTCAGGAAGTTTCACTCCAAGGAAGTGTTATAGGCCCTCTATTGTTCCTGATCAATATTAACGACATAGGAGACAATCTGAGTAGCCGTCTTAGGTTGTTTGCAGATGATGCTGTCATTTACCGTCTTGTGAAGTCATCAGATGATCAAAACGACTTGCAAAATGATTTAGATAAGATATCTGTATGGTGCGAAAAGTGGCAGTTGACTTTGAAAAAAGAAAAGTGCGAAGTTATTCACATGAATACTGAAAGAAATCAGCTACATTTCGATTACGCGATAAGTCACACAAATCTGAGGGCTGTAAATTCAACAAAATACTTAAGGATTACAATTACAAATAACGTAAATTGGAACGATCACGTAGATAATATTGTGGGTAGAGCAAACCAAAGGCTGCGATTCATTGGCAGAACACGTAGAAAGTGCAACAGGTCTACCAAGGAGACTGCTTACACTACGCTTGTCCGCCCTATTCTGGAGTACTGCTGTGCGGTGTGGGATCCGCATCAGGTGGGACTGACGGATGACATCGAAAAAGTTCAAAGAAGGGCAGCTCGTTTTGTATTATCGCGAAATAGGGGAGATAGTGTCACAGAGTGGCAATCATTAAAACAAAGGCGTTTTTCGTTGCGACGGGATCTTCTCATGAAATTTCAATCACCAGTTTTCTCCTCCGATTGCGAAAACATTCTGTAATCACCTACCTATCATCACGATAAAATAAGAGAAATCAGCGCTCGCACGGAAAAATTTAAGTGCTCGTTTTTCCCGCGTGCCGTTCGAAAAAAAAAATGGTTCTGAGCACTATGGGACTTAACATCTGTGGTCATCAGTCCCCTAGAACTTAGAACTACTTAAACCTAACTAACCTATCACACACATCCATGCCCGAGGCATGATTCGAACCTGCGACCGTAGCAGTCGCGCGGTTCCGGACTGCGCGCCTAGAACCGCTAGACCACCGCGGCCGGCGTGCCGTTCGAGAGTGGATCGGTAGAGAGACAGCATGAAGGTGGTTCATTAAACCCTCTGCCAGGCACTTTATTGTGAATAGCAGAGTAATCACGTAGATGTAGATGTAGATGTAGAAAAACACACATGTCGGAGTTTACCGAGGCCGGCCACGAGCGGCAAGGAGTCGGCACCCCGGCGAGCTGTCTGAGAACTCACTCTGAATACAAAAGCAGTTTTTAAACAGCTGTGGAGGCGCACTACTTCTCCCTTCCTGTAGCTGACACACCAATCCACCAGCAACTAATAGTCTTCGGCCAATCTAGCGAGTCGTTATGCACCACCAGGGCGCCTCTGGCCAGCCACATTTAGATTCCTCCCCTACCCCTACTCGGTAGGTAGGGATGCTTCTGGATTTTACATTAATAAACTCCAAGTTTGGTAGCAACAGCGTTCAGCGTCATGGCCAGCAACAACAGTGTTTTACGTCACTTGGCACCGCCCTCTGCCGTTCTGTGGTTGAGGACTGCACTGTAACGTCTCTAAACCCACTGAAGTTGCTATTCTCAGGAGCAAGTTGCAAGCTTGCTGCCTCTGCTAAGAAGTGCCTATTCGTGGCCATCTTCTAAAATGGCCGCTTACGTCAGTGCCTGGACGATGGGTGGAGTTACCAGTTAATTCTCTGAAGTGAAACAATTCCCCAGGGACAGCTGCACAAAGCGTTTGCAATTTGCACGGCTCTAGTGTCACTGTATACCTCCGGTAACGTAAACGCTACCGTTTTTGCTTTCTCTCTGCATTGTGCATCTCATTTCCTACCTTGGAGTGCCTTTCATGGCTCCAAGTACCCTTAAGCGTAACAACGTACAAGTCATTAAGCCGTCGTTACGTGACATGCCCTATTCAGCTGACATACACTCCTGGAAATTGAAATAAGAACACCGTGAATTCATTGTCCCAGGAAGGGGAAACTTTATTGACACATTCCTGGGGTCAGATACATCACATGATCACACTGACAGAACCACAGGCACATAGACACAGGCAACAGAGCATGCACAATGTCGGCACTAGTACAGTGTATATCCACCTTTCGCAGCAATGCAGGCTGCTATTCTCCCATGGAGACGATCGTAGAGATGCTGGATGTAGTCCTGTGGAACGGCTTGCCATTCCATTTCCACCTGGCGCCTCAGTTGGACCAGCGTTCGTGCTGGACGTGCAGACCGCGTGAGACGACGCTTCATCCAGTCCTAAACATGCTCAACGGGGGACAGATCTTGAGATCTTGCTGGCCAGGGTAGTTGACTTACACCTTCTAGAGCACGTTGGGTGGCACGGGATACATGCGGACGTGCATTGTCCTGTTGGAACAGCAAGTTCCCTTGCCGGTCTAGGAATGGTAGAACGATGGGTTCGATGACGGTTTGGATGTACCGTGCACTATTCAGTGTCCCCTCGACGATCACCAGTGGTGTACGGCCAGTGTAGGAGATCGCTCCCCACACCATGATGCCGGGTGTTGGCCCTGTGTGCCTCGGTCGTATGCAGTCCTGATTGTGGCGCTCACCTGCACGGCGCCAAACACGCATACGAGCATCATTGGCACCAAGGCAGAAGCGACTCTCATCGCTGAAGACGACACGTCTCCATTCGTCCCTCCATTCACGCCTGTCGCGACACCACTGTAGGCGGGCTGCACGATGTTGGGGCGTGAGCAGAAGACGGCCTAACGGTGTGCGGGACCGTAGCCCAGCTTCATGGAGACGGTTGCGAATGGTCCTCGCCGATACCCCAGGAGCAACAGTGTCCCTAATTTGCTGGGAAGTGGCGGTGCGGTCCCCTACGGCACTGCGTAGGATCCTACGGTCTTGGCGTGCATCCGTGCGTCGCTGCGGTCCGGTCCCAGGTCGACGGGCACGTGCACCTTCCGCTGACCACTGGCGACAACATCGATGTACTGTGGAGACCTCACGCCCCACGTGTTGAGCAATTTTTTTTTTTTTTTTTTTTTTTTTTTTTTTTTTTTTTTTTTTTACTCTCATTTTGTTCGCTTTTGTTCGTTGCATCTGCTCGGGGCGGACGTCGTAAGACGTCAATTGAAGTTCGTTGTTGATCGATTAACTCAGTTTTTTATTACAGAGGGCAGCTGACCCTCTGGCCGAACACGCTGAGCTACCGTGCCGGCGCAATTCGGCGGTACGTCTACCCGGCCTCCCGCATGCCCACTATACGCCCTCGCTCAAAGTCCGTCAACTGCACATACGGTTCACGTCCACGCTGTCGCGGCATGCTACCAGTGTTAAAGACTGCGATGGAGCTCCGTATGCCACGGCAAACTGGCTGACACTGACGGCGGCGGTGCACAAATGCTGCGCAGCTAGCGTCATTCGACGGCCAACACCGCGGTTCCTGGTGTGTCCGCTGTGCCGTGCGTGTGATCATTGCTTGTACAGCCCTCTCGCAGTGTCCGGAGCAAGTATGGTGGGTCTGACACACCGGTGTCAATGTGTTCTTTTTTCCATTTCCAGGAGTGTACATTTTAATGTAATGTAATATACCCTGTAACTAGAAGTGAAAGAAATAAAAGGTGACAAAAAGAAATCCTATGACTAACTGAGGATTCAATCCTGGACTTTTTAATACCTGGATTAACATTTCCCCAATGTTCAAGGATCCAGACAACTAATACAATATTCTGAAATGTGCATCTATCATTTTACATTTCTTGGAAGACTTACGTGTTACGAGTAGAGCTACTCGAACCGTAACAGTTGTGGTGGTGTCATCATTCAAGCAGAAAGTGAATAAAAACATATGCCCGTTTGTCGACAGACTTCATGTTCGATGTTGTCGAACAGAGGTCACATGCTCGTGAGCTGCCCATCCAGTAATAGACCGCCATTTCTTGCGTCGTACGCTCGTAAAATGAGAAGTAACCCGTTTTGTGGAGAAGTAACTGAATTTGGCGATAAACAGTGACGGCAGTTGCCGCATTGGACACGCAACAACGAACGCCGCACACAGAGGCAGCTGCGACGCCCAATTACGAGAACGAGAGCATCGTTTGACGGCTGGTTTGTCAGACGAGTGCCGTCGCGCTCAAAGACGCAGCGCTTTGTGCAATTTATTTGATATTGTCTCGTTACGTTCCCATCTCAAATTTTAATTTTTCCCTTTGACGATCGGCGGGGAGCAATTTTGCGCCGCACGATTGCTTGTTAGCGCCAGCGCCGGTGCGGGCGTCGCGAGGCGACGCGGCGGGACCGTGACTCGGCGCGCCGCCGCCAGGCGTCTCTGCTATCGCTGCCGCTTTCCGCTCCGGCGATCAGACACTCGCCGCGCGGGCCGAGTTGGGCACGTTTTGTTTTCTCTCTGGCTGGGTGAGTGCATTATTGAGAGGAACAACAGCCCGTCGGAGGAGCTTTCTGCGTCGATTAGTTTCAGCGGCTCGTCAATCCGGCAGCAAAAAAAAAAAAGGGGGAAAACAGAACAAAAGGAAGTGCTGAACACTGGCATTGTCCTGCAACTCTTCTCCTGATAGCTACCAGAGAAAACGTTTGACGAATAAAAATTTCATTTTGTGTTTCGTGTTACGTTCATCCTTTCAGTTTAAGCCTCGTGCTACTTCGTTTCGGAGATATTATGCCTTATATCCTACTCAAAGAGCCCTTTCTTGCGAAACAAACTAAATTCGCTACTTCGTTTTGTCTTGAAATATGATGGCTCGCAAAACGGAACAAAAGCAATCCTTGGAAACTCTTTCATCTCAGACACTCATAATGAGTTAAACTGACTGCGTATCATGTTCTTACTGCTTATTTTCCGATAATTAGTGACAAAAGAAAGAAAACTAAAAGAAAAATAAATGGCGTTTGAAAAAAACTGTGACTATGTTGAACGCCGTTTCAAAGTTGCAGTCCTTTCAGTTTTCCGTCGTCCTTGTGCTGTGTACGATGCATATATCTTGAAGTCGTCAATTACTCAGTTAGTTCGTCTATCTCTGGTCGTCTTTCCAGTTTCATTCTTTCTAGTGCATCCTTTACACATTGCAGTCTCTTCTCATCGTAGACAATTTCTTTTCCTGCTCTTGTTCCCAGTATATAATTTCTTATTCACCCTGGGTAAAATACCCTCATTTATAATTTTCTCTGTCCATTTCACATATTTCAGTTTCCTCTGACTGCTCATTTCAAGCCATTTCTTCTCTCTCAGTTTGGCAATAAAAGGGGCAACAATCCACACACATTTTTGTTCTATGTTGTGTCTTTATTTGTCTACGGAAAATACTCCTTCTTCTATAAAAATTTTTCTTTTGGTAGCTATCTTTATTTTTAATCTTTGATTACATGTCATGTTACTGGATATTTAGGATGTTAATCTGTTCACCAAACTGTCACAATTTTTCACTTTTATCTTACCCATTAGACTTGTAAAAGATTTTATTTTAATCTGTTTCATATCTTTAATCATTCCATATTCCTCACATATGATTTTCGGTTCTTTTAATATATTGTTATTAGGATTTCGATTAAGTAGTCTTCAGCAAATGTTACACACTACCCGGTCACATTAATGTGACTTGCAACGTGGACTGCTGTGACACGTGCAGCAAGAGTATCAGTGAGGTTGTGGAAGCTACCGACGGGGATATGTAGCCAAACAGACTACAGTGTGCGAAGAGTCCAATAGAGATGACCCCACAAATTCTCCACTGGGTTTAAATCCGGTGGGTCTGGTGGCCTGGGGATTACGGTAAACTTATTCTTGTTTTGGTGGAAACATATCAAATATACTCCTGGAAATGGAAAAAAGAACACATTGGCACCGGTGTGTCAGACCCACCATACTTGCTCCGGACACTGCGAGAGGGATGTACAAGCAATGATCACACGCACGGCACAGCGGACACACCAGGAACCGCGGTGTTGGCCGTCGAATGGCGCTAGCTGCGCAGCATTTGTGCACCGCCGCCGTCAGTGTCAGCCAGTTTGCCGTGGCATACGGAGCTCCATCGCAGTCTTTAAAACTGGTAGCATGCCGCGACAGCGTGGACGTGAACCGTATGTGCAGTTGACGGACTTTGAGCGAGGGCGTATAGTGGGCATGCGGGAGGCCGGGTGGACGTACCGCCGAATTGCTCAACACGTGGGGCGTGAGGTCTCCACAGTACATCGATGTTGTCGCCAGTGGTCGGCGGAAGGTGCACGTGCCCGTCGACCTGGGACCGGACCGCAGCGACGCACGGATGCACGCCAAGACCGTAGGATCCTACGCAGTGCCGTAGGGGACCGCACCGCCACTTCCCAGCAAATTAGGGACACTGTTGCTCTTGGGGTATCGGCGAGGACCATTCGCAACCTTCTCCATGAAGCTGGGCTACGGTCCCGCACACCGTTAGGCCGTCTTCCGCTCACGCCTCAACATCGTGCAGCCCGCCTCTAGTGGTGTCGCGACAGGCGTGAATGGAGGGACGAATGGAGACGTGTCGTCTTCAGCGATGAGAGTCGCTTCTGCCTTGGTGCCAATGATGGTCGTATGCGTGTTTGGCGCCGTGCAGGTGAGCGCCACAATCAGGACTGCATACGACCGAGGCACACAGGGCCAACACCCGGCATCATGGTGTGGGGAGCGATCTCCTACACTGACCGTACACCACTGATGATCGTCGAGGGGACACTGAATAGTGCACGGTACATCCAAACCGTCACCGAACCCATCGTTCTACCATTCCTAGACCGGCAAGGGAACTTGCTGTTCCAACAGGACAATGCACGTCCGCATGTATCCCGTGCCACCCAACGTGCTCTAGAAGGTGTAAGTCAACTACCCTGGCCAGCAAGATCTCCGGATCTGTCCCCCATTGAGCATGTTTGGGACTGGATGAAGCGTCGTCTCACGCGGTCTGCACGTCCAGCACGAACGCTGGTCCAACTGAGGCGCCAGGTGGAAATGGCATGGCAAGCCGTTCCACAGGACTACATCCAGCATCTCTACGATCGTCTCCATGGGAGAATAGCAGCCTGCATTGCTGCGAAAGGTGGATATACACTGTACTAGTGCCGACATTGTGCATGCTCTGTTGCCTGTGTCTATGTGCCTGTGGTTCTGTCAGTGTGATCATGTGATGTATCTGACCCCAGGAATGTGTCAATAAAGTTTCCCCTTCCTGGGACAATGAATTCACGGTGTTCTTATTTCAATTTCCAGGAGTGTATAATCGTAAAAGGTTACCTTTTAAGTACTTAAGTAATCTATGTACAACGAACATAAATGCTGAGTGGGTACCATCAACGGTCTGAAGTATAATAAATTTTTTGTGTCACCTACAAAATTTTGTTCTTGCGGCATTACGTATCTCAAAACTGATCAAGAAATGTATATTGAAAAATGGAAATTCTAGAGTTTTTCTGCTGACGCCCATGGTCCAGTATTAATCAATAAAGCATTTAGCTATGATTGACGAAGACATTCCTAGAACGTTGGGGTCACCTAATGCCGAGAGTTTGGGAAACCACTACGGTGTAACATGGGACACGGGGTTAGATATTCAGTAAATGCTTTAAATTTTATTTACCTTCTACTCATTGAGTTTTATTACAACTGAACTGATCTTAGTTCATATTCGTTTTATAAAGAAGCTACATATTTGAATCAACCCCACTATAATACGTGAACCACTTTCACGTTCACTAGACGCTGCTGCCGAGTCAGTGTGAAAATTATAGTGACATTGAGATTTAAATGTGCGTACTTCTTTAGATCCCCAGTGCCGACACATTCCTGTGAGTTCAAAATAATGGTCCTGGGAGGTGCCAGAACGCCCACCGTTTCGGCGCCTTTCTGTCGAAATAAAGCCCCGGTACAGCGCAATATGTAACAAGCCCTACTGTTGGGGGAGCCGTTTCCTAGATGTAGGTGTCGTCGTAGAAGGTTACGGTGTCACAAAGCCCCTAGAGACAGCGTAGTCACTTCCTATAGCCTGAAAGAAGCAGTCTCTTATTTGGTAGTAAGGAACCTCCTGGTCCTGACCGGCCGAAAAGTCTGAGGCGAAAACTCCTGTGTCATTGCTCTTTATTTTATTCGATTCTATTTGCCTCTGTCATTGCATACTTTCACCAGTGTCAGTTACCGCTGCTAATTGTGATACACGCTGTTTACAAATTTAGTACTTGGCCGCCTCTCCGTAAACAGCGTGTATCACAATTAGCAGCGGTAACTGACACTGGTGAAAGTATGTGATAACAGAGGCAAATACATTGGCTGATTTTTCAACCTCTTCACATTATAATAAAATTTTCTCGGGCTTACAGCAGCGACAGATGGTTAAAATCTCATGAGCTCTCGACCTAGCTCTCCTCGGCCATTCTCAAGCGGCAAATGACTGCCGTGTTGACGTAGCCTCGCTGTTATTTAGCGCCGTTGTTGGCTGTGACGTCACTTTTGGTGATCGCTTCCTCACCAAATTTGTAATGTTTCCTTTCTCTTCCTTCGGACACTCCCAATTTATCCTCTCGAAGGCTGCGCCCCAGACTTTGCTGAGCTGCAAACCACCGACCTTACTGATAGTGTTTTCAGATATTATTATGCCTATAGCTTCTTTTACACCGAAGAGCCTAAGAATCTAGTGACCCTGCCTAATATCGTGTATGGCCCCGCGAGCACGCAGAAGTGCCGCAGCACGACGTGGCATGGACTTGACTAATGCTTGAAGTAGTGCTGGAGGGAAATGACACAACGAACCCTGCAGGCATGACTGTAAATCCGAATGAGTACAAGATGGTGAAGGTCTCTTCTGAACATCACGATGCAAGGCAGACGAGATATGCCCAATAATTTTCATGTCTGGACGTTTGGTGGCCAGCGGAAGTGTTTCTGGAGCCACTCTGTAGCAATTCTGGACGTGTGGGTTGTCGTATTGTCCTGCTGGAATTGCCCAAGTCCGTCGGAATTCACAGTGAATATGAATGGATGCAGGTGATCAGACAGAATGCTTACATACATGTCACCTGTCAGGGTCGTATCTAGAAGTATCGAGTGTCCCATATCACTCCAACTGCACACGCCCCATACCATTACAGAGCCTCCACCAGCTTGAACAGTCCACTACTGACATGCAGGGTCCATGGATTCGTGAGGTTGTCTCCATACCCATAACATCTATCACCTCGATACATTCTGAAACGAGACTCGTCCGACCAAGCAACATGTCTCCTGTCATCAACAATCCAATGTCGGTGTTGGGGGGCCCAGGCGAGACGTAAACCTTTGTGTCGTGCAGTCATCAAGGGTACAGGAATGGGCCTTCGGCTCCGCAATGCCATATCGATGATGTTTCGTTCAGTGGTAACGTACGCTGACACTTGTTGATGGTCCAGTATTGAAATCTGCAGCCATTTGCGGAAGGTTGCACTTCCGTCACGTTGAACAATTCTCTTCAGTCGTCGTTGGACCCGTTCTTGCAGGATCTTTTTCCGGCTGCAGCGATGTCGGAGGTTTAATGTTTTACCGGATTCCTGATATTCACGGTACACTCGTCAAATGCTCGTACGGGAAAATCCCCACTTCGTCGCTACCTCAGAGATGCTGCGTCCCATAGCTCGTTCGCCGACTGTAACACCACGTTCGAACTCGCTTAAAACTTGGTAACCTGTCATTGTAGCAGCTGTAACCGATCTGACAACTGCGCCAGACTCTTGTTGTCTTATATAGGCGTTTCCGACCGCAGCGCCGTACTCTGCTTGTTTATATATCTCTGTATTCGAATGAGCGTGCTTGTACCAATCTCTTTGGAATTTCAGTGTATAACGCTGTCCCAAAACCACTTCGTCATCGCAATAACAGATGTTTCGTAGAACAGAACTCTGTATCGATTTTTAAAGCATTTTCTGCCATGGCTGATTTTTTAGTATATCATAGGCGTAAGCACCTCCCGTGTTCTGTCCCTGCGTGCTCCACAGTACGTAGTGTTTGGCCGACGTGGTAGCAGACGCACTGACGGCATCTTGTACACAGCGACAGACATAAGGTGTGAGGAGGCTTGCAAACGTTTTGCCGGTCTGTAAGTTCGTGACCAAGTACTGTTCACAATGCGGCCAAGAGGAGAATCAGTTTTGCGGCTCTTTGGAAGCCCATAAAGCATAGGTGGTCTCAGCCCTTGAGGACTTTCTTCATAGTGGCCTCTTCCAATGATGACTGCTTCAGGAGCTCTGATCTCTTTCGCATTATTCTTGACGTCGAGTCTTTATGTGCATCACATCAAAAACAACCACGACTGTATCAATGCAATTAGACGTCTGTTTCTTGGGCAAGCTGGTATAATGGTCAGTTTTGATGTGGTCTCCCTCTTTACACGTGTTCCTGTCGAAGATTGTGTACTTATCTGATAGTGCAATTGTGGGATTGTTGAAGTATACATCGACATTTTTCCTATGTGGCTGCCAGTAATTCGTCCAATTGGTTGGCGTGGCTATGGAAAGTCAGCTAGCTCCATCCGCAGCTAACTTTTTGAAGGAAAAATTTGAAGACATCACTTTAGACACGGCTCCAGCTAAGCCCAATTGCTTTTATCGTCACCTCGATTACACTTTCATCATCTGGCCCATGGATGTGAAAAACTGAGCGACTTCTTATAACATATGAACGGCGTTCACGATCACATTAGGTTTACAATAAAAGTAAAGATAGGTGGTGCATTACCCTTCCTTGAAATCCTCGCTCGCCGGAAAACCAATGGGCATCATAGCCACAGTATCTAGAGGAAACCTACACACACGAATCGGCATCCATACGCTCACAACCACCACCATGCAACACATAACGTGGCGTGCTGAATACCCTCGTTCATCGTGCTAAAGTCGCCTCAGACACTGAAAATCTGCCACTGGAACTAAGCTACCTCCGACAAGTTTTCCGAGAAAGTGGCTGCAATTGTCGCCAGGTATCACACGCTGTTTTTAGGTAAGACGCAAGAGGAAAACATCGCCGAAGATGACTGACTATATATATTATTTGTGTTATGCACTTGAAGAGCGCATTTACTTTATGTCCATTTCCCTGTTGTTTTCTCTTTACTTTCTTCCCAAACTTCCCTCTTCGTGTGCTGTTTTTCTGCTTCCGTTCTTAGGTCCACTTTAGGTCATGTGTTATCTTTTTCCCTGTTGGCCAAGTGTTCCTTCATCCTCTGGCTGTGTTCCTGTCATCTCTGTTCGGTCCGTTGTGTTAGTTTGTTTTGTGTCCCTTGCAGTTTGCTTCTTCTGATCGGATTCCTAAGCATTGTTTTATTTTGTATAGTTTCCTTTGTGGTGTTGAGTTGTGCCGTGTCACTTCTTACTTCATAACGAGTGCTTTGTTTTGTATTGTTTCCTATGTGATGTTGAGTTGTTCCATGTCATTTCTTACTTCATTCATCCATTTGTTGTTTTTCCTCATACTAACCCAGTCCAAGATCTGCCCCATTATCCTATGTGGCGCTATTCTGCTGATGTGTCCGTAAAACTGTAGTCTTCGTTTCCTGATTTGGTCTCTTCTTTTCTCTGCGTGTTCGTATAGTTCTTTAGCTGGCCTCTTTATCCATACCCCATGTTTTTGCGTCACCTCGAATATTTTCCTGAGTATTTTTCGTTCCGTCATCTGTATTTGTTTCATTTGTATCAGTCCTTGTACTACTGTATTCTCGGCTGCGTATAGTGCCTCCGGTAGCACAACCGTCTCGTAGTGTCGTAGCTTGGCCTTTCGTGAGATAGCTTTCTTATTGTAGTGATTCCAAGACAGTTTGTTGGCCTTCTCTATTTTCGCTCTTTCCTCTTCATTATATACCTTATTTCTTCCTATAATCTCTATTGTTTCTCCTAGCTAATTGAAATTTTCTGTTCTGTGTATTGTCCCATATCTTGTGTGTAGTTCAAATGGTTCAAATGGCTCTGAACACTATGGGACTTAACTTCTGAGGTCATCAGTCCCCTAGAACTTAGAACTACTTAAACCTAACTAACCTAAGGACATCACACACATCCATGCCCGAGGCAGGATTCGAACCTGCTGCCGTAGCGGTCGCGCGGTTCCAGACTGAAGCGCCTAGAACCGCTCGGCCACACTCGCCAGCTGCTGCGCGTCATTCTTTCGGTATCTCTTCTGTTTCCCATATATGTTTCATAATGTAGCGTATGTGTTCAGTCAGATCCGAGTCTTGTAGCTTCCAGAAATCCGCGATGACACCATCTTCTCCTCGTGCTTTATTTTTCTTGAGGTTCTTGATGATTTCTCTTATTTATTCTATCAATGGCAGTTCGCTATCTGGGTTTGGTGCGGTTCCTCTGTGTCCAGTTTGTTTGTTGGTGATTCTGCGTTTAGGAGTTTCTAGAAGTACTTCGCTAGGAGGTTATAGTTGTTCTTGGTATTGGTCTCTAGTGTGCCTTCCGGTCTCTTAAAGCAGAGGTTCGGTGCTCGGTATTTCATCATGTTTTCTCTGAACGTCCTGTAGAAATTCCTCTTGTTCTTTGTGAAATCTGCTTCTATTTCTTCTAGTTTCTGTTTGTCATAGTTTCGTTTTTTTACGGATAATTTTACTTGTCTGTTTCTGTGTTTTGAAAAGATTCTTGCCATTTTTCTGTTATCTTGTTGCTATTGAACTTCTTCCATGTGTTGATTCGTCTTTCGATTGCTAGGTCACATTTATGGTTCCACCAGCGGTGTTTCCTGGTTCTCGGTGCTACTGCTAATTTCATGGCATCTTGAAGCTTTCCTGATAGCTGTTCGCAGTTTTGCGTTGTTCCTATCTTAATTTTCCCTAGTATTTTCTCTTCGTTGAGCGTTAGATATTCTGGGTGTGGTCTAATGATCTTAGTTTTCTGCTATTTCCTCTTAGGGGTTAGGTGTGTCTTTGTCTGTAGTAGGTGGTGATCCGAGCCAGAGAAGCCCTTTTGTGTGTTGATGTTCTGGATTTCCGTCTGCGCTTCTCTTTGTATTATGACGCGGTCGATCTGTAAATCTCCCTTGCCATTTGGGAGTTTCCACGTGGTTAATTTTTGTATGGGTTTCCTGAAGTTCGTTAACATGACTTTGAGGTCATCGGTCTCGTAGCATTCTACCAGGTGACTCTCGTTTGGGTTTGTGTCACAGTGTGGTGTATATCTTTCTGTAACGTGTCTGTATTTTTTTTCTTTTCCTAGTTTTGCGTTGAAGTCTCCTAGAATAATTTTAGTTCGGTGTGTAGGCATTTTCTTGGCTGCCTCCTCCATTACTGTCCAAAAGTCCTCAATAGCTGCTAGGTCCTTTCTCTTGTGGTCATTTGTTGGTGCGTGTGCGTTTATGATCGTGTATGCCCTGTTCCTCGTCTTAATTGTCAGTGTGCTGATTCTTTCGTTAGGCGACGTGAAATCCATTACTGCGTCTGCGATCGTCCTGTGTACTGCGAATCCTGTGCCATAGAGCCTGAGATTCTTACTGTGTGTCGATGGTTTTCCCTTGTAGTTCCCTGTGTTGAAATGGTCTTCGTCTGGTAGTGCGAAAATTTTGATCTTGAAACTGTCTGAAGTATCTGTGAGCTGTTTCATCTTGCCCGTCTTGAGTAGTGTGTTCACGCTTTGTGTTTGAGAAGCTCCAGTTCTTCTCGTGATGTCCGTTAGCTCCCGGAATCCGATGCTCATGACTGTTCCAGTTTATTGACTGGGGCGTAGGATAGTGAGATTTTCCTCGTTGTTCCATCATGTTTAGTGGTTGAATTTGTGGCGTGTTGCCGAGAACAACCTGATTTTCCAGATCAGGAGGTTGGTTGAGGCCACCGCTAACATGTGATACAGACGCCTTTTGTAGCTGCCCATTGTGGAAACCGACACTACTGACAGACAGTTTTGGTCCCCCCCCCCCCCCCCCCCGAGTATTTCATTATTACATATATTTCAATACTATGTATTTCAGTTACAGACAATGTAATTTGTGAACAGTCCTCGTGTACCTGTTGAATCTTGAGAAAAGAAAGAGTAATTTAAAGACTGCTTTTTCAGTCACGTCTCGGCCCGCAGTACCGCCCATCAATGCGACTCAGCGTGCAGGACGCATCCGCGCGGTCAGGCATTGTCGGGAGGTGCGATTGTCGGGCTGTCAGCGGCACGCGCCGACCAATCACACGCCGCCATTGTCGCCTGACGCCGCGTCGCGAGCGGGAGAATCCGCGTCCGAAGCCAGCGCGTTCTGCCGGGACCACTGAACACCGCCGCGCCAAATACGCCTGAACTCTCTCTCACCACCAACTCAGCTAGGGGAGGGAAACTCGCGTTACTGTCGTGGAAGCAAATGAAGCCCAAAGTTTTACAATCACAAAACTTTTGAAAAGCAAAATCAGAACTTCTGAAACATGTTTTTAATTAATCACATATACACTAATGTTCAGGCTTTATAACAACTACCTACTGAGTAAAATGGACTTCCAAGCTCAGACGCATACGGACGGTATGAATTTAATTGTTCCTGATTTTCAGTCATCCCACATACCGTAACTTTCTTGCTGATCCTCCAGTATCTTTTCGGTACCATCGTTTGACCACACAAAATGGTCACTAAAAGACACTGCAAGAGAACACCATAGAATACCTAAAAATTCTGTCCCACAGTCACTTAAGTGAACCTTTCCCCATTACTTTGGTTTTTCTCTGTTTTAAGCTGTCTGAAAACAGAAAAGCTCATTCATCAGATGTTTTTCTTTCTCATTGACAGAGCTGTAATCTTTATGAGTAGATGATACTTTTCATTCCTTTGATTTTTAAAGACTATTGACATTTGCTTAAGGATGACATATTTGACACAATACTGTCAGAATTTGTTCTCATTTTTCCACTTTCTGGTCACAACTGCTTCTCCTTCCACGCCGTCAGAAGCAGAAATCGAATTTGCACTACAGTCATTCACTTGTTTCTTTTCCTTCACAGCTTTCTGACACTGATTTATCGCTCATTGCACATATTTCTTTATCCCGCACTCCAATTAAACAGACAGCTTGTTTTTGCTTAGGGTATTAATTTGTCCTGTCTGTATCATTCTTCTGCAAAACGTCTGAACTGCAAAGCAGCAGACCTTTAGGTAAGCCCGTGACTTCGGTCCCAAAATTATCTATTTCAACGGACACTCCCTGCTCATCATCTATTTCCTCTATGTGTACAACACTCTTGCGTACTATACACCTTGCTTTACCCTATTCATCGTTCTCCATCAGAGGCACTATCACACATAACATGTTTACCACCAGCTCAATTCCTACGCTCACCGTTAGTCAATCACTCGAATAGAAAACAGTCAAAAACAGGTTTATTCTAATTCACCATTTTGAGTTGACGATGCTGAATACTGATCCACGTCATCCCGTTGTCACTTCTGACACAGTGTAATGGTGTGGGGAGTGGATGCACTGATTACTTGCCAGGATGGTCGTCTCTAACCTAGACTGGTGTGTGCAGGACGATGGCTGCGTAGCACCAGCTACATGACGGTAGTGGAAACAGTACAGCTCTAATGGCAAACAAATTCTTTGTTCTGCATGATACAGGTACAGAGACAGATGGCGGCGCCTCAGTGGCATGTGTTAACTGACAGACAACGGTAGTATACCACTATAGCACGCAGTGGATGCCTACCCGCAGTGCTGCATGGATGTTAGACAGTTGCGATGCCTCCATCACTGGAGAGTCAACGGCTAGTACTGGCCTAACGGATGTTTGCTTGACGTTCAGTGTACTATGTTTAAACTTTTGCTATTTAATGAACAAAGGTAATTCGTGCTAACGACAAAACACATAATCGAATACACACATTGTCAAACAATTGTCAAAATGTTTTGAAAAAGTTCTAGAACTAAAATCTGATACAATGATTATAACAAGCTTCTTTAGTCTGGAAGTATTGTCCTTCAGAAGAACGTTTTCTCAAAACTTTATTTGGTAACCCTTTGGTAACTGGAAATACGGAGAATAAACAAGTTGCTTCGTTTTCAAATTATATACAGTACTAATCCTAAATACATCAGATGAAGCTGATCTAAGCCTCTAAGCCACGTCACTAATTCTAGAATTTGGGTTTTCCAGTGTCATGGTTGTATTATACCTGTGGTTTTAAAAATTCTGTTCTACATAAATTTTACATTTTATTGACAGAGTAGACTTTCTTTACAATTCGTCAAGCTCAGAACTTAGTGATAATTTATTTGCCTTGAGGCGTTTGTTTGCTTTCAAATACGTCATGGTTGCCTTTTCATAAAGACGCTGGCAGTTCTCTTCATTTGTACACTTGCATCATCCGCAAACAGCACAAATTTGACATGTTTTGTAAATGTATATCTTTTACATATAACAGAAACAATATAAAACCGAAAAACTAGGCCTGCAGTGCACCAGTTTTGATTTCTTCGAATTCTAAACTTGTATTGCTATGTGATGGATGTGGAACTGAAACTACTTCCTGCCATGGAGATGAGATCAAAATCACAAACCTGCTATATCAATTACACCAAACTACAAGTACTTAAACATTTGCTCCAAGATGCCATGTTACAGTTAAAATACTTAACAAAGTCACAATATATTGATGAATGTAATACTTCATTACACATTAAGTCTAATATAACGTCTCCTGAAGTAAATAGACTTTACACTCTATTTTCACGTTCAAACATTTATACCCTGAATTTTTTTCGTACATGTGTTTATAATTTTTTTGGACATTCAAACTATTTTCTTTTAAACATCGATGATAATGATAATTTGCCATTATTGTTTACTATTGAATTTTCTCCTTTTTTGTGAAGTTGCTCGACAACAGCATATTTAATAGTACCTGTTGAAATAAATACAAGTGAAGATTCATCACATGCATTATATATTATATTACACAGCCTATATGAAGAACATTTGATGGTTTGTTATTTACTTTATGGTAATTGCTTTAATTTCTTAGAAGAGTTGATGGCAAAGGAAACTTATTTGGAGATGTAAGATATAATCAAACTATATCAAACTTAGTTTGGGAAGATTTTAGTAGAAAATGTTCGTTTCCACTAAAGACGTTTTTTAACCTAAACTGTCTGCAACTGACCAATAAAATTTTTCAAAAACCCTTAGCTTCTGTGTCCATCTTTGACCAGTTTATTATTTCCTTTTAAAAGAATTTTCTCATAGTCCTGATCCAAATGTCTTCCCCAATTTTAGATATATTATAAAAGTTCTCATCTTCAGGAATTTATTTCTTCCTAAAAATATATAAAGTTTGCTAGATGATGAGTTTGTTTGGAATCTATATAATTAAAAATTTAAATGTTCATTTCTACAAAATTGTGCATCTCCTAAAGTTCTTGGCAAAATTTTTTGACACAACATTATAGTCTATCATATATCTTAATATATAAAAGACATAGTATCTTCAATAAATGCCTGCATTAGAATATGATGTGTCAAAATTCGAAAGAATTTGGCCAAGAACTTTTCGAGATACACACTTTTGTAGACATGAACTTTTAAATTTTTAATTATGTGTATTTTAAACAAACTCATCATACTAGCAAACTTTATCTATTTTCAGGAAGAAATAAATTTCTGGATATATATATATGCACACGCACACACACACACACACACACACACACACTTATATATACATAAAACATATTTATGTATATAAATTTAATAATAGGGACACATTGTAACAAAGTCTCATATATATTTTACATATGTTAAAAAACAAGGATATAAAAAAACACACAATTATTCCAATGCAACACTCCGTAAAAATCTCGAAGCATGCAGTCAAAAACTTTCAAATATTTGCGATTACAGACATTTATACTTTGTATATAAGTAGAAATGTAAATGTTCATTTCTTCAGAATCTCAGATCTCTGAAAGTTCTTCATGGATTGCTACAAAATTTTGACACAACACTGAGTTCAAATACCCACATTGTTCAGATACCTACTGTTATATATGTAATAAAAGCGGAAATGTTATAAAAATGTAAATGTTTGTTTGCTCTTGACCAACTGCATTCAGATGTTGAGACACCATTGAATTCCAGTATGGGAGTGTTTATAGGTGCTCATTTCTTTAATGTGGATCAGATAAATATAATAAAGATTCATTCATTACATATATACAAGTACCAAAACCCCATGTTTCTGTCGCACAACATGACCATAGTCGATACTTGTTGCACTTCGACCTTGGAACTGGCAATATCCTGCAGATCGTCTGCACTCTGCATGGACAAAGCCTAGTTTGTCTTCTTGCGTGAAGAACAAAGGGCATTTGATATTGTTCTGTCTCCTTGGTTCCACAGTCCAGCAATATTTTTCAAAGGAGAATATTTTCACCAGGACTCATTTAATTTAGTTATTTACCACGATGGCAATTTCGATTTACTTCATCATTCTCAAGTGATAGCGCCCTATGAGGTGCGCCAGTGCTTATTTCCCTTTAATAGGATATTGTCATCGTGCCATCTATGTTTAAACATTTTACGCGTATTATATGACAAGGGTCTTCGTTATTTAATTAAGAGAAAGTGGTACTTCTTTTAATAATTGTTATCGAATCCATGTCAACTGCGAACATAGTTTACATCGTGCACTCATTAGGTGCGGTAATTGCCAGTTTGAACGACACGAACGCAGATTCCTCTCATAAAAGAACGAAATGCACTGACCGCGACGTACTTCGTAGTCGGCTGTCACTTGAGAACGGCGTAGTAGACCGAAATCGCGATCGAGTTGAACAAATATATTTAATAAGACTCCATCTGCAAACTGAGATCATACCTAAAACACGATATTTGCTATCACGTTCACTTTCGTCGATATGCTTCAAAGAGTAAAAATTACGAGTAACACGTCATAAGTGTGCACTCCCAAACGTCTGATAGAATCTCTACAGTTGGTAACAGCGCTAAAATATCGCATTGCTCGCCCCATTACAATAACGGCTCGATCCTGGAGGCAAGCAGTTCATCTTCTTAAATGTAATATACGTGGAAAAAAAACTTTCCACAAGTTCACGAATCATAAGCTATGTCTATAGCATGTAGGTATAAGCCAATATTTTTGACTTCCACAATTACGTGCATATGTATAACCGCTGAACGTATCTAACGCAGCACTATCACGTTGCACCCATCATAACACGAATATTCAGGGTATGTTATCTACGTTAGTAAGTTATGTGCATGTTTTGTAAACCATAACTGTGACCTCTTGTTATTGTGTGACGGGATTCAGTTTTACAAATATTAGATGCTCTACTGGCCAAAAATATTGCAACATTTACATAATTTCTTAAGCTACATCACTTCTTTCATGCCTACAGTGATTTACACTTACCTATGTTCAATCTCTCCCTTAAACACAGACAAACACACACACATTCAGAAAGTCGTATGTGAAGTAGAAGGTAGTACAAGGAATGGCCATGAAGATATGATTTCAGTTTGTGTTTGAAGCTATGCATTAAGTTATTTGCATCACTGTGTAGGTTCTCAAATGTATGTATGATTGTATACCTGACTCCCTTCTGTGTCACGGTAAGTCTGAGTGATGGATAGTACGAATCACCTTCTTGGGTTACATACATGTTACCGTTGCTTCCAAACTCTGATTACTTGTTAATACGAACTTTATAAGGAGTAAGAATACTGTGAAGTAAGTATCAGTGTGCTCAACTACTCAAAGAGCTATCTTTTAGAGATTCTACAGTGTACACCTCAAATTATCGTTATTACACGCTTTTATGCAACAACACATTTTTCCTCGGTGACTAGCATTAGTGAATGAATACAGGAAAAACAAATCAACTTTTTGACATTTTCATCTCCAGAATCTGGTACGTTACAGAACTGGGAGGTTTAACATCTGTAACGTGTGGCGCCAAGTTCAAGTTCTTATCAAAATAAACACCTTGGTACATACAATATTCTGTTTCAGTGACTGATTTACCCTCATGCATAATAACAAAAGATGTGGTCAGGTCATGTACGGAACTGATATAGTTGCAAATATTGTGTTTTATCTAAATTCAGTGGCTAATCCATTCACAGAGAAAAAGTTATAAATTTTCTAGAAAATATTATTTATATTTTAAGAGTCTGAAGTTACATTACCAGCAAACAGGAACTATTTCTACTACTTGGACGAATGATGGAAAATCATTGATATACAACAATAAAAAGAGCGACCTCACTACCGATCTCTGTGGAAGATGCGATCATTGCACATTCTGAAGAAGACGTTTCATTCAGAAGACACTCTGAGTTTCTTAATGCAACACTCTGCGTCGTACTAGGTGTACAGGATGAGAACCAGTAACAAACAATTTCTCCGATACCATAAAATTTGAACACCTCTGTAAGTGTACTGGTAACTCACAAGCGAATGCTTTTCAAAAGTTACAGAAAATATTCAATGGTAAGATTTTGTCATTTAAATTTTCTATTGTCGATTGAAAAATAGCATGAGAGAAGTGTGTTATAGTTACAGCATTCATAAACTTATCCAGTTCCTTCGAGAAGGAGGTAAATAGTGAGACTGGCTACTAATAATAAATGTCTGTCTTACAGTCTCCTTGTAAAGGGGTGCGACACTAGCATATTTTAGTCTGGAAATATCCCGCGATAGAGACGTAATGCACACATGACTGAACACGCTGCACGTACGTGAAGGACGAGATTTTAGTACTTTACGTGAGATATCATCAACCTGTAAGAGTCGCTAGTTTTGATGGAGTTAATTACATTCTTAATTGGCAGAGCATAGAGTAATTGTGTTCTGTCTGTATATATGCTTGTTGCACATAATCTATTATTTTATGCCATACATTTGCTGCCTGTTACTTTTGTCTTGTGTAAACCTATAAACACTGAAGACTGTGTTCGAGAGCAAGTTGAAAAGTTTTTGTCCCGCCAATGAAGGACCGTATTTTCAGGTCTCAGATGAGCTTCATTCTCAGCATCCCCGCTTTTTCGCATACTTTGTTTGGGAATAGATCAGTTCCGGTGATTTTGAAACGTTTCCATGCTGCCCAACTACAGCTGCCATAAACTCATCGGTTAGCTTCCGGAAGGACAAACACATTGTTCGCCTAACTGTGCGACGTCACGTGCATGCAGTCAAAGATATGCTTACAGCAAGGCCAAATTTCCACATGGACAGTCCAAGGACGTCTAGAACGCCACTGATTGTCAGTACTGCGGCTTCCCTTGATGCGAAATGGTAGTGGTGCGGCCAATGACAGCATTCATCACGGGAGTGGCACCAAGTGGACTTTCCAAGCGAGTTACGGTGAAAATATGGAGGCTCCAAGGAGAACGGATGTTTCCAGGTGCCATTCGTCAACACTATAATGGCCTTGCCTCTGGCACAATATCTGGGTTGTCATTGGCTGTACATCACCGTAACCTCTGTTCCACATAGCCAGTAATTTGGACAGCAGGCGTTGCACTTCTGATGTGTTGAGGCTAGTGGCTGTGCTATATATTTGTCGTTGTCTTTCAGCAAGAAAACGCAAGGCCGCATGTAGCTCCTGCTGTCCTGGCATGTCTTGATACAATGTTAGACTGTTGCCCCGACTAGTACGTTCTTCAGACCGCTCTTCTACTCGTAATCATCTGGTAAAGGTTTATCGAGAGACGGGCTTACTATTACGCACCAGCAGTTGTGTTTGAAGAACTCTGAAATACATTGAAGCAATGTGGAGTGGCACACCTCTACCTGCCATCCAAGCTCTGTTCGACTCCATTCTCAGCCGGGTTAAAGGCGTCGTTTCTGTCAGAGGCAGCGTCTGTGTATAGTACGTTTCACAGCCTGTACACTCTTAAATCAATTACAAATTTAAGACATAACAGCTTTTATTTCACGTACGATTTAAAGTAGGCTGTCTAAAATTGGTCGGTGATGGATGATGGTAACCAGAGATAAGTTAACTCTTGCATCATCAAAGATACTGAAATGTGTCTTTCATTAAAAGAAGAAACGGTGTACTTCTTAACGAAAATTTAAAGCTCTTAAAAATATGAGTAAGCAATATAATTCTTGTTAAAGTTAACTTTGAAATTTTCGTCAAAGTATCCAAGAAAAGTGCTAAAACTGAATGACAATACGGCCAGAATTGGCTACTTGCGGTACAAACACCACCGCTTGATGCTCTCATGACAGGTTCCGTTGTTGTACGTAGCAGAAAAATACGGTCCCGCCACTAAAATAAAAACGAACATAGTCTATTGACATTATGTGACAGCCGCCTGTGTTCGACACTAACGTGTAATAGCCACTCACAGACAGTAGGTGGCATCATTAGCAGTGGAGGGTATATAAAGCGCGTCCGGGTACGCGGAACAAAGTGCAGTCGTCGTCGTAATACAATAAAGGGAGGGTTCATCTGTCGTTCAAAAGCGCATATTCATTGGCTTTCGAGTCAAAGGTGGAAGAATTCCGGAAAACGCTGAATTTGTAAGGTTTTCGTGTGCCACCGTGGTTAGTGTACACCGTTCATGGTAAAATGGCACTATCCAAAAGCGGCGCCGAGGCACTTCTGGTGCGCTACGGACCAGAGATTGCATGGGTCACCGACGCGACGGCTGCGAAGTACGTACACCTGCTGAGCAACTCACCGCCCAGATAAACCAAGGGGCTACCTGCAGCATATCCTCAACGACTTTCAGCGAACGTTGTTGCGTATGGGCCTCAGCGGCAGGTGCGTGGTTTACGCTGAAACTTCTTAATAAATATTTTACTTAAACTGTTGAGTGCTCACTCAATATTCCTAAACGGCTGAGTGAAACTGAACATACTGAACTTACTTTATCTTTTACTGTCCTTATCATTTCAACACTTACCTATAGGATTTGACCTGAGAAACAGAATTCAAACTCCTCCTATTCATTAATTACTCACAATATTCAAGGATAGCACGATCTGGCTGCTTTAAAATTGATCACCTAACTTCAGATAATTAATACAAAAGAATGGCCCTGAATTAGTAGAAATCCTAACAATAACCTATACATTTCATAAGTCACTTACTTCACAAAAATCTTCATTACACGAACTACTGCAAGACAGGGATCGCCAATTCAACCAGCTAAATAAAAGATTCTAACTACTGAAGGCTCTAACTACTAATAGGCAAGTGGTTAGCAAAGGAAAGATTTTGTTGCAGAACAAACGATGTATTTACCTTAAGAAGGTGAAACCAGTTCAAAAATGATATAATCATCTCCGTGACGGATACACATTCAGACCGTTAGCTCATGCTAATACTGCAAACCTCCAACACCGATGATTATTAACCTCTAACCTCCATCACTGGTGACTAATCACTCCCAACTTCCACCACTGCTGGCTATTCACCTCCAAGTGCTATCACTGCTGTTAAATTACAACTGCAAGTGCGACCAGCCACAGAGACTCTTACAGAGCGCGCACAGCGCTCTCGGAGCTATTAATGCAGAGTGCTACATAGCACTGCCAAAGTACAAATATATAAACAGCCTACTTACAATGCACCCATTGCGACTGCCGTTCATCGGCGACGAACGCTGGAATTCTTAAGCCAATACGGCAACAGGACGTCCACTTGGTTGCGACAAGTTTTATGCTCCATGAGGCAGGTAGCCGCTGTCGTGTAAGGCGTGAAACGTCTGAAAGCAAAGGATCCAAGCAGGAATAGGGAGCATTATAGTCTGGGAAATATTTTCGAGGCATCTCGTCATACTGGAAGGCACAATGGATCAACATAAATATGCATCTATCCTTGGGGACCGTGTCACCCCTATACGTAGTTTGTTTTACCTCGGCCGATGGCGTCTACCACCAGAACAATGACACAGCTCGTAATGTACACGTATGGTTCGAAGAGCAGCAGGACGCATTTACCGTACTCCCGTGCCCACCGAACTCGCCGGAATAAAACTCAATAGAGAACCTCTCGAACCACCGCGATGGACTGACTGTTCGCGTCTCGGATCCTCAAGCGAGAAACCTAGCGCAGCTGCCCGCGGTTATAGAGGCGTCTTGGTTCCATACCCTGTCGATACCTTACAGCGCCTCGGCATTTGACAGGTGGTCTCATTAAGGTGACTGAACAGTGTATTTGTTCATCGCTGTACTACTAACGACATAAAAAACAGTTACTATTGTTGTAAATCTAAGTACGTGTTACCTTAGGAAAACTGCTTCAATTCTGCTGCCATCATCAGTTTTAACAGTTTTACTGGAAACAAATAAGTGGTCGGAAGGCTCACTACAATATTGAAGCTTGGAATGAGAGCCCCAAATGGTCGAGTTTACACCGAAAATACCCGATTACGGCGTCTTTGCCATTCAATTTTTGCACAATTCTGAGATACTTTCTCCATACGTTTCAACACTCATATTTAAAACTGTTAGTTTACTGAACGTATCAACAGCTTTCGAAGGGCGTTAAGAAAGTATAAAATACTTTATTCTCTACCTTGGTTGGTAGAATGATTAAGAGGAAGTAGTAAGGAGTTTTCGAAAACAAATTGATAAGCAAATTAATTAAATTGATCAATTTATCACCCCCGCCCCCGACCACGCCCACCCCCGAACCGACCAAGTTCACCCCCACCCTCGGATGAGATCACGTGTTTTTCTCAGCCTGCACGTGGGCCACTCCCCATGTCCCCCACCAACCCTCCCCCTTCCCCAACGAACACTATTGGCGGGAATTTCGAAATTTGGCTGGAATTTTGAATTTTGGCTCAAATTTCTAATTTTGATGGGACATTCATTGTCATAGGGCTATGATGACGTGTCGACCCCACCCTCCTACTCCCCACCTGCGAATTGGTGGGAAATTCAGATTTCGGTGGTTTTTTTTTTTTTTTTTTTTTTTTTTTTTTTTTTTCTCCGCTGACATGACCAGAATCTGTGGGATACGTTCAGTCTATGCTGAGTTCTCGTTGTGGAAGCATCCTGATGTGTTGGATCAACGAGATGAATGTGTCCAGAATGAGATTTTCACTCTGCAGCGGAGTGTGCGCTGATATGAAACTTCCTGGCAGATTAAAACTGTGTGCCCGACCGAGACTCGAACTCGGGACCTTTGCCTTTCGCGGGCAAGTGCTCTACCAACTGAGCTACCGAAGCACGACTCACGCCCGGTACTCACAGCTTTACTTCTGCCAGTACCTCGTCTCCTACCTTCCAAACTTTACAGAAGCTCTCCTGCGAAATGTGAGTGACACAGCAGCAGGTGTATTACATGTACACATTCGAAGGAGGACTGTAGCCACAGTTCACTACATGGAGAATGGAAGACTGTGATAATGGAAGAGTGCAGGAGAAAGAAGCAGAAGAATTCGGTTCAGCAGATTGCGACAATGCAGAGGGCTGGGGCCAAGATGCGTGTCGTAACCGACACATCCTCATGTGCATGTGCAAAGGGCCGAGACATTCCACATGACGTATTCACTCTTCCAAAACAGAAGAGGCGGGCAGTTGATGCTAATTAGCTTCAGTGGAAGCATATTCGTATACGTGATATACACCACTGAAGAGCAACTGCTCAACCCCATCCAGTTCCCCTCCACCAACCCGTCCTCGCGGCTATGCGGAATGTATTCTATCGAAGAGAGATTGGTGTCTGACCGGGAGGAGATTAACAGCCACGTTGCCTGTAGGCATTCAGCCGAGGACTGCACCCATAGCCTCCTACAGGCAGAATGCAAAGCAGTTATATTGGATGAGTGCCTGAAGAGGAAGAGGAATACTGTTCAGCAGATAATGGCTGTGCAGCAGAATGGTACCAAGATGCATTATATAAGTCAAGCGGACCAATGCTGCTGTTATAACTGCCAGCCATTTTTTAAATTCACAGTCAGTTTCCACCTCAAAACAGACGTCTGCCTCGGATCCAGAGGACCAAACAACTCGTCTATTTCACTTAGACCACCAGAGGCACCGGACATTGGTAGCAGGCAATAGGAACGCAGCATCCGATCACAAAGGAATATAAGACGGTCCCAGCAGCTCCGCAGCCTCAGTTGCAGTCAGTCATCCAGAATGAAGCGCCAGTAGAGATCGTCCAGCGCCGTCCAGCCACAGCAGCACCAACAGAATGCGAAGCAGCGGCGGAAGAGTAAGTACCCCCTGCTTAATGTCTGTTTACTGCCGTGTGAGGGTCTTTGTGCTTTTATCATCGCTTATACGGTTTTTCTTCTTTGCTCATCAGCGGATGCGACGTCCTCCAGCCTGTCAGGGTCTGCAACAGCTGCGAGGCCCACCCCGTCGGGATCCGCAGCAGCGGCAGCATCCTGGGATCCTGTCGCGCACCTGGTCAGCTTGATGGAGCAGGACAGTCAGCTATTATTGTCGGCTGAAGACACCCAGCCAGCCCCTGACTCGCTGAAATGCAACGGGAGTCCTCATGAGCATGACGCAGTCGGTACAGGCCACCATCATACGTGCCATCGCAGAATATTCCAATGATACTGCATGGACAGAGTGAGGATGTAGTGTATGAGAAGATACCAATTAAGCGCTGTGCACTACTATTCTTCTCTTCTGTGTATAATTTAATTGCTAGTTGTTCGAAACGTTTACATGTTGGTATGGAAACAACCAGAGGCAGAGAGTGCCATATTGTGATAGAGATTGAAAATGCAGCTTAAAGTATTAAAGTGCGGTTTACGGATATGGAATTGAATGCACTCAATCATGCAGAAGCGTATATCAAGCAGCAACTGACCGCCGAGTATCACCAAAGTCGTTCTCCTCCGATTTGGTGTGAAGAAGTTCAGCCAAGTTATGAGCGCTGCACGTAGGGCGCTAAGGAAGAATATGAAAACCAAATGCTACATGAAAAACTGTATCCTGACAGTGTTGTATGCAACTAAAAGCGCCCTGAAGCAGAAAGGAGTGAGAGAAAATAATCGATTAAACCACCCGAGTTCTACCAATACTCAAGACGTCGGGTGGAATTATTTCCTTCCTCATTCCTGCGTTAGCCGGTCTCTCAGCGGTGGGTTCACTGACTGGGGAAGCTCCGGCTATTGCCAGGACAGTCAATACACAAAGCTCTCAGGAGCAACTGCAAGAGGCACGAAGACATAACCGCATAATGGAGGCAGCAGCCATCGGTATAGGGCTACTCTTGAAACCATAAAAGAAAGGAATAGGTCTCTTCATAAACAAAAAAAGGCCCCTAGCAGTCTTATCAGACAGAGTGCTTACAAATACAGACCTGCTTACGTTTGTTATGAAGAAATTCAACATTCCGAGATTCCGAGGTCTGTGTGTGTGTGTGTGTGTGTGTGCGGAATACATTATCAAAGACTGTTTGGAAATCAGGAGAATGCGGAATTGTGAATCTGGATGTAGCAGGAGGACCTGGAACTCACTGGGCACCATATGTTAAAAAAATAAATACAAATAACGTCTACTATTTCAACTATTTGGTGACCTGCAACCCCCAGAAGAAATACAACGATACTTCACAGGCAGAAGACTTGTGTTCTACAATTTTCGACGCTACCAAGACTTTAATACATAATACATTCCTGTGTGGTCATCTATGCTTCATGTTCCTCCTGACGTTTATGAATAATATATAAGGCAGAGTATTAAACAATCATTCACCAGCCGATGTTTAGGTGCAATGTCCTACACTCTGACATTAAAAGAACGATCGTCAGTACTACGTGCGAGTTACTTGCTACCAATTGATTTAAGCGCTCGAGATTGGAGAATCGCGTTGATTGGACTGGAGACATACAACATCTTACCAAATATCACAGAGGTTAACAATAAACTGCATCTGGAAATTAATGGTAAAGAAGAAATTGTAGAAACTGAACGTGGTGCATACGATATTGACGATTTAAACGAAGTTTTAAAACAGTCTGGAAAAGTGTTTGAGCTTCGTGAAAACACCAGTACACTTAAATCTGAAATAAGGAGGGTGAACGCTTCGATTGACTTTAAGCAGAAAGGTTCAATAGGCTCACTACTAGGCTTCACAAAGGAACAGGTTTTGAAGACGGATCCCAATAAATTTTACAGATATGATCAGACAGTGGATATTTCCCCCGTCGGTATAATGTCTGTTGAGTGTAACATTACAACTAACTCATATCTCAACGATAGATTATTTCATTCAGTTATTCAATTTACGCATTCCTCCCATCAGTTGGAACAGGGTATAAGATTGTTGAGACTCTTACCACCGCTATATACCTTTCAGTGACAGTTCAGACATTGGACGATCTGGAGCTGCGTATTGTGGATCAGAATAAGCAACTTGTTGACTTTCGTAGTGAGGAAATCATTGTACGACTACATCGACGACAAGATGGGCGTATGGTATAAAATCAGGGCACAGAGTGCACAGCATAGCACTTCGCAGCAGAACCGTGAGGTGATAACACGTGCGAACTACGAGTTTATTAAATCAGTAGGCTTGAAACCTCGCAATGGCATGATCCTTCGATATATCTCACCCAGTGGAATATGATGAGCTAATCTTACGCCAGGAATACTTCTCCCATAAACCTTATGCTTCAACGACATTTAACAAGAACGATGAAATTAGGATTGTCATCCAGCATCAAGACACTTTAACTCTTCCATGCATGAGCTTCATATATTTGGATGGATACTTTAAGCAAAAGGACGGTAGTCATACAGTGGTATCAAGGCATACACGTAATGCTTTGGCATTCCTGTTCCAGGAAATACGTTATGAACTTAATGGGATAGAGACTGATCGTACACTTAATGTCGGCATAGCATCAACCCTTGAAATATATGTCTCATTATGACCCTCGGGTTTGAATGGCTTAGAAAATGTAGGATAGTTCATAAACAAGCCTGCGGGCAAAACAACAGAAGAGTACCACCGATTTACTGCACGCGTTTCTCTAAAGATGCTTGCGGGTTACTTTGAGGACATGCAGTGAATTATTGTGAATGCTAAACAGGAGCTTATTCCGGTGTGTAGCGCAACAGATAGCAGCTCATACATTCAAGGAGCTCAAGAGGAGAATCAGATCATCATCAATAAAAGTATATGAAAAATTCCGCACATCACTGTGGCAGAGGAGGGGCGTTTGAAGCTTTTAAAAGTTCTGAATATCGGTACATATCTGCCATTTACTTTCCGATCATGGGAGGTTTTTGAGTACCCAGTGCTACTGGCAGCGAGCAGCCAAACATGGCCTATTAAAACCTCAGTGCAGCTGGAAACACCAAGATTCATCATACTTGCATTCCATACCAATAGAAAGGGAATTTAGCAAATGATTCCACCATATTTGATGACTGTAAATTAACTAATGCCAGAGACTACTTGAATTCCGAATTCTATCTGTATGACAATTTAATGCTACTGTGGGATCGGAAGGTATATTGTCTAGCATTTGACTGTATGCAAGGTTCCGTGCTTCTTACTGTGAAGGTGTTGAAGGGGAAGGATGTATACTCAGTCCACGGAAATTCAAGGAGCTGGCACCAGTCATCGTCATAGGCTGTTCTATGCAGAATGAGATAATTTAATCAGGACCTTGTAATTAACTATTGCCCACATACTGATGTTGTGCAGGGTGCTGTATAAATGACTAAGTGCTGTAGCGTACACAAAGCATTTCACAATGACAACTTGCAGTGTGGACGCCGTTGCTGACATTCAAGGTTTCTATGATGATGAATGTAGATAATTCGTATTTAAAGATGTTGCACGCATAGCATACACAGAAGATGCTGGTATAACAGAGACATTCTCAGCAAGAATTGCATCACTGGGGCCGTTCAAGGATGTGAGCTGTGCTAGAATACGTAGGAGTGCAAAGTGGCTAACACGTTTCTTTCATGGACTCTACTGGGATGATCCTGGTATATCTTATAAAGATATGATGAGGTCGCTTCTACATTCGATCATCCTGAGGCCATCATCTACGTCAAAGGCGATAAGAAGATCACATTAATGCAGCTATTCACGACCTGGAATTTGACGGGTGTCCTGCTGTACATAAGCTCAAGAAGAAGATGTGTGAAATTAGTGTTGTTTCTGCTTACGAAAATGTAAAAGTACTTTTAAGTTGGATTAATGAAAGTAAATGATTTTTTTACCTCACATTCGGTGTTTTCCTTTCTTTCTATCTACCTCCTACTTAGATAGTACGTAGCTCGGCACAGATGCTTGGTCTGTGGCTTTGTTCAAACACAGGAGATATAATTTTAGCCATGTTTGCTATATGTCTTTGGAAGCGGACACGATCACGCGCTCGCCTGTTCCCAAAAACCTATACGTGCAGCATGATAGGCGAAATCCCATCCAATTATTACATATATTTTATTTTCCTATTTTCCTCCTTCTTAAACGTCACCTCCCTCATGCTTTAAACTAATATCTTGTGCATTTTGCACAGCCTTTATATACATTTGCAAAGATAGGGATTTGTGAAATAGTAACAAAGACGTATGGTAACGAATAAGAATTTTTTATTCAGACATAAATACTCACAGCAGTAATACAGCTTTACATCCACAAATCTTGTTCTTTTTACAATACTCGAAGTAATATCGCTTTTAAATTCACAGTTCTTGTTACTGTTTGATAGTATTGGGTGGCTCTAAACATTTTCCACCCCAAGCACCTGAAATAATTTAATAATACAACGAAGCGGATGGCTCTAAAATGTTCATCCCAAAATTCTGCACTAAGATAAAGTGGGTGAAACTCACACTTAAAATTAGTATGACTTGGATAGCTAGCGGTAGGTGGAAGTCAAAAACTAATCTATTCACACACACACTCATACACTAAAGTAAACTATTTTTTCCATCATTTCGTTTTTTAACTTTTTTATGAGTTTGGTTCAATTTTTAAATCTCTTTAACAAATACACTGCACATTTTTTAAATAATTTTATTATGTTTTTTCCCGGCACTTACTGCTTATATAGTCGTGCCAAGATATTATGGTACTTATTTAGAAAAAAAAAACAGGCATAAATATTTACATGGACATTCACACTCAAATGCATTCACAAGCATACACACAGATGCACATAATCACTCACACATGCAGGCACGCCATACATCACACATACAATATTTAAACTTATGATAAAAGAGCCAAACCATTAGGTACAAGCTCTCACTCAGCAAGTCTCTCTCTCTCTCTCTCTCTCTCTCTCTCTCTCTCTCTCATTCACACCGTCCTCTACCCCCTCTCGCGCTTCAAGTAAATAGTGAGAGTACAGGAAGGTTTCGATCCTGTCATCACAAATGGCTGTTTTATCGTCATGAGATGGCAATCCAACTTTAAATTGCAGCATAGTGTTGCTGTACCAAATGTGGAGGTTGTGGCGGAGCACCGCCAATGCCACTGTACAGGCACTGTAAGTTTCTTCGACTGTGAAGGCATGTGAAGCCGCACGTCGCACACCCTTAGCCTGCCTCTGGGTGGCTCCATCTATTGTACGATATGCATTTATTTTGGATCTTAGACCCACAAACTCCACAATCGGCAATACACCCACCTCATCTTTCATTAAGCTGATAACCTTCTTGTTCTGAGGAACAATACCGTAAGGATAATCGGCTGCGTATCCCGATGTGTAAAATTCATTACTGTGACACCTAACTACATCATATGGGTCGCAGATCTTCACCCAATAGACTAAGTTATTTGTATCCATATAAAGTAACTTAGGTTCCACGAAATGAGTGTAAGTAAATTCATCATTGAAGTGGTACATGTGGGGTTTAAGAGATTTTCAGTCTACACATACCCAAATAGATTGGTTTCGTAAACTCTACTGAAACTTTCGACATCCCCGTAGCAACAAAGTTCTCAATGAAAAGTGTGGCCCCCCTTAAAATTTGGTCTGGCGATGCACTGTCTTAAGGCTCATGGCCCATCTCATTGGGTTCTAATCAAAATATATGTTCGTTTCTTACATTTTCCATGGTTTTACCGGAAATGGAATTGTTCATCAACTTGTAAAAGTCTTTTTCGAAGTCGTTAGTCGCGCACGCCCTCTTTTCCGTATTTAATTCAATATACTACTTCAACCAGTGGGATTGATTAAAGGAGATAGCCCAGATTATTCTACCTAGCTCCATCCCTAAGCTGAGACACTGCTCGACATTATGATGATGAATTGCGTACCTCTGCTTGTGTCCAACAGTGGTCATCAGTTTAGGGATAGTGCTTCCTCGCAGAGCTTATTGCTCCGTACATAACTGCAAGAAGCCTGTCATTTCATGCAAACTAACATGGTATATGAGGTCTGCCTCCACCGCATACCCTAACATCAGAATCAACCGCCAGACCCAATATTTTTCCACCTAATCCCTATAATTCGATTTCGGGCACCCATTGATACCCACCAGCTAGCAGTGGCCGCATCATGGCGTGCCCATATAAGTTAATCACATCCAAATACAGAATATAACTTGAATCGAGACTAATAATGTGTTTGTAGACAGGCATGCGGTGGCGCCGTTGGCGATACACACGTCGACGAGGCATAGTGCTTCAGTGCTGTTGCAGATATAGCTCACAGCGGAATGGTTCCACTGTTATGCACTGCCCCCTGAAATAGGGAGCAAACGACCTTGGTTGTGTAACACGGTTGATAAGGGACTTAGACTCTGCAGGCACCAGCAGGCGGGAGTAATCCCGGACGCACACACTAGTCGCGCTAAGTGTGCGCGGCCGGGATTACTCCCGCCTGCAGAGTCGAAGTCCCTTATCAGCCGCCAGCCAGTGTGGCCGAGCGGTTCTAGTCGCTACAGTCTGGAACCGCGCGACCGCTACGGTCGCAGGTTCGAATCCTGCCTCGGGCATGGATGTGTGTGATGTCCTTAGGTTAGTTAGGTTTAAGTAGTTCTAAGTTCTAGGGGACTTATGACGTCAGATGTTAAGTCCCATAGTGCTCAGAGCCATTTTTGAACCTTATCAGCCGCGTTATGTAACCAAGGTCGTTCGCTTCCTATATAAGCGGGCAGTGCATAACAGCGGAACCATTTTGCTATGAGCTCTATCTGCAACAGCACTGAAGCACTATGCCTCGTCGACGTGTGTATCCTCAACGGCACCACCACATGCCTGTCTACAAAACATTATTAGTCTCGAGAATAAACTTGGAGGAAATGGAACATCCCAAACAGTTATATTAAATGGAGCTATATTCTTTCGTGGCTGAAGGGTTAATTTTACTCTGGACATCGCTACTGGTAATTCTGGTAGTGGTTGGTTACCCTAATCATCGTACATTGTGAAAACGCCACCCTTCCTGGACTGGAATCTTTCGCCGATCGAGATGTCATCGCCTACGAGACGTGGCATTGTGGTATTGATCCAAAGACCCAAAGTAGACCTAGCTATGTTTATAGTAACATGCCATTTACATCATATACAGTCCTGTATATTGTATGTGAAGAAGGGGTGGCGCGGTGGCGTGACGGTATTTAGCAGACACTTGGTTTTTTATCTGTCCTGTAATGTGGTTTAGTGCTCGGCGCTGTGGATGTTCCAAACGAAGCTTCTCGATAAAATCTGAGAATATTTGAGAATACTCGAACTTTCTGGAGGGAATATGGTGCGGGTAGAAGCGCTTCTACTCGACGAAATATAGAATGCACGCAGTACGTACTCACTGATATCTACTGTGGACCTCTTAACTGTAGACTGTGTTTCGGATGTGTCAGCTCGCCATAGCTCGTGGACTTGAAACTCCAGGTGTGTTCAGAGGGTCTGTTTCTCGACTTCTGGAGTTTTGGGTTGGGCAAGTGAACTGGAGCGGATTGTTAAATGTTCAAATGGCTCTGAGCACTATGGCACTTAACATCTGAGGTCATCAGTCCCCTAGAACTTAGAATTACTTAAACCTAACTAACCTAAGGACATCACACACATCCAAGCCCAAGGCAGGGGTAGAACCTGCGACCGTAGCGGTCGCGCGGTTCCAGACTGAAGAGCGGGTCACTTCCAGGATCATTCCGATTAGGATGTTGTCATTAGCGATGCGCAGTGGCGTCACTGTTGATGGACTTTATTAGAGGTGTGGGTGTGCCTCATAAGTGGGACGTGGCCTGTTTGTGAGAAGTGGTCTTTTGGCCGAACATTTAACCTTGTGTGTTCAGTATTACACTTATCTAAGATTCGGAACAACAGTATTATATTAATCTTTAGTCTTTAACTGAAACAAGCAGCTGTTGAGGATCCATAAACTTTCCCAGCATAGTACTCGATGAAATTCATATTGTATCTCCAAATGTAACATAACGTCATCTTGACACAATCCATGAGGATTATTTGCCTTGGCATCTCAATTTACAAACTGGCAACGTCCTCCACAGATCCTACATTCAAAGAAAAGAAGCATATCAGTACCAGTCAAAAGTTCGATGCTACCCCTCGTTTTCTTGAGCATTGCGTCCCAGGACAGCCCAGGCGCTGTGAAATAAAAGGCAGGTTCCAGAGATAATGTGGCCATACATGGACTCCGGAACTTTTCAAAAACATTCACAAGCTAGTGCACGTCAGTGTCCATGTATAGACTTGTGTTTTCACCCAAATTTGGAATGTCGAACTCCCACCAGACAGTCATGAGATGTTCATAATCTGCACCAGTTATGGCATTGCCTGTGAGAGTACTGATAAATACAGTTATGTCAAGTAGCATGGTTTCGTCGAGTTTCGCCTTACTATCCAGATACTCATAAGGGAAAACTCCTTTCCAAGTCACGAGCTGAAACTTTTCCTCATTGGGGTAAGCAGATCAGGTGATATGCATATCCTCCTAAGGTAGAGTTTCAAGGAGTTTGTGGAGTGACACCTGCATAAAACGTAGTGTGCCAACGAAGCTGAGCGTAATTATTGGCGTCATTCGTTTGGAGAGTGAAATATACTTCTCAACACTTTCAGGCAGGATACTGACCTGATTTTTCTCCCAACCTAAATCAACCAATTGCTCTATTAGAAAGTGAGCGTCATACCAACTTAAGTTATGGAAGAAAACGGGTATGTGATAACCAACTTCAAATTGCATGCATTGTGAGCTGCACCATGGAACTGCCCCGTAAGATGTCAATGATTTCTATGGGGAGTTTCAGCTTTTCTGTCTAATGGCAGCCACAAATATGACAGTTAACCACTTCGTTGTACAATTTTTTATCCTCCTCCAATTCAGTCATGGGGATGTTGGTGCTGTGAAGCCTTCAACATTCCATGAGAGTTTTTCATGCTCAGTGAGCAACCAAACCTGACATAAGATTCATAGCGGTTGAGAGGTGAATCATATGGACATAGAATTTGGTATGCCGTTGCATAATGTACGTGTTTTTGCATGAAGGTGGTATGTGACGCTAAGGGCCTTTCACAGAGGGTTGATAGGGGCAAGGACACATTCGAAGTCTGCACATACAACAAACGTTCATCGTTCCCGGTGGTGAGCATTCTTGAATTTAATGAACTTGTTTTCAGCCTGTAGGGACAACAAAATGTACTAGTTCCTAGGATGCACAGTCCGTCAGATGCCTTTTAAACACTTCTCGCCTGAGAAGTTATTTAGAACCTGAACTAAATGTTTTTCTTATCTTTGTGTTTCGATAACTGGTTGCAAAGGATGCGGGACTTGTCTCTGATCCATACATAGTGCTGGTTATGACATTCAGAGACGAGCAGCATGTTTACACGAAGCTCATGCTCACCTGCATATTTCGAAAAATGGAGGGGGCCAAATATAATATGCTTGTCTTGCTCATCTGGCTTGCTTTTCTGGTTCTTCTTCAAGCTATAAACGTGAACTGATATTCTGGGATTTGGTGCCTCAAATTCTGCTATGTCCTGAACCTTTACTGGGCACTCAATGTCATCGAAGTTATAACATCCACGAATGTTAAGACCTATTCTGTATCGAGATGTGCGCTATGGGTGTTTAATTTTTCTTTCAAAAGTCAGGATTGACCATGCAAAACAAGCATTTTTTTTCATTTTCAACGTTAATGCAAGCCTGTTTCTTCTTAATATCCTCAGGGAATTTGATATAATTGGAGCCTCCATTTAACGGATAGTAGATATTAATATTTTTTCTCGAGGTGTAATATTTGGCTGAATGCTTTAGCTGACCCTCTTACTTCCATCTCGGAAAACTGGGCCAGTATAGCACCCATGGTGGATTCACGATACCACTCGGCGATTGATGTACTTCGAAATATAATGCCATTATCACCCCAGATGTAGTGTAAGGTTTTCTCCTCAGCAGCACTCTGCTGTTTCGGGCGGGTGAGTCAACTTGCAGCAGAGCACTGCATTACATTTAATGGAAATATATCTCGGATCATCTAGGGCTTTCAGGAGCTCTGCCTCTAGCACCAGGAGGCATGATTCTAGAAACCTGACTAGGTCACCATACCCCCAACCAGATTCCTAATTCTAGTAAACGAGATACGCCCCTCAAAGGCTCTAGTAACCGCTGAGTATTGTAGATGGGCCATGAAGCCGCTAATCTGATCTCCTTCACTATCGGGATGGGGTAGAACATTACCACTAGCCACAGGTTCATTGTCATTAACACTACAGCTAGGTGACGACTGCATCCAGCTGATGGATGAGGCGCTGGGGATGAAGCGCTTTCAGGGGGAGGGGGGGGAGGGGGAAGATCGTTGTTCCGACTGAACCACCCACGGACGCCAGATGGTATGTGATAGTTTGGGGACAGGTACTGCAGCAGTCGCGGCTGCCTTTCGCGTGGCATTGAGCAGTGCTTTGCACGGCAGCGCACGCCACTCGGGTGTGTGTTTGACACCCGCCCCCACAATCACCGGTCTAGGTGCAAATGCCGCATCAAGTTCTCGTCGTGGTGGTGTTGGTGTCACCTCTGTAACATACGAATAACGGGAAAAACTAAGCACAATGCTCAAGATTTTTTTTAAATATATGCTGTAAACAAATAATGACAATTAAGTAAATCACGAGCCAGAATAATAATTACATGCCTTAACGATGACAGTCACATTATAATCACCTTTTACATTCTGGGTCTCAGGGTTGAGCAGTTCAGTCGATCTATCTGGTAGTTTTCCCAAACAGTCAAATATCTCCATCTCCTGCTCCAGAAGGGAGAGATCGCAGTCTTTCAGCATCCACCATCTCACGTTCCCACTCAAGTATCTCTCCCTCGCTGGAATTGTTGTTGTTGTTGTGGAGCCATCGATCCATCTCACAGAAGTTGCCTACAACAAGATATTGATTATTACAGACAACAACAAAAAAATTGTATTGAATTTAACCACAGTGTGATATTGATTATATATAACTGTGAAAAAATTAAATAAATAATTAAAAAGTTCATAATACATTTAAGTGATGACTCCTGGTCATCTCTCTCGACACATACCCCTACAAGAATCTCATTTGCCTCTTGAGGAGTAGGAACATCTACAACTTTGAATCATATATACCTCACACAACTGTTTATGACGAAAAAAAGTATATGGGCAATATATTACAACCGTACTTACTTTCTTGCTCGATTTCAGACTCCGGCTGCAGAAGTTCAGTGTACATCAGCTGCTGTTCTAATGAAGCAACAGCGAGATCCAAAGTTTTATAAGCACTTGTTTCGATCTGAATACATCAAGAGCAGTTTTCTGAACATGTAAACTACCGCACGGATTTTGGAGACGTACTTACATGATGGTAGCACAAGCTATTCCACTTGATGGGGACTTTCAGCTTCCAGATGCTGCTGCTCTAATGCTAGAATAACAGTAGACATGTTATAAGCACTTGTTTGGATTTGAACACTTTAAGAGACACTTTTTGAACATATAACCATCACACACAGAATTTTGAGATGTGCTTACATGATGGTAGCATGACCTCTTCTGCTTGCTAGAGACTTTCGGCTTCGGCCTGGCGCTCTAATTCGATCAACATTTCGGGAATGAATGTTGTATTAGTAAGAAAAAAGTACTTTTATAACCACTTCTTAAGAAACTGTATCACAATCTTGAAAAATTTTGAATACTTTGCTAAGATGTTTTGGAACTGTCGCAATTTGAACTCATAACTTTCTTTATAAACACTTACATGGCTATTGACCCAAGTTTGGCCGTTTCCCACCACCACTGCCACTGGCATCACTGCTGGCTAATCGTTCCGTGGTGCAGCAGGAATCACACTGCCACAACTATGCGCTATCAAAGACTAATGATGATTGCGGTGGGGGTTGGGCTTTATATAGCTTCAGACTCCACCCTCCATTTTGTTGAGGACCAATAGGAACTCAGAGTACCACACCAGCAAGATATAACTTGTCTTCTTTTTTTTCTTCAAGCAGGCTTGGTGCAGCTGTTTGAGGAAAATATCACATCTATGGGGGAGGAAAACAAGATCTGAGACAAACATACTGTGTTTGCCGGCGAGTGGGTGGAAAATTGGATGCAGCTGCTAGCTTTAGAAAAACATTCTTTGTTCAGTATGAGACATATGGATAGTTTCACATGCCCATTGGCAGCTGCATTCCTCGAAGTATATGTTGTTGTTTTCCTTAGAATAGAGCTGTGGGGGGAGATGCTAACCTTCGAAACCGGTAATGACCAACAAAGTGCGCCTTGAGAGCGCAAAAGTACACTGATTCCAGTTGCTGTCTGCCGTCCCCCTGACAGAGGCAGACAAGTAGTCATCAGTAGACCGCCGGACCCGTGGCCGAGGTGGCCGAGCGGCGCATGTGTCACGGTTGTGTCACTAGGCCGCCTGTGAGTTACGAGTTTGCCTGGCGTGGCACTTTGTACGTCAAAAGGCCTGCAGCTGGTCAGAGGGCGGGCGGCAGTGGGGTGCCTGCTGTGCCGGCAAGGGACTGCTACCTGATGCGGGAGGGCTGCTCGGAGCCGGCCACACCAGTATTGCACTCGAGACTTGCAGACCACCTCAGCGTGTCTTAACGACTTTGTGATCGCAATATATGAAGCGATGAAGCGATTAGAAGCTAAGCAAGAGTATCCATGTCCTACGAAATGCAAATTATGTCCTTCTCAGAGCATAAGTCTCTGGTTTCCCATTCTCTGAATTCCTACCACCTATTCCCGTTTTATAAACAATTTCCAACAATAATTTCCGTTAATGTTACGCCCTCTGAACTGACAACTAATTTGTACAGTGAAAATTAGGAATTGACGCCCAAATTCGTAATTCCCGCCAAAATTTGAAATTCACTCCAATAGGGTAGGTTGGGTGAGGGTGGGGGATGGGTGGGCGAGGGGTGGGGGAGGGGTGGGTTAGGGGTGGGGGAGGTGGCTGGGGCCCATGTGCAGGCTGAGAGAAACACGTGACGTCATCCAGGGACCAGGGCGCGGGTGGATGGGGGCTGGGCTGATTAAGTGATCAATTTAATTAATTTTCATATGAATTTCATATCAAAAGTGGGGTCATAACCCCAAGTCCCTACTGCTAGAGGATCAAACGTTGTGTCATTTTGCGAACATTGGCGTTGACACCACATGAGTACAGAAGCCGAGCATATAGACGTGAGCGTCTGCCAGGGAAATGGTTGTGGGCCAAGGAAGAGGAAGAACCTGAGGTGATAGTAAACTGCAGGAGTTGGCAGTGTGAGCTCTCAGTGTTATCATATTGTATGTGAAGAGGGGGTGGCGCAGTGCCGTGACGGTACTTAGCAGACACTTGGTTTTTCATTCGACCTCTAATATGGATTAGTGCTCGACGCTGTGGATGTTACAAACGAAGCTTCTCGATATATCTGAGAGTATTTGAGAATACTCGAACTTTCAGGAGGGAATATGGTGTGGGTAGATGCGCTCTACTCGACGAAATATAGAATGCATGAGGTACGTTCTCACTGTTATCTATTGTGGACTCCTTAACTGTAGACTGTGTTTCGGGTGTGTCAGCTCCCCATAGCTTGTGGTCCTGGAATTCCGCGTGTGTTCAGAGGGTCTGTTTGTACAGTCCTGGAGTTTTGGCTTGGGCACGTGAACTGGAGCGGATCGCATCCAGGATCATTCCCATTAAGATGTTGCCATTAGCGACGCACATTGTTGATGAAATTCGTATCAGATCTCCAACCGGAACATACCGTCATCCTGACATAATTTTTTGGCGATCCACCTGGCGGCCATCTTCAGGTGAGTAAACCGTCACACTGTCTCGCCGGAATTGAAATCAAACACACAGTGGCGGCTCCTTTACACACGGCCTGTAGATCCACTGCACGTGTGCGGACATTGCTGCCCTCTAGCTCAAAGCATGACAGCGCATCGGAGTTGAAAACTCGCGGAAACGATAAATCGATATCAAACACATTTGACACGTTTTGATGACCGAAATAAAGACCGTTGCTTTTCAATGACAAACAAAACAGTGTTCCGACTGTTACTTAAAGGATACCCCCCTTATCTCTGTTTATAATATTGTCAAACAGCCGGATTTCAGTTGTTTATTTCATTACAGTCTGAATAACGTATCTCATTCTACAACATTTTATGTCCTTCAGTAAAACAATGTCTGGCTCAAATACATCCATGTAGCGATGGTGCTCCACGCATCGATTCTGGACCATACGAATCGTTTGCTTTCTCGCAATGACAGGGAATTTGGTACACACTGGGCTTCCTCAAACCCAAATCATCCTTCGCTGAGCCCAGCAGCGCTCTAGTCTTAGTTGGCGTACGGAATACACTTTCAATATAAAATCTCTTTATAATCTTTCCTATTTTTGAAGATAGCCGCACGGTCTAAGGCGCTGCAGTCATAGACTGTGCGACTGCTCCCGGCGGATGTTCGAGTCCTCCCTCGGGCATGGGTGTGTGTGTTTGTCCTTAGGATAATTTAGGTTAAGTAGTGTGTAAGCATAGGGACTGATGACCTTAGCAGTTAAGTCCCATAAGATTTCACACACATTTGAACATTTTTTGAACATTTGAAGATATGCTTCCCTTGAAAGGTAGGAACGCCACTGATTTCCTTGTGTCTTCTGTTGGTTACCACGGAGGTCCAATCTGTAAAGCACAATGGACCTCATTGTTGGGGTAACCATCCTACTTGAGTACTGCTTTTAGATGATCCAGTTCTTGTGTCAAGGTATCTGCATCTGAGATGGCTTAAGGTCTTTTTACCAATGTACGTAGGATTCCTTTGCGTTGGTATGATGGATGACAACTTGATGCATGAAGATCTCGGTCCGTTTACGTGGGCTTACGACAAACACTGTGTCCTAATGTCACTCCTGTAGGCCAAGACATCTAAAAACGAAAGTTTTCCATCCTTTTCAACTTCCACTGGGAACTTTATATTGAGATGCAGACAATTAAACTGAGCTAGGAAACGATTGAGAATATCCTTCCCGTGTGGCAATACAATAAATGTGTGGTCGACGTATCTACAAAAACAAGTTGGTTTTAAGAACACCGTCTTCGGTGTCATGAGCTCAAAACCTTCCTTAAACAATTTGTCTACTGTGGGGAATAATAGCCTCCCAATAACCAGACCACCAGTTTGTTAGAAGTATTTGTGGTTATTAATGACTGTGTACTAAAAGAAGCTATTGAAATCCGGTTATCTGAAATAATATAAACAGAGATATGGAGTATCCTTTAAGCAAGAGGTGGAATCCTGTTTTGCTTTACATTAAAAAACAACGGTCTTTATTTCGGTCATTAAAAGGTGCCAAAAGCGTTTGATATCGATTTATCTTTTCCGCGAGTTTTCACCATTGGCGTGCTGTCGTGCTTTGCGCCAGAGGGCAGCAATGTTCGCGCACGCGCGGTGGACCTATAGCCCGTGTGTAAAGGAGCCGCCGCTAGGTGTTTGATTTCAGCTCCGGTGAGTTAGTGCGACGGCTTACTCACCTGAAGATGGCGGCCAGTTGTGAAGATGACGTATGGTCCGATTGGAGAACAAATATGAATATCAAGCGCTTGTTGTTTCTATGAAGTATATGTGATACGTTATATGATACATGATGTTGTTTTGAAAGTTTGAAAGTTATGTGGTACACCACATGATAGTTATTTTATGAAGTGTTAATTTGTTTTCGTTCTCAATGCCAGTTAAACTCTAAACTCTGAGATATATGTTCTTTAAAGTCACGTTATTATGCTCACATTATAACGATCAAAAAGTTTCCATTTGAGGACGTTGCTGCAGCGTATATGTAATGTAGCGCGACATCGATGCCGTAAATAAGCACCGGCATGTAGGCCCCAGATTAGTGTGGCATGCGTGTCTTGCCGAGGTGTAAATGCAGACACGCGAACAGTGGCGGTGTTAATACCAAACGTGTCCAAACAGGACCACCGTGCTGTCATTCTTTTCTTGGCTGCCGAAAGACAAGTACCGGCAGACATTCTTCGAGGAACGAAGAAATGAGAAATTACGGCATGCTATTAAGACGAAAGGCCCGGGAAAACTGTGACAATAAGGGGTACAGGCCCATGATAACGCACGTCTCCGTATCGTAAATGCCGTAACACTGAAGTTACGCCAACTCAAGTGGGAGACACCTGAACATTCCCCCTTTAGTCCCGATCTCTCCCACAGTTATCATCACGCCTTCGATCCCTTAAAAAAAGGCCTTAGAGCGGTGACGATTCTGTGTGACGAGGATGTGCAGCAGGCAGTTACTGGCTTCTTCACGTAGCAGGGCACAGTATTTTACAAAACGCTTGTCTTCAACCCGGTGCGTGGGTGGGATGATTGGCTCAGTGATCACGGCAGTTTTTGCGAGGTTGGCATACCGATTCTGGGCTGTACGGCCTTCGAACGGAAACTTGTTGGTCGGCCCTGATAAACTTTCTATGAAGTATTGTTTGACTGTTCACTATCGTGCTGTCTTTTAATTATGTACATACAAGGAATGTTACTATGACACGTATGAAGGCTTAGTGTGACTATAGATTATGTAACTCTACCGATTATACAGTGCGAGTCAAAAGTCCTTGGACACCTTCATAAGTTGGAAGATTAAAGGGAAAACTTAAATGTGATGATGGAAACGTAGGTTTGACGTGGGGCCGCAACTTTTGGAGTGAATGTCATTCATGGCCGCCATCTTGAAATCCTCCATTTTGGTTTCAAGTCATTTTTTTTAAATGGGAAGGGGGGTGTATGAACATCAAATAACACTCCATTGAGCTCTGGAATTTAGTGGTGTAATTTGCTTTTCTCTAGCTTGTACAGTTTAGAGGTTATTAATGTTCAAAGTTACCCTGATACCGACTTATGTGTCTCTTTATTCCAGGTGATCTAAAATGGATCTGACACGTGAACAGAAGATTACCTCTAAACTGTGCAAGATAGAGAAAAACAAATTACACCACTAAATTCCAGAGTGCAAGGGAGTGTTATTTGATGTGTCATACACCCACCTTCCCATTTAAAAAAATTACTTGACACCAAAATGGCGGATTTCAAGATGGCGGCCATGAATGACATTCGCTCCAAAAGTTGCGGCCCCACGTCAAACCTATGTTCGCGTCGTCACATTTCAATTTTCCCTTCAATCTTCCACCTTATGAAGGTGTCCAAAGGCTTTTGACTCGCCCTGTATAACCTTTTCCCTTGGACAAACCTTAATGTGACTTATTTTGTACATCGTCAGAGTACCCGTTGCATACAATATTTTGTCAGTGGTTACGAATGAACCTAAGTATTGGCTGACTGGAACAAGTGAATGAATGTTCTTTCATAGAAGTGAAACAAGACATTCATTGCAAGCTGTCTTGTTTAACTGTTGTGGCAGACAGTTATTTAAATTTCGATCTCTTGCCACTGTAATATTTATGGTCAATAAACGTTAAGCAGTCATTCTGCGCTTTATTAACGCAGTTATCGTTCCCACAAAAAAGAAAAGAAAAGAATAGTGACCCTCTGCATATTATCATTTGCCGAAAACTTCGTATCCGTATCTCGATCCGTTCAGAAAATGAAACGAAGTTTCGTCTTGGGACACTCGCTCAGCGCAGGTGGCCCATGCTGTGTGTCGAGCGCCGCAGCGCTTGCTGCTGCTCGCTGCTACCACCCGCGCCCCTAGCCCACCCCGCGCCGCCACCTCCGTGCAGCCGGGATGCGCCGCCAGAAGCCGGCGGTGATCAGTCCCGGATGATGCCCTTTAAAAGCTCGTCAGTATTTGGGGACTCCCCGACCACTAAGCGCCACC